>NC_064435.1:80340787-80965787 GCF_023343835.1 Lagopus muta | reverse complement strand
CCAACAGTAGAATGGAAATGGCACATAAACGTGGTGACAGCACAGAGAAAAAGAAGTTACTGCCTGCCTGAAGTGTTCCGAGGTGACAGGATGGGTAAGAAGGCTGCCTCAGCTACGGGGCAGGCTGGGATCAAACAGCCATCTCTGTTATTGCAGAAGCTGAGGGAGTACAGAGGATTTATTTCCCTGGAGGAAAGCTCAATGCCAGCCAAAGCGATGCTTGGCATTTCTGCTCAGGGCAGAGCTCACATCTCCTTTAGCCATTCTGATCAGCAAGCACATGATTAGTCAAAGCCAGAAGTGTGTCACTGACTTTCTCTTTCCAACCCAAAGTGAAAAAGGTCGCCAGGTCTTCCTCAGTAGGGTGTTCCTTGGGCTGGAAACTACAAGTGAGAAGACAATTTATTAAGAACATAGTTGAGGGCTACCAGGGGGGAAAACTGCAGCTGTGAGCTGAGCCAGACAGGAACACTGACCAAAAGACCAGCTGGGCATGGGAAGCTTAAAATAAAATAATGACAGGTACTGTAGGCACACAAAGAGAAGGAAGGGATGAAGGTGTGTTATGCTGTGAGGAACAAGAATAACTGATATCGCGGCAGCAAGCTCTTGGTAACAAAGATAAGGACAATGCACTAACTACACATAAAGAAATCATGTTATACAGCACCCCATAGAATTACTAGTGACGGTGGAGATGCCTAAACCTGGTAAGAGAAAGAGCTGCCATCAGGGGAGGCTACAGCAGTAACTGGTAAAAGACAAGTTATAATGATGAGGAAAGGACACCAGCGATGGTTGTCCAAGACTAGCCCTGTCGAACAACCCTTTTTTATATAGGTGTTGGGCCACAAAGAAGTAGGGGCAGGCTCATGGACCTGCCTGGTGCTACAAACTCTTGACACAGTGCCCGTGATCAAGATCCAGCTTGTGAGGAAGAATTACACAACTTTTTTCAACTGAAATGACAGAAGCAAGTAGAAAGCAAGCAGTGCATCATCCTGCATCCAACACCTAGTATGAAGCACATCAGCAGTTTGCCCGCTGGAACTGTACCAGTCACCAGCCAGTGAGCTCCAATAACCTGCACAAGGCTGCTGTTGAAGCTAAGCAGGTGCTAGGTGAATTGACAGGAGGCTGTTACAGGAGGCATGCTAGGGGATGGAGGCATGCATTTGGGTTACTGCACACACTGACGTTGTGCTATGGGCACACCAGGATGCTCTAACAGAGGCTGGAGACCTTAAGGACATGGTTTAGTGGTCATGGTAGCAACGGGTTGAAGGTTGGACTTGATGATCTTAGAGGTTTTTTCCAACCTCAATGATTCCATGGTTACATGAAGGGGGCAACCCCGGAGGTGTGCCTTATGTGGTGCAGGGGCAGAGCAAGTGCTGGCACCTGTGAGACAGCTTGGGGCTCACCAGGGCAGATTGTGGGCGCTAACCAGTGAGAAATGAGACAGGGTTTGGTGCAATCACCTTCAGCACTGGGTGCAGTTTGGCCACTTACAATACAGTGAGAACATAAAGCTATGAGAGAGTATCCAAAGAAGGGCTATGGAAACAGGAGTGGTCTGCAGGGCAAGGGGTACGAAGGGTAACTGAGGTCCCTGGGTTTGTTCAGCCCAGAGCAGAGGAGCTGAGGAGAGGCCCGATGGCGGCTGCAGCTCCTCACGGGGAGCGGAGGGGCAGCGCTGAGCTCTGCTGTGTGTGGCAGCGACAGGGCCCGAGGGAACGGCATGGAGCTGCGTCAGGGGAGGGCAGCTGGGGTCAGGGAAAGGGTCTGCACCAGAGGGCGGTGGGCATGGAACGGGCTGCACAGGGCAGTGGGCATGGCCCCGAGTGCCGGAGTTTAAGAAGTGTTTGGAGCAGGACTCGATGGCTCCTGTGGGCATCTTCCAACTCGGGATGTCCTGTCTCTCCGCTGTGCTACGGCCGCCCCCCCGAAGCACTGCTTCCCGGCAGGAAGGCGGCCCGCCCCGCCCCACACGAGGCGCCCCCACAGCCCCCAACCCCACCCCAGGGCAACAGCTCTGTCCCGCAGCCCCGCACGTACCCAGGCGCTGGGCCAGGCAGGCGGAGGCGGTGTCGGAGGGGTCCCCAAGCAGCGAGGTGGACACGGGCACGCTGTCCTGCGGGCAAAGCACAGCGTGGGTTGAGCCGCGGATCGGCACCAGGCGGGGCGGGGACACAGACACACACACACATCGATACACACTCACTCGCTCACTCACCCGGGGGCTGCACATAGCCACGGCCAGGCTGGACAGGGCGGGCGCGGCGCCCACCCAGAGGAAGAGCGAGTCCTGCAGCCGCATGGCGTGGAAGTGCACCCGCTGCTCGCCCAATTGCCCGCTGAAATCGTGCAGATCGATGCAGCCCGGCGCTGCACCGCTGCCTGCGGCCTCCATCTGCTCGGCCAGGCCGCGGCGGGACCAGGGGGCGGCACCGCGCGGAGCTCCGCCCAGGCAGCGGCGGGACGGCGCGGGGCGGCCGCCAAAATGGTGGCTTCAGAATGGCGGTTGTGGGGGGTGGGTTTGGCGTCCTCGTTCCTGAAGCGGCACCCGCCAGGCTCGGCGGGTCCGCCTCACTAGAGGTAACGAGGCAGGCGAGTGGCGGAGCTGCGCTGGGAGGGGCTGAGTGCTGTTTGCGGGCTGCGGGTGGGCTCTGAGCTCTTCTCTTTGTGTCGCGCTCATCTTTGTGCTTCTGGTAGCCACGGGTTTGCTCTGCGTTCAGAAAGGAGGAAAAAAAAATAAAGAAAAAGAACAAAGCGGGCGCTGTGTAGCGTTTCTATCAGGAGCTGCACGGGTGGTGGTGGTGGTGAGGTGCCGGTGACAGCACCTGGGGTGGGGGAGGTTTGCCAGGGGGGAAAAGAGCCGTGTGGGGCACAGTTAGGTTGGGCTGCGTTGAGCCTCTGCTGAGCCTTGCTTTCCATCAGCGTAAGGGCAGTGAGGGTGAAAGGCAGGTGTGCTGGCATTCTTTGCGTTGCACCCTTGCAGGCATTTATTCACATAGGTAAATCTTTTTCTGGGTGCCCTGAGCCAGTTTCTCTGCTACATTAGGCCAGAGCCGGCTCTGTGCGGTCCTAGTGGAGGCTCTGATCTAGTGGAGCTTCCGCCCGGCGTGCCTCTCCTGCTGGGTAGGAATTGAGGCAGCAGTCCTCTTGTTTCTCCCTTGGTGTTACAACACCAAGTGTAGGTCTCTTCTGTTGCTCACAAGGCTGCCTCCAGGCTTGTTCCTCCCTCAGCACATTCTGTTCTCCTCCTCAGGAGTCATCTCAAAGGTAAAGAGCACTGGTAGCTTTCCCTGGGATCCTGAGACCTCCAGAACCCTTTAAAGCAAGTCCTTAAAGGGTTTAGAGTGCCCTTAGGGGGCCCTTCTGCATGTATGCAGTTCTACATATATAAGGTCTTTTGTGAAATACAACTGCTGCCTGTAGATCACATTGGGTCTGTGTTCAAGCTCAGAAAAGTATTCACCTGGCGAGTAAATGGAGGGTGAGCATGCTGGTTTGCCACGCAGTTGTGAAGGGTGAGTGGAAATGTGCAGAACCAGACCATCAAGTGTGAAACATGTTCTAATTACAGCGCTGCAAGGCTGTCAGAGCCCCTGCAAAACCAGAGGAGAGCATGATCCAGCAGCACAGGAAACCTCTTGCATTTCTTTTAACATGCTGATCTCTGTTTTGTAGCTGTGAAAGCTGAGCCGATTGTCATCCATCTGTTCTGTCAGGTACAAGGCCAGGTTGAACATCAACTGCAGTGAGGCATCTGATAGAAAATCAATGATAAAGCAAGGATACTGTAGCAAAAAGCACTGCATATGTACACAGGGATGTATTTATGTTGCTGCTGTGATGAGGTCCTAGCCCCAGGAGTGTGGTTTAAAGGCATGCACTTCTATTCTTCCTGTTCTTCTCCAGAAGTAATGTTGCCCATGGGAGCGACTGAATCCTACACGCTGAATCTGCAGCCCACCTTTTCCCTCTAAACCATGAGTAAATCTGCTTCCTGATAACTTAAGGGCTAACGGATGTAAAGCACACGATTATGAACTGGGATGTTGCTGAAAGAAGCAAATATTTTCATAGAATCACAGACTCCTTTGGGTTGGAAAGGGCTCTGAAAGGTCATCTAGTCCAACTCCCCTGCAGTGAACAGGGACACCTGCAGATAGATCAGGCTGCTCGGAGCTCCAGCCAGCTTAGCACTGTATCTCTCCAGGGATGGGGCATCCTCATCTCTGAGCTGTTCCAGTGCCTCGCCACACTTATCATACAAAAAAGAAAAAACAAACCTTCTTTATATCCAGTCTAAAACTTCCCTCTTTTAGTTTGAAGCCATTTCCCTTTGTCGTATTACAAGGGACCCTGCTAAAGTGTCTGTCCCTTCTTTTCAATAGCCCCCCTTGTGTTGGGGACCTAAAGGGCCTTGACTGAAGAATGATCCAGGGATGAAATAAAGTATCCTGACAGTTTTAAGGGAACTGATGCTTGTTGCAGGAGCTGCAAATATCTTGTTTTGTAGAGAGAGCTGACCTTGGCAGTTTATCTTGTTTTTGCAAAGACCTGTTTTGCAAGCAGGTGTTCCACTTGGGCTCTCTATCACATGTTGTCCACGCGGGTACAGGGCGCAAATGGAAAAAAAACCTGCAGACCCCAGGGAGAATAAAAAGCAGGAGAGAGGCTGTGGTGGGAGAGAGAGGAAAAGCGCACCTTGAAGCAGGAGACCTGTTCTTTCTTTCTCCTTTTGATGGTTTGCCATCTCTCAAGAGTCAGTAAGTAATAGTGCACTTGCTTAGGGAGTTTCTGCTGCCTGCTTATGAGGATTATCTAAAATGGATGCCCATGTGTATATGAGTGTGTGTGTGCTGAATAAAACCCATAACCCTCTGTGCTGCTCTCAGTGCATAGTTTGCTTGCCTCTGCTGCTGAAAAATCCTGTCTCTCAGATCCAAACGTACCCTGGAACACCCCTTTAGGTACTGAAAGGCCACTATCAGGTCTCCCCAGAGCCTTCTCTTCTCCAGGCTGAACAGCCCCAGCTCTCTCATCCTGTCCTTGTGCAGGAAGTGTTCCACCCCTTGGATCATTTTTGTGTTGCTCCTCTGAACGCACACCAACGGTGTCCACATTTCTCCTATACTGAGGTCTCGATATCTGAACACAGTACTTCAGGTGATGTCTCACCAACAAAAGGAGAGGGGCAGGATCACCTCCCTCAACTTGCTGGCCGTGCTTCTTTGGATGCTGCCCAGTTGGCTTTCTGGGCTGTGAGGGCACATTACTGGCTCTTGTCTAGCTTGCCATCCACCAGTACCCCCAAGTTCTTTTTGTCAGGGCTGTGCTCCATTCTTTCATTCCCCAGCTTGAACTGTTAGCAGCAGTTTTCATGACCCAGGTGCAAGACCTTGCACTTGGCATTGCTGAACCTCGTGAGGCTCTCCTGGGCTCACTGATTGAGCCTGTCAAGGTTCCTCTGGATGGCACCCCGTCCCTCGGGCATGTCAACTGCACTAAACAGTTTGGTGTCATTCGCAAGCTTGGTGAGAGTACACTGGATTCCACTGTCACTGTAATTGGTGAAGATATTACAGTGTTAGTCCCAGCCTGACCCCTTAGGGACATGACTTGTCACCGATCCTACAGTTTTCTTCTGCAGCAATAAGGTGTGCATTTGACACATGAGAAAAGCAGTTGACCATTAACATGTATGAGGTGAAGACTGCCTCAGAATATTCCAGGTTTCTCACTTTGTTGTCTTTTTGCAGAGGAATAAATGCCTGTTATAGTAAGCCAAAGGAAACCTTCCATTTACTCCATCCAGTGAGTCTGGTGGTACCAGGATGTTGCAACTGGTGCAGCTCTGGGCTTCCAGGGTCCCTACCTTGCTCTGAATATTGAACTTCTTTTCGTCTAACTGGCCATACCCCTGCTCAAATGTTTGGTCTAATGGAGGGTAGCACAAGCTAGCACAAGCAGGCAAGAAAGGGAGAAGTGCTTCTGCTTCTACCATGCAGTTGCTGTGACAAACTAAAGCAATGTTAGGTGGAGCCACCCTGGTCCTGCTTCCTAGGCCTTGTCAGATGTGTTGATGAGTCAGTGTGGGGAGCTAAGCTGACCAAAGCTGTTCCTTCTGGTTAGCAAGTTTAGCTCCTCGAGGAAGGCGAGCTGAGGGAGAGGAGGCAGCAGCAACTAGCAAGAGGTGTTCAGCTGTGATGGGAAACTGCTCCTGGGCCACCCACACATAATCACGGTCCTTTGTTCACCCAAAGTCTCAAAATATCTGTACCAACCATTGTCCAGCCTCATCTTGTGGTCCCAGAAAGAAGGCCAAAAGAGAATTCAAGCTGAATTTCAGGAGTTGTAAGGGGAGTGCACTGAACTCCAACTATGAATTACATGATCCAAAGCAATATCAAGGTCAATTCCTCTTGAAAAGCTCACATCTGAGAAAGCATATGAAAGCAAATGTAAAATCTAGATGACAAGCAATTACATGTTTATTATAATGTTAGCAGAACTGCTCTAAGAACCCCCCGGTGCCAGGATCTTAGGTGCATCTGAGGATTCCTGGATAGGTATCACTGAAGGAAATCCAGTTCCTGACTTCCTAAGGACTTAAGGTAGCAGCTCTTCCCCTGGGGGAAAGTCTCTTCTTTTCATGGGGTTGGTACCCACAGCTGTTGGTATTTCTGATGGGGTGCAGAAGGCTGGCCAGCAGTTCAGTGTGACCTGCTGCAGTGTCCTGGGCCAGAAATCAGGTTTCATGCCCCCCTAGCGCTGTGGCTGTATTCAAATGCCTTCCACTCTGCTTCATTTCATTCATCTGCAGAGTGGAAGTGTGGCAGTCCTGCCTGTCTCCCTGCAGTTGAATGAATATCTGCATAACTCAGATCTCAAGGAGCTTTCTGAGCACAGAGTAAATGGTTTAGACATTTTCTTTTTGTTGTTATGAGTCATGGGAGGAACTTGTCATAGATCTATCGGAGCTTCTCAGACACGTGGGTCTGTCTGTGGATGCTGGACGTGGCACTGACACTGAGTGACTCATTGCTCCCTCAAGACAAGAAGAGGTTGTGCAATCAAATGGAAATCATATTTTTTACACAGATAGAGCATTTCACCCTGGAGAAACCCCAGACAGCTTGCAAGCACTGACTCCGGCACGTAGAAGCTGTATTGAGATTTGCAGCTGCAATTGGCTACTACATGCCTGTGACAAGGCTGCAATGGGACTCAGAAGAAGGGACACAAAAGCTTAGTGGAAATGAGCTTTTGAAAGGCTGAGAGAAGCGTGAAAAGATGGTACTGAGCAATGTTTTCCTTCTATTGCTGGAAGGAATGCCCAGATCCCACATGGCACTCAGCACACATGCTGGATGCTGCTATCTTTCTGTCCTTAGGCCACCAACAGAAACAAGGCTGGGTGTCAGCAACCTCAGGATGCGCTTGAATCCAGAAAGGATGTGAGGCTGCTGCAGCTCCCAGCACAAGGGCTGAGGCAGGCTTCTGCTCGAACAACACACAGCCATGTTTCTAACCTTGGAAATCCCTGACAGAGTGTCAGTGGATAACAGTGCTGGTTATCCTATAAACCATGGTCTGTCTGAGGTTCAGGTTGCTTTTGGTGGGGAATGAAATGCCTTTTCACAAAGGACAGTTTGTTATTGCAGTGACCATGGGACTGGCTGCACTGCTGACCTCTTCCCCATCTTTTTGGGTGCTTTTACTTTGCTGATGGCAGAATTTCCATGAATCATCTTTTCCTCCCTGCACTGAATAGTTCTTGCTAGTTCTGAAGCCTGGGGCTTGTCCTGGCACATCTGCACACAGTTTTCCCCCCTTTCTTGAGCACCAAGTGCCAGTGTCTCAGTCCAGCTCTCCAGACAGTCCCCCTCTTTCATTACTTCTTACAGTCCTGCCACAGCCTTTTAACTTTTCCGTTCTCGACAAAATCAGCTTTGATTATTTTCCTTCCTCCTCCCCAGGCAGGGAGTGGAGCTAACAGCCTGCCGCTGTCCCTGGCAGCCCCATGCGTTTGCTCAGAGGTGGGCTGCCTCAAGCTGGGATCTGCTTTGCTTTTCCTTCCTGCTCTGTTGGATACGGGGCTTAGCACAGAAAGCAAATATCCCACGTGGTAGTTTGGTATCTGTATGTGATACTGGGGGCGCATCCGATTTCCTAGCAGAAGCGTCAAACTGCTGCTGGCACTCAGTTCGTGTGAGTGATGATTATAGAGGGTGTAACCTTCCGAAATGTCACTCAGTCCCCAGTTCTCTGGGGAGAAGAATTTCCAAAAGTGAAAGAATTCTTAGCACTACCAGCATAAATGCAGAATAAATCCAAGAAGGGTGTGTTACCTGTTAATGCGGCAGCAGACCAGACAATAGCTGAGCTGACAGAACGTGCTATCCCAGGGATATGTTACCACAGCTCCTTTACTGTATTTTCAGTCCCGTGGGGTCCCAGCAGGCACCTCCAAAATCCTGTGTCCCACCCCTGAGCAGGAGCTGAAAGCATCCCTCGCTGCTGCCTGTTGGAAAGCAGGAGGAGCCATCTCCCAGCTTGGTCGTGCATTTGGAGAAGCTGTGCCAGGCGTGGCCGGAGCTGAGCACTTGGATGGTGTCCTTCCCCAGGGCTGAGAGGCAAAGGCAAGCACCAGGTGCCACAAAGCTCACCTTTGTGCTTCTTCTGGGGCAAGAAAAATCAGGTGAAAATCATCCCCAGAGCTTATAGAGAACCACAAATGGGAAAACTGGGAAAGAGAGAAGGACAAAGGAATTCACAGCATTTGGGAATAATACCTTCCTGCAACAGATTCAGGATCTGAGCCAGCCGCTACCGAAATCAATCGAAGGAGCACCTGCTGTCTTCTGAGAGCTGAGGATAAGCTGTTAATTATAAGCCTTGCTTATCGCTCGCCCAAGGTGCTGCAATCGGGCTGGCAGAGGTGTGCCCTCGGCCCCACAAAGCGTGTGTGTGCTGCTGGGCAGGGACTGCCAAAAAAACAGGGCTGGGAGCAGAGGCTGCATCTGCCACCCACCCCAGTTTGGTGAGGACGCTTCCAGCTTCATAACCCAAGTGATCAAAGCCTTTGTTTGAATCCTGCCGTCTGGAGAGGCTGCGCTGCTCTCTGAAAGCATAGTGCAGTGCAGCCGCCCCAAATCCTGCTTTTCTCAACTGCAAGTTCCTGGCATCCCGATCTTCTCCTTCCTGCCCAATGCAGGAGAGCAGCTGATGCTGGGGAGAGAGAAGAAAGAGATCTTTCCAAACAGCCATTTTATTTTTCTGTAATCCAGAGATTTAAGATTATATATTTGAATGATCTGAGGCCATTTTTTCCTCCTCCAAAAGCATTTTATTTTTCTTTATCATACAGAAAGGTGTGTATCAGAGGCACCTGAGAGCAGCCAAAGCCTGATAAGATCTTTACAATCCATTTGCACAGCGGTGCCTTTTGCAAAGAGAAAGAAAGTGTTAACGAGTTGACAGCAGCTCTGCCTTGCAGGGAGCTGCGCTGCTCTCCGCAATGCTGCTGCAGGGAGGGGAGAGCGGGGTGGTGACAGGAGACCTTGACAAACGCTTTGTTCAACCCGGTTAGCGAGCCCCTGCTTCATTAACGCACCACGTCCTAGCGAGCAATGGATTCGGTAGAATGCTGAGCCCATAGGGACGCCGGGCAGTGTGCTGCTATTGGGTTTTCAAGGATGAAAGTCCTCGGGATGGACGAGAATAAGGTTTAAACAACAAGGCTTGAAGCAAAAAGAAGCATTTCCCAGACATGCGTGTTGCGTGTCGTCGTGATTCCAGAGCATGACCTGGGGACTGCAGATGAAGTTCCAGCAGTGTTTTTGCCCTCTAACGTTGCAATCTGCCACCAGAATCTCCAGCTATGCAAATCTGCCCCATCTCGGTTCAGACCGCACACAAAGAGACTGCTCGGGACAAAACCGACTGAGAGCAGATTGCAAGAACAACTCAGACTAGCAACTGAGTATTTTCTTTCATCCCTCGCTCTTTTGCATTCAGTGAATTCGTTCCACATTAACGTAAGAAACAGCTGCATCAGCACTAGTGCCGGGCTGGAACCCTATTAATATTTATGCCCGGAGAGCCGTGCACACAGGCACCAAGTGCCCCCCTGCCATTGGCTCAGGGACCACAGCACCAATAGAGCACCTTGCCGTGCCCTGTGTCCATGCGAGGAGATTTATGTGAGGATCGATTCCTCATCAGCACTCCTGCATCATCTCGGGAAAACTCTGCCCTTCTAATTGCTCGATCATTTCCTCATCACGGACACCATTTCTCACCTCCCTTTTGTACTGCAGTGGTTCATAGTCACCTACTACACACGGTTTAAGATGCTGTTAGATGCTCACACCGCCCTTTGCTGCAGTGAGGGCACACCTGTGAGCCTGAGCACGGATGAGCCAGAACAAGAAATGCTCACACTGCAAGCACTGTAGGGCGGCAGCTCTCCCTAGCAGTCATCCTTCCCAGCCCTCTTTTTCTTCCCTTAGCATCCTACAGAAAGGCTTTCTGCGCCACTGCTGATCCTTCCCTGCCCTGGAGCTACCCATGATCCTGTTCCTATAATCCTCTTTCTGTCTGCAGTTTTACCTTCTCCTATCTGGCGGGGCTCTGCTCTAATGACTTTCTCGGAGCTTAGCGATTTTCTCAGGATCCTGGGCCAGGCTGTGCAGCGAGGCTGTGCAGGAGTGGGAGCAAGCTTGCAGAGAAGGCATGCCAAGCACGCAGCCTTGTGCTGCTTCGCACCCTCTCCCTCCGGCCAGCATGGGTTGAGACAAAAACATTTCCTCAGCCTGGACACCAATGTGAAATCCTCCCAAATCATAGGATCTTTAGGGTTGAAAAAGACCGCTAAGATTATCTGTAAGTCCAACCATCAACCTGCCATCACTGTGCCCACTAGCTGTGCCCCTACACCATGGAGCTCCCCAGCCTCGCACATAGTTGCCATGTCTTTGAGCCATTCGCATCCTCCTGGGGTGCCCCTGGATGAGTATGTATGGTAGGCACACAGTTTCCAAAAGGAAGAGCAAGTTCCTCCTTGGGAAAAGCATCGCGATGAGCACACACACTGCTGCAGCACATCGCACCAATGCAGATATCACAAAGTGAGACGACAAGTCCTTCCCTGGGGCATTCATTGGCCGCCAAGGGCCAAGTTCTGCCCCCTGCCAGGGCCTCTGGCTTCCATCAGCCATCACTCTGGCAGCAGAGGGCTGAAGGGGATCACATCCAGCTCCCAGCTGGGAGGATGCAAACCCTAACAGCACTGGGGAGAGCATGCATCGGAGAAAACCGGCCCGATCCTCCGAGCTTCATTAAATGGGCTTTGTGCTGAGGTCACTTTGTGCCTCCTCTCACTCACATGGCTGACAGGGATGGCTGCACAACAACCCAGGAGCTGCTGCTGCCTGGCTCATGTAGCCACACCACTTTTACACCATGGGAAATCAGCCCTGGGAGCGAAATTGTTGCGGGGCTTTTTGTTCCCCTCCCTTTGCCGCTCAGCCTGTTTCTGCCACCGGGCCGGTTGCCTGGGGAACTGCTGAGGGTGGCATCCAGCCCGCGGCCGGCAGACACGGGGGTGCAGGGAGGAAAAGCTAGGCAGCAGAAAGGAGCGGCCCAGCAAGCCATGGCCCTGC
Organism: Lagopus muta; assembly: GCF_023343835.1. Taxonomy (NCBI): domain Eukaryota; kingdom Metazoa; phylum Chordata; class Aves; order Galliformes; family Phasianidae; genus Lagopus; species Lagopus muta. The sequence goes on along the minus strand of NC_064435.1, from coordinate 80,954,109 downwards.
GGAGCATTTGCAACGAGTGCGCCGAGCCCTGCCCAAAGGCTGCCGCAGTTATCTGGGTGGCTCCCATGCATGGCCGCAGCCTTCAGCTGGAGTACATAGAAAAACACAGACCTGCTTCTCCCCCCTTATCCCCCATATTTCATTTGGAAATAACCTCTTTTCTTTTTTATTTTCCTTTCTTTTTTTCTTTTTCCCTTCCAGTCTCAACAAGTTCTATAGAAAACACAGGCACGTATTCCTCCTTTTCAGATCTGTGAATTAATTTCTTCTAGGAACAAGCATGCAGAGTGGGTTTCTTTCTGGTGCTAATAATCCGTTCTCTTGAACTGGGTTTTAAAATGGCTTCCTTCAGAGCCTGGAGCTGCTGGCAATGAGCTTAGCGTAGGTAAGGAGGATAAGCGAGATCAGCTACTCCCTGCAATGCCAATAAATCTTGTAGCAAGCAACTAACACACAGCGTGTGGCACTCGGAACACCTGGAGATAACAGCGGCAAGCACTCGTGGTCCCGGCATTTTGCACCAGCTCTGCCGCAGCCGAGCCGAGCCGTCCTTTCAGCAGCAGCAGGGGAGAAAGGCACCGCTCGGTCAGCACCTGCAGCATGCGGTGCTCCGAGGGAGCTGCTGTTCTGCGGGCTGCTTGTTAGGCGAGCGATGGTAGAGGCGTCCACCCCACCCTTAGCGTGCCGCAAAAACCTTTCGCGTGGAATTCAAAGTACACATTGCCGGCAAGGCGTGCTCAGCCAGACAATGGAATCGCTCCTGGCTCAGCCCAGCGCAGACAGCTCTTACGGGGAGTGCAAGTGATGGGATTTTCCCCCAGATCCCCGTGGAAGAGACAACCCCGCGGGTGCGTTTCCAGCCCCACAACCCCCCCGCAGCTGCGGCGCTAACAAAGGGAGGTGGGACGCTCTGGCAAGGAGGCAGAAATCAGAGGCATGGAGACCCGCGGTGCGGTCGGGTCGCGCGGGCGGCCGGCGGGGACAAAGAAGACGAGCAGTGACAAAGGGCAAAGGGGGGCGAGCCGGGTGCCCCCGGGACAGCCGCACCCCGATGTCGGGCCGTTCCCCGGCTCGGGGCAAGGCGCTTCTTTCACATCTGGGGGAAAAACCAACAAGCGGCCAACCACACCGCCCCGCTGGTAGCGTGCGTGCCCTGCAGCTGGGGGCAGAGCGCACCGACGCCCCGCAGGCAGCAGCCTCCCCCCCTTCCAGCAGCGGCTGTCGGCTCACGGAGGTACTCGCGGATCCCCCCTGTGACAGCCCCCGCCCCTCCCGGCACCGCCCGCCGCTGCGGCAGCGATGGGCGAACAAAGGGCCGAGCGGGCGCCGAGGAGCGGCGCCGCCAGTACCGCGCCGGTGGGACGCTTCGGCACCCACACAGTGAACGCAGCCCTGGGGCGCGACCCCCGAACCGCCGCCCCGGCCCAGACACCCGTGCAGCCCGCGCCTTTGTCCCCGGTGCCGGCGGCGGGGCAGGGCGGGGTCCGGGCGTCGGCCCCGGTGCGCGAAGGGCCGTCCCGAAGCCCCGCCCTTATTCCCGCCCCCCGCTCCCCGCTACAGGTTCCGGCGCCGCAGCCCCGCCCCGCTCTCGCGCTCCCATTGGCTGCGCGCCGCTGCCGCGTGACGTCGCCGAGGGGCGGTGCGCAGCGCCCCGATTTAAGGCGCGGAGCGGGGCGCGGCCGCTGCAGCGCAGAGTGCGGGAGCTGACGGAGCGGGAGCAGCGCGGCATCGGCGGACACCGGCATCATGCGTGAGATCGTGCACATCCAGGCCGGGCAGTGCGGCAACCAGATCGGCGCCAAGGTACGGGCCGCCGCCCTGCCGTGTGCATGGCGATCTGCCACGTGTTCGCGCGCGCCCGTCTCCGTGCGCTCTAAAGCGGGGCTCCCATATGGGGTCCTCACGTCCCCAGGCACGAGCGGTTCTGCTCGGCTCCTCCTTGCCGGCGGCTCCCGGTCGCGTTGCGGTGGTTCCGTGGTGCGGGCGTGGCGCGGCTCCGAGGTGGGCGTGCGAGGAAGCAATTCTGCTTGCCGCCGTCTCAGTGGGCTGCGGGCTCCCAGGGTGTCGGTGTCACAGCCGAGCGCCGTGGGGCGGCTGTGGATCTCCACGCGCTGCGTGGCGGGGCGGTGGTCGGGGGGGCGGGGCCGCGGTGACGCCCCTGTCCCTCTGATGGTCCCTGCAGTTCTGGGAGGTCATCAGCGATGAGCATGGTATCGATCCCACCGGCAGCTACCATGGGGACAGCGACCTGCAGCTGGAGAGAATCAACGTGTACTACAATGAAGCCACAGGTAACTGCTCCGTGGAGTGACTTTCCTCCTCCATCTCCCCTGGGAGAGAGTACAGGGACCTCACATGTGTGCTCTCTTGTGAGAGCTGTGTGCAGCATGTTGTTTCCTGGCACAGCTCTATAGCTCATTTGTGTCTTTGCCCCTGATTCGCTCTTAAGAATGCCCTTGTGCCATTGGTGGTGACTTACAGGGAGCCTGCGGTGAGCACAGCAGTGCTGCTGTGGCTGCAGGGCCGTAACACTGCGTTGGTTCCTCCCGCAGGTAACAAGTACGTCCCCCGTGCCATCCTGGTTGACCTGGAGCCCGGCACGATGGACTCGGTGCGCTCCGGCCCCTTTGGACAGATCTTCCGACCCGACAACTTTGTCTTTGGTGAGTGAGCGTGCCGTGGAGGCGTCCCCCAGCGTGAGCGAGGTGTGTGCAGGAGGCTCGGAGCAGGCGTGTGAGCGAGCCGGGGCGCTGGATCCCAGCAATTCCCTGGGGATGGGAACGAGAGGGGTGCGAGCTCTGTGGGGGGGCGGCGGTGGATCTGCGCTCCTTCCGGCGGCACTGACGTGGCTCGCTGCTGCCGGTCTGCCCGTAGGTCAGAGCGGGGCCGGCAACAACTGGGCCAAGGGGCACTACACCGAAGGTGCTGAGCTGGTGGACTCCGTGCTGGACGTGGTGAGGAAGGAGTCGGAAAGCTGCGACTGCCTGCAGGGCTTCCAGTTGACCCACTCGCTGGGCGGCGGCACCGGCTCGGGGATGGGCACCCTGCTCATCAGCAAGATCCGGGAGGAGTACCCCGACCGCATCATGAACACGTTCAGCGTCATGCCCTCTCCCAAGGTGTCGGACACGGTGGTGGAGCCCTACAATGCCACCCTTTCTGTGCACCAGCTGGTGGAGAACACGGATGAGACCTACTGCATCGACAACGAGGCCCTGTACGACATCTGCTTCCGCACCCTGAAGCTCACCACTCCCACGTACGGGGACCTCAACCACCTGGTGTCGGCCACCATGAGCGGCGTGACCACCTGCCTTCGCTTCCCCGGCCAGCTGAACGCCGACCTGCGCAAGCTGGCGGTCAACATGGTGCCTTTCCCCCGGCTGCACTTCTTCATGCCGGGCTTCGCCCCGCTGACGAGCCGCGGCAGCCAGCAGTACCGAGCCCTGACGGTGCCCGAGCTGACGCAGCAGATGTTCGACTCCAAGAACATGATGGCCGCCTGCGACCCCCGCCACGGCCGCTACCTGACGGTGGCTGCCATCTTCCGAGGCCGCATGTCCATGAAGGAGGTGGACGAGCAGATGCTCAACGTGCAGAACAAGAACAGCAGCTACTTTGTGGAGTGGATCCCCAACAACGTGAAGACGGCCGTCTGCGACATCCCCCCGCGTGGGCTCAAGATGTCCGCCACCTTCATAGGGAACAGCACGGCCATCCAGGAGCTCTTCAAGAGGATCTCGGAGCAGTTCACGGCCATGTTCCGGCGCAAGGCCTTCCTGCACTGGTACACGGGCGAGGGCATGGATGAGATGGAGTTCACGGAGGCGGAGAGCAACATGAATGACCTGGTCTCGGAGTACCAGCAATACCAGGATGCCACTGCTGATGAGCAGGGTGAATTTGAAGAGGAAGGAGAGGAGGATGAGGCATGAAGTGGAAATGGGTAGAAGTCAAGTGTAGTCTGAGCAGGCAAGTGTTCATTGAGAGGAGAAATCTGTGCAGTTGTGCTGAAGCATGCGTTTCTTAATTTGGTGCTCTCCACTGTTGCTTTTGTCAGCAGTTTTGTATCCTCAACTGTCCAATGTAACAGTAGTTGCAAAAATACTTCAGAGTCTTCTGTTGAAATGGTTAACTTCTCAAACATAAAGGCTTTTTGTGTTCTAAACTGTGTCCTCTGCCTTATTTCTCTCTAGTTCTAGAAAATAACTCTTCTAGTTTTCTGTCTCTTTCACTTCTCATTCTAAGCCTTTACCCTCAGTGAAAGGTTTAAGTCAATAAAACAAGATTTTTCAGGCCATTAATTCTGCAGAATACGTAAACTGCAGTTACTCAGCTTAAGTGAGTTGTTAATGTATGGGCACTGTAAGAGGGTAGCTAATCCACAGGCACTGTGAGTTCAATATTAGGCACTCATGTTTAACAGTTATTCTATTGTTACAGAGAAAGCTGCCTTAACTAATAGAAACAGGATGCTCCACTTGACAATATTGCAACTTCTATTTATGGACATACATGGTAGTGAGGTCAGCCAGAAGGTATTGAATGCCACATTACAAACTGTCAAAGCTGATCTGACAAGATAGCTGCAGGCTTCTCAGCTGCCATCTAGAGCACTTCTGATTGAGCTTGTTTCAGGGCATATATGCTGTGAATATGGGTGGCTGGCTGTGGATTTACTCGGTCCTTTGCTGTCCAAGCTCTGTGATCCTTCCTCTCTAAGTAGAAAGGATTCATGCACAGTGTATGGAGGATCTGTGCTCTGAGCACAGTAGTAGCTGAGATGTTAACTTGAATTCTGTTTTGAGGTGTAGAGACTTTCTCCAAGTTGAATGTTTACCAAAAAAAAAAAAAGCCACTAAGTGGGACTTTCTCTGTAAGAGGGAATGGCCCTTCAGGGCAGTCAATTCCCTTTGGGACCTGGGAGGAGGTGACAGGCAGGTTTCCAAGGAACATGACTCAAAGCTGCTCGGAGCATGAACGTGGTCCTGGAGTAGTCATGTGCATATCCTGACAGTAGCTGTCTCTCACACCCCAATTACATATTTACACTGCTGCTGTTTGATGCTCTCAGTAATTGCAACAAGAAGTGGACCTCCAGCCAGGCAGCTGAGCAGTGCAGCAGGATCCTCGTGTGCATCTTTGCTAAGGTAAGCTCAGCTTCTTTATGGTGAGGGTGGTGGGATTTGTCTTTGTATGCATAAAGGTCACAAGAAGCCTAGGTGAATTTGATATGTAGTGAACCTACAGCATAGTCATCAGTTATTATAATGCCCGAGACTCTTCTACAGGATGAGAATAAAATCCTACACTTAGAATAGTTGTTACCCCATACGTGAGCTTACAGTTCCTAGTTCCCCCAACACTGCTTAGGGAAGGGCTCTTATGCTTAAAAAAAAGCCAAACAAACAACATACTTTGAGAGCTATTAGTAGTGCTACAAATACTGTGGTCCTTACTGCTCTGAAGGACAAGCAATCCACATATTTGCAAGCTCTTGTGTGATCCTTTAATGGAACTCTGGGAAGGCATTACTGGAATCAAGACTTAATAGGGAGCTACTGTGCACTAATTATCTTGCCTGTTTTGGCTCTGTTAATGGACTGTACTGCTTGAGCATACCATTCTCTGCTGATGGGCTTGTTTCCTCCAGTAAGATCTGAGATTGTGTGCAGAACAACAAGCTTTTCATACTGTTTCTTTCCTCATCTCTATCCTTCATTCCAGGAGAAACTTCTGAAAAGAGAGGTGAGAAGCATTTAAAATGCCTGAACAGTCTGTAAACAAATACAGCACTCACAGTAGCACTTATATTTCTTAGAATTTGAGCAGTTCTGGGATTAAGTATTAAACAAATTGAGGTTGTTCTAGTCACTGAGTTACTGTGTGTTGCCCCTGGGCCTTTGAGAAATAACAACCTGTCTGGTTGTCACAGTAACCTTCCCTTGAAATTACTCAACTGGATTGTGCTTGAACCTGTTTGTCATAAACAGCTTGATTCCTAAAGGTGAGAAGGAAAGCTGGAGAAGAATCTCAGTTTTTCAAAAATATGAGGATCTGGTGATAGTGATAGTAAGGATTCTTCTTTCTACAGTGGGACCTTAAAGTTTCACTGTTGTTCAGCATGTTCAGATCCTTTTTCTTAGTGCAATGGCTACACCTTCAGCTAACACTTCAGTATAGCTACCCAAGAGAACTACTGCACTACAGCTCCTGTATTAGAAGGTAGGACACCTTCCTATATTGCTTTCTTTGCAACAACGTTGTTGTTTCTCCACTTCCTAGAGGAAGAGAAACCATAAGTAGTGGTACAGACACATCTCCATCCTACACAGCTTATTTGCCAGCCATAGTCCTCCCCCTGCAAAAAAACCCCACACCTCCCACGTAACTTTAGTAGGAATCAAGGATAATACAGGAAAAGTGGATACCAGGAGATTTAAAAGGGAAGCTTTAAACTGTTTGATTTTTTTTGTTTTTTTTCTGCTGTACCTTTGAGCATTATCTGCATCTGCCACCTAGGGGACCATTCATTATAAAAACTGACGGCTGGCTGCTGTATGCCAAGCAACAGACGAATGTATCTTCATGTGTTCACAGCTCTACTTCTTTCATGCAGAGCAGAACCACTGAAACTATTTCAGATTAGATAATCTGATTGCCTTAACCTGCATCAGCTGGCGATTTGTTCTTATACGTGTGATAAACAGCTGTAAGATTTAAGGTCTTGCATGAAGCATCCTTTCGGGAAGAAATGATGGTAGATGCTACAGCCTCAGTGGGGTGCAGTTTAAACCACGTGACTCATCTGTGTTGAGAGGTTTTATCAAAAAATGGCTTCTTTCATTTAAATGCAGTAATGGTGACCTGTAGGAAAGCATCCTCTCCTGTCAACAGTTAAAGTTGATGGTGTCAGGGAGGAGAGCTGTCTCTTTCATCTGCTTTGTTTGATGTCTGGCATTTTTAGGTGTTAGCAGAACATCTTGGCTAATGCAAGCTACAAGAGAACAACTGTCTGCAGGTGGAGGTGTGGATGATAAAGCTAAATAAGGCTGTAAAGTTTAAAAATGGGATGAGTTCTAGGGTTTAGTAATCTGAGATGGCAACTCTTTCTTTCCCTGTTCTAGGACCTCAGTGTAAAGATATTGTGCAAACAATGTTCTGGAAGGATAGTCCAGTATATGGGCTAGGTCTGAAAGAAACAAGTGTGATACCTTCTGTCACAGATATCACATATCTAGTATCCAAAAGCTTGAAACATTCAAGTATGTGCTGAGAATGTCACCCAACATCTGCTTTTCAACAGATGTTTTTCAATCTGTCAGTTTGGAGTAATAATTTTCCTTCACTCAACATACGAGATGGCCTTCTACACCAGAATAGGATTGCATTTAATACAGGGTAGTCCCAGGATAATCTAAGAATGAAATCCATGGGACCTGTCCTGTTGACAAAAGCTTCTTTCCACAAAGTATGAGATAAAGATTCTTGATTTACAACTTGAAGAAAGAGGGGCATCTAGAATTTTCTCTCCAGCTAATTCTCCACACAAGTGGAGGCAAAAATCCCTGATTTTGAAGAAATAGTTTGCTTCTGGATGGTAGTCTCACATGCTCCATGCTGCAGTAGTATGGTGCCAGTAGATCATTCAAGGCATCTGTGCAAGTGCCCCATACCTGGACAAACCACAAGCAGGCTGTCCCTTATGTGACATGGATGTTGCAGTGCACTGCTGCAAAATGTAGTGGTGGTGCCTAGAGAAACAGGTTTTCTTAACTCAAAAAACAAGGCCAGAACATTTAGTATACTATTCTATGCAGAAGGGAAGAGTTCTCCTCCATCCTGCTTCTTTTGCTGCTCTGTAAGCCGAATAACAAGTTTGTATCAGGATGAACCCTGATGCTAGCTTAAAGTATGATTAGTTTCATAGTTATTGCATTGAGATCTTTTTACAAAATTACCTTACTATATTTGTTTAAGGTTCTTTTGGTTCTGCTTCACAGGGAGGTGGTGTCTCAGTTACTGGATTATTTTTCTATGTAATAGGGCCTGGAAACCTTATTTGCTAAAGGGATGAGGAAATGGAAATCCTCCCTGAAGAGATCATGTGTACCAAGTACAAAGAGTAGTCACTCCCTTTCTGCCAAAGGATGTTACTTTTCCATTCCACATGGAAGTGTAACTACCCTGTACTTTCAGTGACTGATCAGACACTGCAGCCTGGTTAGGAGCTACAAATAGTGCTTGGCACACGGGAGGCACTGTTTTCTCATTCCTCAATATTTCTGTGCATTTTTTCCACATTTGTCATCTTCATTAAACAAATCTCATGACTGTGTTAGGGGCTCAAGGCAACTTACGTGAGGCTTTTTCCCAGCTTTCACTGTGCAAAAAATAAACCTTTGTAGTATTTGTAGCGATTTTGCATGTGACTGGATCAAAAAGTCAAATTTTTCTCCTACCCATCTCAAATTGTCATACTAAGCATCTGCCTTCTGATATTCCACCAGAAACATGTTCTGTTCTTTATTTGTTAAAATGGGAAAGTGCATGCTACTGCATGTCAATGCTTCCATTTTAGATGGCTGTTATCCTTAGCTTGCCTACATGAGAAATCAAAATGGAAGCATTTGGTCATACAGTGAAATGCCTGAGGCTGTGGAGTGTTTTGGAAAAAGACATTTCTTAGACTTTACTGGACACTTACTCATCTGCAGCCCTTTGAGCATTTGTTTTAATGCATGCTGAAGGCCAGGTTTTGAGAGGAGTCCAATCCCTCACTTCTTACCAGCCAAGGAAATAGTGCAGGTGATAAACTCATCTTTCTCCCTGAGCAGTTTAACAACAACCAATCTGTTTCTCTGCTTGTAGCTTCAATCTCCGGTTTCAAGTATTTTATTTACAACTGCCAGAAAGAAAAATCACTTATTTTTAGAGTATTATAAGCCAATTATCTACTTATGGTAAGAAAGTAATTTAAGATTAGATCCTCCCATCCTTCCCACTCAAAGCCACTTTTCTTTAACGGGTGGAGTTTTTCTCTTGAGAAAACATCAAGTTGGCTTTGTTAAATTCCTGTTTATTCATGTTTGATTCTTCTGAGATATGGGTCCCAGTTAATGATATATCATCTTTTATAATCTTTATTTTAATCACTTGGCTTCTCATCTGATAATTTCAAGGCATTTTTTTTCTTGTCAAGAGTGTATTTATCATTGCATACAGAAATGTTAGTAACTCAGCTTAAGAAGAAGGTGAAAGCACTTGCTCAAGGAGATGGAATGGCTACCCTGGCAGAGGCTGTATAGTTTGTTCAGTAAACAGCTTTCTGTTGTTTTGCAGTGAAAAATGTTTCAGCATATTTCTATGGATGTGACAAATACACTGCCTGCCTCCGCAGTGAATAATTAAACAGGGTTTTCATGCAGAATTCAAAAGGCCTCACAAAAAAAAAAAGCTTTACATGCATTAAATAAAATTCAAGGATGACTTAGTCTGCTACTGTGCAGCCAGCATGATCCTGATTTTATTGTTAATAAATTAGTAGAATGACTAGTGTTTGTAAACTTCAGCTCTGCATTAGAGGACAGGGAGAAAGCCATAGAGTGAGTTTGGATTAAAGGTTTCCAGGACTTTTAGAGAGCTGCTGCTCACAGAAGTGGGTAGCTCCATGGATGGGGCTCATTCATTATCCTTCAGCTGCTGAAAAGCATAGTCCTACCCCACTGCCTTCTTTTAGAGGTTTTAATTCCCTCTGGAGCATGTCTGGCCCCTCTATGAATTGGTTTCCTAAACCACCCAGATATGGTAAATGACGTGGGAAGAAGCTTTTCCTTGGATTAAGGAATGTGTCAAAGTGAGAACTGGTACAGAGAAGGCAAAAAACAGCATCTGCAGGGGAGAGCAGAGCAAGTGCTTAGTTGGCTGGAACCACCTGGAGCAACAGCACCCTGCTCTCTCCTGCAGAGAACCGGGGTGATTTTAAGCAATATATATTAAATCCTACCACAAACTATGGCATCTCTTAGAAATTTCTCAGGATAAAGCTTAGAGTTAGCTAAGTGTCGGTCTGAATTACAAGTAATGATTGGGTTGCAAGATAGAGCAAGGAGGCTGAGGAACAAAAGAAACTGTGACTAGCTGATCAAAGCCTCTGTCTGTTCCTTGTTCCCACTGACAAGTGGGAAATAGGCTGCCCTGGAAAACATGATAGCAGCACTTCATTTGTATCGGTGCTGGAATCGGTTGTATATTGACTTGAAGGCCTTAGTTGATAGAGATAGCAAACAGATTTCATCTTCTGAGTGATCTTAAAAGGTGGATGCAGGCTGGCTGGGGGCAGGAGCCATCTGGCAGCTACCCCATCACATCTGGTGTGCCAAGCGGAAATAATGAGAGGCTGCATTGTTTTGCCTCTTTCCTTCTCAGTAGATCTGTGCCTGGTGATGATAAACACATTTTCCCCTTTCTGCAGTCATTTAGTGATATCATAATGTTTGTATTTGTTAACTTTTGGAAGCCAGATGAGCAGAGACTGTTGTGTCCTTTAGGACTATGTAAACAAATTCCTGACTCAGAGGTTACAGGCAAGTTCCCAAGAGAAGCCACGGTATGGAAGAAACATTAGGTTCATGAGGAAAACCGTGCTTATTTAAAGAAGAGAACTGTTATTTCAGAACTGACAGTGCCCTATATTGTTCTGTGATGTTGTCTTGCGTGCTCATCCTCTCTCTTCTTTTGTTCTTGGCCGAACACAAAAATTTCAGTCTAAGAAAAAAGCACAAGTACAGAACTCTACAATGAGATTGCTTTTGCTCATTCATAAAACTGTGCTCAGCACTGTGTAACTGCTTTTAGTGCCTGCAGTGGGTTGTAATTCTGAGACAAAAATAGATTTTTGTTATCATTTTACTACTAGAATTAAAATTGCTCCACAAATATTCCATCCTCTTTCTGGGGAAATATTCTTAACGCATCGCTAGTGATTAAGCGTTGGATAGGTGATCTCAGAGTTTTCATCAGGTGCTAATACTGTTATTGTGTGATAGAATTCAGACTAAAAGCTAATGGACAGAGCAACGTTCGTTGATTTCAATGGGAAGACTGAACAAAATCGTTTTGTCTAAGCAACGTGCTATCACCCCTTGTAAATGAGAATAAAGCCATAGGCAGACGCTCAATCTATTATTGTGTATGCTTCAGCAGCTCTCATATTTGTGTGTTTGCAATTCTCCATCCTACAATAGGAAATTACAGATACGTTACAATGCACTAAGGTTTCCGTCGCCTCCCTTGCGCAGCTCATTTCCAAGGCTCTGCGGTTGCCTTGGAAACAGGGGAAGGTAGAGTTTTGTTCAGCTGGCTGCTGAGCTGCAAGCAGTGGTTGGGCTGCAGAGGCACATGGGTGTTCCTACGCACAGGCGCTGCAAATCTATGAATGGGGGCATTTGGATTTTTGTTTGCGATATTAAATACCTCAAATTTGTGAAACAAAAACCTGTTAAAAATGCTATGGTGAACCATTCTATTCATTTAAATGCCACTAATGGCTAAGGGTTTTTTATAGTGTTTATTTGTAGGATTCTGCATTGACATTTAAGCAATTAATGTTTAATTTTCTTTGCTGGGTGTTCGTGAGTGCTCAGTATTACTGTAGATAAGGGAACGTTTTAGAAACATAAACGTGAGCCTCACTGTAGGTGGATACTTTTTTTTTTTTAATGTGGAGTTACACTCCTAAAAACCAGTGAGGTTTTAACAAAGAAATGGGTGTTATAGCTTCTGTGAATTAAAAGTTCAAAATCCTTAAGAGTATAATAATAAAGCTCTAAGGAAGCCGCTGTATGTATGTGGGAGGAAGGCATGTCAGGGATTGTCCAGGTACCTTCAGATGGGGAGCAAGAACGCTTAAAGCTGCTGCTTTGTAGATTTCCAAGAATAACTTGGCAGCCAAAAAGCTCTTAAATGCTTGTGTATATCCCATAGAGATGCCAAGAGGGACAGCTGTTTTGTAGCTCTGCAAATAGTGAAGATGCAACAGCCTGAGGCTGCCTAAAAAATGCAGGCTACACCCACAGCATGTAGAAATGTACATGCACAAGTTGCACTAGCAGTAACAAAGATTGCCTGTGATTAAGTACTGCAAAAATATGTCAGTGGAAAATACAATGGCGGGATACAATGAACATAGAAGCCCATTTAAAAAAAGATCTCAGTGCTGGTATAATCTTGGGTATTTTGTGGTTGCAAAAGCAATAGCATGTAATTCCATGTGCTACCGAGCTTGAGCCAGTTCATGATATTTCACTGTAGCTGAGGTTTCTGCCCTATGGAAGGAAAAGAGACATAGTTTGTTTGCTTATCAATACACCGAAGAAAACTGAGGACTGCATTTGAAAAATCTCCACCTTATTTTCCAAAGGTCACAGCAGCCAAATGCAAAACAAAGAAAGTGTTGGTGAATAGATCACCCATTAGCTCACATCTGCAAAATTCTGCTCGTTTTGCTATAATTTTAACATTATAGCACAGTGTGGTGCTAGGACCAATAAACCATCAATCTGATATTACTTGTCTCACTCGTTGGTCCACTCCTCTCCCTTTCACAGCATCAATGAATAGTTGAAGTGGGGAGGTATGCCTTGAGATCATCCAGTCCAGTGCAGGGTCAGCTACAGTAGACTGACCAGGACGGATTAGTACCCAAAGTTCTGGATATCTCCAAGGATACCATCCAGCAAGTACCAGTGTCTGACATCAAAAGTTTTTCCTGTGTTTACATTTAGTTTCTGATATTCCAGGTTGTGCGCATTGCCTCTCCTCCTGTCATTGGGTGCTGCTGACAAGAGCCAGGCTCTTTGTGGCTTCCCTTCAAGTATTTATGAGATTTTTGGTAGAGTTGGTTTTATGATGGCTGTCCTCCAATTTCTGCTTGTTTTAAGAGTCAGAACCACAGAACGATGATTCTTGTGCTTCAGGTGTCAAAACGTAGCTCAGCAGGCCTGAGCTAGAAATACAGGCTGGAAGGCGCTGCTAAAAAGCAGCAGCGCACGCTCTGCTGTTGCAGAGGACAAGCAAAGGCACGAACCCAGCAGGTGCAGAAGCAGCTCGGCGTAAATCCTTTGCAACTCCTGAGTTCCAGCTGTCCCCCGCCTTGCCCCGTCCCGCGGACGCTTCCAGGCGCCGAGGGGCGGCTCAGCCGTCCGCCCTGAGCTGTCGGACCCGCGGCGGGAGACAATGCCGCCCCGCTCCCGCGCGCCCATTGGCTGCTCGCCGCCGCCGCGTGACGTCACCGAGAGGCGGCGCGCAGCGCCCAATTTAAGGCGCGGAGCGGGGCGCGGCCGCTGCAGCGCGGAGTGCGGGAGGTGACGGAGCGCGTGCGGCGCGGTAGCGGCATCATGCGTGAGATCGTGCACATCCAGGCCGGGCAGTGCGGCAACCAGATCGGCGCCAAGGTACGGGCCGCCTCTCGGCTGCCGGCCGAGGGTCGTGCGACCGGTACCGGGGTGCGGTGCGTAGCTCCGCCGGGGTTATCCGCGACCGCAGCAGGGCTGCCCGGGCTCGAGTCCGCGGTCGTATGCAGCCGGTTGGCAGCCACGCGTGCGGCTCTGAGGGAGAGGGGCGCGGCGTCACGGCCAGCCCCGGGTGCGTGCTGGGGCTGCTGTCGTCTTGCGGTGACGCTGCCGTGTCGGTAGAACAGCAGGGCTGTTCTAGGCGGCCTTAAGCCATGGCTAGACAATAGAAGAGTCTCAAATCCGTGGGTATGCGAGTGCTGTCAGCCCGTGGACGCGTGCTAAAAATGAATTAGCTCGAATTCCAGCGCTGCAGCTGCCTGTCTATCCTCCTCAGCGCTGCTTCTGTTAATTCAGCTGCCGCAGCCAAAGGAAACTCTTCGGCACTGACTCATGGAGGTGCAGCTTCCTCCCAGGCAGCCGCTCAACCATGCTAGGGAGTGGTCGGGGACGCTGTGCGCACAGACTGCTAGCGCGTGTGATTGGCACCGGCCAGCTGTAGTGAACAGCTGCCTTTCACGAACATTTCTTCCAGTTCTGGGAGGTCATCAGCGATGAGCATGGGATTGACCCCACTGGCAGCTACCATGGGGACAGCGACCTGCAGCTGGAGAGGATCAACGTGTACTACAATGAAGCTGCTGGTGAGTTGGTCTGCATCCTCTGACATCCTTAAATTGACAAGGCAGAAATGCCAGGTCAAAGCTTGAAAAGTACCTGAGTAAGAGCTGCCATCTACAGAGCTTTGTTCTCAGAATGGCTCTGATAGCACTGGTCTAGACAGTGCAACTCTCCAATGAAGTATAGAGAACCTCCGGTGAGCACAGCAGTGCTGCTGTGGCTGCAGGGCCGTAACACTGCGTTGGTTCCTCCCGCAGGTAACAAGTACGTCCCCCGTGCCATCCTGGTTGACCTGGAGCCCGGCACGATGGACTCGGTGCGCTCCGGCCCCTTTGGACAGATCTTCCGACCCGACAACTTTGTCTTTGGTGAGTGAGTGTGCCGTGGAGGTGTCCCCCAGCGTGAGCGAGGTGCGTGCAGGAGGCTCGGAGCAGGCGTGTGAGCGAGCCGGGGCGCTGGATCCCAGCAATTCCCTGGGGATGGGAACGAGAGGGGTGCGAGCTCTGTGGGGGGGGTGGCGGTGGATCTGCGCTCCTTCTGGGGGCATTGACGTGGCTCGCTGCTGCCGGTCTGCCCGTAGGTCAGAGCGGGGCCGGCAACAACTGGGCCAAGGGGCACTACACCGAAGGCGCTGAGCTGGTGGACTCCGTGCTGGACGTGGTGAGGAAGGAGTCGGAAAGCTGCGACTGCCTGCAGGGCTTCCAGTTGACCCACTCGCTGGGCGGCGGCACCGGCTCGGGGATGGGCACCCTGCTCATCAGCAAGATCCGGGAGGAGTACCCCGACCGCATCATGAACACGTTCAGCGTCATGCCCTCTCCCAAGGTGTCGGACACGGTGGTGGAGCCCTACAATGCCACCCTTTCTGTGCACCAGCTGGTGGAGAACACGGATGAGACCTACTGCATCGACAACGAGGCCCTGTACGACATCTGCTTCCGCACCCTGAAGCTCACCACTCCCACGTACGGGGACCTCAACCACCTGGTGTCGGCCACCATGAGCGGCGTGACCACCTGCCTTCGCTTCCCCGGCCAGCTGAACGCCGACCTGCGCAAGCTGGCGGTCAACATGGTGCCTTTCCCCCGGCTGCACTTCTTCATGCCGGGCTTCGCCCCGCTGACGAGCCGCGGCAGCCAGCAGTACCGAGCCCTGACGGTGCCCGAGCTGACGCAGCAGATGTTCGACTCCAAGAACATGATGGCCGCCTGCGACCCCCGCCACGGCCGCTACCTGACGGTGGCTGCCATCTTCCGAGGCCGCATGTCCATGAAGGAGGTGGACGAGCAGATGCTCAACGTGCAGAACAAGAACAGCAGCTACTTTGTGGAGTGGATCCCCAACAACGTGAAGACGGCCGTCTGCGACATCCCCCCACGTGGGCTCAAGATGTCCGCCACCTTCATAGGGAACAGCACGGCCATCCAGGAGCTCTTCAAGAGGATCTCGGAGCAGTTCACGGCCATGTTCCGGCGCAAGGCCTTCCTGCACTGGTACACGGGCGAGGGCATGGATGAGATGGAGTTCACGGAGGCGGAGAGCAACATGAATGACCTGGTCTCGGAGTACCAGCAATACCAGGATGCCACTGCTGATGAGCAGGGTGAATTTGAAGAGGAAGGAGAGGAGGATGAGGCTTAAGTTCCCTCTTATCAGAAGAACCTCTCTAAAGCTGGCATGTGTATGGAATGACTTTTGATAGTAGTGGTAAAGCATGTTCTTTAGATGCTGTGTACCCGATTATCCTCTTTGCACTTGTAACTTTGACAGATTTTATCAGTGTAACAGTTCTGAATCCCAAGTTATTACAATGGTTTTTTTGTCCTTTATAATGTTAAGAGCACATAAAGGCATGCATTCTAGATTATGTTTTCTGTCTTTCTTATCTCCCCCATCAGACAAAGAACAGCTATTTCTTGCCCCACTGGCTGATTAAGTTTCAAGGCATGTTAGATGTCTTCAAGTACAGTGGCATATTCTGATCCACAGAGACTTACATATTGTTAATATGGATCCCTGTCATGGAAATATCTTTTTCTTTTCTTTACGGGATTCATCCCTAATGTGAATGAAAAGCGCAATCACTAAATTTCCTAAACAGTGCAAGGACAAATGCCTCTAACTTTACAGTTTAGGTCACCGTAAGAATTCTTCTACTTCTCTGTTGAACTCTTCTGCAAAACGGAGATGTAGATTATGCTTTCCTTCTGGCATGAGATGCAACCTAAAAAGAAGGAGGGGGGGGAAAAAACAATATTCTGAATATGCACTATACTGTGGGAGCACAGGTAAACAGTTTGTCCTTTTCCTTTGCTCTTGGTTTCCCAAGTAAAGATATCGATGTAACACTGATGCACTGTTTGTGTATGTGGATCAGAATGTCAACTACAGGGTAAGTTGAAACAACAAAATATTTCCTCCATTTTGGGAAGGATAAACTATGCTTTAAACAAATTTGTGTCTCGCACCTAGTTTAAGAACCTCTTCAGTGGTGTGCAAAGATGGCGCTGAAATGTAGGTGAGTAGGATACATCTAAAGGTATGTGAAACACCTCAGCTGCTTTGCTTCTGTTGCTTTTTAGAGTAAAAAGTGAAGTCTGTACGTCTGTAGTTGAACTGTGACTTAAGCTACAAAAAGGTTTAGGAGAGTCTCTGAATAGTCTAAATCTTTAGGCTGTTAACTGATAGGTGAGACAAGACTCAACTAATTGCTGTTGTTTTCTCTCTGGGAAAAGCTTCATGTATGTACTTCTAGCACATATATCATGTTGTGAAACTCCTTGTTTAACAGCTTTTATCAGCTTCAACAGCTAAAGACCACATTGTCTGATACTTTGCTGTGCTGTCTTCGTGCCATATAAATCCTGCTACAGCAAAGGCAATAATTCTTTTAGTGGTGATCAAGTGATGCTTAGTTTCAGGAAGAAAAGAGCACCAGTGTGAACATAGGTAGTTCTGGTATTTCTGTCTGAATTTCACTAAGACTGTTTCTTCAAAGACAAAGCAATATACAGATGTGCAAACAGAACAGCACTCATGAATACCATCCACAGTGATATACCTAATGTTCTAGCCATACAAATACAGAATGATGGCATGCTTATGACAGAATCAATGTATCTGCACTACAAACAACACCTTTTCTAATTTACTATTTAGAGAGAAATCAAGGCAAGAAAAGGTGATATTCAAATTATTACTGAAAATATGCTAACCTTAGAACTTTTCACCTTTCATGAACTATCTTTAGTGCAACAAGAGAAAAAGGAGGTCATGTGCCTGTCTTTTCTCTGTATATCTGATATTTAATCTTTGGTTTGATTCCTTATTGGGTAAATGCATTTATGGGAGAGCACTTGAGCACAACGACATGTAAAGAACAGCTTTACATTTTACTGTTTGGCAACTTCTAACACTTTCTACCCTTGTGGTCCTGCTGAAGAAGCTATCTGATCTTTGTCTAGTTTTTGTTATGGCATGCCTTAGAGCATTTTTCAGGGAAATCTAACATGACTATAGGTATTCTAAGCAGGGCATCTGTGGGAGTAACTGACTGTCAAGCATTTAAAATAAAAATCTGTATGTGGTTATTAAGAAGGTTTCCCTATCTTTCCTGTTGCATAATGTCTTTTATGAATGGCAGAGCTGACTTTAAGGTAAACATATCACTCAATTTCTCACAGAGGTGACATCAGTGAAACAGATCCTTACACTTTGCATTCATAAAAATGTTTCAGTTCTAATTCTTCTCTTAAGTGTTCATCAGCATGATCTGTTGCTGAGTAGTAATGGAAACCTTGTATTTATATGCAAATCTATGAAGAAAAGAAAGATAGTGGAATCCCTCCTTTTTATGGGTAGCATTTTTGGGTTTTCAGAATGAATGTCTTGACTTTTCTTGTTTATGGAGTAATACTTCAACATAGCTGTATGATTTATTTTTTTTTTCCATGTCACTCTTCTGAAACAACAAATTCAAGGAACTTCTGAAAAATAAAATCTTAGAGATTGTTGCTCACATCAATAAGGAAGAGCAGATATCAGTATTCTCTGCCTCCCCCTATTAGCTGGTATTCTTGCTCTATTCATAGCATCTAAATTCATTGCTCACTGAGTGGAACAGAAGTTAGGTATCTCACAAGATAAGGAATGCAATGACTATAACAAGAAAAAGATATATATCTGGTGAGAAGTGAAGAGATCAAGAGGACTTTCCTTAGTTTCTTTTGGAGAACATTAGGAAGGTACTTATTGAATTACTGCTTCTTCTTTCTTTTTACATAAAGGCTCAAATACACTGTTTACATAACTTGACAGGGAAGTTGAGAATAGTTTCATCTACAGCAGGATTGATTTGTCCAAATGCTTTTTTTTTTTTTTTTTAACATTGTGTATTTTAATTTCTTCTTTTCTTTAACAATCAGTTAGAAACAGTCCATCGTGTAACTTACCGCGAGCCTTTGATGTGCTCATGAATATATTCTGCATGAAAGCGTGGAACCAAAGGGTCTTTCTCACCGTGAATTATTAATGTAGGACATTTGATACGAGGCAGCAACTGTTGACAGATACTACCTAGGGAGAAAATAAATGAAGGTTGCAGTTCATAAAAAAAATAAAAGTGAAAGACCAAAGCTGTTTCTGCAAAGGACTCGAACTCCACTTGGGTTCTAGCCATTGTTTCTCCTTGTGGATAGCATGCAATTATTCCACAGAAGTGTGTTAACAGGACTAATATTTATTTCTTTTAAGTAGCACACAAGCAGTGAAATTTGCTCCGTTAGTGGTCATTAACAGAAACAGACACAGCAAATGAAGCTATTTTCCCCAGCCCTGCTTTTTTCTCTTCAACCTTAGTTTTTGTTGTTTTTGCATTCAATGCTACGTTTTGTTACATAGGTTTGTAAGACCCCCAAATCTCTTTCAGTGGGGCTTCTCCCCAGCATCTCATCTCCCAGTTTGTGCATATGGCCAGGACTGCCCCTTCCCAGGTGCAGAATCCAACACCCACTCTTGTTAAACTTCATGTGGTCGGTGACTGTCCTGCTTTCTGATCTGTCAAGATCTCTCTACAAGCTATCTCCATCCTTGATGGAGTCAACAACTTCTCCCAGTTTAGTATCATCAACATGCTTAAAACAATTTCTTGTCCTGCATCCAAGTCATTTATGAAAACATTAAAGAGAACTAGCCCTAAAATGGAGCTGAGCATTACAGACCTCTACATTTTTCTGCAGCTAAGCAGGCTCCATGTAGGCTTGACAGGAAATACAGGGGACAGGAGATAAATTTCAACATATCTACCACTAAATTTCATGGCACACAAACCTACGTTTCAATAAAGATTGTATTTTTATATGTAAAGAGTATAAACTAGTTGAGCCTCTTAAAGACAGTAAGTTAATAGTATTTAATTTGGAAAACAAACAAACAAAAACCCTAAAATTCACTTGCCTGAAGTCATCTATATTGAAATAAAGGGAGGCTTCAAAGTTTAACTGGCCTGGGTTTTCGACATACCCTTTGTTGCAAAAGTCTATGTAGAGTAATTGGACAAATCTTCAGAGATAAACATTCAGGGATGATTATACTGCCTGGTTGAACTACTTTGGATTTTAAATAGCCAAGCTGTGTCAATAGTATTTTTTTAATGTTTTGCTCAGTTAGAACTGTCAAAATGTGAACTTCCTTCTTTTTGTACTCATTATACACTACTAGCTTTTAAGCAGTGTTTCAGCTCCCATTTTCAGAAACTTAGATGAACACGTGACATTCTGGAGATCTTACAAATGTCACCAAGAGGCAGACCTTTGACACTGAGAAAGTAGAGCAGAAAAAAGCCGAGCAGAATCCCTCATGTTCAATCTGCATGACAAAAACTATTTACTAATGTAGTTTTATGGCAGAACAAGCAAAGAGACTCATCAGCTAATGATTTCCATAAATCATTTATCCTCCTGTACCTTGCTGGTTCTGTGAAACGTCTATGAAGTAACTGCTTTATTCATAAGTGTGAGCCAGACCCAGCTTTTAATGCCATATGAAGAGGCCATCCTTTCCTGACTACTAGGATTCTTATCCAAAACTTACTGCTACTATAACTGCTTCAGATCAACACTGTGGAAGCCTTACCACCTGAATTTTCAGCGAAGCGGGCTATTCCATCTACCCAAGCCTCACAGGTTTCTGCAAAGTACTTATGTCCATACAGCTCTTCAAGTGGTTTCTTAACCTTCTCACTCCATTTTGAAACATCTCGGATACCTACATAAGATAACATTGAAATATGTTAGGATCTTACCTGCAACAAGACAAAACTCAATACTGACAACGTTTGAATAATTTTTCAACGCTGAATGCAGACATGGATTTCAAACTTGAAACTGCACTGAACAGTTTTAAACAATTCTTAGTGGGGAAAAGGTTTTAAAAAAACTGTTGTTTTATTATCCTTGCTGGAGTGTGAGTTACAGAACTGGCTTATGACATTCATCAGGAACAAAACTATATACATAGGACAGTTCTATGACTTCTGATTTTTCTTTTTTTGAGGGCATGAAGAAGATGAGTTCAAGGAGGTACTTTGTGTATAAAAAGAGAACTATTTTTGTAACAGTGTGGCAGAGCTGGCAGCACTTCTTTATATCCTTCAGCCTTTCGCTTTGGCTTATGGGAGGAAGTTCTTCCATGATTAGCACTGTTCAGAAGAATGAAGCTCTTACTAAGGCATTCCAGCAGGCTGACATCATTAGACATTTGCCATGGTCTTAGAGAAAAACAAGCAACTTTACTTAATAGAGCCCAGTGACTCACGACATCCTGGCTATAGTTTAGAAGGAGTCTGACATCAAGTTCACCTGTTTTTCCCCCAAAATTTTCAATACAGGTTACAGATCAGACACCCATAAAGGTCACTTTCCTTCAACTGTATTTCAGTTGTAAATCTTTAAATCAAGAAAGCTCAAAATAATGTTGACAAAGCAGAGAATGTGAAGGACACCTATTCAATGAAAAGTGCCAACTCATCAAACAGTAATATACACCATTAGCAAAGCTCTTAATTGGCTTCAAACAGGAATTAAGGGGAAAAAGGAGTTTGGCATTAATTAACAAACAGAACCTGTGAAGCCAAACGAGCAAAGCAGTACTGATTGATTGAAAGTGTTGTTTTATAACAGCGTCTGATTGGGAACCACTGGGAAACAAGTTTGATCATCCCAGGCCGTGTGTTACTGACTTTACTGACCAACTGTTTCCATTACAAAATCCGCTGTTCTATCCATGCTGCTGACCTTATTTTATGAAGCTGGGGGAAAAAGTAAGCTAAATATTGAATGGACACAGTACCAAAAGAAAACCTTTCTCTCTTACCAAATCCTCAACTGCAGATGAAATGCACTGAATCTTAAGCAGCTGAAAGCACCAATCCACAAAAAGGCCAGAAATCAGCAATGGGGAAGATGCTACCTGCAGTCCTTTCAAAGTAAGACTGTTTTTTTTCTCCAAATGACCGATTCTGACTGATGTACATTTTGTAATTATCATGTAATAGAACCTCTGCTCATATAATAGCATGTAGAGAACTAACGTAGTGTGTTTACAAAGCTAAGAAAGAAACAGAATAAACTACTGCTACTGATAATGAAAACGACTCAGTACAAGTGATTTAAGTACATGTGTGACACATACACCAGTTACTTGGCTGAAAAAACAGCCGGGTTCCACAGCTGGTATAAATCAAACTCCAATCATTTAAATAAAACTATCCTCAGTTACACTTGTTGAGAGACTTTACAGTTAATTCTTCATTTCTAATTTCAACTAGTGCTTTTTTTGTTGTTCTGCTTTAGATAGCAAATGGTCAGATTTTATTTTGCGTGAATTTAATAATGATTAGAAATCCGGTGTTTATTTTGGAAGGATTTTGTAACCACAGTAATTAACTTAAAAGAAATGCAAATTAGAAAGGTATTCTGGGATTTTACATGAATAATTCATTTGCTTTCTGACCTCCAAATAGCAAGTTATAAGCTTGTTTTCTTACTACATATTATATGTGCCCTAGAGGTAAAGCTGTTACGTGTTAATATAACAGTTTTCTATGGACCGTGTCTAAAAGTTGTGCAAGATGTGAGAAAGTAAATTCAGCCAAGGGTTAGTAACATTATTTAGAATTTAAATTTAGGAACTTGGTATAGCAACAAAAATCTTACCTGCTGAAATATACTGATAAGCTACTAGAAATTATAAGCTACTAGAAATTAGGCTGTTGATGACGACTTCTTTTTAACCCTGCTATGTTACCCTGCAGTAATTATTGGGAGATTTTTCCCTATGATTTTAGTCTATCCCTTTGTGTAACAATTTGGTGAATTCTGTATCCTGTTGCTTTAAATTTGTTGTGTCCTCAGCTCTGTCTCTCCTTCGCTGTAATGTGACTAAGATCCTTGGATGAAGATGAGACTAATTATTCTAGAATATGCTATTTCTCTAGCCATTCAGTTTATACATACCATTATAAATTCTCACATCCTCTTGAGTAACGCTAGCGTTTGCTCCCCAGACAACCATCTTGTGGATAAGAGCTGGATACTTTGCAGCTGCAATGAGTGCTGTAATGCCACCATCACTCCATCCCAGCAAAGAGAACTTCTTAAATTTCAGTGCCTTTGTTGATACAAGAAAGTTATATAAAACTGATATTTTTAGTAAGCGGACATGAAGCGTTTATCAGAAAGCAGCAGTACAGATCTAGACACAACACTGCATGGTTGAATGAGATAGGGTAGCTTCCAGGTAGATTTTCCTGCTAAAGGAAAGCTCATATACTTAAAAAACAAAAACAACACAAAAAAAACTCTACTCACACTTCTAATTTTTCATGACTATTTAATGAAATAATCAGTGATTATTATATTATATTAGATTCTTACAGCATTTAAGAAGCTGTCTTGACATTAAGAAATGTTTATTTAGAATGGATAGCAAAGACCTAGAGAAGTATTAGAGATTCACTGCGTCCTATGACAGTGAAGTCTTAGAGACCGATGGTACACAGAATGCATGGATTCTCTTCACATAAAGTTGACAAAGAGTACTGCAGTGTGGGATGGCATGTAACCCAAGATGAACTTAAGAAAAGTTTAAGACTTGGAAAATGAAATTGGGTGAATTAATTTATTGATGTTAGCTGACCTATTTAAAAAAAAATCTATAATGATAAAAAAAAATGCTTAAAGAGTGCTTGCTATAGGATTGTATCAAATTTAGGTGCCTAATCCACACTTTGTGAAGCATACATGACATTTTAAATATCAGTACCTCATGAATTCCAATTTAAAACATTAATATTGCAATATCTTTTTCTCAAAAAGGAAGGCTCAGAACAAAAAATACGTCAACCGGGACATAAATTAGCTCTGACTTGTACATTGCTTTCCTCTTAGAATCTGAAGCTAGTTTTCTCATATTCCAAGGCCTGTGGTAGAGGGTAAGATCAGTGACTGGAGAGAGGATTTTGTGTGTATGATGTTCAGTGAGCAAAAGGTGAGGAAGATAAAGATGCTAGGAAGCAAAGGAATAGACCTCACTGCAGCCTTCCAGCATTTAAAAGGGGATTATAAACAGGAGGGGAATCAACTTTTTACAAGGGTAGATAGTGATAGGACAAGGGGGAATGGTTTTAAGCTCAAAGAGAGAATTAAATGATTGGATGTCAGGGGGAAGTTTTTTACTGTGAGAGTGGTGAGGTGCTGGAACAGGCTGCCCAGAGAGGTTGTGCATGCTCTGTCACTGGAGGTGTTCAAGGCAAGGTTGGATGGGGCCCTGGGCAGCCTGGTCTAGTACCAGATCTGGAGGTTGGTGGCCTTGCATGCAGTAAGGGGTTGGAACTTGATGATCCCTAGGGTCCCTTCCAACCCAAGCTATTCTATGAAATAAATGTGAAGTTTGTACTGGAACAATATTCAATAGCAGTTTTGTATATAGGAGCCTGAGTTTGTGAACTCTTTAGCAAAAAAGGCATAATTTAAAGTTTTGAAGGTTTTTTTTGTTTGTTTGTTTGTGTTCTTTTTTCTTTTTAAAAATTTTTAGATAGCTTTAAAGAAGATGTGGTACTTTTGAAGGGAAAAAAAGAAGTTAGTTGAATGTGTTGTTTTGGCACTCAGTGTTCTGCTGTTGGAATACAAGTCCTGCTTTCTTTGGAGAGAAGAAAGCAGAAACAGGAAATAAGAGAAACAAAAGAACTACAGAGAAAGAAAAAAGTAGTTATAATCTGGAAGCTTGCTCCTGCTGCTTGTAAACATGATGCTCAAGTGAGGCACAGCCTTATCAGTCAAACTGATACCTGTTTTTTTCCTATTGCTATTGTACTTATCTGGTTTTGGCAGCTTCCTTGATACTAAGCTCACTGTAGTCTTGCTCAATCCCAGATTTCATCTGTCTAAGCCCTAATTAGCAAACAGAAAAGAAATAAGATAGGGGATAGAGGACATGTAAGGTAAGATCTGACAGCAAGAAAAAGGAGCCTTGAATTTTAGCAGCCAGTTACATGTAGGCCCCAGTCTGCAGAAAAAATTAGTTACAAATGATCAATTTTCAGTATCATTCTGCCAAAGTGTCACTGGCAAGTTTTAGGAGCTGGCAGCAGTGCTCATAAAGCTTATGGTTTTGGTGTTGCTGCTGTTCTCCTCGTGCCAGTAGCAAATTATGCATCTCAAAGTTGCCTGATGATTAAAATTTTTATTCTCCATCCTAGGCAATTTGCCAGTGCTTTAACTGAGATCCATTTGCCCCCAGTTATGTACTTCTCTCACTAACTAGCCACTATTTCGTTGCATTTCTGGGGGTTTTCTCAGGATGCCTTTTCAGAAGGAAGAATTTATTTTATCCTCTGTGGCCCTCCAAAAAAAACCCCACAAAAACAACCCCCAAAACCAATGCAATGTAACAGATGTCTTGGAAATGGTGTGCATGTTTGTTTGCTTTAGTTTTGAATGACTTACCCTGCAGGCCTCTAACTTATACTGGCAGTTACCTGTAAGCTAGGTTCCAGCTCCTCAGTTCTGTGGGTGATTTTGTGCTGTTTTTACCCAACCAGTGAACAAAATGAACTCTGTACTCTATATTATTTCTTTGGACCACAGCAAGTATGCCACAAGGTCTACAGTTGATCTACAAAAACTGGGAGAAGCCCAAAGCCACCTTTTTACTTCAACAGTAGATTTCCAGACTAAGAACCTCTTAAATATCAACTGACTGTTTCCACAGTAATAATTTTTAATGCTTTGGGCCTTCATTGCGGTTTTTGTTAGAGATTGGGATGGAGTATAGCAGAATGGACATACATGCATTAGACTCCTTCAATTTTATCTCAATTCCTTTGCAGAACATGTTCACTGATGCATAGCACTGTCATCTGCATCAAGGTGCTAAACACTTCAGAATTTATACTTCTGTTACTTCACTGAAACCCTGCAGCAGTCACAGCTCCAGGAGAGGCACCACAATCTGAAAGAGCCCAGAATAAAGGCACTGAAGGCTCACCCATACCAATGGGTTTTGTTTGTCTGAAGGCTGTTTGCATGCAAACCACATATCATTAGACAGCCCTCTGCAGGAGCTATGACTTTGTTTTATGCTGGAAATCCTAGTTGGGGTGATTACGTGGGATTTGTGCTATCCTTCACGTTGTGCTAAAATAGAATCAATTTACTTGCCCTTGGGAAGGTTTTAACAAATAGTTGTTACATGCTTACATCAGTGAACATCTTCAAAAAAAACAGGATGCCACATCTCATTTGTCTTGGCAGCTTCAGAAATCTGTGGACTGCTGCCCTCTTTGACTGCCTGCATTACGATTACATGCTCTTTAAGGACAGCTCTAGCTCTGTTTTCTATTTTGCAGCTATTAGTTTTTCAACAGAGGCAGGGAAAGGGAGTTCCAACCATTTAAACAGAAAGTTTGTCACCTACCCATGATAGCAGTTTTCTTTTCTTTGTTTGTGTAGCAGAAGAAATTGGTGACTTACTGTGCAGAGAGATTGCTTATATGGTTAGAGGGCACAACTGTATTTTAATCCTGATTCTGCTGTCAGACTTATTTTGTTTCACCACACAGAATACTCGAGGAAGACTGCATTTCCAGCTTCATATGGTTCTTTCTGTAAGGTTACTGCTCGTTACAGTTAAATACAGTTGGATTCACTGACTGAATCTTCTCTCATATTTTTGGAATTTTCATGCTCTGCCAACTTTCTTAACATGGCCAACGAAACTGTATAGCTTAACATAACAAGGCCAAAATATTAGTTAGAACTAAACCAGAAAACAGTGTTAGCACTTAGAGGATGGAATAAAAGCACAGCTTAGGAACATAGATTTGAAATAAAACCAAAAAATCTGTAAGATGGAGAGATAATAACAACTTTGAATCGTAGTCTTCATAATAACAATAACAGCGCTAGCTAAGATCTGATATGATTACAGGAATCCTTGGATTTCCTACAAAAATTATTGCAGTAACAGGCTGTAAAATGCAAAGCGCCAAGTCAGTTTTCAGATCAGATGTCTCTTGAACTGGATTGCTCGAGGTAAAATGTCAAGCTTGTATTAGCTAGAAAAATTTCTAAGAACTTTTCACTATTGTAACCTCTTCTAGTTAAATCACCTGGCTTAGTCCTTGTTTTTCATATATAGTTTACCTAAACCTACTGGTTTTCATCTGTAAATCTCTTAGGGCAAGGTTTTGGAATAAGAACTTATTGCTTTGTAATTCCCAAAGCTGAACTTCTCTATACACTGCAGAAGAAAATATTTTCCAGAACAGTGCATATCTGCCCAGTTTTAAGCCTTCATCTGTATGTTTAGCTTAACTTGTTTTCTGTTGGAAATAATGTATTGTCATGGTTTTCACTGGGATAGATTTAATTTCTCACAGAGGCTTGTATGATGATGTAGTTTGGATTTTTAATGAAAATAACAGTGATAACACACCAATATCTTCAGTTATTGCAGAGCAGTGCTTAGACAGTCAAGGATTTCTCTGTTTCTCATACTGATCTGCAGTGAGGAAGCTGGGGGTGCAAGAGAAGCTTGGAGGGGACAAAGCCAGGTCAGCTGACCCCAACTGACCATAGGGATGTCCCATACATGAGAGCATGCTTGGCAATACAAGCTAAGGGAAAAGAAGAAGGAAGGTGGTGGATGTTGAGAATGAAGGTGTTTGCCTTCTCAGGTAACAGTTATGTGTGATGAGCTGTGCTTTCCTGTGGCTGAACATCTGCCTGCCAATATGAAGTACTGAATGGATTCCTTATTTTGCCTTGCTTGAATGCACAGCTTTTGCTTTACCTAGTGAACTGTCTATCTCAACTCATGATTGCCATCTTTCTGATTCTTTCTCCCATCCCATCAGGGGAGAGTAAGCGATCAGTTGTGTGCTGCTGAGCTGCCTGCTGGGCTTAAACCACAACACATACTTCGCAGCACTCTTTCACCTGCAAAACTTAAGAAAAATAGTTTTATATTTACAGTAAAATCTGAGAATGGATTTACCTGCATAAGATCCACAGCATCCTTTGCATCTCTCTCAAAGAAATCTGGAGGGAAGTCTCGAGAGGGAGGGATGGACTGTCCGTATCCTCGTGGATCCCAAGCGACAACTGTGAATAGCTGCTTATTCATGGACTTAAGCTGTGGTCCAAAATCGGTTTGACCACTCCCTGGAAAACCATCATTCTTCAATTAAAGTAACCACCATAACACATATACAGCATATATACTCTTGATGGAAACTGGGGAAACTTGTATCTTAATTCTAAAAAAGAGGCTTTATACTTTATCTCTGACTAAGGGTTGCAATTCTCAGCCATGAAGTGCATAATACAAATCTTTAGAAGTATATGCAGTATGATGAGAGCAAACTTTCTAGTAGGAAGGCAAGCTTATAAAAAATGATGCTCTGCATGGAGCGTCTTAAACTGAGTTTCCTGGAATTATTATCTGAGATAGGGACTTATTAATAAACTGCATTGTTTATTAATTCAACTGAAATGCACCTAGTTCCTAAGACGGATGCGACAATCAGCTGCGTAACAAATACAGCTAACCTGATTTTTTTTTCGTCACATTACTTTGCACCTTGTTGTAGCTATTTGATGGACACCCTATTCCTTTTCCCACAGTCCAACCCAGAAGGTATGAGTGACTATGAGAGTTAAGAAATTGAGAACCAAGATCATTTTGTATAAAAGTTGCCCGGAGATATATTTAAAATCTTTAAAAACAGTTAACTGGTTGCTATACCTCTACATTTTCCTATCTTTTATATGTGTAATAATTCACCTTTTAATGAAAATGCTCTATAATTGGGTGCTGGATATATTACAAAATAGTTTGTGCACTGTAGCAAAAGAGCAGATGGTTAAAGAGGTGGTTGCACTACAAAGAAAAAAAACAGAATCTCCAGACCTAGCATTCCAGGAAGCAGAAGAACTGCATGGCTCCCTTCTCCTGTTTGCTGATAATGCAGATTGACTCCATTCACTTGGATTTTGGCAGACGTTATTGAAGTACTAGGGATGCAGCAAGGAAAACAAAAACATTGAGACAGGTAATTCTCATTACTACAAGGACATTCAAGGAATACAGAATACTTACTTTGTCTAGATATGGAGGATAATACAGGAAAATCTAAACTGTTTACTTGTCCTTTCACAGACACACAGAAGACTTGACAGGGGTGCAGGTGGGTTCATTATGTGACCACTAGAGAGGTGACGGAGTCTCCTATGGGAAAACTCAAGATCTGTCTGGACACCTCCCTGTGGAACCTACTGTATGAAACCTGCTTCAGCAGGGGAGTTGGACTCGATCTCCTGAGGTCCTTTTCTGCCATTTGTACTCCTATTTCACAAATGCAATTAAATGATTCAAATAAAGGAGGAAAAAAGTCTTGACCATCCAAGAAGGGGAATATAATTACAGCTTTATGTAGCTACAGAAATGTGTTGGAAAAATATGTACTACAGAGGAGAAACCTCCTTCTGCCACATAATTTTGAAGTAGCTAGGGTCGACCTTACTGCTTCTAAACGCGATTTCTCTGTCTGTGAAACACATTACAATCTCTTGTTAAGATGTATATATTGTTCTGCAATAGTAGCACATAGAGAAGGTAACCAACACCTAGTTCTTGTAGGCGAGGGATGTACGTTATGATGTTCAGATTCAGACAGTGTTTGACTTTTTCCACAGCTCTACCTTTCTCCTGATCAATTATTAACGTTGGGGGCTCAGGAATGTTGCTGAACTTGTGACATACAACTCCTGGATCTTGGCTCAGTGTAAAGTCCAATGGAATTCCAGAGTTTCGCATACAGTGTTTTTTTAACGCTTTTTGGACTAAAAAATGTGTATATATATATATATATATATGTATATATTTAACATGCTGAGTAACTGCCCTGGAGCCGGGTATTGCTAAAATAGATGTGGTCTCCTCCACACGAAACTTCTGTGTCTGAACTCAGTTCAGTATTGCTGCTGCCACTGTGACTTCGTTTTTGCAAAGCGTCCGTTAAAACACCGCATTTTTCATTGCCTGGCATAATCATACCTGCAAAAACCCACTTAAAACAGCAAGCAAACAGACGAACAAACACCGACAGCCCCACAGCCAGCAATGTAAAGGAGCGAGCAGCGTTAAGGCTTACAGCCGTGCAGAGCACACGCCTGCAAACACCGGGCTGCTCCAACGCAGAGCACGCAGCGAGCCTCTCAAGACTGTGCTTTTCATTACCCGTAGGAGGCGGCCGGTCCCCGGCTTGTGAGCAGCGCAGCACGAGGTTGTATCATCAGCAGCGCCGAGGCCCCGCTTCGCCACGCCATGATGCCAGCCGCCCCGCCCCGCCTCCTCCCACTTCCCTGTGAGGGCGTTCCGCCCTCAGGCCGTCATTCGCGTGCCCTGTGAAGGCCGTACAGCGCCAGCACCGTGAAGCACCGCCGCCACACGGCACGCCAGCAGCTCCTCCGCGCGACTCTGCGCACGCGCGGAACGCAACCCCTCCACACACCGCTCGGCGGGAACGCGCCTCTGCTGCCGCGCTCTGATTGGCGGCCGCTGCTGTCAGTCAGGGGAGGGAGAGGCGGTGCTGGACGTTGGCGTGCTGCGTGAGGGGGTTAAAATGAAGGGGGTTGCGATTTCTAGTCGCGTATCTGCTGTTCTTGCTAGCTGTGCGAGGGGAGTTGGGGGAAAAAAGAAGCCGTGGTGGTTATTTGGAAGTGCAGCTCTGCCTTGACCATGGATAGTGAGGAAAGCCCCCGGCTGGGTCTGTGCTGAGGACTGCAGCTTCTCTGGGGCAAGGCCTTCTGTGTGCCGAATGCGAATCGTAGAATCCTCACCAAGAATCGTTAACTATGCCACATGTGGAGGAGAAAAGCCAGTCTGAGCCATAGCCTGCCCGGGCTGATGGTGAAGAGAGCTGTGCAGGTAGTGGAGGCAACACAGAAAGCCTAGGGCTGGTACCAAGCTTGGAGAAGACCCAGGAAGTGCAGTGTTCTGCCCTAGTCCTGGGCAGGAAGGATGTATCCAAGCCAAATCAGTTGTGCCAGGGTAAGTTTAGGTTAGATATCAGGAAAAACAGAAAGGGTTGTTAAGCACTGGGGTAGGCTCCTCAGGGAGGTGGTTGAGTCACCATCCCTGGATGTGTTTAAAAAGTGTTCGGATGTGATTTAATGGAGGGTTGTTAGAGTTAAGATAGTATGGTTAGGTTGTGGTTGGACTCAATGATCTTTAAGGTCTTTTCCAACCTGAGTTTTTTTGCATGTTTCCCCCAGCCCAATGGGAGCTCAGTGGCTATCCTGAGAGTGAGAAGTTGTCAGCCTTCTTGCTCCACTACAGTTTGTTTGTATAGGACCAACAGTGCTTAGAGGTGAATGACAGACACAGCAAATGCCAGTGCGTAAAGAGATTAACACAGCTGTGTGAGCATACTGGTTTGGTTTATCCCCCAAGCAGATCAAACCATTTAAGATTAAGGTCTTTAGTACAGTTAATTACAAGTAATCCACCATCGAGACAAGCTGCCTTTACTGCTGCCCAATGGCATACATGAGAGCCTGCAGTTTCCTTCCACTTTCAGAGGCTCATTTTTGCTGTGCGTGTCACTGTTCTCACTTCCTTCTGGTGAAAGATGGTGACAGCTGACTGTTGTGAGTTCACAAAAACAAACAAACCAAAAAGACATGGCTTGCTCTTTGGCTACACAAACTGGTTTATTTCTTTTTTCTGAACTTTGGAACTCTCAAAAGGGTTCCTATCTCATGTTTCACTGAGGGAGGTGTCTCAGACTTTTTGTATCTAGTTTAATTCCTGTAAAAATGCCTTTCAACATCTAATCTTACACATCCTTCTCCTACTATGGCTGAAGATGTAGTAACTTGTAAGAAGGTGTGGTGAAAAAACTGAGGGATTAGATAAAAAGCATTGAACACAATGTAGAAGGAGAAAAGAGGTAATTAGAAAGATAAAATCCAGACCTTCACCAGATAAGAGAAAAGGGAGATGAGTGGATTTATGTATCACTTAAGAGTTAAGGTTTGGGTGGTTCAGGATCAGTTATCCACACTGTCATTGTGATGAAAACCAGGTGGATGTGCTGCACCATGCATTGTTTCCAGGCCTTTAATCACAGATCTGGGCCAAATGAGGCACAAAATCAACCATTCCTTTCCTATGTGCTTGGACTGTGCAACTCATCTCAAGGTTTTCTGCCTTCTTTGGCCTGAAGAAAGGAAAGCAGAAACGGTTCTGGCAAAAACTTTTTTTGTCCTATGTGTGTGGAGAAAATGAACTCCACAAAATATACTGAACGAGTGAAATGCCTGAGGGGAGAGAGATACCAGCTGGGTCCACAGAACAATGGCCTCAGCTGTGGAAGAAAGACCCTGCCAAGGTTGGATGCGTATGGAAGATAATCTGGGCCCAAAATGCACGGGCAGTTGTAGGGTGGCACCCTTCCTTGCCCTGCAAACTGCATTATTCTATTATAGAACTGCTGAGTTCCTGGCTCCCTGTCACATAATATCATGGAATCATAGAATTGCTCAGGTTGGAAAAGACCTTGAAGATCACGAAATCCAACTACAACCTAACCATACTACCCTGAATCTAACAACCCTCCTCTAAATCCCTGAGCACCACATCCAAATGGATTTTAAATACAGCCACAAATGGTGACTCAACCATAGGGAGCAATTGGCTCTGCACTTGTTGTGCACAGATGTATTTAATCTGGAAATAATACAGCTCCACCCTTTTGTCTCCAGTTCCACTAAGCAATTGCTATAGAGTTTCTTCCTGCTGCCGACTAGGTTCTTGAGCGTGTGTAATGTTAATAGGTTGTTTTTCCTTCTTTCTCTTGAGCTGCTTTTTATGAAGTTGAATGTCCTGCTGTTTTTTTGTTTGCTCTGACACTTGGATTCCTCTTATTTTCAGATGTTAAGCATAAGTCAGTGTATTCACCGTGGGAGAAAACCTTGTTGCTGCAGCTCCACAAAAAGGTACGGTTTGGATAGAGGTGAATTGCCTAATTCAGAGCAAAGATCACAGAATCATAGAATGGCCTGGGTTGAAAAGGACCACAATGATCATTGAGTTCCAACCTCCCTGCTGTGTGCAGGGCCACCAACCAGCAGACCAGGCTGCCCAGAGCCACATCCAGCCTGGCATTGAATGCCTCCAGGAATGGGGCGTCCACAACCTCCTTGGGCAACCTGTTCCAGTGCTTCACCACCCTCTGAGTGAAAACATTCTTCCTAACATCTAATCTAAATCTCCCCTGTCTCAATTTAAAACCATTCCCCTTGTCTGTCCTCCCATGGACAGACAAGGAGGCTGTCCACCCTCGTAAACAGCCGTTCCCCCTCCTGTTTATAAGCTCCCTTCAAGTACTGGAAGGCCACAGTGAGGTCTCCCCAGAGCCTTTTCTTCTCCAAGCTAAACAAGCCCAGTTCCCTCAACCTTTCTTCATAAGATGTGGAATAGTGATGTTTCTATGATTCTGTTTTGACCTTTCAAACAAGAAAGATTGAGCAAATGTGGAATTAATTTTGGAAATCTGTAGGTGTGAAGCATGCATAGAAGCAGCAGCATCTTGTATCAGGAGACCTGTTTAGTTAGTGTAGTAGCCACGTTCAAAGTGACTTCTATTGAAAGAATACGTAAGTGAGTAAATAGTGCTTTGTGATCAGCAGAACAGCTAGTAGAAAAAGATCCCAGATATCTTGGCTCAAAGAGCATTGCAGGTTGAAGAAATTGAAACACAGATGGGTATGTAAGAATTGCTCTTTTGTTTCTATTTGTCTATGTATTTGTTACGCTAGTAAAGGATAGTTGTCTGTTAGCTTAAGCAGAGTCTGTGTGCCTATAATGCCCTTATAAAGAGCTGCAGGAGAAAGACAAAGTGCCCAAGCGTGTCCGTGTGAGGGGGTCTCTTAATTTCAAAGCTGAATGTGATCTGCATCCTATAGTCCTAATAAAAGACTTAGTGCAATTTTTGTTTAGATTCAAGACATTTCCTAAGATGATTGCAAATAAAAATAAAAGCACAAAAGCAACAGTGGTTTCCCCCTTGGAGGGGGCAAAAGTAACATTCAGAAGATGGCTTTTGATTTGTTTGTGGAAGAGGTTGTATGAATCTCTTCGCATTTATAAGAGCTGAACTTGGTGACCCAGATGTTTCTTCTAGAAATATCTCCATTTAGCTCTTGTGACATGAGATATGTGTGGGACGCACAGGAATTGCAACCCATGGTTCAAACCTAAGCAGTATTACTGACTCACTAAGGTGATTAGGGTGGATTTTTGTCTCAAACAACTCTCATCAAGAATCTCTGAGTTCTATAAGCTTTAGTGCTTCTTATCTGACTGCATCCTAGTTCTGGTACAAGTTAGCATCGGTACCAAAGAAATAAGGAAACTGCTATAGAGAAAGGAAGTGACCTACTTACAGTTAGAAAGGAGTTGAAGATAGGAGGGAAACCCGGCGTAAGTCAGGAGTTCTCTGACTATTTCATTTCATTTGTGGGACAGCTTCCTCCAGCACAAAGGCAGTCAATGGAATCTGTATGCTAGACCCTGTTCTGATCATAAACTACCTGTGGGTGTTCAAGCTTTTGACTTGCCTGGGCCACACCGAGTGAAGAGGATTTCTCTTGGGCCACATATAGAATATATAATATAGTTAATGTATATAAGTAACAAAACTTATCATATATGTTTATTTTTCATTAAAATAAAAAATCAGCAACAAAAACATAAAACAAGTGGGATATTTGACTTTGTTTTTGTGAAATTAATGCATCGTTGTCTGGTTCAGTGGAAGTGGTTGCAGTTCTTAGTGAGCTCTCCAGGTGTTCATCAGGGATTTCTGTTGAAATGTTGCTCTTGTACTTCATCCTTGAAATCACTTGTTTACAAATGTATGTGCTGCCAAAAGTGATGATGTGAATGAGGTGTGGCTGTAAGGTGCTAAGACTGTCTTATAAAAGCTTAGAGAGAGACATGATCAGAATTTTCTTTGTGTTGGATGTCTGATTGCAGCCTTATACATCCTGTTTGAAAACTTGCAGGTATTGTATTCATGTTGACTGAAAACGGAGCTGCAAATATACAAAACAGTTGATGATATCTTGTGGAAATCTTGAAACCTATTCTCAATTTTTTTTTATCAACATAAGAAGCAAGGCTGCATCTTTTCTGCTGTTCACAGGACCTTGTTTAGCCAACACGTCAAAACGTATGAAATTATTGGTCATAACTTGAGCTTGCCATAATTTAAGTTTCATTTCAAATGCTGTTATGATTTGAAACACAGCACAGATAAACTGATTTTCACCTTGAAGGTGCATATTCAACTCATTTAAATGAGCAGCCAAATCCACCCAAAACCCTAAATCTGTGAGCCATTTTTAATCTTTGAATTCTGGCACAAATTTTCCTTTTGATTCCTTCAAGGACGTGATTTCATTTAGCAAATCATAAAATCTTTCTAGTATTTTAACCCCAACTTAGCCACCTTCCTTCAGAAAAGTAAATGCTGTCCCCATAATTGGCATCCAGACTTTAAGGAGCTCCTGGAATTGTCCAATGGATTGAATGATTGCCTTCATGGAAGTTACAGCTTTAATGATTTGCACAACGTTATCCACAGTGAAAGCTTTCACCCTTCAGTTTTCTTGATGTGTGATGCAGTGATATTTCATCAGTTGTGAGTTGCTGCTGGTAATTACATTGTCTTCTATTAATATTGCAAGTCCCTCTTTTTTACCAACCATTGGCAGGGACCAGCAGTAGCTATACCAGATATGTTGACAAAAGTTAAAGAAAATCACTTTAATGTAGCTTTTACTGTTTCATAGAGAGCAAGAGATTTAGTTGTGTCTTTTAATGACACCAAAGAAGCAATTTCTTCAGTGACATTTTATTAGTCATCAGTACCTCTAATGAAAATGGCAAGTGGGGCCGTATCTGTAGCATCTGTACTTTATCACCAAAGCATAACATGTGAAATTAGCAGCTTCATTCTCCAAATTTCATCTGATAGATGCTCCACTTTCTTCAGTTCACCTGGCTACAGGCAGATGAGACAAACTGATCACAGAAATATCTTTTTTTTTTTTTTTTTTTTTTTTTTTTTTAAATCAGGATACGTTATATCTGTCTTGCTTTCCATACATAGCTTAATAAACTCACCATGAGTAAATGGCTGTTTTTTTGCAGTCAGAATTGCTGCTGTGTATCTAACTTTTATAAAAGAGTCAGTTTATTTTTTTCCTCAAAGATTTTGCAGCTATGTTGAAACATGAATATCAGTGATCACTGCGTTTTTCTCACCAGGTGGCACAAGCACATGGCACATAATACATGTGGGCTTGGATGTGGCTGAGTGTCTGTGGTGAGTGCAAGAGGAAGAGTCAGCACTGCACTGCACCCTCCCAGTTTTCCATAACAGTGCTGACTGCACACGGCTGGTTTGATTGTTGCTGAGCAATGGGTGCACAGCTGGGGCTGGGCCAAGCTGAGCTGCTTGGCAGAGGAACCGGTAGGGCAGGGCTTGAACTGGTGGTTGATTGAGCACCTGCTGATGGAGGGTTGTTGGCCACGTGACCAGAGGGGTGGAATGAAGGTGGAGCCACCCTGGACTCATATAAAGGCCAGACACTGATGGGAGAGCATCTCCTGGACCTAGGCTGCTTCCTATAGTGCTGTGTAGCCAGAGATCTTTTTCAGCAGGTGGGTGAGTTCAGTTCTTTCTGTACGTGACTACTGGCCTACCTGCCAATACTCTGGTATTGCCAAGAACCTGTCAGAAGCAATTTTGCTTCTTTGTGAGCAGAACATATGACTAGATGGTACTAGAGCTAAGGAAGAAAGCCCTCTGTAGTGCTAGAGAGTTGGTAGTTGGCTCTGCTTGTACTGGATGATCTTTCCTACTTTGTTTGTAGATCCCTCTAGCCATATACAAGGCTGGGCATATTTCAGAAACTTGAAGATTCTTACTCTATTTTTCACATGCCTTCAAGGCTGAATTAAGGTCTTTGATGTAGTATGATGATAAAAAATTAATGCAGATAAAAGCAGAGCTGATTTAAAGCCACTTGATCAGGGGCCAAGTTCACGAGTATTGCCTCTGGTTGGCAGTGGCTGCAGGAAGAGGGAGCCAAGTGTTGTCAGCCCACTTTAAGTCCACATATCAAACAACAGTGTCTTCTCTGAGTTTTTCATTCTGTACTATTAATTGGTATTATTTAGCAGATATTTTAGAAGCAGTAAAGATTGCTGGAGATGCTTAGCTGTTTGTGTGCTGGTAATGAACATATAGTAACTGACTAAATTGCTGTGAATACACTGATTGTAATCCTCGAGGCATTTTAGAATTTCGGTACATTGGCTTCTTTGTAACAATCACTGTAGCTACAGGACTGAGGCTGCACTTCAATGAACCCTGTGCTATTAAACAGTTCTTACTCTCTGCTAAAAAGGCTTCTGGACAGGCTGCCTAGAATGAAAGAGAAAGGAAATACAAATTATTGCAAGGAACATAATCCTAAATTGGTCCTTCTGCCATAGCTCAAAAATTCCTTGCATTTCAGTCTGAGGATGGTGCTGACTCGCTTCCTTGGGCCTTGGAAGTCCTTCTTACATTTCACCCATTTAACCTTGCTTTGAGACCTCTAGCATTATTTTTTACTATCTGTGTCTAAAGAAAGATGTCCGGTACTAGTTTAAAGGCATCATGAAGATTCACAAATTCCATAGTTAGTCTATTCTAGCAGTTAATTGTCCAGTTTATTAAATATGTATTGACTTGCATTTCAGCATGCCTGGCTGCGGCTTCCAGCCATTGGGTGCTATTTTGTGTTTTTTCACAATACCTAAGAGCTTATAACACCTTGGGCTTTGCCCAGGACTCTGTCATTGAGTTCTGTCGATGGTGTGCTGAAAGATTTTCTGTAGCTATCCTCCTTTTCTGTACCATCCACAATGTGACCTGAATGCTGAGCACTAGTGTAGAATTGGACTTGCCAGTATCAAAGCTTAAGTGAACTTCTATTTCCGACATCCCAGTTCAAAGGTCTTTGACTACTCTGTGCCTGTTGTACTGAGGTGTTTCTACGTCTTTTGTTGTCATTGTTACTTCAGAACGTAAGGTCTTGGCTTGCTTTCATTAATAAAGAAAAAAACTGAATGTGCTCACCATTTATTCTGTGCATCAAATAAGACAAGGTTCTTATAAGGGAAAAATAGAATACTGTATGAATAAAGACTACAGGTGTGTGAGACTTGAATCAAATGGGATATGGAATGGATGCACTGCAGTGAAATCAATGCTTTGAGTACATGGGTGTTTTTAGATCTGTTCTGAAATCTGTTTCGTGAAGTAACACAGTAGGTGGTGGTATTAACACTCTGTGGACTAATAGCAGAAAAAGAAGAATGGGTTTAAGCATATGTGAACAGAAGTTGTGCAAGTCCTCCAGGATCTGGGTGGATGTCAGTCTGTGTTATAATTTCTGCTGAAGTCCTCATTTTGGGGACCCGCTTTCACTATAACTTATGCTAAATGCTTCTAAAGCTGAGAAATATGTTGGGATTTGCTGTGACTCCAGTTTAATTTTACTAAAATAGTGGCTGCTGAATCCTATGCTTCTATTGAATTGCTAACTTTCTGGCATCAATTAGAAGCTAATCAACGCTTACTGCTTCTTCTACAGCAAAGAGACCTGGTCCAAAAAATCTGTTTGGTTTGTAATAAACAAAGCAGAGGTATCATTCTTCATAGGAAGAGTGTGGCGTGATTATTTTAGTGCATAAGAACTTGCAGCTCAGTAATTCTGCTTTCTCAGTATGAAAGATCTATGATTGTGTCAATACATGTAAATTAAAGAATGATGAGGAACATTCCCAGGCAGTAGGACACTAAAATCTACGCTACAGAGCTCTTCCAACGTTCCCCAGTACGACTTACAACTTGGTGAGACAACCCTTGCTTTAATATTTCAAGCTTAAATGAATTTGTTATGCTGTCAGCAAGCTACTCTTTGCCAGCTGGCCTCAGCATCATGGAATGTTCCCAAGTGCATTTTAATTAACTAGTACAAATGCAGCCTAGGAGTTTTAGTAACTAGTAATACTCGTAGTCACACAGTGAGCAGAATGGGTCTTCTATCCTCTAATAAAGAAGCACTTTCCCCTTCCCAAAGCTCTTGTGTTTCCCAGGTCTTTATCCAAATTGCATAATGATTGTTTTTCCCATGTAATAAAGCAGAGCAGAGATTACTCCCATAAAATCTTCTCTACCAAGCAGCACAAAATCTAATGCAATGTTAACCCATGAAAGAAGACTATTTTACCAATTACACACTTTTTCAACCAAAAAAAAAAATCATTTCTGCTTTTATTCACACTTCTATTCAGCAGAGTTCTAGATATATAATGAACATTATAAAAAGATATAAAAATAATAGCACATTAACTTAAAGCAGTCTGGGATAGTAGTAGCCTTGTAAGTATTGGCAAGATCTAAGGGTTGATTTTGCTTTCTGTCCACGTCTTTCAAACAGTGAGACAGTCTTTCATGTTTGTGTTGATCCATTAGCATTGCTGAAATGACATACTTTCTGTTCAGAACCAAAGAAGAGTTCATCATACTTAAAGATAGACTAGGGATTCTGTATAATTTAATTTCCTCAAATCAGTAGTATTAATGCCTCTGTCTAATGTTTGGAAATTTTTTTGTTTTTAATCTTCCCTCCCAGAAGGAAAATACCACATTTTAACATCTGGAAGACCTCATTATCTTGACACAAACTTTTAGAGTTGCTGGAGGTATTCATTGAAAACTGCTTGGCAGAAAAATCCATTCCAAAGAGGAAAAGTGTGCAAAAAGCTCCAGAAAGTCTGTTCAGAATTATTTGTTATTGGAAGTCTTCAGGTAAAAACATCCTGTGTGCCTCCCTCTCCAGCTTCAGTCAATTTATTCCTCATTCATTTGCATCAAGCAAGTAAGGAGATCCAGTCTTTGGCAGCCAAAGAGGGCTCTGGCAATTTTTCCAACTGTAGCACCTTTGGAGCCTTCCCTCATTTCCCACTTGCGCAGCATTTGGTAAACTTTTTCTTTTAGTCCATCCCGTTCATAGTCGTGATCAATTTCATCAATTTCAGAGTTGCTGAAGCCTAGTTTACGGGCACAGTGCTTCCACTGCTTAGCTAACTTTTCTCTCACTAGATTCAGCTGTTTCTCAGTCAGGACAGTATTATTGTCTGAAGAAGAAAAAAAAAAGTATAAGAAAATAGCATTATTTAACATTCCTTCTGCTCCCCACGCTACTTCAGTCGTCCTTTCCAAAGTATTTACAATATCTTGAGGTAGAACTTCGGTGACAGGATCAAAAGTGGAGGCAATACTAGCTAATTACCACAAAAGAAACTCCATGTGGGAACACACGTGTTCACAAGCAGTTGGTGGACTTGCTTTTTTTTCTGAATCTACCTTAGTTTATTATTTAAACACCTGTGAAATTCAGAGCTCTTTCCTAAAGTCCTTGTATAGCTGACTGATGTCTATATGTGATGTCTTTTACATTCTGGGACTCTTTACTTTGTTTACTTAGGAATAAAAGGGTAGCTTAATCCAATATTGACAAGACAAATAAGGTACACAGTATTCCAGAACAGTATTGGCACAGACCTGTAAATATTTCAAGTACTGTGCAAAAAAGGAGTCACAGACTAAGTTGTATTGTTCTCACATTGTCCAAACCTAATGATTCTCAGAGATAACTGCGTGAGGATCACACACCAAAGCTAGGGAGGTACATCTTACCAAATATACCCGTTGATTCATAGTATAAGAAAGATGCTTCTGTAGCAACAGGAGAAGTGCTGATGTGTTGATTCTGCTCTTCAATCTTCATGTGATTGTGGGATCCAATTTGAATTCCGGAGCTGTTAGTTATGTTGTACATGACTGAATCTTCTGCATAAGGAAATTAATA
Organism: Lagopus muta; assembly: GCF_023343835.1. Classification (NCBI taxonomy): domain Eukaryota; kingdom Metazoa; phylum Chordata; class Aves; order Galliformes; family Phasianidae; genus Lagopus; species Lagopus muta. The sequence goes on along the minus strand of NC_064435.1, from coordinate 80,913,419 downwards.
CAGTTTTATAAACATCTGTATATAAATCAAAAATTCAAGTACTGCATGAAGGGTAAGGATGAAGATTTTGATAATCAAGGGAGTGATTAAATTCTTGTATTGTATTTAACATAGAAATTGTGGAATTGTTTGAGTTGGAAGGGACCCTTAAAAGTCATCTAGTCAAGCTCCTCTGCAAAGTACTGGCAATCATGAACACATTTTCATGTATTGTGACACAGCTGTGCTTTACTGAAAGCCAGTGTTACTGTATCCCACAACAAAATGCCCTAGACAAAGGACAGGACAGGTTTAAGGCAGCTGAACTCTGGAGACCTGTGCTCCAAGGAAGGCTGATCAGCACAATCCTTATGTTTTACATTAAAGATGACGATGTCCTTGATCAAGCAAATATAAATGTGCAGATATGGAATTGTAGAGACAGGAATATTACATGGTAACATTGCTAACTTCTGCTACATTTAAGGATATAAAGCAATCACGTGAATTATTTCAAGATGCTGAAGCTTTTTTCCTCACTGATTGTGATGCAATGCATATATTGTTGGCTACCAAGACAGATAAAGGCTACAGCTACATTTACCTCTGGTTATTGGAGGTGCAGGAGGATAATATGTGAAAGTTCCCCTTGTGAAAGAGGCAGAAACCTTGATACCTAAACAGAGGGGAAATGCTACAAGTATTATGCAAATTTAAAAAAGAAAAATCTATAAGTACTGCAGTTATTTGTACTTAAATACGAAAAGACAAGAAGCTTTTAATTAACAGGACTTTATCTCCTTGAATAACTCTAGAGCAGTTACCCTTATCGTGGTTTTGCTTGGGAACAAATAGCCTTCATGATCCTTGGATCCCAGTGAGGAGAGCAGGATTCCATGTGGGTGTTGAACACCTGGCTAGCAGACAGCAGTGCAGGATCACAGTGTAGTCACAGATATTACTGCCACCCATCACATATTCAAATTTGAAAATTCCAGACCAAGAAAGCTGCCAAGCACACTGCTACTATTTACTGCTGAGACTGGTCGTGGTTTGTTAGTGTGTTAGCTGTAGCAAAAGCGTGGGATGCCACTGCATCTTCTGTTGGTAGCAGCAATGTCCTGCAGAGATGGAACTTCCTGTTGGGCACAGTAATGGATCTGGATGTGCTCAGATGAGCTCTAACAGCTTGTGATGGGGCAGTGAGATACTGGGTTACAGTCTCCAAATAAAACAATGGAAGAACTGCAGTTCAGGTCTTCTGCAGCTGTCTGATACCTGCCATGACATTGTATGTTGCCCCCCTACTATAACTGCTTTTACTTTTTTGGTCTCTTTATAATAGTGATACTGACAGTTCTAATTCCTGCCTTCTGACATGACAGCTCTTAGACTCATTTCAGTCCATAAACTCAAACAGTTCCAGCTTCTGCATAAATAATTGAGCAGAATAACAACTTTGTGGCATTCTGCCTGTAAGCAGCTGTGTGTCCTCAATTTATTATTATTATTTTTTTTCTGAGAAGATCTAAAATAGAATGCCACACTAAAAATCTTATGTAGCTAGTAGGAGAAGACTGTTGTGTACAATACTTCCTTTAGTTCCTGGAAGTTGTATCTTAACTGCTGCTGGTTACTGACAGCTTATTTCTGCTTGCTACTGACACTCACTGTTCTCTTTGTTTTCTCCATACCTTTCTATCCCACAGTTCACTACAAACAGTAAGAGAACCTCTCTGTTAGCACTGATCTCTGGAGAAACCAGTTAAGAGCTTTAGCTCCTTGTTAGCTCCCTGAACTCATGAATTTCTTAACTTGCTGCAAATCAAGCTTAAATACCTATTTTCTGAAATGCTACACATCATGAGAGAAGTTCCATTTTTGCACGCACAACCTGTGGTGTGAATGTTACATTCTGTGAGTCAAAAATACTCCTTAGCTTTCCAGGCGTGGTTACTAACAGCTCTTAGTTTTGTTAACTGCTGCGGTATATCCATTGTCTGCTATTATTAAGGCTGCTTTGTTTTTAGAGGAAAAAGCATTCTCAGAAACACAAGAGTTGGGAGGAGGAGGAATCTCACCTGTATCCATGTCTGCGTTCTTTTGTTGCTGGTTTATGCTGCTTTGTGCCCCCAGGTTTGGGCGAGATTCCGGCACAGGAGTTTTGCTTAGGCTAAAGGCACTGGTTGAGCAGGGATCATAGAGATCTTCCGTGTTTCCTGTTAGGAGGCTGTTAACATTCGGCCCATAAAAATTATTGAAATTTCCCCATGTTGGCATTGCAGCTCGTTTTGGCAAAAACCAAGGGTTAGTGTTTGACCCCATATTTTCAGCTTTGTGATAATGTTCACTCTGCTGAGAAACAGAAGGCAGCTTTGCAAATGGATCGTTGGCAACTTTTTGTCTCCTTTCTCTCTCTCTCATTTCAGGGGTGTATGGTGGAACTACTGATTTATCCATCCGGCTGCCAAATGCATGGTAGTCGTATTCGCGTTCCAGTTTTCTTTCTAGATTGTCAGAGGATGTAAACGAAGTCTCACAGCTCTCAACAGGCTGGTTCTCAGGGCAGGCAGCAAACAAGGCTTCGTTAATCTGACCCTGAGAGCTGTGTAGAGAATTAGGTTGATCTGAAAGAGAAAAAAATGAAGTATTTGAAATATATTCTATTGCAACAACATAGCTAGTGGTGGCATTAGATTCTGTTCATTTATTTTTAATATTATGGTAACTTATAAAAGTGTAGCATCACTTCCAGCATAAGCTGTTTTATATAATACTTCCCTTTCTGGGAAGTATCACAGAACTATGTCTAGGAAAGTGGTGTCTGAGCTTGCTGTTATTCTGCTGATATCAACACCACGTTCCTAGTCACTGAAACAACAGGTTCCCAGCAGCATGTGTAGGGTCTGATTTACTACTGAGTCTTGACTGCATTAACTGCATTCAATCATTTAATAAGAGCAGAGTATGACAAGATGGAAAATAGAACTCACTATGATTGGTGTTATTTAATTCAACACTTTGTCATTAAAATTCAGTAAAATTCTGTGACTTTAATGACAAAGTAATATCTGCAAAAAATTATGCAGAAATCCTGTCTGGATATTTCAGGATTAATCCTTTCTATTTTGTCTGGTTTATTCTTCATTGTCTCAAATACCTTTTTACAAGTAACACTTACAGATAGAACAGTCTGTCATCTTTGAAACTAGTTCTCTCTATCAAAGGAAGTACCAAATTAGACTGAATTATAGTTTAGATCATGCTGCAACATTCTGGGGAAACTGAACCAACCAACCAACCTGACTTTGTCAGGATGTCAAGATTGTATCTTTCTGCAGCCTAGTTTGACAATAAAACCTTTTTATCCTTAAAAGCACAAAAGCATCTGTAATCTCTAGTCTTACGTTATTCTTTTTGCTAGGGAAATGTAACTATACTAATGTAAAAATACAGCAATAGGCCTGCCTTACTAAGTCCAATAGTTCCACTAAAGAACTGTTACGGCTAACGTAGCTTTGGTGAGGGTTTATCAGTTGCCTGTTATAGTTCCAAGTCACTTGTTTAATACAATCTTTATAATGGTGTGGGCATAGTCAGCGGGATTTGATTTCTACTGAATTTTAGATTGTTTGTAAATCAGTGTTGGAAATAGGATCTCATTTCCTTTGCTGTTAAGATACTTTGGTAAAACAATTCCAGCTGTGCTACTACAAGAATAACTACATTGTAACATACTGATGTGACAGCTCCATAAAACATGCAACTCATCCAGGGTTTAAAATATGAGAGAAAGGGGAGAAGACTCATGTATTACTGCTCTTCTGGTAGATTATGGACAGCAAGATCCCAAAATACTGTAATGTGTTGTTGTTTTCTTATTAATAATTTTGCGTCCTGGTTTGTAACAAAGGCTGGAGTGGGGAAAAAGGAAAGTTTGTGGAGTTGAAGTTGACAGGACAAGCATTAAGTTTGTTGGTGTGACCAAAAAGGTGGGAAGGAATATCAACTATGGAAAGCAGTTATCAAATTGACTACTGAAAAATCTAGTATAGAAAAAACTGTTGGCATGGAAGAGGAAAGCGCAAGGCTGAAATAAAATGGGTTTGAACTGTAGATGCTGGAAATATTTAGTGAGCTTGGGAGCAAATTTAGTTTTTTCAGTGATTAAAATTCTCTGTGAAGTACTGAATAATTGAGTCTCTCCATAGCAACTTAATGGTAACATTACTCACTTTGTACATGGGCAACCTTTATCTGTAGCAGAGTCAATGCTGTGCTAGGTAAGTGACTTGGAACACTTACCTATTTGGCCATTACTGGTATCTACCACTACAGCATCTATTTGAAGGGATTTCATCCTCTGCAGCAACTCTTCTGACTCGGGCCACATTTCCTACATGTAAGAAAAGAACATACGATCAAGTTATAGGTAAAAGCTTAACAAAAGGAAGCGCCTGTAGAATAGGAAACATCCTCACAGTGATGTCACCTGGGCGAACAGATCCCATGAATCTGTTGGAAGAAATCCTCTTACAGAGGGCAGAGCCTTGCAGAAAATATCCACTGCTTTGCTACAGATGGGCAAAATCTTGTCTTCAGTGAAAGAAGGAAGAACTGTAATGCAACCGTAGTATGAAATACCAGCTTGGCCAGAGAACCTTTAACTAAATGAGTATAAGCTTAATCTTTACATAGTGATAGATTTCATAATTAATGTCTCCCCTGTGGTCCTCACAAAGAAGCTGATAACTGTGAGCTAGATGAGCATACGGTGACTTGAAAACTAGTTGAATAACTGGACCCAGCGGGTAGTGACCGATACTTAGAATTTTAGTTGGAGGCTGGTAACTATCAGTGTACCCCAAGGGCCATCACTGAGTCCAATCCTGTTCAACATCTCCATTAATGATACAGAGGGACATCAACGGGATGGAGAGATGAGCTAACAGGAACCTCACAAAGGTCAATGAAGGGGGATGTTAAGTTCTGCACCAGAGGAGGAATAACTCCGTGCACTAATATATGCTGGGGGCTGACTGGCTGGAAAGCAGCTCTGCAGAAAAGGACCTGGGAGACCTGATGGATGCCAAATTGAATGCGAACTTGCAATACACCCTTGCAGTGAAGAAGGCTGATGGTGTCCTGGTGCTTTTGGAGGACTGTAGGTCAAGGGAGGTGATCCCTCCCCTCTACTCAAGATTGGTGAGGCCACACCTGAAGTGCTGTGTTCAGTTCTGAGCCCCTGCAGTACAAGAGCCAACAAAAAGGGTGCAGATAAGACAACTAAGGGAGTGGAGCATCTTTCTTGTGAGAGAGGCTGAAAGAGCTGAGACTGTTTAGACTGGAGGTGAGGAGGATCAGAGGAGATCATGTCAGCATGTATAAGCATCTGATAGCATGGTGTAAAGAAGACACTCTTTCCAGAGGTGCCCAGTGACAGGACAAGAGGTGGTGGGAACAAATGGAACCACAGGAGGTTCTGAGAGTGGCAGTATAGGGTTTTTTGCTTTTTTTTTTTTTTTTTAATTTTTAAATTTTTAAAAAATATTTTTAAACTGTTCAGGTGACCAAGCAGTGGCAGTTTGCTCAAATGGACAAAAGCTGCCTGAATGTGGATCTGGGCAGCCTGCTGTAGGTGTTCTTGGCAAAGAAGAGGGTTGGAGCAGATGATCTCCTCACCTCCCTTCCAATCTCAACCATTCTGTGATCCTGAAGCCCTTTTAGTTAGGGGGCTGTAAACTCTTGCATCCACAATTGCTAGTGCTGAGGCAACAAAGGCTTTGCCTGAATCCTCTAACTCATGTTCCTAATGAAGCTGTCCTAGCAGTTCACCATCCTGACTTGCCTGGATGCTGTATTCACACTCTGTGCCCCTCACCTGTGTGGCCTGATATGAAGGGATGCTTTTCTTCCTGAGGAAGGAACAGACATATCCCATTTTCTAAATAGTTCTTTAGTCCCTATGATTATTTGGGGCTGCTATCATAACATGGACCTTTGGAGTTCATATCAGAAGTTAGTTCAGTTCTCACTGATAGCTGTCACGACAAATGAATAAATTAATACTACAAAAAGATTCTGTCATCAGCCAATACTCCAGAAGTTTTCATTCTCGTATTATTTTTCAGTCCTGAGATCATTCTTTGTATCATAAGCTGTAAACCTAAACCTCAAGTCAGAAAAGGAAGAGAAACCAACTTACGCAGTAGGAAAAAATAACTGATTTCAGATAAAAATGGGAACTATTCTTGCTGCTGTTGTGTAGCTCCTGCTCTCAAACATGCTGAGAATTTATAGGCATTAAAGAAAAAAGCAATGTAGCATGAATTCAGAGTTTTTTATACTTACTTTAAATCATATTCTGACACTTCTGAATCTCTGGAATAATATTTTATTATGTGAGTGAGACATTCTGGACACGATAGAAGCTTTTCTGAAGTACTGTGTTATCACAGTCATTCATATCAGGGTCATTCAGGTTACAGTGGGCCTTGGGATGTGTCTTGTCCCACATCCGGCCCAGAACAGGATTGTCCTTGGGGCTGGACCAGGTACCCCAGGGCTTTGTCTGTCTGCATCCTGGAACCTCTAAGGTAGGTGACCAGACAGCTGCCGTGGGCAGCTTGCTCCACTGCTGTCTGTCCTTGTGGGGCTATTCTTGTTTTACCTTATGCTCACTGTCTCTCATCTTCCTTTTTCTGTGTGCTGCTGTGAAAGAGTTTGGCTCCAACTTCTCAATAAACCTTTCAAAGGTAGGAACAGGCTGCTGCTTTTACGTCTTTCCCAAACCATCTCCTGTTCAGGCTGAGTAAGCCCCAGTCTTTGCAGCAGTGCTGCTCCCCAGCCAGCACTGAGGCCACATGCTGTTTCTCCCCTCATGCAGCATACTGCACTTGGGTTTTTTTGGAGTTCTGTAAGGTTTCTGTCATCCCAATCTCCCAGCCTGCTATAGGCACCCTTGACCATAATGGTACTTATTCATCCCCATAGTTTGTCATCTGCATGTCTTATGAGATCATACTCCATCACTCCTTTGGTCACTGATCAAGGTGTAAATCAGGGCATGTCCCAGCATAGCAGATCCCTGCATTATTCTAATCCAGGTGAAGTAGGGCCCATTAACCACTACCCTCTAAGGCCATTCAATCTGTTCTTAACCCATCTGGCTGTCTACCCATCCAGATGGTAACTTCTGAACCTGGACACAGGAATATTTTGGGAGACAGCATTGAAAAGCTTCCTGAAGCTGAGGTAAATGACGTACACTGCTTTCCCCTCATTCACAAATCCATCCATTTTTACATTGTAGGAAATCAGGTTGGTTGGGCATGATCAGAGTTGGGCAGAATCTGGCAGTACCTGGGGACGTGGCACGGCATGGTTGGGAAGCTGACACGTTAATATTAGGAAATAATAGTTAAGAAATTACTCACTTCCATCTTCTTCAGATCGTCTTCAATATTTTTTTCTAGATTTTGGTAGTAAAAGGGCATGTACTTATTACTAACTTCTGCAAAAAAAAAAAAAAAGAATTAGATGAAGATGGTTTTCAGTAGAAAATCAGTAGTACATGCTGTTAACAACCTTGATGCACAAGAATTCAATCAAGATTTTATATCGAGTCAGAAATAGTAATGAAAAAAATTAAACACGCATTGGAGTCTATGTTCACATGACTTGTTTAGCCTTAGTGTAGTTAAAAACAAGGTTATTTCTATGGATTTTTTTGGTCATCTTATTGCTTGTTAGGAGAAAAGTGATCGGTGGCTGAAGTAACTTCCCTTGGCTGCCAAAATAAGTAAGATGCATTTAACTGCATTCAGGTATTGGATAAACAGCTACCCTACTTCTACTAAAGATGGAATTACTCAAAGAATCTACAAACATCACTGCAGGTTAAATATAGAAATAGCAGATTTGTTTCTCCCTGTCTATTTGCTTCTCATGAATATTGATTCTGCTGTATATGAAGCTCTAGGTGCTTCTGCATAACTCCCTGAGCATGTAGTTTTTCTTTTTTGGGACTGCTGTTGTGACAGAGAGAAAAGGCAAAGGGAAATGAGGAATATTGGCTTATGTATGTTGTATATTTGATGATTGCTCTTATTTCCCCTCCCCTCCCCACCTTCTATCAGACCACTCAGTCGACTTTTTGTAACTTCAGTTGCTTTGGATTCTGACCACATAAAAGGATGATCAGTAACAAACTGCTGCATTGCTAATGGAAGGCTGATCAGCTTTTGATGCAGGTTTTGATAGGATATTATGTCAGTTGTACCCAAGATGTATTATGTTCCTTCACACCAGCTTTTCTGAAGCCTTTGGAGAAGGAGGATCACACAACATTGAAGAAAAAATTACAGCATGTACAAAGTGTCTTGTCTCCATCCGGTCTATTCTACTCCATCTGCTGTTCTTTCTCAAAGCTGTAACTGTTGGACGGGATGCTATTTGTAGTCAGTGTACGGAGAACAGGTTTTACTGGGCATCTGAGTTGGTCACTTTATTTTCTAATTGAGAATTAATAAGAAGGAATTCACGTTTGCTGCACTGCAAACTATTGATGGACACAGAACAAAAATAATCCCATGTAATGCCTTACCTGCGAAGGTCGGCCGATCCTCTGCCTTCTGCTCCCAGCATTGTTTCATTAAGTCAATAATTTCCTTTGGACATTCCTCAATGATTTCTTCTACATCTGGTCTGTTTCCACGAATGATTCCAAAGTAAATATGGGCTTCATTTATACAATCTGAAAAATTAAAATTTCACATCAGGTTCTGATCCCAGGTTTTTCTCTCTCCCAAAGTCACATCTTCGTAGGCCAAAAGGAACAGCTGAAGCAACAGCCTGTGTATTTGTGCATATATAAATGAAGATTTCGAAGAAAGAAGTCTGAGTTATAGATACAAACTTGAGAGATTTCTGAAGCTGAATCCAGTTCCCTAACTTCTGTATATTAGAGACTTCAGATAAATGAATGTTTTTATGCATGTGTGCCATGTGAGGGTGACATATCTAGATTTGTAGAACCTGAATCTCAGTTACGCTCTGTGCTAGCTCAGAACACAAAGACAGTCACATAGGCAGTGTGCAGACAGTTAGCAGAACAAAACAAACATGCAAAATGATAAACGTTGCTCTGGAATTCCACGGTCTGCTCCTACTTTTCTACATGTATGCATGTTAAGAGATCAGCATTACACAGCTGAGGAACAGTAACTGGCTGCATGAACAGTCCTGTCAAAAGAGAAATGCTGGTACGTTTAGCCCATGTTAGGAATCAGCATACATGAGAGATTCCATCCTGGCCTGCCCAAGGCTTGTCTAATTTCTGCCACTGAGTGCAGGTTTACATGTGTTCTGTATGTCCAAACTTGGCTTTATGCCTGTATTTCAAGTGCCACTGAAAAGTGCACTGTGTTCCTGACATTTCAAAGGAATGATGCAGTCAATGCCAATAAGTGGCCATGAGATGTAAAAACAGGGGCTATACTTGGGCACAGGCAGCATAACCCACTATTCTTAACTTTGTAACTTGAAATGCTTAGCGTTTATAACTTAACCTTGTAACCTAATGTTTTTTCCAAACAACTTACTCTCATATGGCTCTTTGTTAGCAAAAATTGCCCAAATTACAATGCCAAAGCTGTAAATATCTGATTTCTCCACAGGTTTTACGTTAACATCATCTAAGTGCTCTGGGGCCATATAGAAAAGGGTCCCGGCGTTGTTCTGGGAAGCGCTCTTGATTTTCTTCTGCCTGCTGGTCTCTTCTGTGGTCAGCCGGCTCCAGTTCTTAAAGGAAGCAACACCAAGATCTGCAATCTATTAAAAAAAAACCAAGAGAATGTCAGAGCTAGTGCTGTGGTGAAAAGGAGATAAGGAAGTAATTCATGCAGTGCTCGATGTTGTAACATTAGCTGGTACAAACTGCAAAAATGTAACTAAAGGAAAGGGGGGAAAATGTTTGCTATTTCATCTTTTCTTCCCCCCCCCCCCAATAAAATATTACTGCCAACTGGAAACCTAATTATTAGCTTAAGAGCAGGTGGAGCAATGGTACAGTGCAAGGGGAAAAACATTCAGTTTTGCTCATAGTGACAATCTTGCTTGAGATATACTTTGCTGTACTCACAGCACAACAGAAGATCCACAAAAGCAGTAGCTAAGATTCAGGAATAATGTATGAGAAGCATGTACATCACCACCTCCTCCTTTCCATTTAGAATCCATCTAACTCAACCCCCCCCTTACTCCTTTCTACAAAAAAGGAGAGGAATTAGATCCAAAGTGATGCAATGCATTTGCTGTAAGAGACATGGAAAAAGGACAGCATGAAAAAAGTAAAAGCCAGAGTGTCTGGGTACTGTGCACTGGACAATGTGACATTACTGAAAGCCTAGGGTGCTGTTTTACAACAACTAGACTAATGGCTGATGGTGAACAAAGTAATTTTACCCTCCTTTTCTCACAGACTCCTCCTGTGTGCTCTCTTGGCTTATTCTGGTCCTGTACTGGCAGGGCACGTAGTGCTGGGCACTCAACTGGCTTGCTGAACTAAGTGCTCCCTGACAGAAGGGTGGCCAGAAAGGCAAAATGTAATCTGATTGGTTTGGCTTCCTGAGTTATACTGGGGACAGGGTGGCCAAAGTCCAGGAATTCAACAGGAGAGGAAAAATGAAAGAAAGTGGGACTACCTCATTTGGCCACAGGAAGCTGTGAACTCAGCTAGTTGCGTAACCCAATCACTTCAGATACAACTGGAGTGACACACTGCTTCACTTCTAACTCTTCTCCTGCTGCCTCTACCTAGCTTACTGTTCCTCTTTAGTTTCTAAAGCTTTCAGTTAAATTTAGAGGAGATATATTCAAGGAGGAAGAAATTCTAAGTTAAGACCTGCTGAGGACTTAGGTCCAAGTTCATGTCTAAAAGTGAGAGGAGGCCTAATGTGGCGGAGGAAAACCTGATAAAAAATTCTCCTGCATTATTTTATTTTAACAGCTATTATTTATGATGTGCTTTTTCCCTTTACAAATATTGGCAATGTTAAACGCATCTGAACAGACAGATCATTCAACAGCTGCCTTACATGAGACTTTTGGTCAAACTGCTAAGTCTGATCTGATTCTGAATTTCACCCTGAGCTCCAGTTTGCCATACAGTGTGATAACAATCTGATTTGTGCCTGGCTGTATAAGCAGTCTGAAACCCCCCAAATCATCCAATTAACCTGTAAAGTGGATGATGAGGTGGTGGGTTTGTTGTGGGTTTTTTGTTTTGGTAAAAAAAAAACAAAACAATACAAGCTTATCTCTCTTTTCTGCAAGGTGCTCATACTGCACTATGACTTGCTACTATCTTAATCTTGTCAAATTATTTCTCATTAATTTATGTGTGAGAAGTATCAAGTGCCAGAGTTTTCTTCACAACATTCTATCACTGGTTTCCTATTGTAATGAGTTGATTATCTCAGTAACTCACCTTGACCACAACAACTGATGAGGACTGCTGCAAATTCTACTCGGGTTTATTGAGCAGTGGGCTCTATCTGCATACGTCTCGATCCAAAAGCCCTCTGAAGTTAATAGAAGGACTTTGGAACAGGTTTATAAATCATTCTCTGAAGTAGTCTCCTGCTGCTTTTTCTTTTTTGTAGCTGCTGGCTGTCATTTAAAAATGATGACTAAGGGGAAAAAAAGAGGGAGACAACAGAGAAGATAAAAAGGAGAAGAAGAAAAAAGAGTTAGAGGCAGGATGAGAAATTCCAGCAACAAAGGACAAAAGACATGATCCTTCAGATACTTTCTGATTCAGATTATGTGTGCTGAAGTTTGTTCTTTTTTCTTTCAAGCTGTTTCATTATTCACTAATTCTCACTACTATTGCTCAGTAGTAGCTGTAGGGATATTTTTTTTCACAGATGGGGGCAGATTACGCAAATCTCAGGTGCAGAGCTTGTGCAGGTCACTGCTAATATCGTCCTAGCGATAGCTCAGTGAAACACAGAAGAGTTCATCTACCCATCAGGAATACCATCTGAACACAGACACACTGTGGTCTGTGATGCAAATTATCAGCATTCTCCATTCTCACTTTAACACACACCTTAATGTGGAAGTCTTTATCCACAAGGATGTTTTCTGGTTTTAGGTCTTTGTGCACTAAGCCTTGCCCGTGTAAATAAAGCATTCCTTCTATGATCTCCAGGATGAAACGCCCTTTCACTGACAGAGGTACTGGGAGCTGAAATGAATGAAAGCCGTATGTTAAAGAATGCTATTACAACCATCAATAAGAAACAGTATTTAACTAAGTTTGTTTCCTAGTCCTATGAATGCCTCTGCTCAAGATAAGGTATGAAATGAACTAAAGGTCCTTCCTGAATCTAAATTATTCTGTTATGGTAGTTTGAGAGTCACTCCATATTTACAAAAGCACCTTTTTAAAGAAAATTCTTCAGATATTTTTACAAACATACTCCATTAACTCTGAACCTACAACTGTGGTCTGTACCTCTGCAATTCACAGGGAAGCCAAAGCTATATTCTGCTTTTACAACCTGCCATCTCTAGAGCAGGCAGGGTGCTGCTGGCCCTTTAACACAGAAAAGAATCAGAAACTAAAAGGACTGCATCCTCTGCAGATGGCAGTAACATCTTGTCCCTCTCAATCATCATCCAAAAAGAGCAGCAAGGGATGAAGCAATTCACTGCTCACTTTTTGGAGCACTTTCATCATGTTGCCCCGGTGCACATACTCCATCACAAGTGAGTAGTTTCCATCTTCCAAAATTACACCTAGTAGTTTTACCACACGGTCGTGCTGCAGATTGCGCATAATCCTGCCTTCTTCAAGGAGGGAAGCATTACATCTGCAAAAAAAGCAATTACTCTGAATGTGGGCTAGGAAAAAACACAGGAATGAAAACACTGATAGCCAAACATCAACCTCCCCAGAGCTGCTGGAAGATGAACCATTTCTTCTCTTTGTTTTGAACTGGTACAGTGGATTTACTATAGAGTCTACCCACATACTGGATGCTGATAACATTTACTATGGATGATGGGTTTAGAGTGAACTCGAAGTCTGGTCACCTGGGCCATAGTACAACTCACCAGTAGTCACGGGTGTGCAGACGGGAGCTCACGATTAGAGAAGGAAGGTATCCATGCATTTAGATATAAGTAGGGATGGTATTTTACTATTACCCCCGTTAAGTCACAGGCAAATGGAAGCAAGAACAGCTTGAGACTGTATTGCTCGCTAATGCTTTCCTAGCCTGTGACTAAAAGGGAAACTGCTTTCTCCCTCTGTCTTTCTCTCCAGTACTAGAGAAGGTAGTTGTTTTGTTTGCTTTAAGCTCACTTAGCTTAAGACTTTTGATTCAAGACTTTTAAGGAATAAAAAACTTAAACAGCCTGGACAATGAGACTGAAAAGAAACAAAACCAGAAACAAAGCTGGCAAGCTTGTCGTTTTTAACTGTTTGTCCCAGCCATCAGTGCAATCTGCAAACTACCAGAATCTCTTAATTCACTTTACACTGGCAAAATAAAATCAAATTTAATTAAATCAGTGAATTAAATCAGTGGGTTTAGCTCACAGTTCTTCTCAGAAGAGAGAGCTACATTCTTGGTATCATAACTGTAGGGCTGGAGTACTGCTGACAGACAGTGTCTGTTTAGTTCCTAGTGGAAATCTATATTGAAAACTGATCGGCAAGCTTGAAAATAACGTGTCCTCTGAGTTCCTACATCTGCTTAGGTGTGCAAGACTTAACAGTTCACAGCAGCACACACCTTGCAAAAAAAACCGAACCAGAACAACAAACCTGGGAACTTCCCTGTACTGAGTGAGAACTGCAGAAAGGGTGGCTAATGAGGGAAAAGTGAAAATTTGAAGGAAAGCTGCTGGTGCTCGTTTTAAGAGTGTTCTCCCCCAGCATCTCCAGAATCCAAAGATCTTAAATTATTAACTTTTCTTTAGATTTATCTCCATTGAGTTTGAAGGACTCGTTAAACTGAAAGAATACATCTTCAACTTACTCAGTGCGCTGGGGTCCTGTATACACTGTTTTTAATACTACGTATCCATATGTCCTGTGAAGGCATAATGAAATTTTTCCATATCCTCCAGCATCTAATTGTTGTTTGTCTATCAAATCCTCTGTGCTCATGTGGATGTCATCCAGTGACATGTTTGCAAGCTTTGTGGCTTAGCAATAAAAAGGAAATGAAGTCTTCCTATAGGAAAGAGAAAAAGAAAGTGTCATTATTCAGCATTTAGCTGTTCCACTAAGTAAGCTTCTATGTAAGGAGAGGGACACTGGCATATATACTCTTATAACTCCTCTGAACTAGCTGCATTTCAAAGGGCCTCAGTGTGAAACTGAAGATACTGCTGTTCTCTTGTAGGATGAGACCTTAAGATCACAAGTGATGTATTCTATCAATCCATTGCAGTTATATTAAAGTGATGTTAAACTGTTTCCTTGCCTGATTGCTGCAAATCACTGTTAATAATAATAATATGTGTTCCTACCCATACAATATGTAGTGGATTGGTACTGTCCTTGTACCTCATGCTTCGCTTGCAAAAACTGAGAACCCAAAAAACCAAGGACCACAGTTCCAAGGGCAGGTTGTGCATAGCAATTCTGAGAGGCAATTTATTTTCTATATTGCTTGAATGTAGGTCTACCAGGTGCCTATATACTTATATAACTCTAAGATACATCTTAAGCATCTTTGCAAATTCAGCTTTCAAGAGTTTGCTTGAAGTTTAAAACAAAGGGAAGTTTTCTCTGGATGATGAGAGAACCCAGCTTCTGTAGAAAACTCCTTTTCACAGCTGCCTCAATTTAAGGAGACAAACACTGGCAAGGACTGTGGTGGTGGGGATATAAGGCAATGCTCTCTTGTCCCCATCCCTTGGCTTGCAGTAACTCCTGAGTAAAACAACAACAAAAAAGACTGAGAACTTGGGAGAGCCTTGCAATGGGTAGGCGAGTCACCCCAGCGAATACCCAAACCATTTTAAGCTTTTGATAAAGCTGCAGTACTCTCTTGCCTGACGTGTCTCTCAGGAGGTAATCATGTTATGTCATGTAAAGGAAAAGCTTTCTAATAAAAGGCAAAGTCCAAGAGACCAGAAGGGTTGCACAGTTGTGGTTTCTTCCGGGTGGCTGTGACAGCTATAACACAGGCACTGTCAGCAATAGATTAGTTTATTCAGGACCTGAAGAAAGAGAGATGATCACAGAATCACAGAATCACACAGAATCACAGAATCACCCGGGTTGGAAGGGACCCCAAGGATCATGTAGTTCCAACCCCCCTGCCTAGCAGGGCCACCAACATACATATTCAGATCAGGTTGCCCAGGACCCCGTCCAACCTGGCCTTAAACACATCCAAGGACGGGGCATCCACAACCTCCCTGGGCAGCCCGTTCCAGGGCCTAACCACTCTCCTAGTAAAGAACTTCCCCCTAACATCTAACCTAAATCTTCCCTCCTTCAACTTAAAACCATTTCCCCTAGTCCTGCTGTCGTCAGCCCTTTTGAAGAGTTTACTCCCCTCCTGGGTGTAGGTTCCCTTCAGGTATTGATAGGCTGCAATGAGGTCACCCCGCAGCCTTCTCTTCTCCAGGCTGAACAAGCCCAACTCCCTCAGCCTGTCCTCATAGGGGAGGTGCTCCAGCCCCCTGATCATCTTAGTCGCCCTCCTCTGGACCCTTTCCAAAATCTCAATGTCTTTCTTGTACTGAGGGCTCCACACCTGGACACAGTACTCCAGATGGGGCCTCAATGATGATGTGCAGATCCGGAAACCGGCTGATCGTTTCTATACTAACAAGCCAAAATAGGGAAGATTAAAGAATAATAACTTTCTGTATTCTGTAAAATACAGAAAGCAACAGTTCCTTCCCTGTACATGTATATGCTATACATACATACAGACAACAGGAAATCCTTCTTACAGTTGAAGCAGTTTGCTCTTCTCAGAGTTTTTTTCTTTGGCTTTCCTAGACTTGAAAGAATGCTGATTGTGTTTTGTTGGAGTGCTAGCCTGCCTAGAAAGCACAGGCACCTTGTGCTGCTGGAAATCCCCGCTGCTGCTCTTGTCTCCTTGGAAGTTCCCAGTTATGGTCTTATGGCTTCCTTGGTGTAGTTGGTGAGATGCTGCTGGTGGGTATAGGTGTCCAGAGTACAAAGGCCTGAATTCAGTCATGAGACTTTAACATCAGGCTGGATGTGGCTCTGGGCAGCCTGGTCTGGTGGTTGGCAACCCTGCACATAGCAGGGGGGTTGAAACTCGATGATCACTGTGGTCCTTTTCAACCCAGGCCATTCTGTGATTCTGTGATCCATAGTGAGGTATGCATGCTAACAGTAATATCACATCTAAGTAGGAAGTGCTCACACAAGAACTGCACGTACTGCTCTTCTGAACACCAATTACATACATAGGTGTGTATTATTTAAAGACTACTTATTTCAGTATGCTACTTAATGAGTTACTGGCTGTTACCTGGGAGTGTCAGATAATGCAGAAATCAAGGAGGAAGGCTCAGGTCCATTCAAAGCTTTTTGAGATACATGGCGATTCAGACGTGTCCTTAGCACCTGTGATACAGCAATACATACATTAAGTGTCTGTGATTGAGAGAAAAGACGTTTTGTGGTTCAGCTCAACCTAGCCTTACAGAGGCCGACTCTACTTCTTGCAGGCAGTTTGTATCCTATAAAGTCACTCTCACCAGTACAGTTGGTCGATTACAAAACACATTATTCCCAACATACTTCTCTGAGCGTCTGTATTGAGGAAGGAAAGAAGCAGACAGTAAGGATACGCAGAGTGCTCTGGTAAAAGAGCAGAGGGACACGGGGAAGGGCGGAGCAGAGAGGGTCTGCGGGACGCTTTGCAGCAGTACAACGGTATCACGTCGCTTTATAAGCGCTCACAAAGACGCGCATCCCTCCGCAGGACACAGCACGGGCAGCCCGGCTGTCAGGACCCGGGCTTTGGTTCCGGCCTACTTTTCGCCGGCCGGCAGCGCGTCCTCCTTGGGCTCCTGCTGGCGGCTTCCTGCCCGCCGGCCCCGCTCGTGCCGCCTCCCCGCTCTCTCACCGTTCCCGCGTGCGGCACACCGCGCCGCGCCTCGCCTCTCTGGGGCCGTCAGTCCGGCGGGCACCGAAGCCGGCCCGGGAGCCGCGAGCCGACGGCGGCGTCGCCGCAAGATGGGGGCGGCGCAGGGCTTTCGGTTTCGGTGGGGCGGCCGGCTTCCCGGCCCACTCTGCCCCGCTCCGTCCAGCCTTACCGTGGCTGCGAGCTCCGTCCTGTGGCCTCGCCGGCCCCTGCCGAGCCCCGCGGCCCGGCGGCGGAGGTCTCGCCGCGCCCCGCCGCTGCGCCTGCTCGGAAGTGGAGGAGGCGGCTCGGGCTGCGGCTGTCGCTCCTCCGTCGGCTCTTGCGTAGGGTAACCGGGACTGCGCGAAAGTCACACACCCTGCGACGGGAAGCGGCGGCGCGGCGCTTCGGGCGCGGGCCTGGAGGAGCAGGGATGCGGCTGATAACGCAGACGTTGCAGAAACGCGTTTCTTTGCTGCGGCGGGCAGCAAAGGGCAGCGTGGTGTGGAGGAAGCGTGGCTCAGCTGCAGAAATACATAACCTAGAAGGACCGGCAAAAAGCATCCAGTCCATTCAGCTCGGTAAAGGTCACGTGTCTGTCCCCCCCACCCCGCCCGCTTCTGTCAAACTTGCTTGTCATACTAACAGCAAGGAAGACTGCACAACTTCTTAACGCATTCTATTATTTTCATCAGGAAGGCTGTTCTAAAATACAACAGGCTAATGTAGCATCTTTACATAAGACCAATCCCCAAATCACAGTTTGTTCAGTGAATAACTGCCTTTTCCATTCTAGGGAATTCTTGCACTCTTCACAGTGCTGAGTGGGTGCCGCAGAGTTCAGGGCTCGGCACCAACAGAACAGCAGCAGCAGGTCCACATCGGAGGTAACAGCAGCCCATAGTTTATGTTTAAGGGTGGGGGTCTTTCTGCAGCTGGAGTTCAAGCTCTAGAAATGTGATGAAGTGTCCCAGTAAGGGATCCAGTAGCCTGTTTCCATTTCCTGGTGGAAGCTGAGGGCCGAGGCTATTGTAGATCCAAAAGAAACACAGTGGCCAGGGTAGAATTGTTTAATTCTGTGCTAAACCCCACAGTGAGTTTCCTTGAGAAGTTTCCTTTGCTGCAAAGGACTTCTGAGGCTATGTTTGTGTCAGTCCCATGCTTCTCTTGCAAACAAAATAATCATACTTTCTTTAGTATTGTAAAACCTTTGAGGTTTTACAATGGTGTGTAATGCTGGCATATCCTGGAACTCTGCAAATACAGAAATCAACCTTTATTCCCCTCTGGTTGTCATCAAGGAATCTGATTTTTTTAAACCACCGGTGCATCCTTATTTGCCCTTTCAGAGAAAGAGGCAGTCTGACTTGTGCCTTCTGTTTCTCCTTAAATATCTTTATGGATGATCTGACACCAAGCTGGGAGGGAGTGTTGATCTGCCTGAGGGTAGGAAGGCCCTACAGAGGGATCTGGGTAGGCTGGATTGATGGGCTGAGGCCAATTGTTCAGCAGGACCAAGCGCTGTGTCTTGCACTTTAATTGTAACAACCCCATACATTGGTGCAGAGTGACTGGAAGGCTGCGCATCAGAAGCAGACCTGGAGGAGTTCAAGAAATGTGCAGAAGTGACACTGAGAGACATGGTTAGTGGGCATGCTTGTGATGGATCGGCAGTTGGACGTGATGATCTTAGAGGTCTTTCCAACCTTATGATCTACGATTCTGCTCTATAATTCTGCTGGTCAGCATGTTCCTCCACAAGAGACAGGAGGCTCATACCTGGCTGCTTTCTGTAAAGTGTCTCTTTGGAAAGAGAGGTGGGAAATGGTGCGTGGAGAGGCAGAACAACCTTGGTGGTAACATGGTCGCTTCAAGGCTGAAGTTTCCTCCTTGGGCCTGAAGACAGTTTTCTACATTTTGTTAGACAAACAGCTTCTTTTCAGTAAGTCTCCACAAAATGCTGAGTCCAACTGTTACTGCTCTAAATAATAATAAATAATAATTATAATCAATAATGATGATGATGGCTTGTGAATCGCTGTTACCAGCTGATTCTGGATTGACTAGAATGGAAACAGTCATGGGTGTTTAATGCTCTGGCAGCTCTGAACGGAAGGGCTGTTAACACCTGTAGTAATTCAGAGGCCTAGAGCAGTCATGGTGAGATGGCAAATTAAGTTTAATGTAATTTGAGGACAGGTGTTTCTTGGTTATCCGTATTATGAAGTGTTGTAAAGAAGGCTGTACTGAAACCTACAGTCCAGAGATTCTGAGATGGTGTAGCAATTAGTTCAGTCATATCTCAGAAGTGTGGGGAAGTCATTCACTTTTGGCTTTCTGTTGCAATGCCAGGCATTATGAAAATCATTTGACAGCGTTTTGTTGTTGGGCTTCTTTGATGCTCAGGTTTCTGTGATACTCAGGTGGGATGTGGGTCTGATGGCGCCGTGGCTGCAGGCTCCATGGGGAGCAGCAGGGAGGAGCGATCCCTCACACTGAATGTTCCCAGCTCTGGAGTCAATGCTGAGAGGTTAATTCTGGGCTCAGCACCCTGCCCGGATGCTGTACAGAGGGATGATCGGTGGACAATACCCTAAGGGTATTTATCTGTAATCTTTCTGTAATCTACCTTATAATCTAAAGCTAAAGCATTATCTGGTCTAATTGATCCTACTGCTGTCCAACAGCTGTCAAGATATTCTGTTGTACAGTTGATTTTACAGGGAGAGACTGTGATGTTTAGATACCTTTGGCCCACCAGTTCTACAAGAACTATTGAATTTCTCTGATGCCATAGAGGGTAGAGGAGGAAGAAGCTGCAGCACTGTGCAACAGTCAGCATTGAAGGCTGTATCCCCTAAGGGAGCACAAAAGTAGAATGTGATGCCCCGTGAGATGTGGGACTGCTGTTGTGACTGAATGCAGCCACAATTTCCTATTGTAATTAAGTTAGAACTTCCACAATCCTCCTTGGATGCTGAGGTGTGGCCCAGCAGCAGCTGTAAGTGTAGAGAATAGTAAGAGGATTTACTTTCCCTGGGGCTTTATATTGAGTTCCAGTAAAGGCATTACCTTTGCTTTCCACATCCCACTGCAGTAAATTGTACTTGCAGATGTGGCAGTCAGCTTTTTGAAAAAAGGTGGTTAGTCCTTGTTTTTTTTCCCATGTCAGATATTAGCAAAAAAAACGTTCTCATTTCATCAAGGGCAATTGAGAATTCAGTAACAGCTGTGAAGTGCTTTGGCTGCACAATCCTAGAGAAGAAACAGGCTTTCTTCTGTAGTCATGGCACCCACTTGGCAGAAAGCTGTATCCCCTGTCTCCCCTGCATCCCCTCCAGTTGCAGCCACCCAAACTGAGCTCTCAGGGGAACATGTGACCAGCCAGGGTGTGCTCAAGCTTCCTGTGAGTCAGGTGGCAGCAGCATTTTCTTTCAGCCTTCTGGTAGCAGGGAGCAATACTGACAGGAACAACAGACCCAGCTGATCCACATGTGGCTCCAAGGCTGGTATCACTGACACAATTTTGTGTTTCTAGATCATAGGATGGTCTACACGACACCAGGCCTGCTGGCATCTAATGGGATGCACATTTCTCATGGCATTTTTGTACAAGAGTTACTGGGGCTGATCAGTAGAACTTTAATGCAGATTCCAGGGGAAAAGGAATAAAACCAGACAAGCAAATAATGGAGATGTTGTGGTAGGAGTCTGCTATGTGCCACCCAGTCAGGACAATGATAGCAGTGAATTATTCTTTAAGAATCATAGAATCATAGAATGGTTTGGGTTGGAAGGGACCTTTAAGATCATCTACTTCCAATTCCCTGCTATAGGCAGGGACACCTCTCACTAGACCAGGTTGCTTAAAGCCTCATCCAGCCTGGCCTAGAAAGCCTCAGGGCGGGGGCATTCAATGCCTCGCTGGGCAACCTGTTCCAGTGTCTCACCACCCTCACAGTAAAGAATTTCTTCCTGATATCTAGTCTAAATCTACTCTCTTCCAGTTTAAAGGCATTTCCCCTTTCCTGTCTCTACATGCCCTTATAAAAAGTCCCTCCCAGCTTTCCTGTATGCCCCTTCAGGTACTGGAATGCTGCTATGTGGTCTCCTTGGAGCCTTCTCTTCTGCAGACTGAACAGCCCCAGCTCTCTCAGCCTGATTACTAAGAGCTTATTACTAAGAACTAAAGAGATACCTCTGGATCAGCTACTCTTGTCCTTATGGGTGACTTCAACTTGCTGCTGCAAGCCAGTACAGGACATTCATCCTTTACTTTGATAACTTCTTGGTACAAAAAGAGCTCACTAAGGAATGTGCTCCTCTTTTAAATAGAGGGTTTATATGGATGAAGTTGCCATCTAGATCATAGTGACTGGGAAGTAGTTGAGTTTAAAATCTTTGCTAGGAGGCAAACTACCCCCAAAACTTCAACCCTGAATGCAGGGAGAGCAGATTTCAGGCTGCTCAGGAAACTAATGAACAAGGTCTCCTGGGAAACTGCTTTTGAAGGAACTGGCAAGTGTTGCTCTTCCCCAATATTTGTAGGCAAAGATTCTTTTAGACTTTTTTTACTTTCTGATTTTTGTAACTAAGGCTGGAATAGTTCTCAGTTATCTGTGTAGTGACTCACCTAATTTAAAAGGAAACATCATAATCTTGTAGCTTCATTTTTAAGTATGTAAATCCCCTCAGAATGATGAGACTGTCTGGCACAGAAACTTCAGATTACCACGAGCTTCAATTATTTTCTTTTGTTTTGTGTATGTAAGGTCTTGAGGCTTTAGAATATGTATTAATATATTAAGATTTTTCTTTAAAAAATGAAATTGTGTATGAATTATGCTTGGTATTTATTATTGGCTGCTCCTTTCCAGCAGAATCTCTTTGCAACTTGTATATTGGAGCAGGCAACCAACCTCTAGTGAGATTGTTCCAGGAATGAAACATTTAAAGCAAAGAGGGAACTACTGAAAACTGTGAGGTTTTTGAAACCTGGCTTAAAAGCACCTTAAGGGCATTTTGATTTTTCTAGGCTACGAGCCTTCCTGGTAATATAAATCAGATGGGGATCTATTTATTTGTCCGTGTCTTTCTGACATTGCAAATGTCTTCACCTGCTGTAATAGAATATAAAATAAAGGAAAATTGTTATGATTTTTTGGAAAAAATTGTCAGAGAACAAGTCCAGTGCTGCCTAAACATGTGTGGGATAGGAGGATCAGCTACGAGAACATGAAGATCTAGACTAAATGAGC
Organism: Lagopus muta; assembly: GCF_023343835.1. Lineage (NCBI taxonomy): Eukaryota > Metazoa > Chordata > Aves > Galliformes > Phasianidae > Lagopus > Lagopus muta. The sequence continues at coordinate 80,891,047 of NC_064435.1, read as the reverse complement.
AGGAAAGCACATTGCCCTTATACCCTTCTCCCCAGTCTGAGACAGAGCTGAAGTTACCTAGCTCTAGCTGGCTCTGACAAAGTCAGTGTAGTTTTGATAGGACTGTATTTAGCCTCTAGTGATACAGCAAAGCAACATATTTTTAGAGTTAAATCGCTGTAACATTTCCAGTGCTTCTAAGAAATTGATACTGTCCTTTTTTTTTCTTCTTTTCTTTCCTTATTAACTGCAGACCACTGTCTAAAAATTCTCCCTTGAGTTTTTGAAAGGCACGTGCCACGACACACATGTACCATGCACAGTGCGTGCCACATGGGAGGCACTGAAAGTGTCTCAGCACTCACTATTGCGCAGTTGGCTGGCTTCGAAAGCACTGCAAGAGCAGCCTTCTGCAAACATGATCTAATTTGGTATGCGTCCACACCCTTAGACACAGTTCAGAGTTCTGATTACCTCTTCCCAGAATAGGTATAGCAAAGGTAGACATGAAATAAAGGATTGACAAGAATTATGTGCCACGTGGAGCAGTTTCTGTGTGGGAAAAGACTACGCAGGAATCAACTGAGATGACTGTGAAGAGTTGCAGTTGGATAGTTGTTCTTGGTTTATTTACAGACCCCATCATCTCTTTGTGTAATGGCTTTCAAATTGCAATGATGTTTTACATATGAGCAGTTAAAGCACATGCAGAGTGATGATCTGACTGATACAGTCTATTTACATTTCCAGGAGGCTTTTGACCATATTTCCTATGAGAATTTTTGATGGAAAGGTAAGGTTAAGAAAGGTTACAGCATGGACACATATCTAAAAGACAGGACAAAGAAGGCCATTGTAAATGGTCAGTTCTCTGTTCATGGGTTGTTACAAGTCAGCTTCTGCAGGGATCTGTACTGCTGAAAATAAATGATGTGGAAAAGGATGTGAGTACTGAGGTTAAGAAAGTTTGCTGAAAGTTTCTTCCAATGTGGTCTGGGTTTATTTAAGGCTTTGCTTTTATTTTATCTTCATATACTTTGGAAAAAAATAATCAAGTTCCAAACATTCATAGACTAGCTTGTATTTATGAAGGAACTTTCCATAATTTCATTATTCAAGCAAGTAAACTGTGATTAATAGTCCAGCTCATTGATGAGTACTTGGAAAAAACCAAATAAGTACCAAAACAAATACTCCATGCACAACAGGTACGAAATACTGAAACAAATCATGTTCAACAAAAAGTAAGTATAAGCAGACAGAAGCCTAGATTCGTTGTCCTCGTGGTGACAGCTGCAGGAGGAGCAAAGATTTCTGAGGTTAGGTTTGGACCGCGTGTAACTAGCTGTTCTTTCAATTCTAGTCACAATTGTAGGCTGCCTTGTGTCACAGAGAGTGTGTGTGGCAGGGGTGCCTGGGTTTTTTGTTTGATCCATTGTTTTAATGAATTTGTAAAGTTCAATGATGCCGAAAGCTTACTGTGATGTGCAAACCTGATGATAGGTGGGTCAGTAGTTGTGAGGCATGAGGGGATGTCATACCTGCGTGGCGGACTGGCTCCTCTCTGAGGCTGGCAACAAGCCCTGCTCCTCACTGCAAGGACCGCTGCCCTCCAAACTCAGCACTGAGCCGAGCAAGCCCTGGGCGGTTGGGACAGTTAGCACATCCCAGGGCTGAGGACGTGCAAGGTGATCAAGGGCAGCTCTCCCCTGCGCTGGGGAGCCTATGGTTGGGCCCAGCGCTCCAGCTGCGGCCTCCTTAGAGCTGAGCAGAGGGGCAGGATCAGCGCCCTTTGCACGCTGGCAGCACGCTGGCACCTCGTGCAGCCCAGCTCAGCACTCACCTTTGCGGGCAGCGCTCCTTGCCGGTTCAGCCGAGAGTCCGGCAGGACTCCTGGGTCCTGTCCAGCTGGGTGGCCCCAGCTGCAGTGTGGCCCGAAGGTGTTCCACCCCAGGGGCAGAAATTTGCCCTTCCCCCCGCTCGTTTAAATGGCGGGATCATTGCAGTAACTTGTGCTCCATCTCCGACTTGTTGAAGCCCTCACGTGGTTTGTTAGCGCTGCCATGAGTGCCGATTCCTGGTGGTGGAAATAAGGTTGTGTTTCTACACCCTCCCCAAGGAGCAGAATATGGAGGAAGCATCGTGGGTAGGGACAGCAACGCCAACGGCCTGGTCAATAACACAGAGACTTTTTCTTCTTTGTTGTAATAGATGTTCATTTTATTTATTTTGTCTGCAAGCAGCAGGCCGAGAGGTAGATGTCGTCCTCCCGGCCCGCCGGAGCCGTGCTGTGACGGCAGTGCGGTGCCGGCCTAGCGCCGCCGCCGCCGGGGCCGCCTCTTGCGGGGTGGGGACGAGTCCTGGCGGCTGCTGCTGGCCTTCCTCTTTGGGGGGCGCCGGGGCCCCCCACGTGAGCGGTCCCTGCCCTGGGTGGAGGGGCCCGCTGCCGCCGCCTGCCCTGGCTCCTCCTGGGGCTCCTCCGCTGAGGGCGCGGTGGCGGTGCTGGGGTGCCTGGGTCCCCCAGGAGAGCTGCCGGGCAGCTCCTCGGCGCTGGGCCCTGCGGGGCTGGTGGAGCGGCCTGGGCCCGAGGCGGGAGGCTCCAGATGGGAGGTGCTGCTGATGGCGCTGGCTGCAGGTCCGTCCTCCCGTCCTCCAGCAGCATGGCTGTCCTGGTGGTCCAGCTCGTGGCGGATTGTGGGGCCGTACAGGGCTGCTGCGGTGCTGATGAGCCTTCTCACGAAGGGCACCACATCGCCGTCGGTGATTGGCTGCAGCGCCTGCAGCAAGGCCTCCTCGTCCAGTCCATGCTCACAGAGGAAGTTCATGGTGGTCCACTGTCCCGCATGGACTTCCCACCAGTCATCGCTGGACTGCTGCTGGATCTCCTCCTGCAGCCATTGGAGCAGGGGTTCGAGGTCTCCCTGATGTTCCCTGAAAAATGCAGCCCAGACCTCGGCTGGAAAGTTGTGCTCAGGTGGGATGAGCACCGGCTCTGCAGGCCCCTGCTCCTCCTGCAGGCCTTGATCTTGGTCTGAGTGCGCTGTGGGCTGCGGGACAGCACACTCGAGGAAGTCATCATCCGACCTCACCGAGTATCGGATGGTTCTTATTTCGTGCCCGCATACGGCACAACTCGGCTTCTTGTAGGCCCACCAGATGGCACAGCCGTAGCACAGCTGGTGTTGGCAGGGGGTCACGTAGGTGACATCATCCCGGATTTGCCCGCAGATGGGGCAGACCCAGTCGGATGCCACGTCCATGGCCCCGGGCTGTGCGGTGGGCTGGGGAGAGCTGAGGTCGGGAAGCTGCTCCCCTCACTGGTGCTGCAGCAAGCAGAAGGTGTTACGAACTGCAAAAGAGAGAGAGAGCCTGCGGTCACTCTCTGCCCCGGTCCCTCAGCAGCAAACCCTCCTGGTCCCTGTTCCCCACCAGCTGCTTCAGGGTCCGTGATGTCCTGCACCACTCACCTCTGCCGCTACAAGCGCACCCTGTGCGGCCCCAGCTGCCCGAAGCAGGCAGGGCTGGGGGAAACTCTGCTGATACTGTGGGACGGGCACCAAGAACTGGTGCCAGCAGCCCCACAGCTCAACGCAACCAACTCGCTCAGTGCTCCAAGTCTCACAGCTATGCTCAACTGGAGTCCAGGCACGAGTGCACACTGGCCTCTGCCAGAGCCCAGATCTATACAGGAAGGGCTTGCAAGCTCACAGCCATCTCCATTGCTGACATCACAACCCCTTGGTTGGTGACCTCACCATCCATCGCTGCATCTATTGGGGCCCCAGCTTGGACCTACATCACCCTCCATCATTCCATGATTTTGTTTTGTAATTGTGATAGACTTGGGGAAGTAAAGGTTTTACGTATTTCTACTGCGTGTGTAACTTGTAACCAATTTGTCGTTAGATGGTGCCATAAGATAGCATGGCAAAGCTTGATAGGTCCAATACGGTGCAATGGATGCCGCTTTGGCTGTCCTGAGGACCAGCTCCTCACAGTTGCTGTCTGCCCGCACTGCATGGATGATGGACCGCATGCCCTGTTTGCAGTGTGGGCCCTGGGGCCTGCTGCTATTGGACGGCTGGGTGCAGTGGAAACAAAAATGGTGGCAGTGTGCCATGGTGCAACCATGCTGTCCCCCTTCTCCAGGTCTGTGGGGCTGTAGATATCTAATGTCACCTCCATGCTTCCACCAGCAGGAGATGCTGTGACAGCAGGTGTCACGCTGGAAGAGGACAGGAGACCCCACGGGCATGGGCCAGCCTGGGGATGGTCCCTCAAGAATCCCCCTCCAGCTGCCGGCGTGAGGCATTGCCACGCTGCCTACCTGCGCTGCTGCACGCGCCTCTCCGCGATGTCCCGGCTGCCTGCTGCCAGCAGGGTCGGGGTACAGCAAAGTGGCTCTGAGACGGCGTCTGAGAGCTGCGCTAGCAGCACCCAGAGCACGTTTCAGCTCCAAAGCTCGCCCTGTCCACACTCCAGTCCTCGCACAGTCGCTCGGTCGGAGGCCAGGCACGAACTGCCGGGCCGGGCTGCCGCGCCCGCGTTCAAGCAGCGTGGGCCAAGCAGTCACAATGCGTCGCACGGAGACGTCACAAAGCACGGCTCGGCCGTGTCGCCAGTGCTCACCTTCACTGGGTGACATCACCACCCGTCCCACAGTGATGTCGCCGTCCATTGCTTGCTCATCACCGTGCACCGGCCTCACCTGCTGCACGCGTGCCAGCAGCACTGCAGCCCCAGCACACGTTCCTGGACTTTCCGCAGCGCCGCTGCCCGCTCCATTCCCCCCCACATCTCGTGTGCTCAGTGTCAGTGTTTCCCACCAGTCAGTGGCACCTGGGCCGTGTCTTCCCACAGGCCCAGTGGGTGGCTCTGGCCATGACACACAGACCCAGGCTCATACACCATGAAGGTTTATCATTCAATAAAAGTTCACGCTTCCCTCTGTCTCTCGGACTGGATTATCTTAGAGGCCTTTTCCCTTGCTAATGATTCTATGATTCTATGCTACCCACATGCATGATCTCTGCTTAGTGAAGCTTTCCCTGACGTTGGCAGCATTCCTTCATTGATGCATTTAATATTTTCTATTTGATCTTAAGTGTGCGCTGGTCTGGTCTGTTGCAAAGCCAGCTACTGCAGAAGCAGCATAGGGCTGCTATTTAGTTTGAGCAGGGTAGCAAAAGGGGACCAGTTTTGACCAGAATGGAGAACTAGAGTTACTAATAGATTTTAATTACTGAGATACTGTGTAGCCACTGGGGCAACTTGTCAAAGTGCCGTGGAATTAACTGACCACCAGGGAATAGGATGTGAGTGTGCCTTGCCTGATTATGGCCTGCTATGCAGGAACGCAGGGCAGTCGCAGGTGATGATGTGGTTCCAAGTCTGTAAGCAAACTTTATTTTTCTTTAATTTGGAGTCTCAGTTGAAGCTCCTACGTTTCACAATACTTGGCTGGATCTTGGCCTCGATGAAAGCATTTCAATGCACAACCTAAGGCTTTTTTGCTCACTGTTCATGTTCATGTTCTTTTTATAACTGTCTTTTCTGAGACAAAGGTTCCTTCTGTTGGAAACTTTATTGCATGGCTCCCAGTCTGATAGTAGTCATATTAAGCTGTTCTCCATTTTGAAAATTCATGGAATCATGGAGGGATCAAGATATAACTTCAGCGTTTCAAAAATTTAGGAGATCACTAACGGCTATATGCTGTTACTGGGTTTGAGTTTGATTCTTTGCACTTCTGTGTGTTCTCCTTCCTCTGATAAGTTCCTGCATTTGTCACAGTGGGATGGGTTGGGACAGGATCTACTTTTGTGCGTTTTGTCTGTGCACTTTGTAGACATGTAGAAAGAGGTGAGCAGAAACAAAATCACAGTTTATATTCATATAAAATATGTTTGTCAGAAGTACTCGTGCTATCAACCAATTAGAATTCTATTCCAAAGAAGCAGAAAATTGATGTAAATATTTTTCTCAGCACACAATGTGTATGGGAACTGCTGAGTCACGGCCTGAACCTCTGATTGATCACCTGAGGCGAGCCATGAGTCAGCCAGAGGAGCACAGGTGAAGGCAATTCACCTGTGCTGCCGGAAGGGGTGGAGCCAGGCTGCACCTCTCCTAGACCTATTTAAGAGCTGAGTACCAGTGGGGAAGGATTTTTTCTGGCAATGTGCTCTGATGGAGTTTCACCAGTAAGCCTGGGATATGGGTGAGCATCCTTTTCTTTGTGCTTTGGTGTAATAATTATGTTGCTGAGTGCTCTGGTATACCTCATAGCTGTAACTTCTGTGCGTTCGTTGATTGTACACCATGGCTGCAGACCGCAGCTTGCAAAACAAGTTCAATGGCTTGGTAGAATCTGCCTTTTTTTGGTTGGTTAGCTTTATTTTTCTGTGCTTTTGTTTATTTATCTATTGTCTTGAAGGTGTTGGAGAGGTCAGCGTGCTTCTCTTTGCAGTAGGCTGTTCAAAGTATTTGGTTAATGCAGGCTGAGGTATTTTTCCATGAATGAAAGGAATGAGGGAATCTCAGTATGTTTTCTTTCTGTGTATATTCTGGAATAGGTTGATGTTTTTCAAGGTGGACCTGATGAAAATCCTCCACCTTCCAAGGACGTGGTGGAATCCAGCTGGTAGTCTGTATCTATCCAAAACATCTGTAGCCAGCAGCTCCTCTGATTTGCTTGTGGGCTGTTGCAGGACTGGAAGTGGTGAACCACTGTCCTTTGTTTTCAGTGCTGCTGTGATGGTTCTATCTCTGTTCTTCAGGGCAAATGGAGGGGAAGGAAACTGTCAATGCTGAGCGTGTGGCTGAAATGAGGAAAATAATCTGCTGCTGCGTGGAGAGAATGCAAGTGATGCACTTAAAAGGGCTGTAGGTGAAACTGGTTAAAAGTGACTGCCAATGCTGGCAGGAATTGGTTTGGGAATTTCCATTAATGCTGTAGTAAACTTGTTCTTTTTTAGCATGTGTAGTCATCATTCCTCTGAGTAGTTTAAGGTTCCATCTGGAAAGTGCTGGACAATGGAAGATGTGTGCTGCCTCTGTGAGAGTCTGCAGTGTGCTCAGCACCCACACTTATATCCAAAAATGCTTAAGAAACAAGCTTTGAAGACGTTTGCTATATGTGAATGTCCTGGTCTTTTCTCTGCCCCTAGCTGGTGAGTGGGCTGAGAGCGTGCCGCTGGAGATTGTTGTTCCTTCTGTGCAGGGGCTGCAGAGCTCTCTGCTCCTATTAGAAGGGAGCAAGGCCAAGTCATGCAGCAGGTAGCAGCTTCAGGAAAGTCTGTACAGGCTGAAGCCTCCTCTCTTGTAAGAGACTGGGAATGCCAGCCATGCAAAAGGGTCTCCAGCATAAAGCATGAGTTAAGCATGGGGTTCACTGAGGTATATGCTCTCCATCTTGCATGAGGATGGCTGATTTCAATTTAAGTACATCAACAGTTGCTGCTCCGATTTGGAGCTACAAATAATAAAGCCTCCTAATAGACATTTAAGGGTGTGCTCCTTAAATGCAGTTTAGCTCTGGTGTGGCAATCCTCCTAGTTTACCAGCTTTCTAGGCTTAATGGAGCTGAGTAACATCCCAAATGACACAATCAAAACATCTTCCACTATTCAGATGGTTCTCTTTATAAGCCTATGAATTTTATAAGAAGCAATATTAATTGAATTGTATTTGATTACTTCAAATAAATGAAATGATAGAATTAGCATAATTAGTGTGAATTCAGGAGACATCTGTGATTGAGCTATTCCTGTGTCTCATTTTGACTGTACAGATGTTGCTTTTAAAAGAGCCTTATGGGAGGTACAGGTAGAGCTTCCTTCAAAATGTAACAGGATGCGAATAGAGCTCCTCTATACATCTAAAACAAAAACAAGAAGTGTTATGCATTGTCTATTAAACCCTCGGCCTCCTCCTTTTCAGCCAGGCCCCTGGTGTGTGGCGATATAAAGTAGCATTTTACTTACCTGCTGGTAGGAACTCTGGCGGGAGCTCTGTTAGCACCAGCCCAAACTTTTTTTTAGCCCCTGCCTCACAAGGCTGGAATGGCTGCTTAAACCAAAGTTCGAAGCCTTTGGCCTCCAAGTGCTTGAATTTAGTATTTTTGCTTCTCTAACCTCTGTTTTTACTGCTTAAGCCATCTAAGGTTTCCTTGTTTTGCAGGGGACTAAGCAGCAGCTTCTTAGATTAAAGATAATCAAAATGAAGGCTTAGGTATTTTTTAAATGACATTTAAACTTTGGTTTTGAATGGATGGAATTGATCATTTGAATGGGAGTAAACAAATGAAGCTCTCAGAACCAGGTGCTTCTCCCCTCCTAGGTTTCCCCAGCTCCAATGTGATGTGCAAGGAAAAAGTTGACCAGATGAACATTGCCAAAGAGCACTGACTGCTTAAAACTGACATGAATCCATGAGAGGACTGAACAAAAAAGAGAGGAGAGATCTATTGGAGCTGATAAATACGGAGGAAACAAATATAGCCCAGGAAATCCCCCAACTAAATGTAGTCAGAGGTTGGGACAGTATTCAGGGGAAGTGCTTGTTCCTCCTTGTTTATAACCACTGTGTAGAAAAGATTTGGTGTTAGAGAATCCTTGTTTTGACCTGCTGCTCTTGTGTGCTTGCTTTATGCATAACTGGGCTGTTACAGGCACTTATTATCACAGACGTAAATGAGCTGATACTTGCTGCAAGTAGTATCCAGAAGTGTATCCTAATCATATTTGAGTAATTATCATATATTGAATAATAAATGTATATAATATGTATGGAATAATATGTACATTAATCATATTCTTCACCTAATGATTAAACCTACTAAGCACTGCAGTTGGTTCAGAAAAGTAACATTTTGTTTGACAGTTGCAGCTTTTGCTTTCATATCTGCTTCCTTCTTTCTTGAATTCTCTGGGAACTGAACGTAGTAAAGATAAGGATAATTTCTCTCCTGTACAACTTCAATATTTGCATTTACAATCACATAGACTGGAAAACATGTTCAAGATGGCCATGTCCAACTGTCAACCTGGCTATGTCCCTTAGCAGCCTTATCCATGATGATCTCAGTTTTGAGTTGATTTTCTCAGAAATGTTTGTTTTCCTTCATGGGTTTCATGATGGAAGGACTTAGGAAGCTGCAAACTTTCACATTTGAAATTAGGCTTGATCATTAAAATACTAATTTTAAAAGCTATTATATTCTGTCTTGATTGCTTTGATGGAGACACCTCCTATTGTGCCATGTAACACCTCAATTCCATCTTTGCCCGTGTCTCTGGTGCGAACTCCACTGCAGGAAATAATGCATACAGGATGTGCTGGGGAATTCTGATATAGTTTCATTAGTTGTCTTTAGGGAATAATAATTCCTGCAGAAAGGGTTTTACTTGTTCTTCAATCCCTCTTTAGGTAACTTGAAGTTATTTTCCTTGTGTCTTTTGGACAAAAATGTACTTTTCCCACAATGTCTGCATATAACATTTTCCATTTTATTCCCACTCACTTTCATGCACAAGAGATATTGGACAAAGGCAAAATCGTCTATTGCTGAGTCACTGTGCAACTGTACATCCTTTTATTTATCTGCAGTCAAGCTTCATAGCTGAAAGGCACAAGCATAGATCTGTCCTTTTTTTAAAAAACAAACAAACAAACAAAAAAAAACCCAAAAAAACAACAGGTTTGGCCACAATGAGATTGAGTATAGGCAGTGATTTCCTGGCCAATAAAAACAAAGAGGCAGTTGGAATGAAGAGTGTTGAAATAAAATTGATGACGTACTTTACTGTTTCATAAGCAGTAATGGTATAATTTGCAACTCTTGTGTTACTAACCACATGCAGGCAGAAAGTCACTGTTTATATGGCAAGGATAGTTCTTCACAAAGAGCTGTGCATCCATCATTGAAGAGAATTCTTCAGAAATCAATAAAGGCAAATACTTTATTGACAGCTAAGCTGCCAACTGTAGTATTCAAGATAACTATAATGAATGTGAATTCTGAAGCTAACATTCTGATATTGAGATAAAGTACCAAAAAGAATAGAAAAAATATCTGTAGTCTTGTGCTTGAATATTAACTAAAATACCACTCAGGAGTGCAGTTGATGGGTTCTTCCTTCCAAAGTGTCTTCAGTCGCTGTGCCCAGGCACTAAGCATCTCCTTCCTTTTCTCCTCAGAGACGTATTCTGGAGCAAAGCAGATGTGAGGCTCGAGGACTTTGACACCACAGAAGTGCATGATGCCATGCTGAACCCGGAAGAAAGAAAGAAATGCCTTAGCAGATAGTTAGCTTTTCACTTTCAATTCTAGCATGTGGAATATTCAAGTCTAAAACTGGTTCTATGACCCTATGTAAGACAGGTTTTCTAAACCAGAGCCTTTATCAGGAGAAGGGAAATTAATTGCGGGCATTTAATATTGATCTTGGCAGTTGCTTAGTGTTGAAGGGCAGGCATTAAGCAGAATGGCATACAGTGCACTGGATATGGTCAGCTTCATTGATCCTGGTCTGTGCAATTTGTCAGCTCAACTTGCCATTTCTGTGTATGTCTGAATTCACAGCTGCATTTAACATTCTTTATTAAGTTGATTTGTGAGATATGCAGCTGGGTAGCCTCATAAGGGCACACAGCCAGTATTCCAAATGGTTAGACCAAAGAATATCTAGAGAAATTAATACGTACTGATTGTGTTATTTCAAGAAGTAGCTGGCTCAATTTGCCTTACCACTTAAATTACTCAAAGCACTTTTTCTACCTCTGACAAAAGATCAGCAATAAGAAAAGACATGCCAGGATAATGTGAGAGCCCCTCCTGTCCCCCATCCTACATGACTCAGGTAGGTATGGGGAAAAGAAACTGTGCTAGAGCTAAAGGAAATCCTATTATGCCAGAGAAGCTAAAAGGCAAACATCATAAGCTTTCTTTAGAGAAGGTACAAAACAACTTTAAAACTCTCTGGACTTTCAAAGCAGTTGCAAGATTACAGGGCCTAGCTTGTAGATGGTTGGAATTAGCAATCTAGTTATTTCTTTTTCTAACACACAATAAATAAATCTTATGTAAAACTAACATCAATACAATTGAATAGTAAAAATTCAGGCAAGTAAGTAACAACAACAGTAGATTTGATTAATTATACCTGCATGGGCCACAGGATATAGCGGATGTCACCACTCATGCTTCCTTTTACATACATCTCCTCAGTTCCTCCAGTAGTGAAAGAAAACATAGCTAACTTGTTCTAGAATTAACAAAACACAGTGCTTAAGTTAGGCATGTTTAAAGAAGAGTTGCTGAACAGTTTAAGAGAGATTCAGGAAAACCTGGACATCATCAATTTCTAGGGGTCTCCTGTTTCCTAGAGCTCAGATGTAGCAGCAGCCCTGAGTCACAGACTGAACATATGCAGCTAGATGACGGACTGTGCATCAGGGTTTTAGGCAGAGACACATCATAAAGAAAAGGAATTGCATATACTGACACCGTTTTATGAAACAGGGCTGACCCTTGCTTTCTCTGATTAAATGTTTGGAAAATTGTGGCTGGAAAGCACTCTGTTCCTGAGGATATCTTTATTCCCTTCTCTCATGAATGCAAAAAGTGAACGCTACAGACTTCATTCAGACTTGGGATTGCTTGTCTCTTTCCAAGCTATAAATGATTTTCAAATTATTTCTTGGGTGTTCTAAAACCCACGTTTCTTCCAATTCAATGACTGTGGTATTGGCCACAGGCTTGTACCCAGCATGTGTTCTCTCTCTTAGTAATTAAAACTACATTTTTCCTGGCATGACTCAGTGCAGTATCTCAGTATCTCTTCCTTGTTGTGATCAGCTTGCAGCTATGATGATTGCAGTTTGCTCCTATTCATCTCAGTGGGGCAGCTATTTCTCAAATGTAGACCACCTGAAATATTTGGAATAGTGAAAATCAGAAATGACAAAGATTACAGCGCACAGAAGGGCTGCTTGGAAGAATGAAGATACTGACCTTCTCTAGCCCCACTAGTCTGAACTGGTATGAATATCTCTAAGTAACAACAAAAAAAAAAACAACTGCTACAGCTGGAATTTGGAAGCATGGCACTTACATCTTTCCCCCTTGACTTCAAAATGATTCATTTTATTATTTTTTTTTTTTACCTTTTGCAATGTACTGCAGAGCATTGATGTCTGGATTACATTTTGCAGGAAGATGAGGGAATGAGGCCCAGTGATGGATTAGAATATAGTTTTTGTAACTCCTTGTATTTAGCAAGAAACTACTGAGTGCTGCTCAAGATCCCTTTGGACGGACAAGTACCTCAGTGTCAAAGACCTGAACTGATGTATTAAGGTTGCTCCAAAAGTAATGCCTTCTATTTATTTTCAAGGAAACTACAACAGATACAAAAAGCATATAGTATTACTATCTCAGTGTTGCCACTGCTGCAATGTACTACTCACCACCTCACTGTGCTCACAGCCCCTGTTTGGTCTCCAGAAATGTCCAGCAAGCATTGATGAATGTCAATGAATGGCATGTTTTCTGCATGGATGAATTAAGTTCCACGCCTTTGTTTCATACACACTTCCATTTCAGATGTCAGTTGGTCAGACCACTCCTCTGCTTCCATCTGTCACACAGCAACAACATGTAACAGAATACTGGAGGGAAGATTCAACCTCTACTGCCATACCACCATCTGACATCGTGGGCCAACATAATAAATTTGGAGGCATTACTTTTGGAGTGGCCCTTATAACTGCAGTGCTGAAGGCCTGAATAAAGCCAGATGCTTCCAGAAATGAGTTATTCCTCCACAGAATGGAGGACAGCTGAATGTGAGAGCTATATACAAATATTGTGGAACAGGTCATTTCCAAGCCATGCTATGGTTCTATGATTCTATGAAAAGAAAGACCATTACCTAAAGTGCACTGCAAAAATTTTGAACTTAATAAAAGTCTCAGAAACATACCTTGAGCAAACCAGAGTCATAGCAGTTTGGAAAATCGTGAGCAAATCCTTGGACCAAGACTCTGTCCATCCAGCCTTTCATGATTGCTGGCATGCTGAACCAGTATAAGGGAAACTAGGCAAAAAATGAATGACCTTGTTAGTGCAGAGAGCCTAGGGCGTCCTTAGGCCTGATGTGTAAGCAATCTCTTGTTTTCCTAATCTGTTCAGATCTTGTATATATCTTCGAGGAAGAGAGGCAGTAACTATGCTCGGCAAAAATAACTGAAGTGCTCTGTTTGTAGTAATCTCAGGTACACAGCTGAGCAGCTGGAGTGCGTTAATACCACGGTGAATGTCAGAGCTTCCACGTGAATGGAAGTTGGAAAACGGTAGAGCTGGAAAACGTTGTTTTTCAAACTCAAGACCATACAAAATGCAAAAGGAATGTATAAGCTAATGGTTATTGTTGCCAAAATGGCCACAGGGAGACCTATTACCAGGACATCTGGTGAGCAGTTCTGATCTGACGTTTCTTAACGCCATGATGTTCTAAGACACTGTCTTGCAGCCCACTGACATGATGATCTTGAACCACCATTTTGATTAGAAAACTTCCTCTCCTAACAGGAGGTCTCCTTTTTTTTTTTCCCCTTCTTTCCTTATTATTATATTAATTATATTTTTTCTGCACCAGAATGTGCTCGACTCCTCCTGGTACTTTACAGACAGAAAGTAGAAAGCAACTTCTTCCATCGGGGATGTTTTGTGATACTTATATGAGACACAATATTTTGAAAATGATGAAAACGTGCATTGAGATACTTGCTCAGGATGCAGTCACATCCTAAATTTCACCAGGAACAGAACAGCTGAATACATGCAAGCTGTGCCTAGGCCAACAGTTTGATTACGAATTTGGTCACAGTATTTTCCTGAATATCAGCACTCTGGAGGCCAGTACATTGTGTACTTTATCCTTGCTATTGCCTGCATTTGCACAAGTCTGTGACATGCTTCACTCTCTACACTGCTGACGCTGCTGTTTCATTTAGGACCTGCTCTGCACCCAGGCATCTATCTCCCATAGGGAACACTGTTTCCACATTGTGGGGCTACTGTTGCTTCCTGTGATATTTTGGGCACGCCAAAGACAGGACTACTGCAGAAGAGAGCAGAGATGAGTTGTAAAACTCAGCTAGCAAGTCCAGATGTTGCTTGTCCAACTCAGCAATGAAAGAGGGCAGTATGGTTGGGGAAGTCAGAACTCCCCAAGCTTGCTGGCTGCCCCAAACTCCTTGCTCATAAAAGAAGCCATGCCCAGCTTCTTGCTGCCTGATAATCATGGTCAGGTACATCATTGTGAACACAGACGTTACATTTGGCCTTGTTGCAGCAAGTTTCTGGATTTGCTGTTATAACTACTCCAATAATTGTACTCCTGATCTGTGCTTGTTCCTGTGCTATTATTTAGAAGCCTTTGTTCATATAACTGATGGTTTGGCGTTTGCTACAGTTTCCCAAACTTGAAACTGCTTACTCGCATTTAAACCCTTACATTCGTGTGCATAAATCTGTGTTTGCTTTGCTTGTGCTCCAAGATGTGAGTATAGGGTTGGGCTGCATGATAATAAGGCACTGTTTTCATACAGAGAAACTGTATGAACTATAGCATTTGCACTCAGTACTTTATAGTCTAGTGGACCCATGCAATTGTTTTAGAGTGCAGTGGCATAAGATGCAGTCTTCACAAAAGCATTCTAATTGCACTGTTTTTGAATGTTAGTTTCTAAGTGAAGTGCAGGCATGAATTTTACTTGGCTGTTTTCAAGATCTGATTTCAGATGCCTTCATATTTGCTAAAAATGTCAGTGTAGAGCCATTATTTGTGTGAAAAATTCATACTGTACTAGCATAAATAATACACTCGATCTGGTATTTTTGATGTTTTCTGAAATACACACCATATCAGAAAAAACCTGACACCTTGAAATTGCTATGCTGGGTACAAACTGTTTATGTTGATTGCTGAACTGCTGCCTGTTTTCATTCTGGCTAGAATCAATGTACCTAATGAAATCTGTAATCTTCTCACTTACTATTCCTTTTAGGCTGTTCAGCCCTGTACATTACAACAGAAGTATTTGAATGCAATTTAAAATAATGACCTGAAAAATCAGTAAGTCTGCTTCCTGCACTTTCTTTTGCTCTTCGATCAAATCATTGGACAAACATCCTTTCTTGTAAGCTTCTGTCGTCTCCACTGCATAACTGAACTCGTTTGAGTTGTGCAAGCAACCTGTGGAGAGAAGGGCACAGTCATTGCTTACTCCATCCACAGCACTGTAGCCAAGTAAGAATCAAATACATGTTGTGATCTGCAGTTCTAAAATGAGTTACTGCTTGCCTTTTTTTCCCCACTTACATTTCTTTTCATGGCTATTCAGTATCATCACAGCTGATAGATGATGACCTGACTGTAAACTGGGGAGGAATGTATGACCTCCGAGTACTGAAACTTTCACCTTTCTGAAATAACATGTGATGTGCAAAAAGAAGACCTAATCTGGTGATACAGGTGGATGATTTAAGAAGATGTATGAGAATTTTGCTAATTGTTCTGTCTCTGCATTAGAGATTACTGAAACCGCAGTCACAACACTATCTAGCTGCTCTTCAGTTTCTGTGGCAACTCAGCAGAGGCTGGGTGGTTCCCCAGCCCCAGTATCCATTGGCTGTGCTGGCTCCATCATGATTCAGGTATGTCCAAATCAAACTACACATCCGCTCCTGCTGATTGAATTAGCAGTTCATCAGTCTTTAGCAAAAGGACGGGTTAAAAGTATGGGAAGGTGGAAGTATTAACCTCATAAACTGAACTAAGTAAGTTGTACAATGATATCTGAAGGCATTTCTCGCCCAAGAGAAATAGACTTCAGATGAGAGGTTGATTCTGAACAAGTGCTAATGCATTTCTGTCTCTCAGTAATCTCACTGTGAGCCAAGGGTCATGCCCAGGAATGGACTTTTAGAAATGCTTAAGTCTTGCATTCTCACTGTTGATAAGCATCTTCTTCTCTCTTTGCCAGTATTCACCTTAGACCTGCGATATTTCTTTTTGATTCTTGCTCTAAAGAAAGACTGTCAGTTCTCATAGATGGTGTTAAAGTTTTGTTTTTCTTGACTAGAAAAATTACTATGGCTAAATGTTATTAAATAGTTGTGAGATGCCAAAATGACTCACAAGCCCATGCACTTAAATGCCTGGAGCTAATCTGCAGAAAGAATTTGTAATATTGTTCATTAAAGAGAGGTTGTTCTTCGAGTGTCTCTTCAGTTGATTGCAAATACCAGGAAAACAATGGCATCCCTGATTCCCTTCTATAGACAGAACACTGTTTTACAGGTCTGTACTATACAGATGATTCGTCTTTCTAACTGAGGGGGCACTTCTAAGGTTTATTAAAAAATAGGTGATACTTACACTGACATTTCTTGATCAATGCTTGCAGAAAATAAAAATCAGAGTCTTGTTAGTTGAGTTATATTTGTACAGAATTACAGCAACTGCTTTTCAGAGCGCACCTAACAGCATGGGCTCTAGATTGTTAGTGCAGCAGGATGAACAAGATGCAAGTTTGTCTCATTGCTACTGTTGAAAAATTTCTCACCAACAATGTCATTTCTTGTTGCCCGTGGCTCAAATTGCATTGCATATAAGTCAGACACTGTGACACTGCAGCCCTGTTTGCTCAGTTCTTCCACAGCGACCGTCTTCAAAGATCCATTAAAAGAGTTGGGCTCTTGATGTGCATAGACTATCAGGACTTTTCTCCCTGGAGGCAGAAAGAAGAGCAGAGGACACCTTTGAGATAGGCAAATACAAAACAGTTTCTGTGCTGTGTTTTCCAAGCAGCACCAAACTAGTGAAAATCACAGCAACAGCATTTGATTCCTGCTTGCCAGAAGTGACTCACGAGGAAGTAATCAGTAAGTGCCCCTGCAACAATTCTGTGCTATGCTGGGTTTTCCTAGGTGGAACTCAGTGGACAGTGGGTGTATTTCGTTAGCAGGCCACGCTGCCCTACATCAGCTCAACTAAGGGCGTTCCAATTTCTCCTCTGACAAGGTCCTCTTGAATCAGCTTTTGTGTTTGGCTGATTCCGCTACCACCCCACAAAACACCCTGCAACAGGAAACAAAAATAGCCTTCTGTTGGCTTAGCTCCCTTAGCTGGCTAGACAGGCCACAGCAATTGTGCAAACAGGGTAGGATCAAAGCAGCACCAACTTACACGTCCTCCAAACTGCTGTAGAAACGATTTCTGGGAGCTTAGAGCACCTTCCTGTGGGTTCTCTCTACGTCTTCTGTTTTAGTGCTGTGTGAGTGACAACATCAGATGTTTAGATGCCACTATCACACTTCAGTGTCTTCATGGGGACACCAGCAAAAAGTGACATGATTTTTCTTAGTGTGCCAGTGAGCTTTCTGGTTTATGTCAAACTGCCAACAGAGTGTATTTAAGCTAAACTGAACGGCAAGGCAGATATGGTGGGATGTGGCTTCAGAAAGAGCAGCGAGGCAGTGGCACAGGCTGCCCAGGGAGGTGGTGGAGTCACTGTCCCTGGAGTGTTCAGGAAACATGTGGATGTGGCACTGAGGGCCATGGTTAGTGGGCATGGTTGATGGTTGAACTAGGTGATCTTAGCAGTCTTTTCTAACCTTAATGACTCTATGATTCTATTCTCTGAAATTTCCAGGTACTATAGAAAAAGACTGAATATGCAAAACGAGCAGCTCTCAGTTCCCAGCTGGCAATATGTAATTCAGCATCTCATGATTTCATTTTCTCCAGTAGTTTGTTGCCCTTGAAGTGCAGCTGTGGGCACTGTGACACCATGTTTGGGGAGACTGGAGTTTTCAAACGCATCCTTCGCTGAGAGAATTGAGGTGACTTGACAAAATAACGGCTTAGCATCACAAGTCAACACTACAGGCATTCCATACATTCCATACCCCAGCCTGCCGAGGTTCTAAGTGAATCGCGTTTGTATCAGTAGTTATTCTTACCTGCCATTCTCCAGTAGCGCTTGGAAGGCTCTGTCCTGTGACTCCGATACGGCCTGTACGTTCAAACCACGCGTTCGTTTACGTGAGGAACACCAGCAGGAGGTAGACGAAGATCTCTGCCCCGTGAGGTCTCTGTCTGCAGGAGCAGGGCGGGGGGCCCGCAAGCAGATCTTGCGTGAGCTCTGCCGAGCAGACAGAGCGCTGTGCGAGGACGGCCTTCTTAAATCTCTCCTCGCCCCACGGCTGGCAGAGAATCGTGCTTGCGTTTCGGCCTTTCTTCCTGCTGCTTTTCCAAACCCCGTTTCAGACCCACTCGCCGCTCCCCACCGTCGCTGCAGCGCAGACCCCGAGGCGGCTCCGCACCGCTCCCCGCCGTGCTTTGCCCGCAGCGAGTCCTCCCCGCCCTCCCGGCGGCTTCCGGAGGGCCGGCCCCTATGCGGGGCGGGCCATGGTCCGGGACTGTGGATGCTGCCGGCGCTGGAGGCGTTGGTTATGCTGCACGTTGTCATTCCCGTTGTGTTTACATGTATAGGTGTATGTATGTGATGATCACGTGCTCGTGTTCTGCTGTAAAGGGCGATGCTCGTCGCTGGCAACAGCAGCTCGGTGATAGGTACACCCACACCTGCACCAACCCTGTGTGTAGAGGGGTCAGAATGACTCTTCGGGGTTTCTAAATGGAGAATCTGAGGGGAAAACCAAGCGTTTGACTGATCAATAAGCGCCAGAGCTACCTGCGTCCTCCTGCAGTGAGAAAATCTCTGTGCAAAGCTCGTACCACTGGCATTTTTCACCTGCTGCCCAGATTATGGGAGACACAAAGTCAGTTTGTTTTTTCTGTTTGCCTTTGGACAAGCCCCCTTGTAAGGATTTCAGCAACCTGGTTCAGGCATTTCTTAGAAATTGAATGAGTACATTTTTCGGAGCTTTAAGAGAAAGTTCAGAGGTTTTAAGAATCTATTTACTTTTGCCGTTTGGGCAACTGTGTGAGATGGAATGGAGTTTCTTACGGTCTCTCTTCCACTTCTTTTGCATCCCCCTCATTTTTAATGTTATTTAGTTCCCAGTAAAGTGTTAAGAGTGGCTCAGACATCCTCAAAGGGCAGCGTACACCTGCAATGAGAATTTCATTTTGCAGGTTGGAAATCTCTCTCTCTGTTTCTCTTCTCCCCCCCCCCCCCCCCCCCCCCCCCATTGCATTTGATATCTCTCTTCAGTCTTTTCTTGTAGCAAAAAAAGAATGTTTTTTTGCTTTTTCCTATAAATGTATTTCTCACTCTAAGGAATTCATTGCTAATTATCAATGAAAAAAGTAGCAGTGATTAAAATAGAATAAAATTCTCCTGTCCCTGTTAGTTATCCCTGAGCATTGACTGAGTTGGACCTCATAAGAAATATATATATTTGTAGCTTATCTTGCTTTTGATTGGGACAGGCTGTTCTCCTCTCTAATATACAACATAGATCCTAAGAAAATAACAATGGCAGTAGGGATTCAGACCAAGGGCCTGTTTAACTTCATATCCTGTCTTCAGCTCTGCTCACAAGTAGCTTCCTTCAAAAGAGTAAGGGCAGGGTAAACATGTAGGATATTTGCCCCACTGCTTAGCCTGCAGATATCTTCACCTTGGACCTGAACGTACAGCAGTTTGTTTGGTAAACTTCAGTTTACCTCTCTGTTAAGTACTTTGCCTGATCTCCTTATGAATCCATGCCAATTCCTTAAATGTGCAATGTTCTTAGCAAAAACTTTCACAGACTTGCCTTCTGTGTGAAGAACGATCCCTTTTGATGCTGTTCTGCATCTGGTTCCTAACAGCTTCAGTTGATGCCCCTTCGTTCTTGCACAGGTCATGACAGTGAACGACAGGCCATCACTGCTAGTGCCCTATGAGCAAAGGTGATTTGCTGGACTAGGGTGCAAGGTACAGTCATCTTCCTTGGAAAGTAAATAAAATAGATTATAGCTACACAGGAATGATTTTAGTTTCCTTATAATTTTCTGAGGAGTAATGGCAAGTTTGTTGTGCACATGGTTATTTCTCTTCAATAGTGTGTTAAAATTTTAAAATATGTGTCCAAAGGACATCTGTTGTGCCCTCTAGTGCTTAGTGCAAGGCTTTGCACTTTTATCAGGGTGGTTAAAGTGAAATGAAGCCTTCATCGAGGGCAAGTTTTTTATCTTTAATGCAGGTTCTCTTCCAGAGGAAATGTTGAAGAACCTTTGCCACAGTGAGAATAAGCAGTAAGGAAAAATGGTACATATCACTGCATAGGAGAAACTCTCTACAAAATTAGTTTTCACTGAACATTCCAGAGACAGTAGTTCTAAAGCTGCGAATGCTGAAATTCTGCACTGTGCCATCATATGTGTCTCAATAACACTGTTGTTACTCCTGTGGTTATTTTGTGAGGCAATGAAAAGGAGACAGTCAACCTCATATGGGTCTCTCTCTTCAAAGCAGTAGATTTGACAGGCTTCAATAACAGGAAGGAAGGAAGCAGGAAGACTACGTAACTAACAGCCTCTTACTGTGACCTGTTTTTCTTCTCAGCCTCTGTCTGGGAGTGAGTAACAGAAATTGAAAACGGTAACCTCTTGTGTTAAGAATTATACGGTATCTCTAAGTGAAAAACAAAGCATCAACGAGGACAGTGTCCTGGGAAGCAATTCCGATTACTCATTCAGCTTGTTTTTAAAACTCGTGATGTTAAATATTTAATAATGCTCAAATGTTTTAGAATGCTTTCAAATATATATTTAAGGCTTTATCAGTTTGAAACTTAACTGCAACTTCTCCTAGCAAGTCTTCGCCAAGGTATTAGGGGAGCAGTTAGGCAAGTACCAATCTATGCAATGCATAAATTTAATAAAATGAAAGAATCTCCTGATTTAGAAGGGGCCCACTGTGGTCATTGAGTCCAACTCTGTCCTCTGCATTTACATTACACAATCATTACCTAAAATTGTCCTGGGAAAATTCTAGGTCAGAAAGTTTGGACCAGATGGATTTAAACATTACACATTAGACAAGAGAACAGTTTATAGGGCAGAAACTTTGAGCATAGGCAGATGGGAGGTAGCTACAAACTCTGCTGAATCGCTCCCTCTGTCTTAAGGTATCAGTTTGCCTATGCATAGAATATAAACTATTATTATTATATTATTTTTGGTTTGTACCAACTACTATGACAGCAGTGTTTGTTCTGAGTAAACTATAGCTACAGGTGAAATTCAGGTTATATAGATGTTTGTCTGATAGAAAAAAAAAGCTGCCCAAGAAGGGTTGGTTGTGGTAATGTAATAGCAAAATGAAGCAATGAAAATGAGTCCTGAAATACATTTGGAAGATGGCATTCATAGGGTGAACACACACGTACATATTGTATCTGCCAAACACAAGGAGGGCTTTGACTAACTCCCTTTTTGTTTTGCTGCTTCAGTGAGAAAGAAGACAAGACATTGGTACACGGATCTATTGCTCACTGTATTTTAGCAATTTAATTTGGAAGTATATTCTCAGCACTGTCTTGCTCACTGTTTCCAATACCAGGTTGTTAATGTTGATGTTAGGTAGGAGACTGCACACTAAAACTTTTTTTTTTTTAGAATTACAGCATTTGCTGAATTGGAAGGGACCCATAAGGATCTTCAAGTCCAATTCCTGGCTCCACAGAGAACCACCTGAAATCCAAACTCCACGTCTGACAGTGTTGTCTAAATACTCCTTGAACTCCAGCGCTTGGGGCCGTGCCCACTGCCCTGGGCAGCCCATTCCATGCCCACACCCCCTGGTGCAGAACCTTTCCCTAACCCACACCTGACCCTCCCATGATGCAGCCTCATGATGTTCCCTCGGCTCCTGTTGCTGTTTTATGTCCTTCTCATATGATGGCACTTAAACCTGCACCTAGTGCTGGAGGTGCACAGCACAGCACAGTGGGCAGCCCCTTCCTTGGTTTGGGCCTGATGCACACAGTGTATGTTTGGACCTTTGGTCTGACAGGGCACTGCTGTCTGAGATTCAGTTTGTCATCAGCCAGAACCCCCAGATCCTTTCCATGGGGCTGCTCTGCAGCTTCTTGTCCCCCAGTCTGTACAGATATCCAAAGCTGCCTCGCACCAGGTGCAGAAACTGGCACCTGCTCTTGTTAATCTTCATGTGGCTGGTGGTTTCCCAGTCTGCTAATTTGTCAATGTCTCTATTCAAAGCACCTTTTGTATCTGCTGATACCAAAGTGCAATTTAGCAGTTCTGTGTAATTATGTGTTCATCCTCTGCTATAACAGGCTTCATCCAACAACTAGTCTCAATTTTGGCCTCATTTTTGTAATTTAGAAAAGCATTAACTTGAATATGCAAACAGAGTGTTAGCTTGATGTATGGCCTTTTCTCCATAATAAAAAAATATAAGCCTCACATCTGAGGTAGGAAATAAATTTGAAGTGCAGTATCTACAAAAACAAGCCTTCCAAGTTCATTTGTTTGATTGCTTGTTTTTTCATCTAAAGGAAGAATTATTACTCTGAAAAATTTACTCCTTTGTCTCATTCTCCTCCGATGAAAACAAATCATTAAAACTCTGTGTGGAGTTAGTATTCAAAATGAAACAGGTGGAAATATAGGGTATCTGCAGACTTAAAGGTACCTTCTCAGAAAACCGTGCTCACATGTATTCATGTTTTTAGTATCACAGCTAATGCATTGCTGCTTCTAGTTCAAGTCATTTGCACCAGTGCCTTTCCCTGAAATGTAAACTCCTTAGATACTCTTTAATGTTCATCCTAATCTGCATTTCCATGAGCAACTGCAAGAAATTGAGAGACAGTGCGTTCACACCGTTGCCTTTCAATCACAAGTGAGGCAAAGACATACTGCCTCTGCCTTGGCAAATATTCTCATTATTCAGATACAAAGGCAAATCCTAGATCTGCTGTCTTCTGTACACGAAGATTGAAGTGGTCAGATTTGACATTTCAGTCTGTGTTCAAATGAGTATTTCAGGCCAGACTTCTGAATCAAAAAGTGCAGGACAGATTACTTATTTGTAAGTAGCAAAACTGTCCTTCTGTGACAAGGTTGAGCTCAAGGATTATTGAAAAACAAATGAAAACACAACGTAGTTGCTGGTCACAGCCAATACAAGCTCATGTGGGGAAAGTCCTGTTTAATTAACTTAATCTCTGTTTATGGCAAGGTTACCCACCTGGTTGACCAAAGGAAGCCAATTGAAGTAATCTTTTTGGATTTCAGCAGTGCTTTCAATACTGTTCCTTACAATACCCTTATGGACAAAATATCCAGCATAAAGCTGGACAATAACATAATATGAAGGTTAAATTATTGACTGACAGGTTGGGATCAAAGGGTTCTAATAAATGGGCTTACATCAGGCTGGCAGCCGGTCACTAATGAGTGGGCTCCTTTTTAGGGTGAGTTCTCTTTAATGTCTTCATCTTGTCTTGGATGTGTCTTGGATAAAGGATGTGAAGGTGTAAGTAAATTTGCAAATGACTCTAGACTGGGAGCAGCTTTTGACTCCCTTGAGGGTAGAGGGACCTCACAAAGAGATTTTGACAAATAAGAGGTCTGGGAAATCACCAAACACATGAAGTTCATCAAGAGCAGGTGCCAGATTCAGCACCTGGGTAGGGGCAACCCTGGATGTCTGTACAGATTAGGGGAAGAGAGGCTGGAGAGCAGCCCCATGAAAAGGGAACTGGATGTTCTGGTTGACAAGTTGAATCTGAGTCAGATTATTATACAGAAGACATAATTCTGGGGGTAGGCTCCTATGAATTTATGCACACAAATAATCTCTAAAGCTTCAACAGGAGTAAAGAAACAATTCATAATCTTTAGCGTTCCAACATTATTTTGGCCTGTGGTGAACATTAGAAAAGGGAGTATAGTGCTTACCTAGCCAAAGCCCAGAAGAGGGTGCTGGAGAGCTGAGAACACACTTCTGAAAGCATTAAGTCACTGAAATATAGTGAACAGTAGATCCATGTACCAACCTTCTTTCTCGACAGATCAGTAAAATAGTGAGTCAAAGTCTTTCTTGCATCTGTAGATACAAAATGCATGTGTATGCTGATGCCAAGTGTGGCATCTTTCAAATGTATGTCAGGACCCATTTTCATTGCTTCATTTCTGTGCAATTCTGTTGAGCAGCTATTTTGTTACCACAACCAACCCTTCTTGGGCTATTTTTATACCAGAAAAATATCTATATAATGTGAGCTTCGCCTAACATACAGCACTTTATGCATTGAGCAGATATTATTGCTATAGTATTGGTAACAAACAAGAACAATGTAGTAATAATTATATACATTAATGATAGCATATGTTCTCTTTATAGGAAAACTGGTACTTAGAGACTGAGGGAGTGATTCAGCAGAACGTATAGCCATCTCCCATCTGCCTATGCTCAAGATTTCTGCCCTGTAAACTGTTCTCCTGTCTAATGTGTAATGTTTAAATACATCTGGTCCAAACTTTCTGACTTAGAATTTTCCCAGGACAATTTTAGGTAATGATTGTGTAATGTAAATGCAGAAGATGATGCCTGGAGAGATAGCAGTGGTCCAGATTTCTCCTCATTGCAGTAACAGACATAAACCATCAGGCTACAGTCTTGCTGCTTGTGAGCTGCCAGTTTCTCAACTCTATTCTGCACATTGAAATCACTTCAGCCTGGGGAGATGCCTTACCTTCCCCCCATTCTTAATTTCCTGCTCAGCTGTAGTACCATGCATTTTGAGGGCCAAGGTGCACTGAAGTGTGAAACTTGTGACAAAATGCTGGGTTGCACAGCTTGAAGTTCAGTGTAATCATGGGGCTGTAACACAGAGGAAAATTAAGAAGTGGTACCCATGCATTCTGGAAAAGATAGATGCCTGCTTCTGGGCATGGGGAGGCCGTGGCTATTTGTTCCCTGAGGGTGTACCAGAATGTTAGAGGAAGGAGATAGCTGAAGACCTATTCCTGGTATTAGCTACTGTTGTTTTCATTATTGCCTAAATGCAGGAACATTGCCTTTATGTCGCCCTCTGCCTCAAGGCATCTTTGCCTGGATATTTGTTTCAGCTGTTCTCTTTGAGCTGTCCTGATTCTAGCTGCAGCTGGGCAAGACCATCCCCAGGGACAGCTGGTTTTTGGTGAGAGAAGAACAGCAGCTTGGATCTCAACCTCTCAGTCCCCACAGGTCAGCTCCTAAGCGCACCTGGGCTGTAGTGCTTTCAATTTTGATTCAGATAAATCTAAAAGCTTTTAAAACACCGAGTATACAACGTAAGCCTTTTCAGGGCTGGGGTTTTACAGTATCTGACGGGCACTCCCTGCCTACTCAGGATGGCACTCACCAGAGGTGTGAAAGGGTAGTTTTAACAAATGTAACCACTGCCTGTACGTGCCTCCTCCACACGCATGGGAAGGAGAAGGAGCTTGCCACAGAAGGAGATATTCCTGCAGTATCAGTGCAGAACATGACTTGGTAAGCCGCCTTGTAAGGTGGAGTATGATAGTCTTGGGAACCAAGGAATTCAGTAGATTTTGGCAAATGACGGTCTGTCATGAATTAAGGTGATATGAAATTACGTATTCCTGTAAGTTGTTAATTAAATGATTTACATGTGCTTAGTGTTTAGCATGTGCTTTCAGAGTTCTGGTTTGAGCAATGCATCGTTAAAGTGATTAGGTCTGTTGCAATAATGTGGACTAAAATCACCTCAGTGTGCCCCATTACTTTAGATTGCATTTCCACTTGCTCTGTATGACAGTTGTATAAACTTAGTATATGGTTCAGAGAGATCCCCAGTACTAACTGGAATTAGTCATATAGATACATGTGTGATTTGACCCTTTTTTTTTTCAGCATTGATTCGGGGTATCCCCACTTGTGCCCAGACCTCCTACATGAAAGACTCAAGCACAAAATATACTTGCTGAAGCACTGTAACCAGCAGTGCAGATCCACCACTGCTGCAACAGCACTGCCACATTTTAGAATTACTTCCTCACCATACATCTGCACAGCCTTTCTCCCATCCCCTCCCCCATTTTTTTCTTTGCTACTTGCAGCATTGCAAACTCTGAGGGCAATGAGCAGAACTGAGAAATCCCCCAAACTCAGTTGTCCGTGCAGCTACTCAGCATAGCTCTCACAGTACTCAACACGTGCACTGCTTGCCCCCATTGGGTTTTTTGACCTTTTCTGTGGCCTATCATCATTTAGCATCCTGCGTCACACTACCTTACGAGCTCAAATAATGTGTTCTGGTATTAATTGTTGTGGTTCAGGGGCTCGACCCCAAGTGCAGGATAGTGTCTGCTGTACAAATAGCTAACAGTGAAACCCAAGGTGGAAAACTGAAAGAGAGTTCCTCCTCTCCTCTCCTTCTTCACCCTTTCTCACCATCTTCCTTCTTTCCCTGCAAACTCAAACACTGAAAAAAAAAATCTTAGTAGATTTTTGGATAGAAGGATCATGGTTGTCTTTTCTTCTGTCAGGTTGTAGTAATCGAAACTTCCAGAAGTCCTAACTGCAGTTATACTGTATGGCAAAATATCCTAGCAATGTATGTTGATTGCTCTTTTTTTGTTGTTGTTGGTGGGTTGTTTTTTTTTTTTTTCTTTTCCTTTCTTTTTCTGTCTTTACCTCCCGAAATACTGCTATGGAAGTTTTACTTTGAAATGTGTGCATTACTGTTGTTGGATGCAATATAAAAAGTATTTTTAGTTTAGCTGCAGAATAGTCAAGGAAACAAGCAGAGGACTGGGAAACAAGAAAACTTCATCTCTGCCACTGGCAATCTGTTCTGAAAGGGGGAAGTTGCACAGACCCTTAGTTTGAGTGTTCATTCACTTAACTTGAATTAATGTACCTCGTTTTTGGGTACCTATGTTGAGAAGGGGGATTGCTACAGAATCACACAGTCTCTGTTACGGTGAGTTTCTTAGAGACCCATTGACGTTGATGTTACTGCCAAACAAAATGCTCAACTTTTAACCAGAGATGTTTTATTTTTTATTTTTTATTTTTTAAACTGTAGGAAAGGATCTAAAAAATAAAGATGATTGATGATTGGAAAGATGAGAGAAATGGGAACAGGAACATGCACGACATGTTCCTGACCTATGTAAATGCATCATAGAGTTGAGTTAAAAATAATAAAGTAGCAGAAACCTCTGTGGATTACTGGTCATCTGCTCAAGTAGTTGTATGGCAGGGGTTGAGCTGGAAAATTTAGCCTGGGTTTAACAGAAACCAATTTCTTCCTTTTATTTTTGTTTGCATACCAAAACCCTTGACCAAAATGCATCAACACTGCTCTCCTTCAAGCATCTATATTGCACAACAGGACTTACTACTATATTTTCAGTAGTACAGGCAGGCAGAACTGCATAATATTCAGTACCTAACACAGTGGGAGTCACACTTGGAATCCCTTAGGCACTGTGCTAACAGAAATCATAGGACAAATAGTGAACTGTTTGCATAACACTATGGGTGACAGTAGTTACACTGCACAGACATTTAGTCAAGCCAATCTCACCTATATTTTCTGAAGTAAAAGCATTTTCATGCACGCTGGAAAGAGGCCAGCTTTTTTACTGACTTCGTGTGTGCTGGAGTGTGACTTTTGAAGGCTGTGTGAGTATAATGAGCAGTGTTTGGTAATTCTTACGGTTTCGTCCCTTGTGATGTAGTGACTCATTTCTTTGTGTGTGTGCTCGTGGCAAGTGGCACTTGTAAAGCTGTTCTTATGGTTTCTGGTGCAGGTTGATGTTTGACATGTGAATACCTGAGTCCTCTCTTTATGACTTTGCTTTTGGAGAATATCATTTTTTGAAAAAACATTTCAATTTCATTTTGATTACCATATCCAACTTCTTCTCTTGACTTGTAATCCTAGAGCAGTATGAAACCTGAAGTCATTCTTTCACTATATCGGAAGGTGTCTAGAGAGGAACCACCTCTTCGTAGTTCTGGTATCCCATAGCACCGATTATTTCCTTTCTCACTTCCACAATGTAGCTGTATATTGGAAAGCTGCCCTCTTATATTTACATCCTAGGGTTCATATAAAACCTTAAGAAAATAACAATTATACTGTTTGAAACAGGAATGGGAATACATGTTTGTCTGTGTCTTCCAAGATCTGTCTGGTTATCCACCTTTTTGACTAATTTATTGATGGTGTCATCATCATCAGTCTGTGTCACCCACTGCTCACCTTCCTCTGAACTCTGCTGAGAACTCTTCTTGAGGTGGGGATGTGATGAGAAGGAAATGGTAGTGGTCTCATCAAAAGTCAAATGTGCTTCACTTTTTCCTTGCCAACAGCAGAGCTCTTGAGCAACCATCGTGCAAGAACACAGTTCAGCTTGAAGCTCTATTGCACAGTACATGTAACCCCACTGTGTGAGGGAGAAGATAGGCATGTTGCATACAGAGGGAGGTGGCTCAGAGTCAGAAGCAAAGCATCTAGTAGAAACTGTGACTGTTGCAGTGATGCTGAATGAGTGTGAGATACGTTACTGAGAGAGATTTCCTCTGGCTTCCCCATGAGCTTGAAAGACTTGTGGGGAGCCAAAGGTAGAGATGTGAAATTTGTGTCTGGGCTTGCAAGACTAATTTTGTTTGTCCCCAGGTCCCAGGATTGTACAGTTTCATATGCCAAATTTTATTAACAATTTTGGTTCTTGAACAAAGAATGTGGGTGTATGGAAAGAGATGATTGTATGTAGGTGATATAATGCAAATGTGAAAGAATAAAGTGAAACTTCATTCCCCTGTGTACTTGATTTTTCCAACTAGAGACCTCCTGTACCTTCTGAGGTAGTACAGAACTAGGAGAAGCACAGCTGGAGGTATGAAAACCGAGACAAGGTCTTCAGTAAGACAAAGAATGAAAACCAAGTAAATTGAATGAAACCAAGACTGTAAGTGTTGGATGTAAAATCTTAACCGTTGATAGTAAATCACTGTTCTGTCAACAGAAGGACTAGCCCTCACTTGGACATGAATCTACTTACTCTTGACATCAGTCAGGTATAAGGTTCAAGCATGCAAGCGAGTTATCTAATGAAACTTCAGCTTTTCAGAGTTAACAGCCTGTGTTTATGAAATCAATATACATAGTTCAGATGTTGTTTCTGTTGCAAACATTGCCTTCATTTTTTTTGTGGCAGTTTATTCTATGTTGGAAAGGACACTCCACTTAAAGAGATTCTAGATTAGCATTAATTAAAATAGCTGTGCAATGATGTACACAGTTACAAAAGTATAGCTGCAGTCATAGATATTTCCTCTATAAAAGAGGAGCCAAAAGCTTTTATTCCAGTTTTTAATGAGGGTATATTTAATTAAGTTATGTGTTTTAGTGTTTGTGTTCCAAAACTCTTTCTTGGAAATGAAGACCTGTTCAGAAAAGTTCTCACATCTGTATTCTCATCTTTCTAATTTGAAAGGTGGAGGGATGAGCTGATCTTTTGGGGGGTTTAAACCTCCAATATTGGTAAATCTATTATTAATGTAGCAACAGAACCTCAGATGAGGTACTTGGCCAATCTCTGATGCAGTAGAGTTTGATCCATGGGCCATCCCAATTTAATATTCCTGATAAATATTCTTAAGTCTCTTGGTAGTAGTGTGCATTATAACGCGCACTAAACCAAACCAATTCACAACCTGTCAGTCACTGCATTCATGAAGGATCTTCTGCTGAGGGGTTGAGCTCAGCTCTGTTGTATAATATCTTTTCCATGTAAACACTAAAACAAACAAACAAAACAGGTTATAAGCCCTCAGCAACAAGCTTTCCAAGGTACCCAAATTAACACTGAATCCATGAGTTTGAAAAGGGTCTGTTGTGAATGGATCGTGTGAGACTGCTGCCTGATGCAGCTGCACACTTGACAGTGCTGACCTGTGAAAGCCCTCATGGGAAGATCTTGTGAAAAAGGAGAAGTTGTTTAAAAGTCCTGTGCTTCCTTCCTTCTTCTGATGGGCTGCTCTAGCAGTATCTATGTTCTGTTACATCATTTGATTTTCTTTAAACTCACCAGGCTGGGGGTTATGCTGAAGGAGCTGAAAGAGAAGACACCTTGAGCTCACTTACGAAGTGCACAACAAAAGTGGAGTCTGCATGGAGAGATTTAGAGGGATACTGAGGAGTCTGATAGGTATGTAGAGGCTATTCCCAGTAACGTGTATCTTTGCATGTGTATTACACAAGCTTTTGAAAAGGAAGTTATGAGAGAAAGCAAAGGAACCACATACATAATGAAACTATATTATGAGTGATGAAAGTACTACCTAGCCTGTGGGCCTCCCTTTCTCCAGGAGCTGTTTAAGCTTCTTTCTTTAGTTTCTTTGTATCTGTATCCCACAATCGGCCCTTGTTTCATTTCCTTGACTGTGCAGAAAACTCTTCCCTTGCTGGTGACTCAGAATGTTTCCCATGCGAGCAGTATCACTGTGCTCGTGACTTCTAAGGCAGTATGTTGGCCAGAACCAGCCCGGTGCCAGTGCATACCCAAAGATATCAAGGCTGGATAGAAGTAGAAAAGACAGAAGAATTGGGAGATGGGATATAGTGGATTTTAGGAAAGATTCAGAGATTCCTGAGGCAACAGAAGAATGATGAACACAACTATTTCCCTGATGATTTCTGCCTCCCTGAGTATACCTACTTCACTACTTCAGTATTGTCCAGCTCACTTTCCTGGACAGAATGTGGCCATTTGCCTATTCTACCTATACTTTCCAGACCTTATGCATACCTCTCCTTTAATTCTTCAGAAACTGAATGAAGCCATATTTCTCTAACTTTACTGTTTCTATAT
This sequence comes from Lagopus muta, assembly GCF_023343835.1. Lineage (NCBI taxonomy): Eukaryota > Metazoa > Chordata > Aves > Galliformes > Phasianidae > Lagopus > Lagopus muta. The sequence continues at coordinate 80,860,178 of NC_064435.1, read as the reverse complement.
TATCCAAAAATACTCACAAGGACCATATGGTTGGGACAGTAGGATGCTAGTTCGGCTCTTCCAGCAGGCAAACGATTGACCAGGTGTTTTGCAATTTTGCAGTTAATTTCCAAGGAAGTACCGAAGCCAGTGTTTTGCTTCAGAAATATGAATTGCTACATCATGGTGCCTGCACCAAATGTACCTTCTTCTTAATGTAGAAGAGCTTTACATGATGAAGGAGGTATTTCCTGGTAAAACAATGTGTTGGGGTGGCCAGCAGGGACAGGGAGGTGATTGTCCCTCTCTACCTGCTCTTGTGAGGCCCGACCTGGAGTACTGTGTCCAGGTCTGGAGCCCCCAGTACAAGAAAGACAGGGAGCTGTTGGAGAGGGTCCAGACGAGAGCCACAAAGATGATCAGGGGACTGGAGCACCTCTGCTATGAGGACGGGCTGAGGGAGCTGGGCTTGTTCAGCCTGGAGAAAAGAAGGCTGCGGGGTGACCTCAGTGCAGCATTTCAGTACCTAAAGGTAGCCTACAAATAGGAGGGGGTAGATAACAGCAGGACAAGGGGAAATGGTTTTAAATTGAAGGAGGGAAGATTTAGGTTGGATGTCAGGGGGAAATTCTTTACTATGAGAGTGGTGAGGTGCTGGAACAGCTGCCCAGAGAGGTTGTGGATGCCTCATCCCTAGAGGTGTTCAAAGCCAGGTTGGATGGGGCCCTGGGCAGCCTGGTCTGGTATTAAATGGGGAGGTTGGTGGCCCTGCATATGGCAGGGGGGTTGGAGACTCATGATTCTTGAGATCCCTTCGAAGCCTGGCCATTCTGTGATTCTGTGTTTAAGGTTTGCTGATAAGTATAAAGTTTGGCTTTCTTGAAACATGACCAGCTCTGGTTTAAAATAGCTCTGTATTGAGAAAAGAGGACAAAAGTTAAAAGACTTATCTATTAAGAAACTTATTTGTGGTTAAAGGAATTTTAGAATTATTTGGAGGAGTAAAGCATGGGATGAAACCTCAATAAAATATTAGTAATTTACATTGAAACAAAATATTTAGTAAAACCCATCAACCATATCCATTGTACCAGCCTTAGCTTTTAGTGACTTATTGTCCCTGAAGGAAGGTTGGCTCAGAGACAACAGTGCAAGATTGGTATGAAATTATTAATGAACAGTTAGTTAAGCTGTGAAATGTGCCCTCAAGCTAAAGGAACATATTCAAGCAAAAGGAACATATTTTATCAACATTTTCTGGTAGCCCACATCACCCACATCCTCTGCAAGTGAGAGGCAGTAGGTAACAAAGATGATAAAAGTCTTTGTATGTGTTCTCTGGAGTTGAAAGGCCAAGATTAGGTTATTAATTCCAGAAAGCTCCTAAATGTTACCACTTGCTCTGCAACCTACGGGAGTCCCTCTCCCCCTTTACCCACCCCCTCTTTTTAAAGTGCACATAAGTAGTTGGGAACAAAATCTTTGTTGTATGATATCTGAGTCACTCCAGTAGGACAGCACTTTCCCATGTTTGTTACGATTATCTTACTGTACTCATGGGAACAAAAGATTGTTCTTGCATTTGACTGAGCACAGAGAGGCTGGAAGGTGCTCAATGCTGTTCAGTGGAAGTCTGTTGCAGAAGACAAATTGAATAGTTTTGGATATTTTACAACTGCAACAAATTTGAGGTCATCTTTATACCATTCTGTGCTTTCTTCCACGTATCACACCAGTTTTGGTAAAATGCTTGGATATCTTTGTATGTGTCTGATCCTTGGTCATTCCTAAGAGTATTTTAAGGATGCTAGGGAGTGAATACTCAGTGATACCTGAAGCGAGGCCAATTTTGCCTGGAAAAGATTATGACTACACTTCTCTACAGTCTTTTTTTCCTACTGGTAGTTTCTGGGACCTCACAGGAAAAGTTGTTCTGTATGGCTCACTGCGTATGGCAAGCTTTCTCTGAAATTCCCATCTGGCACTTTCAGGAGCAAAGCTAGTTTTCTGGTTCATCTCACTACTCCCACAGAGAAAAGATTTCAGAGGAGAACCGAGTTGCAGATGGAATTGCAAGGGAGTCCCTTTCCTTAATTACGCACTGAGTAGTCAAGATTTTCTGTGCTTTGGTTGTGGGTACAAAAGCTTCCCACAGTCACATCACGAGATCCTGCACTCCTGCTCTGGGACGTGGGGAAGGCAGCTGTTTCTTCTACTGTCTCCATTTGCAAGGTGTTAGCCTTCCACGTGGAGGTCTTTCTGGCTGTGCTTTTGATTAAACCCACCCCTATTTCTGCAGATTTGTTCAATAATGAAGATGCTGGCTGACTCTTTCCAATTGTTCTCCAAGTAGCTAACACAGTGTGGCTGATCAAAGAAGGACTCACCCATGTGAAGTATGAAAATCTGTTTATTCCTAAGAACTGGAAGATATATTCTGTAGAAAGTCATGTACAGTGCAACTGAGGTATCTGCCAGTTCTTAGGAATGAACAGAGATTTTTGCAGTGCTAGTTAGAGCTTGACGAGTAATGAACTGCCTAATATCAATTAGGGCAGTGTTCCTTTAATCTCAATAGTTCACTGTGTTGTTTTTTCACTGCTTATTTCATGAAACTGAGGAGAAGGAGGGCATTACGTTCTTTGAAGGCTTCAGTCTGGACCCAAGTTTCTCCAGGCAACGCTGATGTGAGTAAAATCATGTCTAGTCTTGAAATGAAGTTCCATTTTCTGCCTTTTTTTTCTTTTTAATGCTCATTTTTTTCTCTTTGGTAATGAAGCTACTGTTAAAATACATGCAAGAAAAGAGAATATCAGAGTTGAGACTCAGTCTTCTGTAATTTTTATTTTTTTCCATTTTCTTATTTTTCACATAAAAATTGGTCTCTGATTTAGCTTATGACAAGATACATTGATAGACACCCACAGGAAACTATTAATACAGATCCTTTACTATGGCTCTAACTCATGTCTTCTTAAAATAGGAGGAGTAAGTAATAATTTCACATGAATTAGTGTCTGAGGTATGAGGATTTAGTAGAAACTTTTTTTTATCTCAAGATGCACCATAGAGATATGGGAAGGAAGTGGGATGTCAAGTGAGAAACTTCTACATCTGATTCAGTTACAAGTCCAGATACGAATTTCAGTGCTTGTCTGAATCTTCATTTCATTCCCTAACACAAGACAAAGCCATAACTGGACTTGTGAATTAAAAAATACGTACTGTATAATGTGTGTCTGTTCAATTGCAGATACAAAATTCTCCCTTCGAAGAAACTATCCAAAGGAAAGAATGTTAGTTGCACTACTTCAATATAAACAAAAGATGTCACTATCAGATACAAAAAGAGTTGAGCTAATTAAAGATTGGTCTGAAACTGTTCAGATCATGCCATCATGAAACAATAATTAATATTTTTTGGTTTCTTTCTTTATACAAAGGGAAACCACTGAAGACAATCTATGAAACTACTTTATCTGAAAAAAACCCCAAATTCTGACTTATGTAGCTCCTTTCTTGATAGGAATGCTTACATAAATGCTTCCAGGTTCCTGTAAATGCCCCCACATTTCACACTCATCATATCATGTGAAGTTCTTGACCCTAAAGAAGATGCAGGGTGAATCATTAAACCAAAATGAAAGAAGAAGAATATGGAGAATAGAAAGTTTGTGGAGTATGAAGACAAAACATAATATAGAGTAGAACAAAAGGGGAAGTTTGCAATGCAGTACATGTTGGAGGAAAGACAGCACCGAAGGAAGATATTATCTCCCCACTTTCCTTTAAGTGTGTTAGAAAGATGTCTAGTACCTTATGCATATCAATTTTCATGGCTGCATTGAGGTCAAACTATTGCCTTTTTAGAAAGGAGAACTATATTCGTGCATTATAATCAGACAAAATTGTAGGGGAGTGCTTTCCCAAGAGTGTAATTACCAGGAAAGCTGCATCTGCAGGCACATCCAGACTCTTTCCATGTCCTGTTGGATTTGCATATCCTGCCTTCCTGTTCTGGTTACCTCTGCCAGAGACATTCTGGACTAGATCTGAAAATCCTTGCCTGGCCCAACTTCTCTCTTCCTGCTTTCCTGAGCATTTCAGCTGTTCAGCTCTCAGTTTCTTAGGAGTGGTAGAGCAGAACATTGTACTTTGTTTCTCCTTAGTCTTACTGAGATCAGCTGGTACATCAGCCAAAACAAGTGTGCGTACCTGATACTCTTTATCCTTGCTTTCGTGTCTGCCTAGTCATCCTGTGATGCTCTTGTTCATAATTTCCCTTTTCCCTTTTCCATTTTCTCTTTTCCCTTTTCCCTTTTCCTGTTGTGTGAGCACAGCGTTCATAGAAGAGGTAGTTCAAGGGAAGAAATTCATTGTCCCTCTGTTAGTCCCTTGGGGAATCTGTTCGATGCTCCATTCAGCTGGAGGCATATTCATTTCTCTGTGAGTTCCTTCTGCTCTGGAAAACTTCTCCCTTCAAGGGAAAATCCAGCTTCAGCCACAAGTGGGGAGTCCCAGGCAGCTGGACAAGAGGAGAGAGGAGTGTAAAGGATATAGAAATTGCTTCACAGAAACAAAAGCATCTGTGGAGACAATCTTCTGTGCATGCCAGTAGACATAACTGGGTCTTTGGAGACATGTAGACTAAACTTTTTACTTGCTCCATGTTGAAACTGGCTATCTTGGTCCCACGCCCTGGCAACAGTGAGTTTGGAAAGTTGGTGAAAGCAAGCTGTGGAAAACGATGGGAATATCTGATAAAACATTGGGAAAAGGTGTCAGGATCCAGCCAAATGAAGGAGCAATAGAGCAGGCCTGTAATGTTTGCAGAATGAAGAAAATAGTATTCAAATAATTCAGGCATATTTGCTGGTATAGAAATTTTATCTGCCCCATCGATTCAAGAGCTAGTTGGTAGGGAATATACTTGTGTGTGTGTGAATACAGGAGCAGGTATGGCACAGTGGGAAGCTCAACAGTGCTGCTCAACTGCTGACGAATATATTTAGGAGTTGAATCTATTCTTTCAATATTCATTTTCAGGACCAATTTTGATTATTGTTATTGTACCAGTGAGTTAACAGGTCAGGTGGACATTGTCCTACACTGTGTTTAGGACGTAAATTTAAGAATACATTTGCATCCATTTAGATAATTTGTCTTGGGACAGCAACTCAAAGAAAGCCTTTGGCACCCCGACTTTGAACCTATCCAAACTAATGGAAATTTTACTATTTCTTTCATAGGATCTTTCAACCAGATTATCACTTTCTCGTTGAATGATAATAGAAATGTTAGTGGTTTGATCTTACTAAGGTTGAAGGACAAGAAAGACTACAGTGGTTTTATTTTTCTCCCATCCTAAGAAAACTGTTAGATAGGTGACAGCAGAAAATGTATTTAAGAGATATTCCAAGCGTTGATAAAAAACATCAGTCAATTCTGGGTCTCATAAGAACTCCCCTGAAAGATGAGAAGCACAGTCCTTTTTTCTCTTCCTTTTCTTGGCATCTCCTTCAGAGAACCGACTGTGTCACTCAGCAGAGTGTAGTGTTACATTAATTATAGCATGCCGTATAGCAAGTAATGAGAGCTAACTGATTCATTTAGCTTCAGGAAAACATCTCAAAGTCAAATTACTTCTGTTGCTGAAGAAGTGTGCGTAATGTCTAGAACTTGTATTTCTTAAGTGATTTCTATCATCGCCTAATTTTCTATCATCCCTAAATGTTTTTACATGTTTCTTTGTATTGTAAGTGGTTATATGAAATATTTTCAGATGCTCTTTTGCTACCAATTCATGTTTGTATTTTCCAGCAATTGTAGGATGTTTTTTTGTAGTTTTTATTGATGCTGTTCTAAAATGAAAAGCCTTTTTGCAGTTATGCAAGAGCATAATCACATCACCTGACACACATTATATCCCAGTAGTGGCACATGTATCTGTGTCACTGCAATGAACTGGGTGCTGAGGTATAAAGAAGCATTTTTAAAATATCTGCTCAGATGCACAGGAGAACTCTGTGTTTGTACTGTGTTTGTTTGTTGTTTATTTGCCTTACTGTGGTGCTTAGACTGAAAATGTGTTGTGCCTGGAAATTACAGTAGTGTTTATTTGCACAAGACGTTATGTAATGCTTCACCATTTCACTGAGTTATTTACGTTATATTCATTTTACTTGCTTTTGGTAGAATAAGGAAATTATTGATGGATCTAATACTGTGATCAAGTATGATTAAATTGTACGTTTTTGTACACAATCATTTGAATTATGCAAGCATTTACAAACCTCAGTCAGTCTGGCTTAGAAGCAAATTTATTTTGGAAAATGCATAATTTATTGACGTGTTAAGGCTCAGTAATATTAAGAGTACCAGAGCATCAATGCAAGGATAGCATAGCTATTATTTTTTCACTTATCCATTCATTTACATTTCAGGAACCACAAAACCTGTTGCTATCATCACTGTCCTCTCCTCTTAGAGCTTTATAATCTATGGGCAACTCAAAGAGACAAGAGAGGTACAGCTTCTACAGCTGGTAGTGCACAGTGTATGCTATCGCATAATTTTTTAGGACTCACAATGAAGTAACGTTTTAAAAGAAAATGTGAAGGAACAAATAATAGGACAGGAGAAAATATGGAAGGGTACATCTCAAAATGTAGCAGGTGGCTGTTCCACAGGCAGCAGATACATTGAGGGCTATACTGTAACAGATCCTACAATCAGAAGACTAGTAGCGTTCTATTTGTAATGATAGAAAGCCAAGAGTAAGAGCAGAGAGGTCACAAGAAAGGAGATTATATCAATACATCACAAGGTATAAAGTTCACCTTGGCTGAAACGTCTGCATGGTGCAGGATGGTTTTGCCAAAGCTGGGAAAAGAAGATTATTGCTAGCATTGAGATGATGCATGATGAGAAACAAAACAGTTATAGCTGGACGAACAGAAAACTGCTTTATTTATTTAAAAATTTATTTATTTAATGTTTTATTTTATTTTATTTATTCGGAAAGTATCTGCAAGATTTCTTTGTAGCCTTGCATGAGGATCAAGAGAGAAATTCAAGCAGAACATGATGCTGCCTTTATTGGCCCATCTGATTGTCAGGATGGTGATGCTTCCACTGCAAAGGAAAAAAAAAAAAAAAAAAGAGCAGGTGGGAAATTACTGGGGGAGGATGATTAACCATAATAAGCTTACACTGATGATTTCATATCCATTGTGAGCTGTCGGAAGGACAAGCTGCATGGTTAGTTAAGTGAAAATGATTCATGGCTAGAATGGAAACGTGGATTTGTAAGCTGTGAGTATGAAGGCGTTAAGCGCACTGAGGGACTAATTAGGAAAAAAGGAGCAGATGAGAAAGGAGCCAGAATGAACAACGTTTCTCTTTAAGTGCTGGAGGGCGTTGAAGACGTTCTCCAAACGGTTTATGAGCTGCTGAAGAGGTGGAGAGAATGGAGACTCTGAAGCTAACGAATGCCAAACTTTCACAAATAGATGGCAGTTGTGTCAAGATGTGGCAGACCAAGAATGAGATGATTGCAGTGCTGAAGTTGTAAGGTTCAGTTAAGAAGTCTCTAGAGAGTTGAGTTGAGTTCAGTTGCCAGGAACTGAACTGGAGGAGGACTAAGATGTAAATAAGAAAATCAACTTTAGGCAGTTTTTCTCACAACGTGTTCAACAAACTTGGAGTATCTGAAATCATTAGATTTACTTGCTAAGTTAAACTTTATTGCAAAATAATTCTGTAAGAAAGAGCTCTTCCATTTTCCAAAATCAAGCCTGCAGAAAATAGCTGTAGAAGTCTAGCAGTATAGGATGAATTAGTCAGAAGAAGGTAAATACATGTAAGGTTAAAAAACGGGTAGCTGCTTTGGTAAAAGTACAAAACAAAACAAGCTCACTGATGAGATGCTAACTTGTTGAAACAAATCCAAACTAATGAAAGAAAATGGTATAATTGGTAGAGTGCAAAAAAAATGTAGTTTAAAATCAAGAGGGAGAGCTATGACAACACTGCACTGATTTTATAGAGAAAAATTTGCTATCATATTTGTATCAATTTCTTCTATGCCGATTTTGGCCATAATTTTAGTCCTTTTGCCTCATTGGTAAAAACGTATTTACTTAATGAATCTTATTCCAACAGAGATGAAAGGAGAAAAACGCTATGGAAGTGGCAGATTTAAAGACAGAGTAAGAACAAGGTTATTTGTGTTGGGAGGAGAAACAAGCAGTCATGAAAGAAATGTTAAGGAAAAAAGAGAAAGGGAGTCATGCAAGGAGGTGTAAAATAGACCAAGAGCCGGGAGAGGGAAGAATCATGGTAGTGGGAGAAGATGTTAAATGGGGAAAGCAGGAATAAAATTTCTACGTGTTAGGTGAGAAGAGGGAGAAAGCCAAAGAAAAAGCATGAGCAACTGAAAGTAAGCTAAAGCGGGGAAGAATATCATCGTGTATTTAGTCAGTTGTCACTCGAAAGAAATTGGTGGCTTCTGGTATGATTTAGCACATATTCTGAAATATCCGTACAGAGCTCTCAACCAGAAAGGAGGCACATTCTGTTGGACATTAGATTCTGGTTTTCACCTTAACACTTTTGCCCTGCTTGGATTTTTCCAGTTAAATCAATCTCTCTTCCCATCGTCTTCTTTTTAATAAGAATTTCTTGCTCTAAGTTTACATTTCCCTTTTTCTTTTATGAAAACTAACATTTTCATATGAGAAACAGTGTTGAAAGACTGCCTGCTCTGGATTGTTTGTCCGCTCTCCAGACCTCATCTTGCAAATCTACCCTCTTACATTAGAAAGTTCCTCTGATGGTTACAGGAATGACTGATCTTTCTACACTGAAACAGAGTGAAGTTACCTTTCATGGTTTCTTTCTAAAAGGGAACCAGGAAGCTACTGTTAGTATGGATTCACCCCACTTCAGTCCTTTCAATTTTGTCTCTATTGATTGCAGTAGAAGATTTTTATTTTTATTTTTATTTTTTACTTCCTTATTCATACTAAAAGTCTTTTGGAATTTATGAGAAGGTTTGTTTGAATGTAGGCTGAAGAATAAATGGATAGATTTAAATGATGAAATGAAACTTGGAAGTACTTGGAACACTGCAAGACAACAAAACCAAGCCAAATTTTTTAATATTCTAATAGGAATGCACCCAAAACTAGTGAAACTTCAGTCAGGAGCAAAGGGTGAGAAAGGCTTTGGGAAGTTCCAGCAAAAGCTGAGATTTGGTTAAGATTAACTTTCAATTTCCCCCACCTACATGTGTCATCTGATATTCAAAAATATTCAGAGAAAAGAGAAACTGTATGGAAAATTAAAGTTTCAGCATCATTTCCTAGCCTTAATTTTAGGACTAAGATTAAATAAGAAAATTTAGTCTCAGTGGTTCTCTAAGAAAGGCTGCAGCATAGAGAAAGAAGAATTTCTTAGAAGACTGGCATTTAAATGATGAAGCAGTAAAACCTGTTATTCTTTTTCCTCATATCTGCTTAAAACTGTTCACTCATTTGTAAGAGTGTCCATCTGATCTTGCTTTGCAAACAAAATGCATTCCTACTTCAAAGATCTTAAATTCAGCTTAAGCAGATGAAGGAGGGTAAGAGGGAGGAAACAGTGCTATCCTCATTTTCCTGAGGTGCAGTTTTTAGCATGATCATTGTATACGTTTGCTCTGTAGACTTCAGTAGAGTAAATATATATCAAAGGTAGCTTTACATAAATAATTCTACTTTCGTGATGTCAATCAGACTTATAAAAGTCTTAACGTGTTCCAGCTATACTACTTTTGCCTCTGAACTAATTCATATGAAGCTCTGCACTGTAGACCTACCCAAATGCAGGAAATCACCCCGAGTTTTCTGAATCTTAAACCCAGTATCTTTGCTAACATCCTTCCTGTCTTCCAATTAAAAAAAAACAGGATATAAGAACTGGGAGGAGAGCTAAGAACATGAAATTAATCTTCCCACATAGCTTACAGAATTTATTTACTTAATTAATCGAGGAGCTCAACACTTTTAGCAAAAGGAAAACTTATGGGAAGCAAAAGTCTGTGATAATCTAGAATATCTTACAGGAATTATCAAAGACTACAGCGAAAAATCACAATTGATGAATAGAAGTAGATGTAGTACTAAGTTCAAAACTCAGATCTCTGGCTCTGTCTGTGTCTTGACCCCTGATAACTGAAAGGAAGGGATGAGTGTTAGAGAGCTGATGTACAAAGGAAACAGACCATTTAGATAGAGATTGAATATGTAGGTTTACAGAGCTGGATGAGTAAAAGATGGCACATAATTGTGAGACTGAGCTGAAGGTGTTTGTCTGGATTGTGTGAAAGATGTTAGGGAGAAAGGCTTAAAGCTTTGGTTACATGCAGTCTCTCAGGGCACCTGTTTGAGTGCTTAACCACCCTCCTGTGATCGAATGTGAGCCTCCACAGGGCTGTGTTGGGTGCTGGAGAAAGGCACAACTGTTTAAATTTACAAGGATTCTCTTTGGAGGCTTTCTTTGGCTTTGCAGAGATGCACAACCAAATTCAGTAAGAATGCTGTTGATTTTGGTGAAAGCAGAGTTAGTCTTACGCTTTGTGGTTTTGAAAATTCTGCCCATGGATGACAATTGAAACTACTCTGAATATTAACTGTAATGGAAAAAATGCATAAGTACTAATATTTGAGACTGGGAGTTACAACTTATAATTTAGTAATGTGTTGTACTTCTGTAGGTGCCAGACCTGTTTTCTCACCTCAGTGCTGCATACCCAAGAGTGACACCCTGCCTTTCTTGTCAGAGTGTCTCAGGGAACCACAAAGCAATGAAACAATGGTTTGAATGTTACAAGCACACAACAAGCATGCAAAGCATGTAACAGATTTCCAGCTGAACAGGGCTGATAAGTAAAATCCATAGTAGAAGCAGTACATTTCAGGTCTTAGGGAGAGACATGCTCTTTGCTAAACTACAGATTAACTGCTAGGATGTGCTATAGCTTCTTTAAAGTTTGCCTATCCAGACTTCTCTACTGAGGTGTCAGTGATGTAGAGGTGGTGTGTTTTGAGGTCAAACTTTAGTCCTGGTGCTTGGATGCAATTAAAATGTGTACCTGGTCTCAGGAATTGGGAAGTTTTCCCTCTGTTTTTTTAATCTGGAGGTAACTTCAAGGGTGTTTTTCATTTCCAAGAAGTGTCGTTCTTCTGACTTTGCTGCTGCCTGCCTAATTCACAATTTCTCCTGCATTTTTCTGTTGAAATAGCAGCCATCTCTGGTCAGCCATTAAGCTAACACTGGGATATGGTCACTGAAGGTTCACTGCATCCTAAAAAGAGATCGCTGTCTGATGCAAAGAAGAGACAAATATTAGTTCAAACGTGGCTCTAGTCTGAAGACATCATGAAAGAATTTCACCTTCTGTGGGGACAACTGACATCATCACTTGGACTTATGACAAGAGAAGATTCTTTGTTTGTTTTTCCCTGGTTTTATCTCTGTCCATCTTATAGTCATGACCAACTAAAGGAGAAAATGTTTTATTTCTGTGTGAAAATAATCAGTCTTTTTCAGCAAGGACTTATGCAATTTATAAATGCCCTGTTCTTTTGTTCCACAGTGTATTCCAGTCACCCTGAAAACGGTGAGTTTGCATAGGAAATATTAAGGGTCATAATATCATCTTCTGGAGAAAAAAATTCAAGAAGGAAAAAAGTCATCTTGATTGAAATTACTGATGATGACCAACATGAAACCCCACTTCACAGTACAGAAACATTTTGAGTCAATTGAAGAATGTAAGAACAGTTGTGCCTGGTCAGACTGGATGTTCATCTAGTCCTTCTTCAGTGACAGCATCCCTCCCAGATGCCTAGGAGGGAATAAAAAAGTGAGGTGAGGTTATAGGACAGCTCCTCCAGAATATTCTTCTAGTCTTCAGTAATGTGCAGCTCAGGGACATCAACTGCTAAAGTTCCATTTGGGAGTTTTGAAGACAGACATAAGTAAATACAACCCCTTTCATTAAAGGTCTATTTCAGATTTCTTCTAAGAGCAGAGATGCACTGAATTTACAGCATGGACTGGACACAGCTCCTGTTTCTCAAGAGTCAGTGTTCTACCTCGTTTGTTATCATAGAATCATTCAGGTTGGAAAAGACCTTAAAAATCATTGAGTCCAACCACAACCTAACCACACTACCCTTGCAGAATGGAAGAATATATTAATGTTGTTGCTTGTATTCTAAAAGAAACCCCAGTCAGAGTGAATGAACTAAAAGAGATCTACACATTTCAGAGAGCATTCTGCTACACAAAAACTGTCCACCAAAACATCAGCTGAAAATGCTTTTCTTCTGTATGATCACTCCTGTGAGTGTACATTTATGTATAAGTGGCTTCAGAGAGGAGAGGACAGATGAGACAGTGGAACAGCTTCTATCTTTTTGTTTGCTGTGTGAACAGTTTTTCCCTTGAGCTTCTTGGAATTGATATTTCAAGCAGAATGAGATACTGTCACCTGGATCAGCATCAGCTCACTGTTCAGGTGTAATTCATACAAACAGAGAAATCAGAAATGTCTTGAGAAAGTCACAGAAACAGAAACCACCCAGGGTATTTGTATCCCAATATCAACAGCTTCCACTATCTTTCCTTTCTATATCCTTTCCAATGAAGCCTCTCCTGAAAGAGTGATGTGTGGAAATGCTGATTTGCTCATCTCTTTTGTTTCTCTGCTTCCTGTTGTACTGCAGGGGTCAATGTATCTGATACAGTTGCTAGCCTTCTGCAAATCAGAATCATTAAAGTTGGAGAAGACTACTAAGATCATCTGGTTCACCCATCAAACATCTGTCATAGTCCTCCTGACACCTCCAAGAGGTGGAATGAAGTTGAACCTGGTGAAAGTGTTTAGATTTGTTTGCCGAGTTCACAGTTTTTCAAATTTGGAAGATCTGCATCTGTTTCTTACCTCTGGCATTTCAGGCATGTTTTCTGGGCACTGAATCTCTGGAGCCACATCCAGGAGAAGGGATCTTGTAGTCCAGCTGCCCCGGCTCATTTATGAAAGTAGTTTTGTTCTAGTAGCATTTGTCTTTGTTATTTCTTTCCTACCGTGATATTTTATGTTCAGCCCTGCAGATTACCTGATGTCATTAAGCTACAGCCATTGTAGCTTAATTGTTTTGTTCTGTGGTGCTTCCAATTATCATGGAAGGTTATTCATATTAATAATTCTCCATTGTTCATGTCTTATCTTTCTAAGTCGTGTTGGAGGGCGATACAATGCAAGCCCTACTGTCAAAAGGCTTCTGTACACTTTCAAGCATTAACTGATTTGCTTCTGGTCAATTCAGATGAATTCTAGGCTTCTAGGGACTTCCATAAAATCAGCCAGAATTCTTCAGGTTTTCTTAATTTCCCCTCAGGTCACACTGTCCAGTTTTGCCTCTGATAGCAGGCTTTAACCTAAATGCTTCTGCCTCTACTACTTGTTTCAGAGAGAGACAGCTTGTCATTCTGTGTAGGGACAGAATTTATGCAGTTTATAGTGCAAGGGAAAAGTGGAAATCAAATTAAAACATTGCATTACAGATACCACTTGAATTCAGCAAACGTTTTTGGGTCAGTCCTGCATGCATTGCAAAGGAGATATTTTCACTCCTGCGAACTGACAGGGTAACCATTGGTCACATGGAGAGATGAGGCTTTAAGGTTCATTGCAGCACTAGCATTAGATGTAGTGTCTTTTGTGTAACTACAGAAAACTCTAACATGTTTTTAGAGTAGAAGGGAGTGCTTAGAAAAACATCAAAGCATCTTTTCAGTTGCTGTTTAAAACCACTCGTTTCGCAGTTTTTAAGCACTATCACTCAGCACTGGTTTTGCTTCCTAATGTTGATTTGCTTTCAGCCGAGCTTTTGTTTCACAAGGTTTGTGAAACACACCTGCCTGAATACTTTAGCAATGTGGAGCAAATCTGAAAATGGCTCAGTATCTATTATTTCATAACTGAAACCTAGTCAGGTTTCTTTTGTATTTTAGTTTGATATTGTAAGCCACACAGGAAACCTACCTTCATTTCTATAGTGACTTATTCTAGAATATTTGGTCAGATATTATCAACTATGTAATATATTAAAATTACTCAGTGTTGGCACCACTCCTAAATTCAAGCCTATCTATGTGCATTATAGCTCTATTTGGATATTCAAAGAGATTAAAAAGAGTTTCATTTTCTGCGAGACGACAAATAAATTAACCATCAAAGCAGGTAAAGCCAAAATAAAAAGAAAAAAAGGCACTGTGAAATTTTCTGAAATGTTTCCTTTCTTTATTTACAAAAAGATTAGGTCAAGTGATTCTTTTATGACAAATGGTGTTCCTGTTTCCACCGAAATCAATGACAAAGCCTCATTGAGTTCACTGGCAGCATAAGCTGTTCCAGTTAGGCAGCACAAACACAAATCCTGACTGTGCCTTCGCTGACTTCAGTGTAAATCTGCATTAACCCTACTCAACTTCTGTCTAGCTAGAATTCGACTGTTTCTGAATTCCATCAAAGTGGGTTTGACTCTTTCTGATCAAAGTACAGATGTTAATGATGAAGAGAGAAGGATTTTTACTACTGGGAACAGATTCAAAGATACGAGTCAGTGAAACCAAACTCCATAATTGCAAACATCACCTGAATATTCAGCTGGTGTCGTCAGCATTGCCAGGTGGATTTCAGTGGAAATAAACCACTTTTTCACACGCAGTGTTGGGCAGACTACACAATTTTCTCAGGTAAGGGAAGCTTAGACATAGAATCATAGATTTGCTCAGGTTGAAAAAGACCTTAAAGATCATCAAGTCCATCCACAACCTAACCATACTACCCTAACTCTAACAACCCTCTGCAAAATCATGTCCCTGAACACCACATCCAAACGGTTTTTAAACACATCCAGGGATGGTGACTCAACCACATGTGGAAGACTAAATAATTTCTGGTCTCAGAGTCAAACTGTTTCATATTTTCTCACTCTTCATCCTTCTCCCCATTCCAATTTCCCCCAGCATTTACATATTGGTGATTTTCTGAAAACTTTTCATAGGATTCCCTGCATCCTCAAGAGCTTAATAAAAAGTCTGAGTCTGAAGGAAGGTCCCTTTGTGAGTTAGTAATTGGTTAGGTGATGAAAAGCAAAGGTGGGAGCTACTGGTCATTTTTCACAGTTGAAGGAAGTTAGAAGAGGAAGGCAGGGAAAGGAGACTGTGCCAGACCCTACTTTGTCCAACACATTCACGGATGGCCTGGAAAAGATAGCGGATAGCTAAGGTGGATGATGATACAAAGTCCTTTCCACTAGTCAATAAGAAAAGCTGCCTGAGAAATTAGCATGGGGGTTTCACATCCATTGCCTGAGCAGTACAGTAGTAAAGAAAATACAGTGCTGATAAATGCATCTATGATAACTGTGCATCCGTGAAAAATACAGCCCCAGGAAATGCAGATCGTTCTGAATGAGCCGTTGACATTCAACAGAGAGATCTTGGAGTCACTGTAAATGCTACTATTAAAAAAAAATAACATAAGCTTAACATTCAGACCAGGGACTGGGTGTGGTTCTTGGCTCAAAAAACCAAACTGCTGGTACTAGAAACTGGAAGATATAAAAAGGGAAGGAACCCTGTGTACTCACCCTGTTTCCCACAATGTCCATTACTTGTCACTCTTGAGAGATGTTGAGCTATATAGATCTATGCTATGACTTACTTCATCTGCTCTTACATCCTTATGTAAAATGAACCATACAAGAATGTCGATCTAAGCTGTAGTCACAAAGGAAAGTGAAACTATAGAGAAGATTTGACCTGAGAACCAATGTTGCAAGTCCCAGGCAAAGGACTAAAGGATCACAACAAACAAAAAACCTCAGAAGAGACCACAAAAACACACTAAATTAACCTCCCACAAGTTAGAAGCTTGCTAGATGTTGTTGTTTGTATAGCATGAGGGATGACTGAGACTCCAAAATACCAAATAAAGCACAGAAACACTTGATGAGCTCAGAGACATCTGTGAACAGTACATTCTGGAACTGTAGTGTGTCCAGTAGGTGCAGCAGCTTAATGAACACAGTGTTTACAGGGAAAACAGCATCTTCCCCTTGGAAAGACACTGACTGAAAAGAAAGAAAAAGAGTTGTCAACTTTAAAGCAAATGGAATCCATCCCAAACTACTAATTCTTAACTTCTATTCCATAACTTTACTGTTAAACTGATGATTGCACCTGCAAGACAACGCATATGGAATAATATCTGAAAGTGTCTTTAGTTTAATGAATTTAGGCCATGTGCAGGAAAATATTGGTTTACATTTCACATCAGTGAGATACAGTTTGTCAGCAGTTGATGCTTTGCTCAGCAGACACTGCAGTGCTAGAAGGCAATGTTAAACCAACAGGACTTGCAGAAGCACAAGAACGATGTTCAGGCAAACAATAACATTTGAAGCCTTGGCGTTGCTTCTACTTCCAGAACTTGACATAATTCAGATACATCTGTAATCATATTGATCCAGTCATACAGATGCAACCTTACTTATCAAAGATGCTAGAAGTTATGTCTCGGGTGGCCGTATACTTATGGACAAAGCACATTTTTTTGTACCTAAACACAAAAATATTTTGTCAGAGAAAACAAAATACGCAATGGAGAACTGTAGCTCTAATTGCTTTCAACATTCCAAATACAGGAAATATTAAGACATATCCCATTAAGCAGAAAGAACTGGGAACGTGACATCAGAATAAAGATCTCTGCCCAGAATTTTGGCTGGAGGTAGGAGGTAATTACTGAATGCCACAGCCTAAATTGTGTAAATCATGTGACTGTGGGAAGGTTGGGGAATTATCTCCTTGCACTCACCACAGCTTCTTCTGGGCTACTTCAGAGATTCCTCCTCACTTGAGCGGATCATACAGAATTAACTCTCAGTGGAGGTGTGAACTAAGGTGGTTACCAAGCTTCTGTGGGAACTTCAAAACTGATCTCTTTCTACTCCAAAGCTTCCAAGCCCTATGTAAGAAAAATTCAATGAATATTATAGTCTATAGGCTTCCTGCAGAAAGGTTTCATGAATACCCTCTTCTCTTAGGATTTCACATGCATGACCTAGAAGCAGTGTTTAGGTTATTATGAAGCTGCACTTCCATGTGAGAACACTTTGACATGTGCCTAAAGAAACAAATACATATTTTGCTTATCAAAGAAATGTGTTTGGATATGTTCATTCACACTCAGCAATTAACTATTCTTAGTAACCAATAATATGCACGTGTCACGCAATACACTTTTGATTGCCTTGTTCCTACTGAATTATGACTTTTGCTTTTAGGGATCAAATATTTTACTCCTTACAAAAAAAAAAAAAAAAAAAAAGAATAAAAATCCTGGATTGATATAAAAATGTTGTACTCTTTTTTTAACATCTCACAATGAAAAATAACGAGGCCTGCTAGGACCAGTTTCTTTCTTATATAAGCATTGGAGGTGAAAGTGTTAAGTTGACGAGGTAAATATATGGAACAAAGTCAAAGCAGTATGAGATAGCTGCTTTAAAGATTTAGAAATTACGTATATTTTAACCAGTTAGTGAAACCAGAGTTTTCAAGGCTTGTTATTTTTTTCCTTGTTCTGTCTTCTAAATGTTTAGGCCAACAGCAATCCCAATATTGACATTTTGTTTGCAATCCCTCATTATTAAGCTGGAATAACTCTTATTAAAGCCTTAAGTACGTACTAACAAAGTGACTGCTGGCGGGTTCAGAGGCACAGAAGTGCTGTAATTTTGTACACAGTTGTCATGGCAGCTGACCTACATCTAAATGATCTTGTACAGATTTCTCAGCCATTGTCTAGCGTTGTTCTTCCTGTTTGAATCACCAGTTCCCTTTTTGGGAGACCTGCCTTCCACAAAACCCTCCTTTGTGCCACTTTGGCCTCATCTGCTGGCTCAGCCCTTCCATCCTGGCACACTCCATATTCTGTTGGTGTTGTCCATTAATGGAAGGGGTGGGAAGAGGAGAGTGAGGCAGCAGGAGACTATGGGCTCCCAGCTACTCTGCTTGTTGCAAGCAGCTTCCGAAAGCTGAGTTTTGCTGAAGCAAGCCACAGTGTCAACTCCCTTCAGTTTCAGTATGTAAAATATTCTGCCACACCATTGTTTTTGATGGGAGTTACTGCATTTTCACAGTGACATAATAGAAGCCAAATTTAGACGTAAGACGGAATTTATAAAATGATGAATGAATTCTGCTCTGGGGATACATGGCAGTAAATCAGGAGGCCATCCTTTCTATCCAGTAAAACAGCTCTAAAATGCTTTAGCAATGTTCATAAGCACAATTACCAAGTAGAAGTTTTCAAAGTAGAGGCAAAGAGTCTTCCTCGCTCTTTTCCTTCTACTGAACACCCCCTCTCAGCACATGTAGAAAACAAGACCAGTGCTATTTATGAATGTTAAAGTTCTGTGTTGTTTATTTCTGATGAAACAGTTCCTTCCTGTCAAATCAGCCCATCTGGGAGGAAAACGGACTATTTCCAATTAGCCATCCCTTTTATCTCTCTTCTTGCCACCTCTGAGAACTGAGCTGTGACGCCACTTCAGGGGAACCCAACCCAGGTCTTATCAGTTCCTGGCAGATCATGGATAGCTGAGATGCCTCCTGCCCATGGCTGAACTGCGAGCTCAGCAATCCAGGGTTTACAGAAAGTAAAACCAAAACATAAGAAGAGAGTATTTACTCTGCTGTTTTTTTTCTTTTCAACATAGCAAACTCTACGTACTGTCGAGGCAGAAGTTTTGTCTTATTTTTAATTTAAGAAGGCTTAGTTTCAGTACCAGTTCACTCCTGTTTGTTAGTTTTCAGATATATACAAAGAAGATGATCATTGCTGCTGAACTCTTTGCATCACCAGATAGCACTTGCCTGCAAGTCAAGAAGTAGAGTTTACTCAGTTTACCATCCTCAGATCACGGAGTGGTAGAAAAATCCCAGATCTTCAGGATTTGTGATTCTAAATGATGTTTCTTTTCAGTGATACTGAAAGCTATGAGATTTGTCGAGAGCTTTTTGCTCTTATTTGCAAGTTGGTTTATTCATCCAGTCCAATCATCTAGGAAAAGCTTACTTTTTAAATAGGACTTTCAAAGCATTAAAAACAAAGCAGATATTAAGCTCAAGGAATAGCATGAGGAAGGGCCGTCACTGAACAGCTGTATGTTGATTCAGACCTGCAGAATGAACACCAAGGATTATGTGATAATTTCTTAAACAACAGTGAAGAATTAGAACAATCAGTTTATGGAATAATTGGCAGGAGAGACAAATCTGGCAACAATATCAGGATTACCCCTCTAGAATGCTGGGGAAGAGAAGTAGATAATGTATACATCATGATAAATGCTTTTGCTCCCACTGCTTTTGAATCTTGGTATGTTACACTCTCCCACTCTGATTTTTGCTCTTTCGCAGTAGAAATATATACACATGCAATGAAATTCTACTAATGGAAAGCACTGCAGGCTGAAGGGAGTCGTGAAACTTGAAAGCAAAACAGAGAAGACTGCATGACCCTTCCCATTCAGAAAAAATGTCAGATGACTAAGCAAGATGTACTGGTATTCCATCTGCATTGCCTAAGTGAATGTAGCAATTTCACATGCCTTGCCCTCTTTGCAAAGGACAGAAATACCACCATTTTTTGGATAATGGAAGTGACCTTACAAGACTTTCAGCATATTGAGCACAGGGGTTTCCAGCTATCACAAACCTCTTAGCACAGCACAGATGCCTGCAGTAATCAGAAATATTGTTAATTGCTTATCCTTTTGTCTCATGAACAGAAAGCATTTGCCAGGGTTGCTGGCAAAGAACTCCTTCACTTAGGAGGCAGAATGGGTTTAGTAACTGTTATGGCAAGCGGTGATTCATACCCTTTGGACCTCAGTCATATTTTGAGTTGTAAGAATAGAGTAAATTACATTCTAGAGAGCTTTGCCAATGAAATATTAAAGCTAATATCTGTGATAGAGCTGAATACTATGCTTTTTGGAAGGACTGAGGAGGAGAGAAATACATTAAGCCAGTAGCTATCCTTCCAGCCTTTCAGAGAGCTGCTCTGATGCTTTTGTGCCTAGGGATGTGACATTTACCATAAACTCATGAAGGGGGAGATTCAGGTGTGTTCTGCTGTGAGCTTCAGCAGGACCAGACATGCTGGTCAGTCCCAGAGGCTGTATGTGAGATGTTCCATAGTGAAGCCAGGGTTCTAAATAGTCTAGGTTGAAGCATGAGAGGGCTTCCTACCAACAGGCTGATACAGTCCCATAGAAAAAACCGAGGAAGGCAGAGGAGCTCTGAGCTTATCCTTGTATGGGTTGAGGTGTAGTTCAGAAGTGCTCCCAGGTCTACCCAACCCACGTACAAGACTGGCCTGGCTTCAGCAGCTCACAGTGATTTATTTCCTCTTAAAAGTCAGGATAAGATTACTCAGCAAACCTCTTGCTAGCACCCATTGCCATGGGTGCTGGCTGAAACCTGCCTGGAAGCAGCTTGACATTCAGCTGTCACAAGCTTTGCCCCTCCTGTAGTGCTGCCATCAAGCATGTTACCTTCCCTTAAAACTAAGCATCTGTGGTGATGACATGGCTGTGCGAAGGCAAGATTCTAGATCTCCAGGCAGGTGTCCCAGTTTACTAAATGATGGCTAAACTAAAGTGTGTCACTGCTGGAACAGTGGAACAGCACCAGCTTTTGAAGATGCAATTGAATGACAAGCCACTGCTGGTTCCACTGTCCTACATCTCTGAGATAGGTCTCCACTGGTCAGAGAAGTGCTGGGGGCTGCTTCAGAGGCGCTCATGTTGCTGAGGGTAGCATGGAGGATGTGTGGCCGTCAGCTCGGAAATAGATTAGATGCAGCTGGAGATTGTAACACCATTCCCTGAGAGCAGTGGCAACCTCTGCCCCTATGTTTGTGTTCCCATCACTTTCTGTCCCTCATTCCAGAGCTCATCCATCAGTTACAGGCATTGGTGCCTCTTAGCACCACCATTCTTCATCCTTCCACCATCTGGCCTCGAGGAAGCATGCCCTGCAGACAGGTGGTATTATGGCATCGGAGAGCATCTCTGAGGAACAGGTAACAGGAGGAGAGATCCAGGGAGATCATACTGCTGTCTTCCAGTACCTGAAAGGAGCTTATAAGCAGGAAGGAGGGTGTGTTTTACATGCTCTGTAAGTGACAGGACAAAGGGGGATGGCTTTAAACTAAAAGAGGGGAGATTGAGGAAGAAATCTTTTACTCAGAGAGTGGTGAGGTGCTGGAACAGGTTCCCCAGAGAGGTGGTGGACACCCCATCAATGGAGGTGGTCAAGGCCAGGTTGGAGGGGGCTCTGGGCAGCCTAAGCCTTCCAACCCGAGTCATTCTGTGATTCTGTGATCCACGTAGTTCTGCTACTGCACATATTTTGTTTTAGTATAATACTTATGTAAGAACAACGGTTGCAAGTAACAGTGCAAATGCCTACAGTGCAACGTTTTAAACATTCACATAAAACATTATCCACATGTCACACCGATGCTTGCAGAAACGCACAACACAGCAGCGCGCTTCCTCTCACAACCGCGCACCTGAGCCACCCAGCTTTTCACAGCCCCGGCCGTACCGCTCACCCACGCCCGCAGCGGCGTGGCGCAGCCGCCGGGCGCTACAGGTGGGGCGGCGCTGCGGGGAAGGCCGGGAGCTGTAGTTCTGGCGGCGAGGCGGCCCGACTACAAGCCCCAAGGCGGCCCGCGCGCCGCGGCTGTACCGCACGTGGGGAGGGGGGGTTTGGCGGCGGCGGCGGCGTCGGGAGGCAGTTCCCGGCGGCCCAGCCCCGCGGCTCGCCGCTCCCGGGGGCGGCCGAGCGGAAGCCCGCCCGGCGGGGCGGGGGTGATGCGCCGCGCCTCGCCCCGCCGCCCTCCTCGTTAACAGTCCGCTCGTGCCCGGCCGCCGCCGGCCGGCCCTGCCCCATGCGCTCCGCCCCGCCGCCCGCCGCTCGCTAACCGGCAGCCGCCGAGGGTCCCGCGCGCCGCCGGCGGGCGGCTGGGGTAGCCATGGGGAATGGCATGAACAAGGTAAAGCCGCTCGTCGGCCTCGGACCCGCGGGGCGAGTGCGTGTGCGCGGGGGCGGCCGCCTCCCCGCCTTTGTCTGCTGGCGGCACCTGGCCGCGGAACAAAGGCGGCGGGCGGGAGGGCTTCCCCTCGGCTCTCGGGGTTTTCTCGGTTTCCTTCTCGTTGTTTTTCCCTCCCCTGCGGGGCGGGGGGAAGGGACGCGGTCGCGCGTCTCCCGGGCGCGCTTCCTGCCCGGCCGCGGCCCCGGCGGGGCGGTGGTGGGGGAGGGAGGGCCGGTTTCGGCCGTGCCCGCCCGGGGGTTCCCCGCACGGTGCCCCGCGAGCGGCCCGCGCGGCCCCGAGTCCCGGCTGTCACCCGCCCGCGGGGCAGGACAGCCTCGTGGAGCTCGCGGTGAGGCAGGAGAGTGGATCTGCGCCGCTCGGGGTGTTGGCCTCTGGGCAGCGGGGGCTCGTTGTCAGCGCTCGCCCCGCTAGCGCCTTGTACGGTTGTCGAAGGGCAGCTGTGATTCCTGTCAGCATCTCCGCCTCTGTTTTGAGGCAGGTTTGGAGGTGCGGTAACCGGCCCGCTACAAGGAAGAGAAGTTGAGTCATCTCCTCTTGTCGAACATCCTGCTCCGAGCGCTTTGGGAGTAGCCTCGCGCTGAGCGTGGCCTCGCCAGCAGCAGAGCTGGAGATGGGCACCTGAGCGGCTGTGGCGGCTCCATGCTGCCATCGGTCGGGCTGGTGAACATCCCGGTGCTTGGTGCTCCTCTTGCCTGGGGTGCCCCTCATCCTGTGGGCAGACACCTTGGGATAAGAGAATCTAGGCGGGGAGAAGGCCTGGCTGGTTAATCCAGCTGACTGATAGGAGTAACGCCTCCCCTGGTCCTTCTCTTCAACTCTTGGTTTTAAAGTGTGGGGGTAGAATCATAGAATCGTTTGAGTTGGAAGGAGTACTTAAAGGCCATCTAGTCCAACTCCCCCGCAACGAACAGGGATACCTATAGTGAGATCAGGTTGCTCAGAGCCCTGTCCAGCCTGACCTTGAGTGTCCCCAGGGATGGGGTATCCACCACCTCTCTGTAGCTGCCCTCTACAAGTGGCCAGTGAGCAGTAAATACAGCTGGTACGTTGGGAGTATTTTTCCAGGAATGTTTGAAGTTATCCTGCCACTCTCAGTGTTTTGATGTGGGATGCTAACGTTGCAATCCAGGGGAAGAAAGAGGATTCTCAGCCCCTTCAACCTGAGCATTCTTTGCTCGGCATCTTGCTTCAGCACTTCCTGAGCAGACAGTCCATGACTCAGGGAAATTTGGTCACTCTGCATCTGTTATGTGTTGTCCTGGTATGTTGCAACCAGAGTGCTCAGATCAAGCAGAGCACCACGTTAGTTTTTCTCTTCTCTCTTTCCTCTGTAATCATGAGGATGAAACTTCCATTGATCTGGAGGAGCTGACTCCTTTAAGGAGGCCATGGTCGTGCTGGGTACAGGTTTATTTTTGCAGGGATCCAGTGTGCAGGTCTGGTACAGGCCACCTTCAGAATGTACGCCTAGATCATCTGTTCCTTTTGATCTTGTGAGTCAGCGAAAGCCGGAGAGGTGAAGAGAGGTGTGGACTCATCAGCTGTTGGGTTTGCTCCGCTTGGAGTAATCTGTCAACACAAATTACCTTAGTTTCCAGCTAAAGTGGTTTTTTGTGTGTATGTGGCAGTTGTATTTTGCAATAAAAGGAAACAAGCAGTTTATCCAATGCTGGATTATTTCATTTAGAGAATTTCTGTACTGAAGCCAAGGAAAGAGGATTAGTGGTGATACCAGTAATGGGGTATAGAAAGGAAAACTCTGCAGACTGCTACAGCTGCTGTTGCTGCTCTTGGATGCTGAGCCTTTCTCAGTGGCATGGTCCCCTCCTCTTTTTCTGTCACACGACACTGATGTATATAATACCAAGTGATAATTGCAACTGACTTTATGTGGCCATTAGTGTTGATTGGAAGGCTTGAGGCCTGGCATTTTTATTTATTAATTTATCTTTAATTATTACTTTCCTCTGTAAAATTATCCATGTTTATTTTTGCATAAGCCTGTCCAAATGTTGTTATTTTTCCCAAGCTAAACCTAAAGCATTGGTTTTTAATGCTATTCTTACTCGGTTTAGAGAAAAGCCGTGGTTTACTGACTGCACTGACTTTAAACTCATCTCCTGGCTGCTATTACTTTTCATATACGTATATATATGTATTTTTTTGTTTTTTTAAGTACAGAATGAGTAATGAGATTGGACTTAGGAAAGGTGGCCTTATTTGTCTTTGCAATTAATGCCTAACTTTGACACGTATTCAAAGGTCAACTGAAGTCTGCGGTTGAAAATGACAAAGATGTTTTCCAGGAGCTGAAGTCTAGTGACTGAAACAGTGGTAGAGGTCACGGTACTTAGATTTGGCCGTCTGTGAGCACGGCATACTTAGTGGAGAGTTTTTCCTGGGTTAGTCCTTTGTCCTGTTACAGTTAAACGCCCGCTATTCACACAGACCCTGCTGAAGGGGCGAGTTGAGTGTTAGTGCTACAAAAAGAGCAGGTAAGCTGCGTTCGTTGTAGGAGACATGAGAAATGCAAATCAGTGTGGACAGTTGCACCTAGTTCTGTGGAAGTCAGCAGAGCTGTGCCACTTAATGTCAGCAGCAGCAAATCCCGCTCCCTTGCTGGCTGATAAGGTAGGCTGACCCTGTTCCCCCCCTGCAGCCTTTTGCAGCCTGATGAAACTTCTCCAGAGCACCCATTTTTACCAACGCATTTAGAAGTAGCGTTGGGCAAGGAATTGGATGGCTCTATCCTGAGTGCCTGTCCGAGCAGAAGACAGTGGCAAAATAACACATCAAGCCATTTTTTAGAGAAGTGTATTTTTCCAAGAGGACTCGTAAGAAGTCTTAGCAATCCGTGGTAGGGCTCTGTGGTCATGCACGGTGAAGAACATGAGCCATTCTCATGGGAGATACGACCAAAGTCAGGCGTTGCTCTCCTTGTTGGTTATGCAGTCTTCTGTTATTTAGTCCATGGTCATTTTGTCGATGTTTCGGATGATAGAAAGAGGCTACTGTTTTTATTCAGAAAGCAGTGGTTGAAAAGTTCACAAAAACAACCACCTTATGTTTTTCTCCTGTGACTCCCACCCCTTCTCTCGCACGTTCCTGGCAGCCATCGGCCTTCGTTGTGCACAGCCTGGAGTTGCAGTTGCTGAAGGCAGTGTGAGATGACACAGCTGAAAGTTCCCAGCCATAGTCTAGTGCTGAAGTATTAGTCAGCACAGTATGAAGATTCACTTCTTTCCAGGTAGCTTTCACCCATAGTCATGTTTCTTGCTTCTAGAATGACTAGGACAACAGGGGCAACATCTGTCCTTGGTTGCACAGTGTCCTAATTTTCTACCTTGCATGCAGCATTGCTTCATAATGCACCAGTGCAAATGCAAACTTCTGGATTTTTCTGCTTTTGCTGGCAACAATCTAAAAAGCCTCCATTTTAAATCACTCTGGTGTTTCTTGATATCTCTTTAATTTGCAATGTCTAGCCTTAATGGTTGGAGTTTAAGCTTTCATGTTCTCTTGAGAGCACACTTTTGATGCAGAAATAATGTCCTGGAGCCTAAAATGCTGTAGTGTACTGTAGCAGGGATGCGATTTGAGACTTGTGCTGCAGATAGCCTAAGATAGCAAGGCTATTTAGAATAGAAAGGTGATTTTGTTTATTCGTATTTTAAACGTCAGCTAAGAGGGTTGGCTGGGGTGGCCTGGTTGGTGAAATTGGTTCCTAACTAGACTCACTTTTGCTGTAGAGCATGCAAGGACCCCAGAGCAACCATCTTTAATGGTGATTGCAGACTTGAGCTCCCTGCTTTAGAGCTAGTGTGCCATGCTGTGATCACCCAGTGGAGCCCGGAGGGAAGAATGCTTGCACAAAGCTACAAGAGAGCATGCACATCACTGGAGCTTTGCTGGTTTTTGTGAGGCTAGGTAATAATAGTGAACACAACGCTTTTATATCTGGGGAAAGCCACGGCTTTAGGATGTACTTGAAGGTATTTCACGGGTCCTGCTGGCCTAGGTGTGGTGCACTGGGTTGCCTTTCAGCAGGCAGGCTGCTGCAAGGGGAAGGCTTGAGTGATAATCCTCCATGAGAACCTGCCATGGCTTTTGGAACTTGGCGACTGCTGGACGAAGCAAAGCGGGTGGAGTTTTACCTTTAAATAGCTGCACTCAAGAATCTGTTGCTGCTGTTGTGATGACACATGGGTGTTGCTAAGGCTTTCAGAAGCCAGTGCTGACATATCTGTATTGGTGGTATGCTTTGCATGCACCGAAGAAAAGTGGATCATGTGTTCTCACTGCCACAGTTCTGCTCCCTTCAAAGGATGCGGGTGTGGGTCAGATTTTTCAGGTGTCAGAAAATGAAATTTTTGGCCAGAAAGCATGTGCTTGGTCTGCTTGTTTTATTTTTATGCCCTTGGTGCCGTTCCCAAGCTGGGAGGGGTAGCACTGCGGTGTTTACCCGTGCGTATGCACAGGGCCAGCCCTCGGCTTGACCTTGGTGCTCATGAGTTAATGAAAATCCTCTAACTCAGACCTGTGCAGGCTGCTAGGTGCAGTGGTGTGAGTGGGCAGATCTGGGAGAGGAAAATGCAACTCGCAGACTTTAATCGATTCTCACTCTGTAAATGCGCAACTGGCTGGGTGCAGTGATTTCCTCCAGCTAGGAGCCTGGCAGTGCTGTATCCCCCACTTGCATGGCTTTGTGCTTCAAAAGTCCCTCAGGATTTTGTGTTGCAGTGCTTTATCCAGCTCGCTTAGCAACTTTAGGCAAATTGCCTTCTCTTTTTGAAGTTTCGTCATTACTTAACTAAGTGTGCTCTTATCGTGCCTTGGGGGGACGTGTTGTGAGGCCCGCTCCATGTTTGTACAGGGCTTCTGATACCCTTGGAGAGCGCCCATTATGTGAGAGTCCACATGATTAACAGCCCTGGCTGTCAATGAGAGCTTTTGGAGAGCTGTGCATCGAGAGTAATGCAGCTTGAGAAGGTTGCAAAGAGGCACAAAATGCTGCCAGCAGTCTGTAGATTGCATTTGACAATGGTCTGCTGAAGTAGTATGTTCCATCCTGTATGCAAATTGAACTTTGTCAAATTGTGTTACCACAAGATATCTATATTTGATACTATATTTCTTTCTCACAGATTCTGCCTGGCTTGTTCATTGGCAACTTTAAAGGTAAGATTAGTTTTATCATTTCTTCTAGGATTGCTTAACAGGGGTCTTTAGCTGTTGTTTCGCAGGCCGGAGGAGTTCTCTGATGTCTGTGCAGCTGCTTTAACCTCATCTTGCTTCATTCTTGGATTCACCTGACAGCATTTAAAGAAGAACCTCTTTGCCCTCTCATCCATGTGCTGCACTGCAAGTACTTTTATGAAAAGAAAAATGAATGCCATCTCCTCAGTTCATGTTTCAGCTGGAATTCCTAAACATTGGCCTGCCTTAAATGATTCCTGTGCTAGGCGGACAAGCATGTGACCCAGGCAGATTCTTTGTAAGGCTTATAGCAAGCCCTCCTTATAAGTAAAGCTTAGAGTGCCTCCTGCACATTGCTTTCTTTATTTTGGTTATTTGTAACAGCTGTCAAAGAGTTCTGTTATCACTGCATGCGAGACTGGTAGGTCTGCAGATTGCTGTCTGACCACCGATACTTGCACTGCCTGTGCTGCAGATGTACGATCCTCTGATTGTTTACCCTTTTGCATGAGGTTTACCTTTTGTTCACAGAACCATATTTAGAAAAAATAGGAGACTTTATGTAGGCATCCAAATAAATGACCTGTTCTCAAAGTCCCCTGTTAGCAGCAGTTGCAGCTGACCGTCCTTACTCTGAAATAAAGGAGTTGTGTCTGTACAGTCTTTCTGAGGTTGAGGTGCTATACTTGCTGTGTTTCATTCTGCTAACAAAGCAGGACTCTGCAGTATCATACCCTTCTCAATCTGTCCGATATTGTAGCTGACCTGCTAAGATTGGACAAAATTTGCACTGGATTTAGATACTGCTATATGTCTTCTATGTTCCCCTCTTCCTTGCCTCCCCTGCACTAAAACCTGCAACTTCACTATTTTCTGCCTGAACTGCTATCTCATTTACCTGACTCTGAACCTGTATGCTCTAGAAGGCAGCCTTGCTGCCCAGGTCCAGTGCTTGCTGCTGCTGTGTAGCAGAGCTGAATGCCCTGAGAAGTAGCCCAGGGAACATGTGAAGCTGAGAGCTGTCTTTTGCCACGCTGGGATGCCAACACAAGTACAATGGCTGCTTGTGTGTGAGAGTCATGCCACAGTAAGGGAAGTGAGAGGACGAAGACCAGTTGATAGTGATCTAAGAGGGTAATAAAAGGAGGAGAAACAGAAAAGAAGGGGAAAACAGGGGATATAAGAGAGAAAGGCTAGGTTGGAAGACTGACTGCTGCATGAGCTAGTGACAGAACTAAATCAGAGCTGTGTTCTTTCCTTTTCTTTGTCCAGTAATGTGGGAAAGGGGCAGGATGGGGGATGGAAGGTGGGCAATAGAGTCACTGGCTTTAAAGTTTCTGGCAGGGTGGGCAGGATAGGCCTGGGGATGGCTCTCTGTCGCTCTTGCTGCTGCAGCCCTGCTGGTAAATCCTTGACAGTACGCCCAAGGGAGTGAAACTCAGCCGGAGCATCTTTTTCTCTTTGCAGTTTTGTTTTCAGCCAGTGAACAATATGACCAGCTGAGGGGAGTTGACTAGGGTTGCAGAGTGTCAGCACTGCCTGTGCTGGGGTTGTGATCCTTGTGCTTGCTCTGCTTTGCTGGTTCAGCCATGCTTGCCATTGATGCTACGTCAGTCACTTCTGCACAGGGAGCAGAGGTGTGCATGGGGGTGGGTAGTATTCCTGGAAGCATCTCTTGGAAAAAAGCAGAGACTGGAATGCTTCATTTACCCACATAAGAGGAAAAGGATGGGCTTGAATATCAATATCTGTGTTTTGGAGTCTGTTTCTAAATTGATTAAAAACCCAAGAAAAGTGTTCACTTATTTATTGTTATGACTCTTGGTCATGTTGCATATAATTCTTAACCCTCATGAGTGTACCTCTCTATAGGTATACACAAACAGGAAGAGAGAATATTGATGTTGCGGTACTTCATTAACACAAAAGTGAAGTTTTATTGTATTAGCATCTTCAGCACCTCTTGCCCCCTCCCTCCCCCTTTCCAACTGCTTCAGAACAATTGCAATTGCTTTCCATGCAGTGAAGTCATCCCATTTAGGAGCAGGCATTGAGTTTATTATCACCAGTGTACTTTTCCGGAGGAGTTTGATTACCATGTTCCCAAGGCATGCTCTGATTTGTGGCACTCTTTCAAAAAGTGACTAATGAATTTTGAGACTGCCATAAAGGGGATTGTTGCTGAGAAATGCTCAGCAGCATGCACTTGGGCTTGGTTAGAATGTCCCAATTTGGGCGGCTGGAACATCTAGCTACTTCTACAGACAGGGGTTTTAGCAAATTGTTTCCTGTAATGCTTCTCTCCCTGAGTAGCCAGGCTGCTCAGAATTAAATGAAGTTCCATCTGGTCAGCCAGAATAGCACCAAATCCTTGGCACTGTGCATCTCAACTGGATGCAGAGTCGAGGTGCTCTGGCGCGTTCTGTGTCTGTGTGCAGGGGGGTGAGAAGTTGGCAGAAATCTCTGAAGTGCTCTGATCCGCCCTCTGGAGGATAGTCTCTCCTTTCTCCAGTGACTAAATAGGGAGTCCAGGGAGGCAGAGTTTCCATAGCTGGTTCCTAAAATCACCATCCTCCTCAAGTTTGTCTCCCCGCTGTATGAGAAACCTCTGGGGAAGCTGGCAGTCTGAGGGCGGAGGGAGAATGTTTTGCAGTTCCTGCTAAATGAAAGCAGGATGTGAAAGGATGTTAAATGCTGTAGTCGTGGAGGTGTATTGTCTGCAGAAGGCATTCAGCAGTTGTTCTCTGGAATTACTATTCAATATCCAGCAATATTTCTGCTTTATGCATTGTTGTTCCTACTGTCTTTTTAGGCATAATTAACACAGAACCAGTCTATGTCTGAGAAAGTGCAAGCTCTCCCACCTTTAACTGGGAAATAAACTAAGACCAAAGAGAAACCTGTAGTCTACATCTGGCAGAAATGGGAGTAGAGCTTTCCCATTGTGGTTTGAGTGCTGCTGCTGTGCAAGCTTCTAGCTGCATCAGAATGAGAGAGGTTTCTGCAACCACCTTAGGGTGTAAAGGATAGAGGGCATGTAATCCTGACTATGGAAAGCACTGAAATAAATATGTGCTGAAATCCCACCAAGCCCACAGCACTTGAGTATGTCTCTCCTTGTTATCTTTGAAGATCTGTGGGTGTTACTGTGCTCACCAGAAGAAAATAGAAATTGTAGCCTATTTTTGTGTGTGTGTGTATTTGAGATTGCACAGCTAGAGGGCAGAAAAATTCAAGAAGAACCACAGGTGTCCATACAGTACAGTTTAGACTGAGTTTGGTCTGAAAGCCCAGGGGGAATTGGAACTCCTGGGCTTCTTCAGTGAAAATTAATGAGGAGTTATAAATTGAAATAAAGGGGAGGGGCACAATTAGGAAGGGGAAAGTAGTGGTAAACTCTTCTACCTGGCTCTAGTTTTGGGGGAAATTTAGTTTGTTGCAGTTGCTCCTTTGCTCCTTTCAGATGAAATTCAATTCTGCAACTCTCCAAAGACAAATAATTTATTGCATGCCTTTGTATCTTCTGCACTGGGAATTTGATTTCCCCTGAAAGGCACCTGGGTGGCTGACAGAAAAAAGATGCTTTGTTTCTTCACAGACTGATAGGGCAGGGAGCTTTTTCTGCACAAATAGAACAAATTATTTTTTCCAAGATGGGGTTCCAAGTGTATGCTTGATTGCTTCCAAACTTGAAGCTGTAGCCCCAGACATTCATGAGTGTTTCTACCTTGAATATTTGAAGAGCTTTTGTCCTTCCTTGCTTGTACTCAGTTGGAAGACTCAAGTTTTTTCCAATGGAATATTTGGGGGCTTTTTGATTCGAAGGGGAAAGCCGCAATATGAGGTTTAATTCCCCCAAAGAGTCCAGTTTTGCTGTGAGTGAGCTGGAGAGTCTAGGGAAAGTTTATATCCTTCCCATTGCTGAGTGCAAAAAGGTGGTATCCACCAAGTGGTTCTGCTGTGTTTCTAGATCCATTCTGTTATCAGCTTTGTAGTTCTTTAGAGAAAAGGTTAGTTTTTTTTTTCTTTTTTTCTGAGGCTTTATTTCAGATAGTGAAAGCAGGAGAGGATACTGTTCCCTTTTTTTAGGGAAGGAAGATCTTTTTTCAAGGGTCGTCAAGATGATTAAGCCTTTTTTCCTCAGCTTCCTCATGCACTGGAAAAGTCCTCCTGAAGAAGCTGAGACAAATCACTTAATAGAATATAATCTGATGTGGCAACAGGAGATGGGGAATTTTTGTTCATATGTTTAGTTTTTGTGCCTGTAACTATGGGTCACTGGAGTTTGCTTTGACATCAGGAGAACTTTGTTCTGTGCATTCTCAGTAACAGTTCTTAGCGTCCTGAGCCACTGGAGGGTAAGTTCTCCAAAGAGTCGTAGAATCATTTCATTTACAGAGAGATCATTTACGGACAGAGTGGTGAGGTGCTGGAACAGCTGCCCAGAGAGGTTGTGGATGCCCCGTCCCTGGAGGTGTTCAAGGCCAGGTTGGATGGGGCCCTGGGCAGCCTGGTCTAGTATTAAATGGGGAGGTTGGTGGCCCTGCATGAGGCAGGGGGGTTGGAGATTCGTGATCCTTGAGGTCCCTTCCAACCCTGGCCATTCTGTGATTTCAGTTGGGAAACACCTGCAACATCATCAAGTCCAACCATCACCTAGCACTACCAGATCCTCCACTAAACTGTGTCACGTAGGGCTGTGTCTGCACGTCCCTTAAATACTGTCAGGGATAGGAAACATCACCACTTCCCTGAGCAGACCCTTCATTTGCTTAACCACCCTCCATGAGGAAGCTCTTGTTAGAGCTTGTTATCTCAACCTCCCTATAGCTCTGTCTGGTTCTATCCAAAGTAGAAGAAGAGGTGTTTGTTTTAAAATAAACAGAAAATTAACCCAAACCCCAGTAATGATTAAAACAATGACAACAACAAAATCCACCATTGCCCCAAAATCAGAAAACACTAGTGATGGTGAAACTGTCTGTAATCTCTATACATCTGCAGGTTGAGACCTGACAGTGTTGTACTTTGGGGCCTCCCTTGCCTTGTTTTTGCATACATAAATTTTGATTCTGAAAACTTAATTGCAACTAGCTTACTGCATTATGAGAATGCATGTTTCTTTTCACACTAACAACAAAGCTAGCTGTGGGCTTCTAAGGAGGAAGCAAGGATGCCTTTTGTAAAGGATAGCTAGAGAAGAAAGGTGACAAAATACAAAGGAACATGTCATTGTGTGGAGCCGTTTAACAGGTGAGTTGCAGTTAAACGTTGTGGATCCAGACGTATTTCACAGAATACTTTTTTTTTTTCCTGGCACAATTGGTAATTTTATACTTTGTTGTTTGCAGTAGAGATGGGAAAGGCTCTACACCTTAAATGGAGGAAAGGGAAGCTAACCATGGGCACAGGATGGGGAGAAGAAGAGTTCTACAACATGAACTGCACCGTACACAAGAAGAGAGCTTTCTGAAGGCTTTACTCAGATGTCTCCATTAGTTTAGAGATGTTTCACTGTCTGCTGTAAGGAGTCCTGCATTTGAGAGACCATTCAGGGATGCACAGGATGGACTCTGATAGGTTTCTTCCAGAAGTGGGGTGATTTT
The DNA here is from genome assembly GCF_023343835.1 of Lagopus muta. Classification (NCBI taxonomy): domain Eukaryota; kingdom Metazoa; phylum Chordata; class Aves; order Galliformes; family Phasianidae; genus Lagopus; species Lagopus muta. The sequence continues at coordinate 80,827,145 of NC_064435.1, read as the reverse complement.
TGATGTGGTTTCAAAATATGAGCCTGTGTGTGGTTGTACAACACTATGCTACAGTAAAAAAAGCTAGAATTACTGTGCTGTGCAGGTGATTTTTCTGTCTTTTAATGGTCCCTTACACAATCCCTTTAATTTTTGTAAGTTTATGGTACAAGACCACGAATATCTCATTTGCACTATTGTTTAAGTCAACTTTGTCTGTAGTATCTGTAGACTTATGGCAGGGGCTGCAAGGGGAATTATCCTTTTATAATCTGTGCCAGGTTTAGATCCAGATCATACAGTCACTGGCTGAGAATTTTTCTCTGTTTCATAGAGGTGACTTTTTGGGTGACTATTTCCTAGTACACCAAGGACTTGACATCACGCTGGGATGCAGCTCTAAGATAAAGCCATTTCCAGCTCACTTCTAGCAATATCATTTATTGCATGATTTTGATTTGTTTTGGTGAACTTACTTAGCTGAAGAACTAATATCTTTCAGTCCTTTTGAGTTACAGTGTCCATTAGGCTTTTCAATCTGCCTTGAAGCAGTCAATGTTCACTGTGGGTCATGTTTGCCTTATGTGGCAAACCACTTCTTAGCTTGTGGGTCATACTTACCTTAGGGAATGGAGTCTAACTGTGCCCTTTTGCATTCACACCAGGAATTGGAGCCTGCAGGCTCTGAAGTCTGTCTCTAGCCTTTTGGGAACTGAAAGCACTTTCTTTTAGGAATGTTTAGCCTGTCATCTAGGGCGTTCAGAACCTTAGATGTTCTCTGAGAAATCAGGACTGTTCTGTATACTTCTAATAAACCCAAAGCATTAGAACACCTCTCCTGGCAAACATTAGTGTTTCTTCTTTGAAATGCCTACTGTGGGACTCTTAGGAAATTCCAGTTGTTCTATGAAGCTGGACCTTAATTCTGTTCCAGATAGAATTTGGGTTAATTCTCTCCTGAAGGGATAAGTAACCGTGTTGGTCATACAAGCTCAAACAGCAATTATTGGAAATTGACTCAGTTCTGACTTTTCATTGTATTAGCCCTGAATAAGCTTTCACAATAGGATTAACTTTAAATATTCTTGCCTGTTGCTGTGTTCATGTGGATTTGTCTGCAGGGAAGTATAATTAAATGCCCAGTTCCACTTTGAGATGTAGAAAAGGCATTGAAACTTTATAGTAGAGTGGAGAAAGATGAAGCAAGAGGTGCTGATAGAGCTCTTGCACATACATTAAAAAAAAAAAAAGTGTACAGGTGATGCTATTGTTATTTTTGTACCTAGAGAGAGCCGGTTTGAAACCTTTGTGGTCAGTGCTCTTTTTTTGTGTGCAGCCAGGCTAATGTGAACAGATTGTATGGGCTAATTTGGAAGGCAGGTGTTCTCATCATAAAACCACTGGTGTAATAGGCGTGATGTGTCATGTCATGCTCATGGGAAAAGGTCAAGAGCAACTGGACACAAACTGACTTTTACCTGTATTTGTGATTCTTCAAGGTCATTTTCTGATATGCAGATCATTCAGTGGAGGGAAAGTTGCTCACTGATGACTAATGATCTATTTTACCTTCTTTCTCATAGAAACAAAACTATATTTTCACAATATCTAGCGTCAGAATCTCTTGCCCCAGTTTGCTTTCCAGTTTTGAATGTTTGAAACACCTCAGTTAAAGGTCTAGGAATCACTTTTTCACAGTTGTGCTTCCTCATTACAGCGTTTTTCTTCATGCATTCAGAATCGTCTTGGTCTCTCCTTGTATTTAAAATAGTGCTGTGTATTGGGTAAATGCACCATTTTCTCTACTGGTCCTCAGAAAATAAGAATCTAGTTCTGGTGTTGACTGGCCCATTATTACCTTAATTTGAGTCATTAAAGCCGTGGTTTGCTTCACTACTCAGCCTGGGTATGGCAAGGTCGGTACCTCAAGTTAAATTATATCTCTTGAAGTGGGATTTGTGGGTGAGAAGATTTCTTGTACAGCTCTGACTGCTTGTTCAGATGGCCATCACCTGCACATAGACGTGCACAGATTTACATTTCAGATGCAAAATATGCGAAACTTTTGACTTAAGAACACATTCCTGAGTCACTTAAGTTTGTTCTTTATATAGTATTTAATTTGTTTTGGAGTTAAAGTTCTTTTCCCCATCCCCCTCTGATGATGGTGTTCTAGAACAGCTGCATTTGAGATTTTGCTTTACTTCTTGAAGCTTCAAAAAGAAATGTAGCAATGGCAGTGTTTTTTAACATGCACAAGGGAAAAAGGAATGGGGTGTTGTTTCAAGAGATTAAAAAATGTCTTTTATTCCCTTTACTGCAGATGCCCGAGATGTAGAGCAGTTGAGCAAGAATAACATTACGCACATTCTTTCAATTCATGACAGTGCCCGTCCTATGCTGGAGGTAAGAGGGATACTCCATAATAAACTTACTTTGACACTGAGAGTCACAGCTACCTTGGGATTTATGTCGTGTTCTGTATGACAGGTGTTTTGTAATGGAATTTGGAAATGTTTGACAGCTGTAGTCTTGGGATTCAGTCACAAATTTTGCTGTTGCTGCTGTTATAACAACAAGTAATCTAGCTGACAAAGAAAGAGACAATTATAGTGTCAGTCAGTATAACACAACAATGGGATTGTTATCAATCTAGTAGTAAAGGCAGATTTTCTTGTGTGTGGAGTTCATGCATCACATCAACATTCCTTCTCCCTTTTTCGCACTGCCAACTCGCCTCTGTGCTGGGCCACTTTCTTGAATCTTTAAATCGAATTGTTGTCTGACTAGTTTGCAGTCCTCCTTAAGTCTTGGGGCCTCGGAGAAACAAGAGCTCTCTTGTGTAATGTATCTAAGACAACGGAGTGTCTGTAGGTCTCCAACTCTTTAACACAAAATATTATTCCTTGTTTTATGAAAGGGGAACTTATCTCAAGAGTTGAAATGACTTGACTTGCTGTGTTGTCCTAAAGCAGTGAAAGAGTTGGAACCGATCCGTTACTCTGTTTGACTGTGCTTTCTTCTTTATGCCATGTTGCCTTAAAGGGAGAGAAGTGTGTCAAGGCTTTGCTACACCCTAGAATCCTGCTGTTGATTTATATTGAACTATTTGTCCTCTTAAATTCACTAGCTCATTCCGTGCATTTCATTTTTGGTGAAATATGGCAAAGTGGAAGGTAAGACAGTTGGTGGTTTCACCTCTGGGATCTCTCCTTTTCACTCTTGTCACATGAAGTCTCTAGTGGATTCAGTCCTAAAACTACAAACTTACTACAAAACTTCCACTTCTCCCAGGCAAATCAGTAGTCAAACTGAACAAAAGATATCCCTAATATGTTGCGATTAAAACAAAAATGAAGTTCATGGGGAATTGAAGGTTTTCTTTTAGCTCAGAAGTGGATTTAAGCAGAGTTTACGTAAGCTGTTAACTTTGAAGTGTCCATCTGACTTACGTTGAGCCTGATGCAGGTTAGTTCTGAATCACTGAACTTCAAACTGCTCTTAGTTGAGGAGAGATGAAGTTGCTTCCTCTGGGGTGCTGCTCTCTAAAATGAGTAGAGGTTTGATTTGTTTTATTATCATTATTAGAAAGGTAGGAATGCTAATTATGGCACGTTCCAGCTGCAACCTCAGGTCAATGTTTCTTGTGGTGGTGGTGGTAGTTCTGACAGCCCACACGCCTTCCTGACATGGCGTTGCATCTGTTTGTGGGTCTGTGTGGTGAACAGATCTGGGAGCTTGTGTGAACCAAATATAATCAAGTCACCATTTCTTCCTCTAGCTACTTCCACAAAAGACACTGAGTATTAAATTTACCCAGCTCAGTTCCCAATCTGGTTCATGATGCAGTCTTAAAACTTACAGTGGTTGAGGAGCAGTGGCTGGTCAGTGGCTGGTTCTTTGTTCACCCTTGCCTCTGAAATAAATGTTTCTCTAACTGTGCCTTCTGTTTTTGCAATGTGCAATGTATTCTTCTCCTTGCAGGTGCTGTGGAAAGCAACAGTTAAACTTCTGTAAATAGAGCAAGGATTTCAAGGTCCATTTGTTTGGGACCTGAACTGATTATTATTGCTTTATCATTCATAGTCTTACTGTGAACTTACTTTATCTGCATCTGAATGTTTCTCTTTTGGAACAAAGACCTAGAAGACATTGTGTTACTTCCTTTATTATTTGCATCTTCCCATGTCTGTAGGTAGGTTTGTTTATAGCTGAGGTATCCATGTAGTGCTTGAGGCTTGTTCTCAAGTCCACTGAAGTCAAACAGGAATGTTTTTCTGATGCATTTCCCTTCCTTTTATGCTAGACATCACTGTTTGCAAGTGAGAGCCTACGTTGGTATTCAGAAATCCATTTAATTTTATTTGGACCTTTGAACATGGAATTGCTGTGAATTGAGAAGCTTTTTTTCCTGAGGCTCCCTGTTTTGTGTGTGTGGGCATTGATCGTTTCTAAAATGCTGCAGTGTCATGAGCAGCAGTAGTTGCATTTGTCTCTTGCTAACAAAATTTCAAGGATTTCCTAATTATCCTATAGGGAATGTTACAAATATTCCATAAAGCAAAGTTTTCTCTGCAAACCACGAAAGGGTAAGTGTTTTTAGGAACAGAAAACTCACTGTTGTTGTCAAAGAGGATTTGGTCCTCTTTAGCTGTCTATAGAACAAACAAATATAGGTGCATACTCTCAGAGAGGTGCCAGATTACTCACATCTTGCTTGTCATGTTTTGAAATTATGGTAGTGACTGTTATGATGCAAAAGTTCTTCTGATAAAGCACCTGAAGCTGCAAACCTTGGGTAGAGGATGAAAATGAGCAATCTGGTTTCAATGTCCGCACTGGGTTGGAAGAATACTCAAGAGAAAAAAGTAAATGTCCAGTACATGTGGAGATCACTAACTTGTTAGATTATAAAATTACTTTCCCTTTTAGAAGCTTAGGACATTGCCACTCTCCTGACAGATTGTTCTCACCTAATTGTGTTTGAAGTATTCACAGTAGCTTATAAAATGTGTGCTTCTTTCTGTGTTTTATATGTATTGCAGTATTTGGAAGTATTTTCTAGTAGCTTACCAGATTGCTAGAAAATGACTGAAGAGTTTCAGAAAAAACATTTGTTATATTGGTTTAGGTTTCGTAGTGTTTTTCTGTTGAAGAGATGATTAAAAGGAAGCTTTTCTCACTGAGATTTGGTTTCAGAAGTTATTTTGATGATTATTTACAAATCCTCATGGACTTCTAAGTTGTGTGCGGCTCATAATTGAAGTTCAGCCTTGGAAAGCTGCGGTGTGCTTTCAAGTTGGAATAATGAGAAGAAGTAGGTTGGTAAATCAGCTGGAATATAACATTTTTCATACATTCAGTTATGGTCAGCCTACGTTAAGTACAAGACATAAAATTGTTTTGTAAGGCTTTCAGGTGTTTTAGACTGAAAGGAATCTGCCAAAATCTGGACTAAGCTGTCTTGCAGTATTGCCCCTTGCTTCTTGTTAATTAAATTATTTCAAGAAAATATAAAACCAAGCCTAAAATTAATTCATATTTTAAAAGCATCCTGAGGCTGCTGTTCCGATGAAGCACACCGTTGCTAAATGGGATCTTAACCTGTTAAGTAAACATTTTATATTTTAAAGATGCATGTTTATAACTCCATCAGAAAAACTGTAGGTAACTGGTGGTATGTCCCAGTGAAAGGGCTGTGTGCCACACACAGCAAGGTTGTTACTTCAGCTGTGCAGAAGGAGCCCTCTGAATTAGAATGATGTCCAATAGTGCTGCGTGTTCCCACACAGACATGGAAGCCGGTTGGCTCCTCCAGAGCACTCTGGACAGCTGCTGTTGGAACGCTCACAGAGGTTTTATATCCACACAAAAGCCATACGCAGAGAAGAACAATTAGGTTTCTTGCCACCTGCTTTCTGATCTCTTTCCGAGCTAGTTCAGATTTGAAAACCTCTGGTCAGAATGTAAGAGAGAGTGAAAGGCAGATGGGAAATCAGATACCTGTGTGCTTTAAGTGGTTGTGTAGCTTGCAATGACCTGTTGTATCTCTTAGTTGAACTCCTTTTTTGTTTTAAGGCCAAGACAAATAGCTGTTGGGCTTCAGAGACCAAAATGCTTAAAGATCTGACTGCTGTGATATCTAGGCATCCTAACCAAGCAGTCAGTCAGAATATAAAGAGAAAATGGACACTTAATTCCTCCTAGGCACTTCTTCCCTTTCTCTACAGACAAGCTGTTGCTTCAGAGAAATCTAACTGAGCCAATTAGAGCCCTTGCTTTTGGCAAGCAGTGTTCTTTTGGGATGCTCTGGGAAATGGCCCCCAAGAAATATCAAGCTCAAATGCTACTTAACTTACTAGAGCTTTTCAGTATGTTAGAGGATACAAAACCTAACACGTTAGAGCCTACTTTGCTACTACTGTTGAGAAAGGCATGCAGCAAAGTCATGTTGGTGATGTTTACCTTTACTCTACTCCTTTAAATCTGGGACCTAACCAGTTCTGTGCCAGTTGATCTAAGCGAAGGAGGTGAAGGCAAGTCTTGTTAATCTTTCTTACAGTAATCTGGTTGCAGGTTGTTTCACTGTGGAATTTCCAGGCGTTTGACCCTGTTTGGAGGGATGGCACTTGGAGGTGGATGCTGGCCCAAACTAAGTAGGATGCTGGTGTAGACTGTGCAGCTGTTTCAACAGAGCTGTGTCCCACTGTGGGAAGTGTGTACTGTTGTGGGTAGTCATCTGTCAGCAGCTGAATTTGCAGCATCCTTAACAGTTACTCTTGCCCTTTCCCTGTCCTTCCCACTGCACACACACACATTTAAATAATGGTGAAAACAAAAATGTTTCCCCTCTGCATCGTGCAGTAGTTGTTGTGTGTAATGTGGGAAGGCCTATGGCATGACTCCTAGAAGCAGAAGGGGTGCTAGGAATTATTCTGTTTTTGTGGCTGTTCAAGCTCAGTCCCAGAGACTGATAACCACAGAAGAAGGCAGGAAATTACCTGATTACAGTCCTCAGGTCCCCATGCAGAGAAACCATATTGGTATAAGAAATGAAGGTACATGTGTTCAGGTTGGAAGTAAGCAAGGTTTTTAACAAGGAGGATAAGTAATTGCTGAAAAATACTGCCAAGGCAGTGGTAAATTTTCTTGTGCTCCACTTTTGTGTGAAGTCAATTCATGTCAAGTGTAAAGGTCTTTGAACTTTGTACTTCTGTGTTGAGCGCTTCTCAGTCCTTGGTCTGTCCGAGATGCTTTGAGGTGCCAGCTGTGGAGACTGCTGAGTATATTGCAGGCACCTGCCCATCAATCCAGAAATGGACTGAAACTACCAGCTTCTTTCACATGGTACACCACACATTTGTCAGTTATTAATAATTTTGTTTTTTTTCTCTTAACTAACACCAGAAGTTTGACTTAGTAAATGTTTAACATGTATTACTGGTTGCCTGTGTTTGTAGAGTCCTTCAGGATTAATTTGTTTACAGCGTTCTCATTGTCAGATGACCTGTGCTGCACTGCAGGCAGCTAAATGCTGCACTCATCTTGGAGACATAGCAGTAACAACGTAGATCTTAACAAGAGTTTACCTGGGCGTCCCTGTACTGTCCTCAGTCACAAGAGCTTTCCATGTTTATAGCAGCTCTGTTTGCAACATACTGCATTAGGAGTAGGCTTTTGCATGTGTGTTGCTTCTATGTGCCCGTGAGTTTTTTGTTCCGTCTTTCCTGTTGCTAGAGAACTTGTTTTGCTTTTATTTTTATTTTTAGTGTCCTTTTTCGGATGGAGTGTATCAGTACATGAGTGTAGTCATTTGATTGAAGTGTAAGTAAAACCCTGACAGAATATGCCTGATTTTCTGGAAGTTCGGAATGTTATTTTTCTTTGCCCAGTACCAAAAGTTCTTGTAAGTTTTAGACATCCCTTTTTCATGTAAATAACCAGCCTGTATCCTGGTGATAATCAGGTACTCAGATGCTGTTGTTTCAAGTCTTGTGGCTTGCTAGATTTATTCTCTAAATGAGTGATCTTAAGGCACTTCATTTTTGAATGCTGCAATGTCTTCTTTCTCAATTTCTTGCTAAGAAAATATTTTAATACCGATGAGACATCTACTCTTTTTTCCTCTCACTCAATATAGTATCTTATAGATTGTTTTAATCCTCACTCTGCAGTTAACCAAAGCACCATCAGGTTAGAGTCATTTAATTTTCTTTCCTTGAGCATTCTGATGTCATTAACAGTATCATCTTTATCTGGTATGTGCTGTCTCCAGAGCTGCAGCTTTTCTCCTTGTTTTCCTGACCTGATGACTGGGAAAGGTTGCAGGGGGAGTTAGGCAAGAGCAAATTGCTAAGCATCTTGCTCGATCTGCTTGCTCGTGCAGCCAGCACAACAGAGCTATATATTTGAGAATAAACGGGATGGTCCAGTAGAAATAGGATTGAAAATATTCTATCCTTGAGAAACTTAGTCAAAAGAGAGAAGCACAGTTAAAACTCTGTGCTGTTATTTAAGAACAATCTTTCTTGCTCCTTGAGTAAACAGCAAATAGATAAAATCATAGAATCATAGAAGTGTCTTCTGAGATCATCAAGTCAAACCGTCAGCCAGTCACCACTGTGCCCACTGGACCATGTCCCTAAGTGCCACATCTGCACGTTTCTTGAATAGTCATAGCCTGCAGGCCTAGTATAGATAATGCATTTATATCAGGCTGCATCAAGATCTGGGTCTCATTTCATTTTTCAAAGCCTGGTTGGATGTTGTAAATCTTAATGCATTTCCAATTGGACGTGACAGTCGTGCAAATGTGTGAAGATCATCTTTAAAAAACCCACATAAATATAATTAAGAAAAACAAAGTAAATTGTTCTGCCACAATTCAAATAATCTGCCTCAATATAGAAGTTTTTTTGTTGGATTTTTTTTTTTTTTTTTAATGTATGTGTATGTGTTGGGGACTTTGTGCTGAAACAAGGGGAATAAAGATCCTGTCATGCCTCTTGACAGCTCTGGAAGTGCTGAAAGCCACTTCAGTTCTTTCTTCTCTGTCTCTGTAATGCGAAGGAATATCCCCACACAGCATTTGTCTGGGCTCAGAAGCATACCAGTTCACAAAGTGAAATAACTGAAAAAGGGAAAAATAGGAAAACTAAGCAGCTGGCATCTGCTAATTCTGGACAGATGTGGTTTAATGAAGAATACTAGTTTATTAAAACTGCATTATAGTGTTGGATAACATACAGAAGCCTTGAATTGGAAGAACCTTTTCATATATGAAAATTGCATGTCAGTGGCATGATGAAAGAAATCCCCGCTTCATATGACTGGCAGCACGTTGTGTGCATAGACTCTGCTGTCCAGAGACTTAGGGGAACTATTAAAGGGTGAAATGGAAAAGAAGTCTTCAGAATCAGAGTTGCTAATATATCGCAAGGTCGTTGCTGTTTTATAAAGATTAGCTCAGCAAATTATTTAGTCAAGTCAAGCTATGGCTTCTGTCTCCAGCAATAAGCTCTCATATGACCAGCGTTGCCACCAGTGGAAGCGATCAATTTTCAGCCTTTATGAACATCAAGGGGAAGCCTCTTCTAATAAAAATACTTAACTTTCTTTTATGGTATTTCAGTGCTTTTGGGGTAAGGTTTTCCCCTTCTGTGTCAAAAGACCATGCTGAGCAAAATAGGTACCATCTTTCTCTCAGGTGTAGTGGCACCAGAAGATTTTCTCCTGTTTAAAGCAATGCCTTTTCTGGCCTTGGCTCTGTTTGTGAAGTTAGTAGCTCTGACTAATTTTTCAGAAATGACTTTGATGTCCCACTAAGAAGCCTCTAAGTAACTTCTACAGAGCAACGTTTAAAGTTTGTTAGGCTGGGATCATCAGGATTTACCCTTGGTAGAGGCTGCTGTAATGGCGATGCAGTCAAATCAGTTCATTGTTTGAATTGCTCAATAGCCACTGGCTGTGTCAGGGGAAGCATGTTCCTTAGTGGCAAATGGTAGGGAAGAAAGGATGAAGAATGTTTGAAGCTTGCAGTTGTTTGTACAAGGGCTTTTTTTGCCCAGCAGATGCCAAGGCTGATTGGGTACTGAGTTGACTGGAGCAGACCAAATGCTCTGACTTACGCTGTGCCAAAGAGGTTGTGTTGGGGGACGTAATCCAGATGTGTAAATGTGAATGTGCTCCTGAGGTGTAGTAATTGTGTTCCAGAGTTCCCTGAGACAAAGACAGAGGTGGGACATATTGCTTTAATGTAGTACTTGGAGCTCCCTTAGGGATCAGGGACGAGCGTGATGGATGTGTGTGCGGCGCTGAGTAAGCCATGCCTTAACAAGGTCCTGACTCTCAGCTGAAGTATGCAGTCCTGAAGGAGGTGAGAAGTGTAAAGTCATTGGTGTTTTCTCCTTCTTCTAATTCTTTCAAGATAAGCCAGATCCAAGATAGAAATGATATACAAAGCTCTTTGTAAGCCAAGTCAAAGCCATAACTTTTCAGTGTTTCAGCATTATGTTAGCAAGGTGGATTGAGTTGAGGTTAGGTTTGACTGGACTTAATGATAGGGACTTTTCCAAAAGTGTTACTAAGAAAACAAACTTTGCAAAAACAAACAAAAAAAGAAACACCCCAAAACCAACACCTCCTCTCAAAAAAAAAAAGAAAAGCAAAAACAGCAACAAACCATGACTTACTTATAGTAAAATAGTTTTTTACAAGACAGCCCATACTAAGTGTGTAAATTCTATTGCAGGAGCTTTCTGTGGTTCATATTGTTCATCTAATTTCTATGTCATTTATAGTTTTTCAAAATCAAACCTGAGTGTGTTGTTCACTAAAGTCAATTAGCAATCATGGGTTTTTTGGTTTTTTTTTTTGGTTTTTTGGTTTTTGGTTGTTTTTTTTTTCTTTTTTTTTTTTTTTTTGCTGAAGCACAAATGTATTTTCTATGAGTCATTAATAAAATCGGCACCAATGGCGATCGCTACAGAAAGCAACTGAAAGGACAAGCAAACGGTTGAATGGTTTTCAGTTCAGCATGTTCGGTTTGGTGTATTACTGAACAAAACTCTTCGTCAGCTCTTGTTGGTTTGGCTTGAGGAAGCTTTGTGCTGGCTGTTTCCCACTTTAGCTTTTTTGCTGAAATGCCCCTAAACAAAAATAAGTCCTGTCCTCATCTGTTGATGTGACGACTCAAATTAACACATGGTTTTTGACTAACCTGAAAGAACTTGCCAGGTGCTAGAGGTTTCCTATTTGCATCTGGCTTTACAAATTTAAGTTTAGGGTTTTAGGTTTAAAAAAAAATTCTTGGAAGTCGTTGATGGCATCTTTACATAAATTTAAATATAGAGTGATCTATTGCCAAAAATACAGTCTTGCCTTTTTTAACCCTTTTTTTTTTTTTAATAAAACCTCTTCCCCCACCCCTCCTGGGGGAGCAGAAATTTTGTAATTGATGTTATTTTTTTCTTCTTTCTTTCATCTTTTTTAGGATGTCTTTTAACATCCTAAATTGTAGATTCAGATTTCCAGTGCTAATCACAACGTGAAAAATCAAAAGGTTGTGCATGCAATAACAGAAGGGGCAGCGTTCTGAAGAGCATCTGCTAAACGTACTGAGTTTTGTGTAAAAATCCCTGGAGTGTTTTATTTCTCAGATAGGTTAGTATGATTTCGTTGAACTGTGCCTCTTTCTACATCACCTCGTAGTGTGTTTTCTCATATAGAAAAGAAAAGGTCCATGGAGGTGCTGCACTTCTCTCACAGTACTGCTTTTTGCAGCTTCTCCTGTTTGGATGTGAAGTTTTTCTTGGTATTGAGGCTAAATTCGTGTGTTCTTTAGAGATCTTATTTTCAGTCACTGACCAATTATCAGACACGTAGTACTTGTGGATGTGTCATTTTGCTACTGCAAAATTCTACACGTTCTTCTACGAAAACCCGAGTGCCAGTTTGTACAACGTTAAAATGAAGCAGGAGTACTTTTTAAGCTAAAAAGTAGGTAAATAGGTTACAAATTGAGTACTCATTAAGCAATTGGACTGTTTTCTTTCCTGAGCAGTCTGTGGAGTGCTGGATTTAACAACAAAGATGTAATGGTCCTTTTTAGAATTAGAAAGTTCTTATTTTAGTCTTACTGACTTCTGAGTGTGCAATTCCTATTCAATTTCTAGTCTTAGTTGACTGACCTTGAAAATAAACACAAATTTGGAAATGCCTGCAGTTCCAGTAGTATCTTCAGTGCAAAATCTCTGTGCATGCTCACATATACATGTGTGCCTAAACCTTTTTACTCTTAATACCTCAGTGCTCATTGTCACAGAGCTGCTTTGGTTCTAGAATCAGTGAAATTGTGCCAGTGTTGTTGTTGCTCAAATACCAGTGAATTTTAGAAATTTTACTTAACTCTCGCTTGTTTCAGCTTTGACAATCTGGAAATCAGAATACTTGCTCTAGTTTTGTTAGCTCTCACTGTATCGGTTTAACTGTAGCCTTTAGTTTCAGGGCCTAAGAGACAGAAATCTAGTTTTGGTGGTTACTCTGTCTGCTGGAACAGAAAGCAGAAAAGTAAATAATGTTTTATTAATTTCTTTTTTTTGTAATCTTAGCACTTTAAAAGAGATGTTTTTAATGGTTTAGGGTATCAGTTAGGATCATCACATGAATGACAGTGAAAAGATTTAGAAAAACGTGTGTGTGTTGGAAGGTTTGTTGTCAGATGTGATTGCTCACTTTCTTTTCTCCATTGGTGATTTAAAAGCAACAACTGGAGAGCAGTAGTGAATGAAGAGATGGGCAGAAGAAAGCTGTGTTCAGCGACTCATTGATCTGGAAGCTTAGATGTGAACTGACGAGTATTCACTGGAGAGCATGGTTTTCTTTTGTGTTGGCATACGGATGGAATATCTTGTTGTCTGAAAACATTCATGTCTTCAGTTTAGTGAAAAAATTGGGTTGATTTTCTGATAATCTGAGAAACTTCAGAGATAAGACACAGTTGACAGAAATGTTTGAATAATTACGTATTAGCACCAGTACTCAATGAAGTCATTCAGTTACTTCATGTACAACTTAAAATAATATTACTGTTCACCAGTTCTTGCAACAGCAAGCTTTTCTCTGTGGTTTGAAAAATGCCATACTTTTGCAGCAAGTAGTTGTGTTGTGACACCTGGATTATTGTGTGTAGTTGGTGTGATACAATACCTGTTCTGAGGTGTTCTGCCCTTCCTTCACCAAACAGTTTTAGGGAACTGTCACTACTAAAGAGCAAGGTGATTCATTTAAAATTAATAAATAAAACCAGGACTTGAAGACAGTGTGACATTTAACTTGTGTTGTGTCTTAATTAACGTGGGATTTGGGACCAGCTCTGGTTACTGCATATACAACCAGATTAAAGCTTCTTGAATGAAATTGCTGACAAGATGATGGGCTGGAGGTTGTTGAAATTTTCACTTGGAGCTGGTCTGCTTGACTGTTAACTATCTTTTGATTTTAGTTTGCTCTGTTTTAGTTGCTGTGTTTCACTAATTGTTGCCTGCCTACATCTTACACTTCGTGGTTTCAGAATGGCGAGTGAACTCTGCTAGGTAACAAGCAGTGTCTGTATCTTTCTTGTGTGCTAATACCCTTTCTAAAATTTGTTCCTATTTACTTGTTCCCTTGACATAAGCTGTTCTGCTGTGAGGGGTCCCTTTCAGACAGTTTGTAGATGTTGTCTATCTGCAAGATATGTGCACAGGAAGGATAGCAATGTCTTGGGGCACAAAAACTTAGGATCATGATAGTAGTTGTGTAGATTGTTGGTTTTTTTTTTTTGTTTTTTAAACAACAGCAACAAGCAGTTCAGTAATTAAGCATTCTTTCTACTGCCAGTGTGTTTTTTAAAATGTGTATCCAGAATGTAAAGCAAAGCTAATCCCTGAAGTCAAACTACAGCTGTCTACACGAAAGCCCTTGGGGCTCATCTGTCAATACCTGCCCCCATACAATCTTTTATAGTTGCAGAATTTCAGGTATACCATCAGGATGAATGATATTTTATTATATTATTGTTTAAACAGTGAGAACCAAAACTTGATGGTAGGGTAGGACCCAACTGCTTGGGTCAAAGTCAGAGTTTAATGCTTTTTTTTTCCCCCTTTGGTGAGAGTTGGGTTAAATAACTGCACAGTACTTCTGAAATGCCACCTCTGTTTCTGAGTTGAGTGCGATCATTTGCTCACAGAGAGGAGTCCATCACCACAGCCTTCCAAAAGCCACCATATATGTGAAGTATATTGGTTAAAATACCAAATTCCGGTAACTTTAAACATCTCCTCTTTGAGAAGCTATGTTATTCAGGCTTGCTTTCTGATGCTGAGCGTTGGTGAGCACAGTAATGAAAGGCGTGCCGGTGCTACTTCACTGGAAGCTATGCTGAAGACCTCCAAGAAGAGGCTCTGGATGAGCCATTCAGTACCATATGTGGTCTGTCATAGGCTAGTTTCATGCCTGCTTGTGGTAGTGGGAACTAGCCAGCCATGACAAATAAAAAAAAAAAGAACATTGTGGCTCTTCAACTTGTGCTGGTACTACTTCTGTTATTAAAGTGAACATGATCTGAAAGCCCCTCTGCACTCAATGTGTGAACAGTGCTCAGCATGTGCCATAGCTTCTAAATCAGCCTGTGCTATCTACGGGAGCAAACCTATACCAGAGGTGTGTGATGTGTGCCAGTGTTAACCTATCTCCTACCTTTAGTTTCCTCCTGTTTTTTGCTCTGGGTGGTAAAGAATTAAAGGCATGAAGTTGCACAGAGATGTGGTGGAAAGAACAACATGTAAACTTACTTTCAGGTCACAGGCCCCGATTTACTGCAATGACTCACTTAAAGATGTCCGAGATGAACCTCTCAGATGTATCGTTCAAGATGATTGTCCGAATTTCCTGTCAAAATATAATTATTAGCCTTAGCTCAGCAGCCTATCGATGGATACATTACTACTGCTACTACATGTTTCTGAGTGAATGTGTCTATGCAAACTGTTGTGCATTGCCTCACGATTGTGAAGCCATCCTGGTGTCCCACAGCAGGCATCCCTCATCCTGATGTGGAGCAGTATAAACTGTCACTTGTTGATGCAGTTCCCTTTGGCAGTGAGCTACTTTGGGTTGTGAACTGCCTTCCTTTCCAGTCTCTCTCCCCTCAACTGTCTTCTGCCATGCAGCTATCCCACAAAGTGCCACATACTGTCACTGTATTGGCACTGTCATTATGGTTCCTTCTCCCTCATCCAGCAGTGCCACATCTCTGTGCTCAGCACCTGTCAGCAAATTCTTCCCTGCTCTGACTCTCTTTCCCAAACCAGAAAGCCTGAACAGAAATGGCCTCACTCTGGCTTGCGGCATGCACCTGGTGGACAGTGAAGGCAGGGATATCTGGTAAAGTATGGAAAGGAAAGATCAGGCTCTCAAAACATTGTGGCTGTGAAGCTAGCTGAAGAAGTTCTGGTACCTGAGAAAATAGCTGGTGCTTTATGGAAGTGATGGTGAAGAGGTGGAGGTGAGGAATCACCACATCATCTCAGATGTGATGGTGGAGTTCATGCATCTTGTACAGGATTAGCAGAATGATGTGTCATGGTGCCAGAGGTCAGGACCACTTAAAAAAGTGATTGTTCTTTTATATGAGATGGCAGGAGAAGCTTTATCAGAGGAGGATTCGGAGTCAGCTGAGTAAAGGCGGCATTAGAGAAGATGCTGCCTCAGGTAGCCATCGCATTTGAGCAGCAAGCTTTTCACACACTGCCCTCCATGTAGGAAATGAAGTGCCTGATAGATGTATTATGTTCTACCTTGTTGGCAAGTGTTACTAGAAGGATCTCTTGTAAATAAGTATTTGATTTTTTTTTTCTGTTTTTTTTTTAATGATTGAGAGTACAAGATTATTTAAAGGGTTTTGCACTGTTACAGAAGGATAAACAAAGGTGCATTTTCTGGTGGACTCTTGTTGTGAGTCCTTGTCTTTACAAGTACGTCTGAATAATTCTCACAACCCTACTTACCTCGGATACTGAAAGACTTGCAGTGAATGGGCTGAAATCTGTGTTCTTGGAAGTTTTGAAAGCGTATCTAGCTGACTTCTTAATTGGAAGTGTTCTTTTTCTTAACGGTCATAGGGGCAAAATGAGCTTTGAAAATAGAATGAGTTAAAATGAACGTTGCCAATGCAAAGCAGTAGTGTATGATTATAGTATTGTTTTAAGTATACCCTGTAACACTTAGAATGCATCAGAAGTGCTTGCCTAACTTTCCTAGTTGATCTTGTAACTTACTAACATACCTGACTAAGAGAGGCTAATTTTGTGGAAGAAAGGTATACATTTTATGAGTGTCCTTCTTGAAATTTCCAAAATAATACAAAATAAATAAAAATGCCCCACAAACATTTTCTTCTTTCAAACGCATTACATTTTGCTTTGTTTGCCAGGTAGGAAAAGAAAAACAATTGTGTGGAATCAAAAGAAATTTCCTATCAGAATTTTAGATTGTAGGCTTTGTTCAGAGAGAGGGAAGGGTGGCCACTTAGTTTTACTAGAAATATATGAAAAATGACATTTTTTGAAGAAAAAAAAGTGTATGCCTTTTTAGTAAAAATGCTTCTATTTGAAATGTCTTGCTACTGGACCTTGGAATAAGCCTGGCTAAGTTATGCGCTGGTGTCTTGGCAACAAGGCAGTTTTAAAACCTGGGTGCATAGAGATGGTCTCTGCTTGTCTAAGCAATGATAAACCTTTTCCGAAAGTCAGCAAGACTGCACCAGCCTACATCATGACTTAAGTAGTGGTAAATGAGTGTATTTAACTTGGATGGTTTTGTCTCATTTCTTCTTCTTTACACAGGGAGTGAAGTACCTCTGCATTCCTGCTGCTGACTCACCCTCACAGAACTTGTAAGTTTTCTTTAAAAATAAAACACTAAGCCCCAGAAATCCCTCTGTGCTGTGCTGCCTGTTCTACAATGATTTAGGAGATCTAATTCTGCTCTCTCACAAATATTACACTAATGTGTTTTTAAAATGCTAAGAAAATACAGTAATGTTTTCTTGCAGCCACTTTGGTTCTGACCCTGCTTTTTGTGTGTAAGGATTGATAGGAGAGTCAGTATATAAATAAGTATATAAACACTCTTTATTAATTTTAGTGTTTCTGAGTGAGTCTGTTCCTAATACATTCCCAGTTTATTCCAGCCATTGTTTTTGTAAACCTTTTTTCCTTGCCTCTTCTTTCTTACTAACTCGGTATGTCTAGCCGTTGAAGAAAGGGAACCTATTTGAAAGAGCTGTGAAGTTTGGTGCTTCAGGGGTTTAATTGAATTCCTCACACAGTGCCTTAGAGATGAAGTATCAGTATGCAAACTGCTCCTGTGACTGTGTGCTCTGGATGACTCGCACTGCCTCTGAAGGCCCCACTGCTCTTATTAGCAGACCGGCGTGGCAGGGAATTTGTCTGCACTGGGGTGATTCTTGCCTTGGAGATGTGTGTACAGAAACTATTGTGTGCCAGCCTCAGTTTTTTTTACCACTGCTCACATTCATGCAGTGCTGGTTAACTTGACCTTGGTTTTAATGTTTTGAACCATTGAATTGAAGATGCCTAGCAAATCTCGATTCCAAAGAGAAATCAAAACAGATTTTTCTAAGACAACTTGGATGGTGACCAACTTTTTCCTCTAGAGCTCAGTGTTTATGTTGGGGAGAGATGAGGGGGGTTTCAGCCACATCCTGCCAGAAAGTTTGGTAGAGAAATAAGTACTTGAAAGAGGCCTGGTACGTACGGAAGGAAACGCAGCACTGCTTTTCTCTCATGTCACAGCAGTATTCCGGCTGATGCTTTCGGTGAATATTTTTAGAGTATATGTTTCTCATACCCTAGAAAGATTCCAGTGTGACACTTGGTATCTATTGGTTTGCCTTCTCATTCTGATGTGTTTCTGTCGAAATTGTAAATAAATAAAATTCCTGTTCCAGAACTCCAATTTTCAACACAGGTCTGTAATGAGCAGTCAGATAGTTAACTGCCTTTGTCGAGCACAACCAGCCACGTTTGTGGCCTTGATATTTCAACATAAATTTTAAAATTCAATCCTTTTGTATAGGAGAAAAAATGAGATTAGAGAAGAATATTCACATCTCATATTGTTTGTTGGTATTCTGAGATTTGTCGCATTTCAGAAAATATTTTCCAGGTCTGTTTCATTTGTAGAGATCAAGATCATTTCAGGAATGGAAGTAAAGGGACCAGCATTTCTGATGATGTTGATCATTGTCCTGCTTAGTCCTTCCCTCACTGTTGAGTATCAAGGAGTTGTATTGAAAAACCACCCCCAGCACTTCAACTGTCTGGCATGGTACCAAAGCTGTTAAAGCTTCAGTAAGAAGATACAATATTTGCATGAGTATTGTTTCTGTTGTGCTGAAGGCGTCTGCAATTCTTGCTTTGGTGTCAGGTGGTTGCAGGCAAACGTCATTACTTCTAATACTGAGACATTTTATCACTTAAAATAAAACTTGATGAGTAACTGATTTTTCTTTTTTCGCTTTATAGAGTGCAGAAATTGAAGTAAAGTCAAATCATGATGCCCACAAGCAGTATTTTTGCTTGCTGTGCACAGGGAGTCCTCTGAAAGCAAGAGGAAATGGTTTTTCTTCAGACTTAGAGGCTATGACAGTCTTATCTAGGAGAGAGTAGCTGCACTATGTGCACCCTCTGTTTAGAGAATGCAACTGAGGAACAGGAAAGGGAGTATGTCTCTCTGCAACATCCTTACATATTTACTTAGTTCTCTGGAAAGACACTAGGGAGGTCTCAGGAAAAAAATACAGCACCATTTTGTGTTGCAGGTGCTTGTGTTTTCTTAACAATTAGAGTAGTGCAACTGCCTGGATGCATGCTTCTGTCTAACCTGTCTGGCCCAATGACAGGTTTGTTAGAAGTTTCTGAAACTTGGTTGCTATTTTCCAGTTGCTGTAGATTGAAAGTGTCCAACTGAAGGCCGTTACTCATTATTCATGAACGTATCCAGAGAAGGGCAACGAAACTGGTGAGGGGTCTGGAGCACAAGTGTTATGAGGAGGGGCTGAGGGAGCTGGGATTGTTCAGTCTAGAGAAGAGGAGGCTCAGGGGAGACATCACTGCACTGTACAACTTCTGAAGGGAGGCTGGGTGAAGAGGGGTTTGGCCTCTTCTCCCAGGCAACAAACAGGACCAGGGGAAATGGCCGCAAGTTGCATCAGAGGAGGTTTAGGTTAGACGTGAGGAAAAACTCTCTCAGCGAGTGGTCAGGCACTGCAATGGCTGCCCAGGCAGGTGGTGGAGCCGCCGTCCCTGGCAGTGTTCAGGAGTCTGGGTGAGGAGCTGCGAGATGTGGGTTAGAGCTTGTGGTAGCTGTGGTAATGGGAGGATGGTTGGACTAGATGATCTTGTAGGTCCTTTCCAACCTTGTGATTCTATGATTCATTGAATTTTGGATCTGTAAGCTCCCAATTCACTTCAGCTGAGTTTTTGTGAGGTGAACTTTGGTTTCTTGTGTGTAATACACATTTACTTGTTGTAAGTTTGTTTAGTGGATATCTTCCTTAAAGGGATGAATTGCCAGTGAAATACAATAGGGGTTCCCCTGTTAATGTGCTAATGCTCACCAGAGCTGCTCAAAAGCTTCTCTCTGCTCCTGTGTTTTTCCCCTACCTAGTATAGGAATGAAGCAGTTGCTTTTGAGATCTGAGGTGCTTCCTCAGAGTCAAATGCATGTTTTCCTGGACAATGAGAATTTTGTCTTGGGCCACTGACTTCCTCAGAAATGTCATGTCCTACAGAACCTGTTACTAAAAATGTATTCTCTAGAAATCTAATCTTCTGTTTCTGAGTTGTTCTAGCTAATTGTCTTAGGCTATGTGTTTCTAAGGAACTAACATCCAACTGTCAGGCCATTAATGGTGACAATACAGAAGCCTCTTACGAAAACAAATTTAGGTGGATCTTTGCATTTAGGCTGCCAAAGGAAAGAGACATCAAGATACTTCTTTTTATCTGTTTTTGCATGCATTGCTTTTAATCTTTATAGTTATTTGCAGAAGGCTGACTAGCAATTGTGATATTTAGAGCTGGTATCATAACTCAGCCTTCTGGCAAGTTTTGGATTATCTGGTTAGCCAGTGCGTAAGCTTAGACAACTTTCACATCCTGTTGGTGGGGGCACTGTGCTAGTTCTTCTCCCTGTGGTGTTTTTCATCCCGAAGATGATGCAGTTCATTACCCAGGTTTAAGCTTACCCAGGTGTAAGCTTGGAGATGTAAAAGTCGAGTTATCACATAATGAATTGTCTTGAAGTAGCTGATTGTTCTAACAAACAGGTTAACATTCAATGCATGTGTCAAGTGCTTTCCTGTTACAGATGATAATCAGTGATTTTGCAATTAATGTAAGATTTGCCAAATTTCTGTTTGAGGCACTTTCCACTTGTTCCTTATCTTGTTTTCTATATTAAAAAAAAACAAAAAAAAAGTTTATCATAACTTTGATATCAAACCGTGTTTACTGGAACCAGCAAAGACCATGTACTGCTGGAAAAGTACATTTTTCCTTTTCTGTGACTCCAGGTGAGGAGGGATTGTCATTCTACAGAGCAGCTCTGGCTCAAAGCTTGGTTATTTCTCTTCTCATTTTCATAAATGCCTGTTGATAGTTAACAGTGAATCAGCAGACTGAGTGTCAGCAGTAAGGAAGGACAAATTAAACTGAGTACATGGACCTCACAGATAGCTATATTTAGTACCTTATAAAGATGCTGTGCTCATTCACAGATACTTTTCAAACCAAAGCATTGAAGTGTTTAACCAAAACTTGTGCCTAGACCATTGAAGTGAATTCAGTGATGCTTGGAGCTTCTCTGTTAGCCCTGTTCTCTAGAGAAGACGGAAGATGGCTCTATGAGGTAGGGATGTTGTCAGTCCAGCCCTAACCAAGTTTTGTCTGATCAAAACCAATTACTCTTGGACATGCACTCCTTCGCTATATAGTAGCAGTGCTTCTTGCACACACAGTGCAAACTCTTATTTGTCCTCTTGAGTTGCCTATGTGAAGCTGCTTGTGCTCCACAGGCAGGCCTGAATGTCGTGATGTGTTGCAGCTCAGCCAGTGGAAATGTCTTGGAACAGTGGTCTGAGCATAGAAAGGCTTCCTCACTCTTCTTCATTCATCTCGCGTTCTTGATCAGTTTATTGAGAAATAAAGAATCCCAAGTTTACATGCTGCCCTAAAACTTAAGGCTACGTCATGCCTTCAAGTTTTTAAGTCACTCAGGTTTCTTCTGGCAGTCTTCCACTGTGTATCCAGTGAAACAAGACTTGCCTTGAAGAAAGAGTCACGGGCTTTATGATTCCTCTTTTTGGGTATGTCAGTTTAGACTTCATCACCTCTGTAATTTCCACAGGCACCCTTGCATTACTGTTGCCCTCCTCCAGCTCTTAGTGTCTGTAATATCTGCAGCTGCTCTGTTGGGCAGGAAGGGAAGTTTCCTCTTATGTGGGCATTCCTGATTTTTTTGTGGCTGCTGGTGCTGGGTTGAGGTTTTTTCTACTCACCCTTGTGGTGTAATATATGTGTAGAGTGGGGAAACATCTTGAGTATAGGACGTTGTGTTTCACGGGTGTTAAGTGCAGTGTTCATCTTTGCCAGGAAGCCTGGTATTAAGTACCTCTTAAGAAGCAGTTTCTGTGCTGCGCACACTGCTGCTGCTTGTAAGCCTAAAGTGCAGGAGCACTCAGAGGCTACAGAAAAATCTAGCTGAGTTGAGCCAAGAGGTGCTGCTGGCTTCTGTGGTAGGTTGTAGGCAACCCATGAGCTTTGCAGCCTGAAAGGCAGAGGCAGGGTGAGCACCCTGGGGCTGAGATGCAAAGAGGTGCAGTTGCAGGCTTGCTGTGAGATGACTGCAGTCGGCTGCTCAGCTGTTGGAAGCTGTCAGTTCCTTTCCTTCAGGCTTGCATCACTTAAGATGAGGGGGCACAGAGAATTTTTTCTTACCAGGGCTAAAAGGGGAAGATTTCACGTTGCAAAGACTTACAACGTTTATGTGTGTACTAGTGAATGGTTTGGTGTAGGATGATGTAAAGTCAAAGTTAAGCTGCAGTTTGGGTAGCAGGATGCTGCTTTGTGAGAGGCTGTGTACTTTGAGTATTGCTCATATAGCTGCAGTCTGTTTCACCTAACATGTAAGTCACTCAAGGAGATGTGAGGCCAAGTTACCAGAGGAATAAAACACAAACTGAAACACAGACTCAATGTTCATCAGAATGAAGTGTTTGCCAATGTTTATCACACCGTAGTGCCTAAGATACCTGTTCCTCCTTCAGGTAGCACAGTGAATAACTATGCCAAGTGAATTTTGGGTTTCACTGGTAGATGCTAAGTTTTACACTGCAAGTCCTCTGATCTCTTTGAAACTCTAGAAACAGGATTAAGTGAGCTTTCAGATGCATTTCTTTCTAAGTAGCGATTTTACTAAACACAGCACTTTCTTCACTCTCTTTCTGCTTCTGTTTTCAGGGCAAGGCATTTCAGAGAGAGCATCAAATTTATTCATGAGTGCCGACTTACAGGTGAAGGCTGCCTAGTTCATTGGTATGTATAACACTGGCTAAAGAAACTAATTAAGGGTTTCTATGCCTTGTATGCTCATCTTCACTCAAGGTGGGCAGTACAGGGTTCTCCCTTGGACAAGAAAACCACATTGCTTTATTAAAATGATGTTTCTATCTGTTATGCTGATAGCATGCTGCTGGCTTTCTTTTTCTGATCTGTATGGCCAGAAAAACAGTATTTTGGGCTAAGTGGGAGTCGTCTTCTCTGGTGATATTCAGAGCTCACATGGAGGCTTTCCTGCTCTGTGGGGAATCTGCTTTAGCAAGGTATTGGACTCTATGATCTCCAGAGATCCATTCCAGCCCCTACAATTCTGTGATTCATCAGCTTTATGATAAGTTAGCACTTGTCTCATCTGCTGCAAAATCCACCTGAACTGAAGTATTGTCATCATTTGAAGAGTCTCAGAAGACACACAAATGTTACTAAAGCCTGATGTAGCTAAGGCTTTCGAGCTGCTTGGCTGGGCAGCTGCCTGGAGGAGGAGCTCCTCAAGGAGCTTGAGAAATTCTTGGCCTTCTCTCCAAATCAAGCCTTTTTACAGGTCTTTCCTAACAAAATAATAATAAAATCTTTGACTAGAGCTTTTATTTATTTGTGGTTGTTAATCATTGTTTTCCTAAAGATTTCCATAATCCTAATAATCAATTTCTATAAACAGCTATTTTGATGACTTCAGTGATTTGTTATTAAAAAAATAAAAAGCCCTCTGAAAATAAATTGATATATTTATTTATTTTGACTGCTGAAGCATTCAAAAGTTGCATTTCTTAATAGCGAGTCTCTGATTGGAGAGATGCTGCTGGGACTATAAAGAGTAAAAAAAGGATTTTCCACCCTGGGTTTTTTCTTGCTCCCTGCTATTGGTTGTAGTCTGTGCTGCACGTTCAAGTGGCATATCTGAGTCTGTGTCTGGAATCTGTCATCTCATGATCTGAGCACTTATATATGGGCTCTGAGCATAAATCTTCAATTTGTTATTGACTCGTGGCAGGGTGTGGACGAGTCATTTGGTCAGTCTCTGTATGTAAAATGCATAATTTGTCTGAATCCTGGTGGTGATAAAAAGTGTGTATTTATATTTGTGGCATCCTTCAAGAACATAAGATGGCTTGGAAATGTCTGGTGAAAGAATTTGATATAAATGCAGCACTAGCTCATTATACATACTTGTGATAGTAAGAGTTAGGAGTTTTTCCAGAGCAGGGAAACCAGTACTAGGGAATGATTCTTACTTTATCCCAGCGTCTCAGGAAACTGGAGTCCTGAGAACCTAAGTTATGCAGTGCATGGAGAACAGAAAGAGGAAAAGAGCTCAAACAATCGAACCTGTGCATTTTAACAGTTCAGTTAATTGCAGAACCTGTAAAATGGAGCTTTTATTCATGATGAGGAGGAGGGAGCAGTCTTATTTTAGTGCTTTCATCTGTATAGGCAAAAGACTGGGTGACTTATTTAGCTCATTCAAAATCAAATTTAACTTAGAAGTGTACGCTCTCCTCCCCTTTTGTGAACACTTTATGTTTATTCCTTCCTTTCTAATCTCATATGAATTATCATTCAGGACCCACTTTTTCAAACTTGTTACAGATTTGTTCTGATTCATTTGAAAAAGCAGTACCAAAACCCCCTTAGCTCCAATACAGTAGTATTTATTGTGGCAGTTAACACAGCAAACCTGCTGTGGCGTTGGTTGGGAAGTGGTGCTTTTAACTGTAATTGAAGCAGAGCAGTACTTCATCTATTTCTTGCACCTCGTTTTTCATGCAGCCTTGCAGGTGTCTCTAGGAGTGTAACGTTGGTGGTTGCGTACATCATGACCATCACAGACTTTGGCTGGGAAGATGCACTGTCTGTTGTCAGAGCAGCGAGATCCTGTGCCAATCCTAACATGGGCTTCCAGAGACAGCTACAGGACTTTGAAAAGCACGATGTTGATCAGGTATAACCTACAAACAAATGAAATGAGAAACAGAACTCTGAGTTGGTTGATGGGGCTACTTGTCACTGTTCTGAGGCCTGCCTGGTCTGCCTGACTCCTTGGGCTTGCTTTGTGGAAATGACTTCTTTGGTAAGCCTGCTACACTGGGGAGGTGCAGGTAGAACTGAAAGTATCAAGGAATATATGGGATGGGAGTGAAGATGAAGCATAACATCCACATACACCTGCCCAGCTGTGCTCTCAATCCAGTGATCCTCATTGTACTGAAGACATAATACAACATTTAAGCCTTTAGAGAGAGAAGATACAAAGGTGAAGTGCTCAGAATACAGCAGCAAAACCAACTTTTAGTTGGTATAAAGTATAAAAATATTCTTTTCCCTTGCATTCATTTGAATTAGTAATTAGGGAAGAAATCATAATCAGAAATCTGCTACCTGTAAATGAATTTAGGTTATCATTATGATCTATGTCCTCTGCCAGCAATACCTTCTGTAACTGAGACTTAATAAACATTTAAATGTGGAGAACGGTCTCAAAAATTTTTCTTATTTCCTAGCCTTTTAAGGCTTTGTAGGCTAGGATAATTAAGGAAACAATAGGACTGCAAAGTGATTATCGTAAAATGAGTTTCTTACACCTAAAAACAACATTCTATGCAAAAGACCTGCTCCCCATCAGTGGCTTCCACTTATGTTAACTTCCTACTCTGACTGTCCCTTCTGCTTGCCATTGCTCAGCCTATTGTTCTTTGGGCTCTCTTGGATTACACTTATTAAAAAATCAACAGCGGAGGCCAACCAAAAGACATGAGATTAAAAAGAAATCCATTTATCATTACATACCCATCATTCTGCTGCAGAAGGTTCAGAGTTCAGAAATTACCATTTGTTTTGCATAATGCAGCTTGCAACTGTAAATATTTTGAGTTTTTTTTAATATTTAACTGAATGTTTCCTGGGTCGTTTGGAACTGGTGTAAATGGTAGAGTTAACTGATTTTTTAAGAGGCAAAAGTCAGAGGGGGACTTTCCAGACTTGTCTCCTTCCTCCCTTACAGTCATTTCTGCTCTGGGCAAATTGGTCTGGGCAAACAGCAATGACAATTAAGGCTGTATGCAAATAGCCTGATAAAGACAGTAACGTCTTTTTTTCATCCATGATGGACAGGACATTCAGCCTATTTCACTGAGGGGGAGGCAGTAGCTTGCAAAAAGAAATATCCACCTGTAGGCACTGGCTGGGCTGAAGTTTCTTACTGTCTCTTAATAACAACCACATCCTTAGCAGGTGTCTGTTTGCACACCTGATTTCAGTGGAATATTGCCATCTGCAAAGGGTGTGAACCTTTTTTTTTTCTGATTTCAGCACCATTGGTGTTTTGCTAAGTCTATTCAGAGCCATATCCTGCAGGGTTTCTGGGATGGAGTCCCTTCTTGATCTTACATGAGGGGTTTAGTCTCTAAGGTAATCACGTAGTTTGCAGTAATTCCAGATTTCCAGGTGCAGGTCTGAGGCTTCAGATTTTCCTTAGTGTTATTATGACCTTTTAGGAATAGGAGGCAATAATTATATGCAGGTCTTGTCTCCCAGTGTTTAGGTAGATGGTCTTTAAAGCTAAAGTCTATAATCCTCAAACAGAATAAAGCTGTGGAAATTAAGGCTTTTAAAAATAAACAGGAGTATTATCTGCACTGGAACGGAGCAACTGTGGTCTGTATCTTTCTGCTGCTTTTGCGGTAAAGAGCGACAAAATTGTTCTGAATGACTTATGTAGATTCAAATCTTCAACTGCCAAAGAAATGACAGAAGAATCTGACAAAGGTCTATGGAACTAGCCTGGAATAGAGGAGGTGAACAGATAAGATTTCCTTTCTTCCTTGCAGTGTGAGGTGGAGGTATCAACTGGCTGGTCTCAGTCAGATAAAATCATACAACAGATACTTGTGGATAATGTCGGTGAAAATAGATGGATTCAAAAATTTGGTTTTTTTTTTGTATCAAGCACAAAGATATTGCCTCAGTCTAAAAGTACCTGAGATAAAAATTGCAGGAAGCTGAGAAAATCATGGGGAAGATGTCCCAGCATCATTGCCCTTCCCCTACATTGTTCCCTCATCTTCAAATGATCCTGGTACTTTGGTCGTATACCAGTCAGTCATTCATGTCAGTAACATAGAGGATCATATACTACAGCTGCTAGATCTCCTGGTCTTTTTCTTCCTGCTAGTTACCTTTTCTAGTAACTACAGTGCAATTTCTACTTCAGGTGTTAGTCAGATGAGGATGAAAAAGCCATATTGGTGGTTCAGTTACTGGTCTTTTAACCTTTTGAAGTTCTTCAAGGTTGCTGTGACTTCCACACATACTTATCTCATTGCTTGTATGTGCTTGCACAAGTCCAGGATGTCCTTGCCCAGTGGATTTTCCTTATTCAGGATTATTACAGTCAGCCAAGCTGTTAAGCCAGCCAGACTGTTAAGCAAGTATGTCATTTTAGGGAAGGTAAGGGATCTCAGTGGTTTCATGTGTTCCTCTGTCTATGCATTCTGTGCTTCTTTTTTAGGATATACAATATTTACGTGTTTTTTTAGATTGCTTGTATTCTGAAAGGCTCTGTAGGGCTGGAGGGAATATTACTTGTGCATAAGTCTCCTGATATTGCTTCATCATGTTTTATCTGTCTGTTTAATCTCTGCAGTTCAGGCAGTGGCTGAAAGAAGAATATGGCGAAAACTCTTTTCAGGATCTGCAAGAAGCCAAAAATCTTCTGAGCAAGTACAAGGAGCAGGCAGAATTGCAGCAGAGTACTGGGGGAAGACAGTGGAATAACAACTTCTCATCTGTGCCATCTCTCTCATACAACAACTACACAACAGAGACCTAGTCATAGAAGGCTGAGTTTTTCTCTCTACCTTTGAAGAATATTTTGCCATAATTCCTATCCCATCTTCAAGACTTGACAGTAATCATGCAAACAATTGATTTGTAGAAAGCTTCTTGATGAAAATTGTACATTATGTGTGTGTGGATGAATGTGTTTAACACAGTTTTATAATTCCGGCAGGATCTCGCTCTCTGTACACTCAGAGACAAGATCCAATTACTGTGGCTGAGCCAGTCTGTCAGCCACAGCTGTTGTCCCTACATGGCCTGGCATTTGCTGTGAGGTTAGCTCAACTTGTTTTGTTGTAGGCTAGCAAAGGGCTCTGAGAGATGAACTCTAGTGATTCAAGCTTTGGCACTTTGACATCTCTGCACTTTTACTGTGGCAAATGTATTATTGCACCTGAAGAAGGGAACTCAAGTCTACAGTTCACAGTCCATTGGCAAGTAACACCCTGGAGATGGACTTGTGCTCGAATGCTAGGCTGTAAACTGGGGCAGGTTAGATATGTACACGCACCTTTTACCAACAGTAACAGCTAGGGGAGAAGTGGGGCAGACAGCTCTGAGTAATAACATCTTCAACTGCCACAGTTGTACTTGCTTCAGTGCACGTGAGACAGAGCTGTCGGCAGAACTCCCGCAGACCGAGAACACAAACTGCCACCACAGTTCAGCTGATACGCAGTGATTTAAGCCATGGTCCTCGGTTGTGCTTAGGGTCTCCCATCATGAGCTTCTCTGGAGCATAGGTAGTCAGGTCTCCATGCCACTGATCTTCATTCCCTGTGGAACACATGCCTCTTCAACACACGCCCCTGCGCACGTGGTAACGTGTCTCCAAAGAGTGGGCTTGGTGTGAGTGCGAGCACCTGTTTCTTTGCTTGTGCTGTGGTTTGCTCTTTGACTTCAGCTACCTCAAAAATGCTGTACTTGTCATTGTGGTTGTAAATGCAACCTTGAAAATGGCCTTGTGTAATCTTAATCTGGCACTGAATAATGTGCGTGAGTGCGTGAGGATGTGCGTGCTTCACAAATATCTGTATCTGAGAAGTTTGTTTTCTTTTAAAATTGCCCGTGTTTCACACTAGAGTTGTTTGAATTTGACTTTCTGCCATTTACAAAGCACCCTGTATTTTGCTGTGATCAAGTCAGTAGGAATGCATTTGTAAATTGTTTCCAGGTAGGTTAAAACAAGAGGCCATACACTGCCCGTGGTAACACAGTATGTTTCTAGAGTGGAGTGGCTGCCTGACTCAGGTGCATTCTGAGAGTGTAGCTTCAAATATGTCACCACAGATGCAGGGCGGTGTATTGGGTTATGATGGTGTAATGGGGAGGGCCATTGATGCTGAGCTAACGGCTCCTTGTCTTTGGCTCAAAGGATGAAAGGCTTATTTTTCTTGAAGATTGAAAAAAAAATAAATCTGAATAGTCAGGGTATTGAAAAACAAAAACAAAACTCATTTGTTTCAACTTGTGATGTATATCATGTTAAAAGCTGGGCGCTGGGCTAGAGGCAGTCAGCATGCTAAATACAGTTGTCATCTCTGTCAGTTGCTTTTGGTACTCTGACCCTCCCATCCTGTCTCAAAATTCCTCTTTATGTGATTTCCTGCTTGCTTTGGGTGGCAGTGAATTCTTTGGATGGGAGCAATGCTTTTGGGGTCAAGTGAACTCTGGCCTTGTTAAATATCTTCATAACATGTGTGTTACATTTTCTGAAATACAGATCTTGTGTATCAATAATAGTCAAAAAGAGAAAGGAGTGGGGTGGAACTGGCCTAACCATTTCATCCAAATCCAAGCCTAAATCAGAGAGCTCTCATTGCACAAGAGCTTTAAGTGTACTGAACACAGCAGGAGCAGGAAAATCATACTGATGTTAACAGTAAGCTGTCGGGCATGAGAAAGGTGCTGGAGTTTTTGTTTTCAAGCTTGTAGCTATGAAAACCACTACCTGCTTGGGATATCCAGCAACCTATGGTCTGTGTTGGCATGCTAACAGAAGTATTTGGTGTTTCTCAAAGAGGTTGGTCTGCAAGTAAGTAGCTTTCAGGAATTCCAGCACAGCAGCGCCCGGGTTGGCAGTAGCCCCTGTGCTCTGAGAGTGAACATGTTAATTGGAGAACGCTTTCTGTGATAACAAGGTGAAATACACCTTCAGGATGGTGCTCCATTTGCTCAGCCCTCTCACGATAAATTAGTAGCATAATATCCGCTTGTCCCCGGAGGATAGCTGCCAGAAGCATTGTGCTCATGCTCTTGCAGGCATCCACTCAGTCCATCTTGTAGGGGACTCCGACAGTATGCACCCTGTAGCAGTTTTTATGCTTGTCCTTGCAGTAGTAATGGTGTGAGTGTTGATAAGTTGGCAGGTTTTCTGTTCTGGCAAACACAAAGCAGGATGGGAGACGTGCTACTGTCTATATGTCCGAGGTTATTCTGTATTGGTTTTTTACAGTAGTTTCATTATCCCCAAAGAGTCAGTCCCAGAAACGGGGCTTTTTTAAAAACTGAATTTGTATTTAGGGCCATATAGCCATATCAGTGTGCATTATGCTGCAACTGGAAAGCAGATACAGGGTAAAGCAGGAAGACAGAGGGAATGCCATATTGTTATTAAGCAGACGTGCTTCTTTCTTTTTAAAAGACAGGAGGTATTTTCTGCAGGCTCTTGCTCCTGCATCTTTAGTGGACTCTTTGTATTGCATACCTCATTTCAGGGTGACAGAAGAGGAATGGTGGTCTGAGTGAACTTTAATCTGTTTCCTCTGTGTAGGGAGCAGAAGGGCTGTTTACTCTTTTATTTCCATAAAGTGCAGAAGCGAGAGTAACTACAATTCCCACCTCTGGCTTTTTAGGAAGGGAAAGGAGCAAACACTGAATACTTGACAGGATTTGTCTTCCAGCCAGCCTTTCAGTGGCAGTTTGCAGGATATCCAACTATCTGGAACGTGACTAGACCCCTGTCCACATCTTAATAGTTGGCCTTTCTGGTGTAGATGATGCATTCAGTTGTTTTGTTTCTGTACTTCAAAACATTCTTCTCATTGTGATGTTCACTGGAAAATGTATAAAGTTTATAACACTTTATTGGATATTCAGATTTGAAATGTATGTTTTTTTTTTTTTTTTTTTAACTTGATATCTGTGTGTGATTATAAGCAAATGCTTACTGTTATACAATGTAGGTAATGGGTAAATGCATTAATTTTTATTACCCTGATTTTTAACCTGGAAAGAGTTGCTTCCTTGCATCTTCTGGTTGACTGGGAAGATATGGCAAATCATGTTTGTTTTTTTTTTAAAAGGACAATAACAACATTGGTTGCTATAATGGGCACCTTCTATAAGGAAGTCAGTGAAAAATTATAGTAATCCAGCTACTTTGAAAGTTCTAAACCTGGTAAGCTTCTCGATTCCGTCTTCCTGTTCCCGGGCATCTTAGCAAAGCCTTGAGTGCATTTTCCAAATGTTTGTATTTAATACGTTCTACAATTTTTTTACAAATAAAAGTCAATGTTAACACCTGATCTGCTTGTGTATTCCTTGAAATAAGTAGCAGTCTCTGATAGGCTTCCAGTCACCGTTTGTATCCCTGCAGGTACAGTAAGCATAACACTGACCGGTTGGGGTATTCAGATGACTTTCCTCCTGCACACAGACTGACTGACACTTCTCATCTCCTCACCAGCTTCATCCAGGTCAGTTCAAGAATCTGCAGAACAATCATCTCTTTGATACTAGTCCCAAAAGACTTGTTGTTGCTATCTTGGTGGTGGTCCGTCATCGCAACAGAATATGTAGGAAATCTGTTTATTTCTTTGTAATTCTGAAATACTTTATTCTGTACAAGACACTGCTTTGGGGCTTCATTAGCCGCAAAATCTGGCTTACATGCAGCCAAGGCTGAAGGCTGTCTGAGGAAGCTGATACAAGTGGTAGAAGATGATGCTAGAGCGAAAATAAAAAGCTAGTGTAAGTGGGAAAAAGCCCCATTTAAATTCTCACAAATAACACTGCATTTCTGGTTTGCCAGAATTACCCTCTTAGCAGAGGTAGTGTCATTCAAACCATCAAAAAAAAACCCAAGCCCCAACATGAAAATGGAGTCAGCCTCAGAAGCCAAATGTGATGGCTGCTTTACTCATTGCTGAAGGCTGAGCTGTGATCGTGCAGCGGATGCCCTCACCACGAAGGCACTGTGTCCAAGCACAGTGAGGTTTGGGGCTCTTCTTCCTGTCCTCTTCCCCCTGCCAGCTCTTGCTTGCTTCTGGGCTGCTGGGTACATGTGGATATTTCCTCTGGGATTTCTGAGATCCAGTTAATAATATTCTCAGCTGAAGCTCTCATACCTCCATAGATAGCTTTGAATGTGTTAGATGCCCTTTTTTCAAGATGTTTCGTTTCAGTTCTTCAGTGTAAGTGCTATGGCTTTTAAGTTTACCAGGGTATTTCAATCCCCCTTCAATTTCTCTGTAAGACTTCAAATTCAGTGCAGCCTGCTATGGAAGACTTGTATTAATAATTTCCTCATTTCTCCGATGCTGTGTCAGAAATACGTAGTCTAGCAGCAGTGAGCCAGAGAATGTCTTTAAAATGTGATTGCTGTCAATTACAAAGCTCTCTTCTGAGTTTTAGGGGAGGCTTCCTTCCATCCCCAAGGAAGAACAATTTCCAAATGAAAAATGCACTGTCACTCGGCTTCTTTCTGACCCCTCAGCACCTCTCTGTGGCAGTTTTTATCCAAATCAAATGTAAAAATTAATTATGCTGCAACCCTGATGCCATACTATTGATCCCAAGTGCACATTTTGTCGTCTTACAGTGTTACATATAACTGTTGTGTGTTCTGATTTGATTCATGTAAAATTGTCCCTCCACACACCGAACTGAGGGAAGCAGAGGGCAAAGCCACGTGTCCTTAGATGTGCTCATCACCCGATGAAGAGCTTGGACTTCATCAGCAAGTCAGAAAGAGTCCTTAACACCATCTCAAGATGATACTGGAGGAGGAAAATGGTGATTGTCTCTGGAAAATGTTAGACAGCGTGAGAAAGGTGATCTTGCACCTTGGAGTGTTTCTGTAGAAACCCCTGGAGACATCATATGGGACAGAAACAGCTTTTTTCACACTGAGTTCTCAGTAGAACTTTAAATACAGCTCTAATTTGCCGTGTGACCCAACTCCTGTACGTTTAACCGTTTTACTGCTACGTTTAGAAGTGGTGTTCTGTCCTCACTCAGGGAACAGATTTTATGTCTATTTTTTAACGTATGAGGGCTGCTTCATACGTATTGCCTCCTGTTTTATGACCTCAGAGGCAGATTTTGGTAGTATGGCAGTAGAGGTTGAACTTTCCTGCCAATATTCCATTGCATTTTGTTGCTGTGGGACAGATG
Organism: Lagopus muta; assembly: GCF_023343835.1. Classification (NCBI taxonomy): domain Eukaryota; kingdom Metazoa; phylum Chordata; class Aves; order Galliformes; family Phasianidae; genus Lagopus; species Lagopus muta. Next base: position 80,794,251 of record NC_064435.1, on the reverse strand, counting down.
GCAGCAGAGGGACAGTCTAACAATACAGCATCTGACATGGAAGTGTGCATGAAGCAAAGGTGTGTCACTGAATTCCTCCATGTGGAAAAAATGATACCCATTCATCAGTGCTTGCTAGGTTTTTCTGGAGGCCAACCAGTGGATGTGAGTGCAGTGAGGTGGTGGATTGTGCCTTCCAGCAGTGATGGCAAGCTGCGTTTCTGGTGGAATGTGCCCAGCTGTCAAACCACAAAATGAAGAGCATCTCAATCAGCTCATCCACATAAATCAGCACCAATCAGGGAACCATGTGGAACTGAATGTTGGCTTCAATGCAATAGAAACAACAGTGGCAATGTTGGAATACTGCAAAGTTTGTGCCAAGCTTGTTCCACAGGTGCTCACATAAGAACAAAAGAACGCAGTATGCATGTTTGTCAGGACCTACTGAACCACTGGGAAGCTGAAGGTGACAAATTCCTGGGACACACCGTTACCAGTGAAGAGATGTGGTGTCATCACAAGAGCCAGAATCAAAATGGCAGTCACATTCTGCTCAGATGTGAACCAAACACACAGGCAGTAAGTTGGGAATGAAATTCATTTGCAAGCAGCTTCAGAGAAGATGGGATTTTCAGGCAGATTTGCACCCGTTTTCCATTTTACTTGCGGAATTTTTCCATTTTACTTTACTTACTTTACTTACTTTACTTGTTTTTGAATGTGTGGGTTTGTACCCTTCGTTATTCACTAAATGGAGAGATTGGATCCAAAACATTCAAGCTACTTAAAATGCAATGTGTTTTCCAAATTGTTTGCTCACTTGGTCATCTCTTCATGCAGACGTCAACAAAGCATGACTTTTGATCTGGGCTGATGCATTTACAAGTAGGCCCTCTGAAAGTCTCCTCTACCTCTTCTCTTAAAGCTAGTGTGTTTTTATTTAATTTGTCAGATACAAAGGTGGGGTTTTTGCTACAATTTCTTGAAGAATCAGTAAGACTTTAACTGAACTTGATGAAGATTGGTTGTTTATCAAGAAGGCATTTTGAAAGAGTGCCATCATTGTCCAAAATACACAAAATACACGACTGAGAAGCATTTGGGATTCCATTCCCAAACCTCCTACAACATCTGTGTGACTAGGCAAGTCACTTCACCTCCCCAGTAAAATAGGAAAGAAAGAAATGTCACGACTCTTCTGTGATACAGCTTCGTGAAGCCACGAATGAGAAGCATGCGTCAGTGTTGGTTGTGCATGGTTAAATTGGGTATCTGCTCCAGTCTTATGAGATGTTAAAATACCTTTGTGAGCGATTCTGAAGCAGGACATGGAGTTGTGGTGATTTCTTGCTAATTCTCAGCACCTCAGATCTCCACTTCAGTCCACCTGCATAAGAGTGCTGTGCAGCCAAGTGTTGGGAGTTGACGGGAATAGGGAAAATCCCCCAGGTGTTGTTCCTTTGGTGCTGTATTGCAACTTGAATGACAAAGTGCAGATGTTATTTCTACCTGGAAAAAGGAGTGGAAAGGAACAGTTGCAGAGCAATTCTGATTATGATGATCCTAGACAAAATTCATTCCATAGGTGCATCTGTTGAACATAAAATCTCAGATAATAAAATTGAAGGAATACGCCACGTGGCCATGATGTGATAGGGGCAAGGGGAGGAGAAGTAACCCACAGAAAACATAAAAGCATTGGAGTAGCTGAAGATAATACAGGAAGGACCAGTGATATATGTGCTGAGATGTTCCATGCACTGCAGGAAGGAGTCTGCAGGTGAAAAAAAAATAAAATTGAAAGTGAGTCTCTGCTATTTCATATGCTTTAGATATATGATTAATATGCTAGAAAGAGTGATGTCCTGATTTTCCCCTAGGTTTTTTGTGGAAAGAAAGTGCATGTGGAGAACACATCTAATAAAAGCTCTTCTGGCAGATGAGAGCTGAAGGAGGAACAAAAATAGTGCCTGCTTGGCCAGGCAGCAGCTGCTGCTTTTGGACTGTTTCATGGAAGACATGAATTTGATTCATTTCCAAAGACAATTTGGAAACTCCAGGCAGCAGAGAAAGGGACTCCCCCTTGACTTGGCTGTTTTTCTCTGAATTGCACTTGTGTGAAATGCAGTTAGCTGTGCTTCTCGAGTCATTTCTGGGGGATTGCAGTGTGTAGGGATTGACCCTCTGTTCCTCAGTTCAAGAGATTTGGGAGCCTCGGTGCCTGGAGTCAAACATACTGGATTTCAAAAGGCTGGGGAACTCGCAGCTTCTGCTGCAGCCACCTCAGTGGAAAAGTTCTCTTTAACTTCAAACCAAAGCAGATCTCAACTGCACATTGAAGATTCTCTACTTGTGCCTCCTTGATCTGTCTGGTTACTGAGTGCTGGTTAGGGCTGTCTTAGTCCCTCTGGACCTCCCTCTCTTCCAGACTGATCTCTGTGGTATTCTTCCATTCGACAAGGCCAAGTCTTATCCAACTTTAACATGAAACACATCTACTAGGGTACTGGGGAACTAAGCAACTTACCTAGCTGAAAACAACCCATGTGCGGGCTGGGCTGTGGAAATGGCTGAGGTAAGTGTAGGAGAGCACTGTTTGGTGATTGCTCCGACAGTAATTTGCCTGCTCTGATGGGAAACAATAATGGGGAGGAAGAGACAGTAAACAGTGAATCAATCCACACACTTGTTTAAAAATACCTCCTTTTTGTGGCTTTGGTTACAAGAACACTTTGTGGGTCACAGAAGAAAGGCATTAGCAGTAGTTTAGGCCATATTCTAATTTTTACTTTCATGAAGTCCCATGAATCTCTAAGCAACAGAATTTCCACCAGTGCTCATACTGGGGGGGAAAGGGGAGCAGAGGGGCAGTGGATATTTTAAGCAAACCATTGCAGTTAAAGCAAGCAGGAACTTCTGTAACTAGCGCTAGATTGCAGTTAAGGAGTGCATTTGTTTGAGGAGGGGCAGCATGAGACACTAGAAACCCCAATTTTGCTTTTTAGATACTCTCCAAAGGGGGATGATAAGTATTCTTGGTCTGCCTCATGTTGCTGCAGATTTAGGAAACGGGAGCTACATGGTTCAGGGATGATTCTTACCAACCCCTGCAGATGCAAAGGAGAGAAGATGCGGTGCTCAGAGAAAGGATGCCCTGTGCTATGGCATACCTCCTCCTCCACCTGTTGGTGATGATTGGGGTGGGAAGATTTTATAAAGATTGCATCCTAGAGAGACAGTGTTTATTTTAATGAACACAGTGATGAAGTACAGCTAAATCTTAAGGTTTCAGAAGAACTTCCAACAACTTGGTGTGTTTGAAATCCTCCAGGCACTGGGTGGCTTGAGCAGCAAGCAGCACACTTGTCAGACTTAAGCAGATTCATGATGGAAACATCTTTAAAAGTAACAAACAAAATGTAGTAGAAAAGATCTCAGTTGTTGTCTGACTTTGGGTTGTTGTTAGATTTAGCTTTTTTCCTATGATCTTCTGGAGTTCATGCCAATTATTCTCAGTTTTTCTCACTGTCTTGATACTCATGGTGCATGACTGTTAAGAGTGATGGTTAATAGTTGTACCAGATAATATGATCAGAGTGAGGTTTATTGGCCTGGCTCAGTGAAGGTAAGAGAAACATGTAATGAAGTTTTTAGAGAGAAGCCAAGCAGGGCTTCAATTTTGGTCTCTTGGTTTCCTTCAGCTTTGTTTCAGGGGAAAGCAGTATAAGCAAATAGCAGCACCTGTGGGAATGGAATAGAAAATTTGGAGGAGCTCTCAGGAGCAGCATAAAACAGTGAGGTATAGTTTTATTCTGGATTTTCTGAGGTGTCAGGAAAAAAAGGCAAATATTACACATAAACGAGAGGAAAAAAGAAAGGAAAATGGGCTCTTAAATAAACAAATAGATATGCATACATTGACTGTTTGTTGTGGTTTAATCTGTCAAATGACTGAGTACCACATGGTCGTTCATTCACTCCCCTCCTTCCCGGAGGGATGGGGGAGAGAACTGCAAAAAAACCAACAAAGTAGAACTTGTGGGTTGACATAAAACTGCTTACTAAAATAGATAAAAGGATAATAATTAGAATTATATATATATATATGAATATATATTCATATATATATGAATGTATATAACAAGTGATGCACAGGAAATTGCTCACCACCCCTGACCAGTGCCAAGCTAGCCCCCCGAGCAGAGGAAGAGAGCCAGATGAACTCCCACCCCATTCAAATCTCCTTCCTCATGATGCCATATGGAACAGAACATCTCTTTGGCCATTTTGAGTCAGCTGTCTTAATTCTGTTCCGTCCCAGCTCCTTAGGCCCTTGCTGCAAACAGCCTTGGCTCTGTACAACACTGCTTAGCAGCAGCTATAAACATCGGTGTGTTATCAACATTGTTTTTCAAGAACCAAAACATAGCATCATACCAGGCACTCTAAAGAAAACAATTCTGTCCCAGCTGAAACTATGATGCTATTCTATCTCAATGTGCTCAAGGAAAACAATAATGAAAACAAGCTGATTAGTCAAAATCTAGACTACACATTTAGTCCAGAGCCTATAGACTCACTGGCTGCTACTGAACTGTACGTGGTAGTGCAGTGTTGACAGCATCTTTTACAGCATATCCAACCAGCAAAGGTATTGGTTGAGAAAATGTAGGACATGCAGACTTAGGCTCCATGACCCACATCCACACTTATTGTTCTCCTGAAAAGAGAAAAAGCAGCCCCAGCTCTCCACTCTTTGTATTGATATTTTGTGCTTTATAACTCTGCCTGCACAGACGGATGGAAGGAAGCCAAAAATGCAGCTGAAAGATGGTGGTGCAGATGAACAGCTCTGCTCCAGTAAGCTCTGAAGGGCCTGATGTACGTGTGCACCAAGTTTAAATATGGAGTCTGCATGTATAACACCAGTCCCTTTCTGCTGTTTAGCGGTACCAACGTTTATCCTCATCCCAAGGTGCCTTATTGGAGACACCTACATAAGCTGTTGATCCTGTACCCTGTAGCTGCTTTGTGCATTGGTAAACCAAGGTAGGAGGTGACTCTCCATAGTACCTCTCCATGCTAGGACAACTTGGTTCTGCCTTATGGACCTATCTTACATGGTCTCTGTCAGTTAGTATTTAAAGTGTAACACTAAATTGGGAATTCCCTGAAGGATCCTTTCAATCTCTCTTGTCAAAGTTATGGGAACTTAGTACACAGGGACCTTTTAGGGAAGATTAAAGAAGCGGTCCATATCAGAACGGGAGCAGCCCTTGTCATACAGGTTCCCAAATGAGCCTTGGGCAGCAACAATGATATTGCTGAGTTCTCTGCCTATTTTGAGTTTTTTTTCCTAATGAAGTCAATCTGTGTTGCTGCTTCTCCAGCAGTAAGTTATGGTCCTCATTTGCCCCTATACAAGTTAAGCACCCATTCTTGAAGGTCTCCTAGTCCCTGGGAATCCCTGACCATTGCCCTGGGCAGCCAGTTCAAGGGTCTGACCACCTCTGGTGAAGATTTTTTTCTCAACACCCACTTGACCAACCCCTGACCTCAGCATTTACCATTACTCGAGAACCACCACGCCAGTAAGCATGTTGTAGCTGTAGATGTCAGTCCATGCTCCTTCAAGCACTGCTGTCTTTCCCGAGTCTTTGCAAAAACAGACTTGTAGATGGGGAACATTATAGTTCACAGCTTCTTGGGCAGTACAGCAGCATGGTTGGACTTGCACACCAGCTTGCTCACTGTCCAGATGCTTTGCTCTCATGAAGCTAGTGGAGAAGCTCCTCCTCCTGACATCAGTCTCAGCAGGATCTGTCTTTCAGTGCTTTGAGTAACGGTTTAAGGCCACCAAGTGGCCATTTTTTTCTTGCTTTTTTCTCTTCAAGGCAACCACCAGCACCAGCCCGTCAGAAAGGCAGGCATAGTAATAAAGAGATGTAGCAGTGCTTTGCCTTCCATAAGACAAAATCACATCACCTCTCTACTTTTATCCTGTTGCACGGCCGCAAATAAATTCTCCTATCTGCAAGGTAAAGAGTTAAAGAAGCTTTGAAAATTCCTGCAGTTTTGATGATGTGCTCTTGCAGCAAACACTGGCAGCTATTTGCATGCTTTTCAAGGATGGAGAGCCAAGGAGCACTGCAGGCAGATTTTGGAGGCCTGAATACACAGAGGTGCTAAGGAGAGCGCTGTCCTGTGACTGAGTGGAGATGTTGCAGGGAAGCAGTCCTTTACTGTGGCCAGTTCCTGCTCTGACCAACAGCCAGTGGTGCTCTCCCACACAGCAACAGTTAGAGCAGCAATTACTATAAATAAGCACAATGGCAGTTGCGTACACTTTTCTTCTTTTTTATAGCAGGCGCTGTATTTTTTTGACCCAATCCACAGCAAAAAGAAAAAAAAAAAGCCCAAAAAGAAAGAATTATGTAACAAAATGAGTAATGCTTAGTGGTGAGGGAATTTCTTGGTGTTTTCTATCACGCAGTGCCTTTGGTTGAAGTGTGCATAGCTAAATTTGCATCACTGGCAATGTGAAGAATTTTATTTTGCTTCAAAAGGAGAAGCACTCGCCCATGCTACCAAGTCACCTTCAGAGTACCTATCCTTCCTGTTCATGCTCACCAAGGGTAGCCATGCATGCAGAGGTCTCTCTTTTTTCACCATTAGAAGAGAGCAGCTTGGTGTTAAAGTCAATGCAATGGGCCATCCCACCTCCATCAGCTGCCAACAGCAGCTGCAGCTGTTACACTCATCAGAAGTCACCGTGGGCTGCTGTCAACTGTCAGACAATGTTCAGATTGTGTTCAGAATCTGTCTGAGAGAAATGGAAATGAAATGAGGTGGACAGCATGCTTGCAAAGGGGAGGTTTTTCATGCCACCAAAAGGACAGAAGCACACCACTGCCACTGAGAATGTCCCTTCCCACCTTGGTACATCTCCTCTTTGTGCTCCCACTGCCTTTTGTCAGACAGTGTGAGGTGAGTTAAAACCAAACACTGACCACGTGAAATCCTGTCTACATGAAGGCTTCCCAGTCCCTGGCAGCAGCTCTCATGTCATCTATGATGTTTTCTTCTATCTACATTCGACCAAGCCCCGGATGTCATTCTACTGACTAGATGATTGTGGATTGCCCCTCCTTATGTAATGACATCAAAAGGTGCTGCAATCCAGAATGGAGAAAGACATGAGGAGGAGACACACTGACATACTGTTACTGTAATTCAGTCTGAACGTTGGGTTACTTTAATAATTAGGATGAGAGGTAATGCCCTTAAGTTGCACTAGGGGAGGTTCAGGTGAGAAATTAAGAAAAATTTCTTCTCAGAAGAAGTAATGAGGCAGTGGCACAGGCTGCACAGAGAGGTGGTGGAGTCACCGTCCCTGCAAGTGTTGAAGAACTGTGAGGATATGGCACTGAGGGATGTAGGTAGTGGGCATGGTGTGGATGGACTGGCGGTTAGAATAGATGATCTCGGTGGTCTTACTGATTCGATGATTCTAAAACAGCAAGGCCTCTTTTTTTTTAAAGTGGTCACAATTTTATGAAGCTTTCTGCAGACTTTTGATGGCATTTTGACTCCTGTGTGGTTTTGGGTTTTTTTTTTGGTCACAATTGGTAGTTTTGTCCCACACCATCAAGGTGTTTGTTTGCTCTTTGCTAATGAAGGTATGCTCTCAGCATCTTTGGATACAAGGCGCTGTGACCATTGGACTCTCCAGGGAAGGAGCACTTGTCATGGAGGGCTGTAAGCACTGATGTCATCGCTGTCCGAGGCTTAGAGGAGAATGATCTCCCTCCTGCCTAGGGCAGCTGCCCTGCCTGAACAGTGTGCTCTGTCCTATCTGCTCACTGGGTTGAACCTGCTCACCTGGCTCTGTGTTGCACAGGAGGTTTAATTGCATTTTGTTTCTGAAAACTGCCAGAAGGCATTCACTGATCTATTTACTTGTAAGACTGATAACTGATAGCAGGACAAATTCTGACTGGAAGTACTTGCTACTTCCCATTCTTATTCTCCTTCAAAATCCTTGTTAACACAGACTTGTTTTTTTTCTTTCTTTTTTTTTGGTTTTGTTTTGTTTTTGTTTTTTGCTTTTTGTTTTCCTTTAAATCATTCTTCTGCACACCTAATAGGGCTGACTTGCTTCTTTTCAAAGAGAAATGCCACTGCACCTTCATTTTGGTCTCACGTTCACTCTCTCTTGGAAATAGCCAAACTCCTGCATGGTGTCAATGTGAATGAAGAGTCAGGTCTCTACCCAACAACACAAGCAAGGTCTTTGTGTTGCTGCTTAAGGAAAAAGCAATTAATAAGTGGGATTTTTCTTTAAACAAGTTCATTCCATATTTTTTCCTTTGGGGCGGTGAGTTCCGCTTTATCAAAAAGAAGAAGGTAACTCAAACTGCTAGGCCACCACCACCACCACTTTTTCTCAACCATCTGCATTTCATCAGCATCTGCTCAGTACATCCATGCTGAGAACTTCCCCCTCACTAATCAAGGTCGAATGAAACTAAACCATGTTTCACAGTGTGCAGGGCATGCTGTATCTACAGTCTCTGAAATATCTCTTTCCAAAGCACTGTATGTACCATGAGGGACTCCCATGCCAGAATGGTCACGGACAAGAGCCTTCCAGTGTATTTAAAGCAGGGAAATGCCAGTGGCAGATGCATTTGTGTTGTAAGTGAAACTTCACAAAGCTCCCTGCATTAAGACCTTTTCTCTGTCATTTAAATTCCTGCTTTGCATTGCTTTTCCCAAAGATGCTTCCATACAAAAGGACAGAAAACCCAGACTTTTATTTTTAATTGAAATTTGTAATAGGTAGTGGGAAAGGAATGGTCAATACTTAAATAATATAGATCTTGTGGGTTTTTCAGTGTTTTGTGTTTAGCTTTCAGCATTTTTTATTCTCCCACTGTACCCTCCCCAAGTCATTTTCTGATTTCACTGAACTACTTGCAGATCATCTTTGAAGTGGAACCTCAAACCCAAAATGTACAAAACCAAATCAATCATTTGAACCCAGGAAATGATCTGGATTTGAAGTTAGATACAAGCGAGCCCAAGCACAATACTTGCTGTGTGCTGATATGAAAGCAAGCAAAGGTCAATTAAAGCAAAAATACCTGAAGTGGTCACACAAGAGGCCTCCCATTCCCAGGACGTGGGAAACCCACAATGTGCTGGGAAGTCCACTTGCTGGGGCATCACCCAGCCACAGACCCGTGACAAGCTCAAAGCATGCAAAGAACACATCAACACGCCAGCCAATGCTCAGTGCTTCCAAATCCCTCAAAATTTGCTTCCACCTCTGTTCTCACCTGCTGGAGGAAAGGTCCCATACCCCAGCCAATGCACCCAGCTGGCAGCCCGGGTCCCACCTTGTCACCAGCTGCATCTTTGTCCCACTCCTGCAACAGCCAGCCCTGCCTCATCTTGTGCTTCCCACAGTATGAAAATACAGTCCAATAAGTATTTTGTTTTGTTTTTCCAAAGGAATCAACTCAGTCTTTACCTTGCTCTTCATTGTAATTAACAGTATTTAAACGAGTACTGTCTCTGCTCCTCCACTCCTTTGGCATATCATGCCCAGCTTGATTAAACTGCACCTGTAACCAAGATGCAATGAGCGACTTTGTCAGTGTCAGTCATGTTCAGGATGTCTTCAGCTGTCAGTTACATTTCTAGGCAATGATCCGAAGAAACTCAGCCATGTGAGCTGGTAGTCTGAAATCCAGGTTACTGTTCACTTAGACTTTTTGAACAAGGAGAACTGAATGCAGAAGAAGCTAAGGTGTTGCTGTGCCTTGGATTTCGACAACACTCTCAGCCCTCACAGGACAAAGTTCAGCCTGATTTCCCAGGCAGGAGTGGGATGGATTGTTACTCCACGTAGATTTTAGAGAGCTGGACAAACGCCTTGAGAAGTGACAGTGACCAATGCTTTCCTTATTTTTCATTTGAAGCCTACTTGCATTTTTTTTCCATTAATCAAATGATTAAATGAAGAAGTGATTGCTGATGAAAGTGGCTAGACCATCACAGTGTGCTCTGCTTTGGGGAGATGGGGAGGGGAAGGACAGTACTCCCTGCCCGTAAGTGAAAGAAGCTTACAAGCAGGAGGGGGAGTGACTTTTAGATGGGCTGATAGAGACAGGACAAGGGGGAATGGCTTTAAACTAAAAAAGTGGTAATTTAGGTTAGATGTTAGGAAGAAATTTTTTACTCAGAGAGTGGTGAGACACTGACACAGGCTGCCTAGAGAAGCTGTCTGCCCCATCCCTGGCACTCAAAGCCAAGTTGGATGGGGCCCCGAGCAGCCTGAGCTGGTGGGGGGCAGCCCTGCCCAGGGCACGGGGTGGGACTGAGTGGGCTTTAAGGTCCCTTCCAACCTAAACCTTTCTATGACAACAGTGTATTCAGAAACAGAGTCAACACAGAAAAAGAGAACGGGAAAAAGATGTTGCTCCAGATTAAATCACTGCACTATGAATCCAGCCTTGGAACACTCTTTGTCCAATTTCTTGCTTCAGTCAGCAAAAAGCCCTCTTACTGCTTTCGTTCATAATGATAGACGATGTGATTAGCCACACTGCTTATTCATGTTTTCATTTCCTCAGCTTGGAGGAATCATTTAATTCATGTATCCAATGCAGAGGTGACTGCAGGGTTGTCAGATATCTTCACCTTGTCTTGCTGTGATTGTTGGTGAATAGATAGCAATATGTAGCTGCCTCATGGCCTCTCGAGCAGTGCAGAGTGACCTTTCGAGAAATACTTTTTAGTAAAAAGGTTTTGTTATTGGTATCCACAGGCACACGCATGTGCACACACACAGACATATGAGAAATCCAAGCTTTTTGCTCCCTTATGAAAATACTGAAATTTAGAGCATCACAAGAGCAAATCCCACACCTCTGTCTAGTTTTGTGCTGGAAAAGTTCATGCTGTGTGACTCCAGATGACTACACCAGACAGTCTGAATGCTGAAGCAGTATGCAGTTCCTGTTCTTCATACTACTCTTCATTCCTTTGGTTTCCCAAAGGTAAATTTCTTTTTTTTTCATGTTGTTTTCTTGCACTCTCTCAGGACACTTGCCATGTGCCTCATGCACCCTGGAGGCCCAGTGGGAAGTCCAACAAAAGCTCTGCTGTGGGCTTTTGGGGGAGGCATCAACCCAAGGTTTCTGAGCTGTGTCCTTGTCCTGGTGACCTGAGTGTCCTGTGTCAGTGAGTGAGCATGCCAAGCTTCCCTCTGCATAGCAAAGTTGCTCCAGGTATTGTGATGCACGGTGCAAAGCTGTTTTAGTAGCAGACAGGAGCTGGGGCAGGGTGACATAAAGGCAGCCGTACAAAGGGCAGCACAAAGTATTCTTGTCTATGAGGCAGAGGGGAAGTACATAAAAAGGAAACAAAATGTACACCAAATTCACCAAAAATAATCACAAGTGGAACGTGAGACTTTTCTGTTGAAAACTGCAAAGACATGGCTGGATGCTGATAGCCTAAAATGACTGTTTAATTACTAACATGGATGACACGTGATAGAGTAATACTGTTCCAGAAGTCACGTTTTAGATGGAGGAATTGCAAATATCCTCCCAAAATGAGAGGAGAATGCTTATGTCCTGGTTTTAGAAGGAATTGAGTTTTCTTCCTTGTAGCTGGTATGGTGCTGTGTTTTCAGTTTAGGATGAGAATAACATTGGTAACACACTGATGTTTCAGTTGCTGAAGAACAGTGCTTACAGCAAGTCACTGATGCTGCTTTGGGTCTGAACTGTACTCCTGCTTTGGGTAGCGGAGGGCATTGCCTCATGGACCAGAAATGGGAATTGGTGAGGACTTCTGAGGGTTAAGAAGGCACTCACTGGAAACCAGTGCCAACAACGAGGCATGAAGCCCTTCAAAACCCTGATCTCAGGAAAGGGATCTCAGAGCAGATAAAGATGTAAATTTAGCAGCTGTGGGCTTCTCAAAGCCACTTTTGGGGGCTTAAGTCACTTCTGAAAATGCTTTTGCCTACGTGGTTTGTCAAGTGCTTCAGCACCAGCACGGCTGGGTCCCTGAAGGTCCCTCCAGCTCGGTCTTTATGTTTGTACCCATTGGGACGGCTCAGTTGCTGGATGACTGCTTTCATGCCCAAGGAGGCTTGCACTGCTGGACCTGAGGCCATGCACAGCTGCAAGGCACAGCTGCCTGCTGTCTCCATCCAGGCCCAGAAGATACCCTTCCCAGTGGCACAGCCTCCCCCGCTGCATGGTTGGCCCTCGCAGCACGCTGCCACCGGTGCTGGTGAGGTGCAACCAATGCAGCACTCTCAGTGAGCGGGAGCAAGGCGAGCCCTGCTTAGGTTCCTCTTCTTCATGGAGGGGATTTCACGGTCTCCAGAGTGGGGAGAACCCCTGAACAGTGGCAATCCTCAGAGGGCCCTGCTGCGTGATGTGCTGCCTTTGCCACATTCCCATCAGGCCCTGACATATGGACAGATGGGCAGATCACATGCCTCTATGGAGAGGCTGGCTGGCCTTGCCCCAGGGGAAGCGGCAGAGACAACCCCTCTGAAGGGTCACCCAAGCTTGAGGAGCACCAGGTTGCAAGAGCTTTGACATGTGCACCTCTGGGATCAGCGCTTCCTAAGGGCCCCAGCTCCAGGGCTGCTCTGAGCTCATCTCTGGCTGCTCTGAGCTGGGTGCAATTCCCACGTGAGTCGGCTGGAACTTCAGAGGGTTTTGGTGAAAGCAGAAGCCAGCTTTCTATGCACTGGGCATCGGTGAGTGGCTGTTGAGAAGAAACAGTCACTTTTCCTGGCATGCCTTTAGTCAGCGTGACCTTCAGAGTGTGAAACCAGGGGCCTGGTGGTGAGTGCAGTGGTTAAACAGCAGTGAGAGCGTTTCACAATAAGACTTCATTTGACACTGAGAAAACTTCCATGTAGACACTGAGGCCTTAGGGCAGTTTGTAGGGTTAGGTGCTCAGGATGGTGGTGAAATCACTAGAAAAGGCAAAAAGGCCGTGAAATGCTCTGAGTGTTCAGATCAGGAGCAAGACCAGTGAGGGAGTAACCATCCCAACATATGCAGAAAGGACATGGGACACGGACAGCCTCCTGGTGTGCTGCTGCAGCATCTGATGCAGATAACACAGTTGCGTTATTGATCAGAGCTTTCTACTTTGCAGCCTGAAATGATGGTCCTGTTTCTTTTTTGACCATCTAAATGGCTGATGTCCAGAAACCCTCAGCAACGAAGTCAGCAAAACTAATGACATTATCACGTCTTACTCGTAGGAAGACTTATTTGTAAAGCCAAGTGTGCACTTGGGATTCTGGCTTCAGCATCTACTCTAAGATTTTAGCAACTGCACATGGTTTTCTAATACAATTCTTTTTGCATAAAGACAGCAACCAACCACCCAGCCGTGTATATATAGCCATGTATATACACACATATATAATACATATATATAGTCTTTTTTTTTTTTTCTCTTTGAAAGGATTATGATTGGCTTTGTATTCTCTTACAGATTTCTGAGTGTATAACTCACCTAATTCTCTACCATGGTTTGCACTGGACATGTACAACTACTTTTTCAAGGCATTTTCCAGAAAGATGTTATTTTTTTCTGAAGGGTTTGATCTAATGCAGATAAATCTGCATGTTTCGCAGTGGCCAAAAATTTTCTGTCTTAAAAAACTGCAAAAAAAAAAAAGTTACAAGGAGCCTTCATTTTGTAGAGATATATTTCAGGATGGTTTTGTACTTAATGAAATTACAGCTGGTGGCCAGTTTTGCCTCCTGGAATCATACTGTGGATTTTTAGGAAGCCTTTCGGATGCTTTAGCATCATGGAATCATTAGGGTTGGAAAAGACCTCTAAAAGCACTTAGTCCAACTGCCAACCCAAGACCAATACTGCCCACTAAAATGTCCCTAAGTACTACCCTTTCCTTAAATGCTTCCTGGGATGGTGACTCCACCACCTCCCTGGGCAGCCTGTTCCAATGCCTCACCTCTCTTTTGGAGAAGAAATTCTTCCTAATATCCAACCTGACGATATCCAGCCTCCTTGTAAAGCCATGGCTGCTTGTCTTGCTTTACGGTGGCCGTCCCTTCCAATCTCAAACTGATGTTCCACTGCTTTGAAGGTGCATTAACTCGTGACTGCAAAGATTTGGTGGGTGCTGCCAATTCTTTTTCTAGAGGATGATGTGCTATAAACCCAATATCTAAAAATGGCTGCGCTTCTCACTTCCCCCTCAAAACGTGGCGATAATTACATTTAAATTTCAGAAGATGGCGTTGAAGATTTGCAATTAATATCCTGAGCCCCACGCACGCCCCACTGCCAGCGCAGGGCACAATGGCTGGGCTTTCATCTGATACGTTACAGCAGAAAGGATGTGGATGTGTTGGAAACGTTACAACAGAACAACAAGAAAGTGCCGTAGCACGAAACACTTGTCAGAAACCTGAATGAACCAAGAGACCTCCACGACAGCCTGCACCTCGCACTTTTTGCCATCCAGCTCCTTTGGGCTGCTGGCAAGTGGGTCACCCACCTTCCTGGGCCCAATAAGGGCTCGAGAAAGGGACATAATGGGGTCAGGAAGGGGTCATGATGGGATCACCAAGGGGTCTTGTGAGGGAGAAGCAATATACTGGGGGGTCTCACGGCTCGGTCCCTGCTTCCACCCCGCGCTGTCTGAGCCGGGCACAGTCGGGGTGCGGGCAGCAGTGGGTGGGGGGGGGGGGGGGGGGGGGGTGGGAGCCGCCGGTCCCCGCGGCGCCGTCTGGGCCGTTTCTGGTGGGTGTCGCTGCCCGGCTCTGTTACAGTAAAGCCCGCCCGACGAGCGCAGGTAGGAGTTTCCCCGTGCTATTTATGTCTACGTGTGTGTCTGCATCGATTAAAAAAATACACGCGCGGACGCGCAGAGGGCGCCGGGCCGCTCCCCCCCGCCCCGCAGCGTGTGTTTACCAGCAATGGGCATGTGTCACTGCCTCAGATGTTTTCCAGCTCGCGAAGTCCCCGCTCCCCTCCGCCGGCTCCACCTCCGGGCGGGGGCACGCCTCCCCCCCCTCCCGGGCCCGGCGCCCTCCATCATATAAAGAAACTTCCCGGGGCCGCCGGCCCAGTCGCGCTGCACCCGACGGAGAGCAGCCGCTCCGGCGTCCGGCACAGGTAAGCGGCACCGGGAGCCGCGGAGCCGTGCCCCGACGGGGGCACCCGAGCTCGGTCTGCGCCGACGGGAGGGGCGCTTCTGGGGGCTTTGCCCGAGGTTCCCCGTGAGCACGAGCGGCGGAGCTGCCCGGGGAGGGATGCGAGGACCGGGTTTGGTGTGCGGGGCGTGAGAGATGCGGGGATGTGCGGCTCTCACTGCGGCGCGTTGACGGGGGATCCGAACGTCTGCATTTAAGGGAGCCGCCGAGCCGAGCTTTTGAGCAGAGAGGCACTCGGTGCGGTGTGCGGACAAACTTTGCAGAGCTCTGAGTGGTACTCTGGTGGGAGCAGCTGAGCGTGGATGTGTGTGGGACATCGCGTGCTCGGATGTGCTTTGCTTAAGGGAGGCTGTGAAAGCTCCTTTGCCATTACAGTGAAAAGCCACATGAGTTGTAAACGTGTGTGAAGCCCTCCGATTTGTGTGGGTCTGCCCTTGCATAGCAAATATGCTTCGTAATTTTTAATTAATTTTTTTTTTTTTACTTTTTGGTTAAAAAGATCTAGTGGAACTCTGAGTGAGTCAGGAGGTTACATCTGAAGTCAGTCATGCTGAACATCCCAGCCACCTGTGTGTGCTCATGCATTACCGGGGCAGGGGGATCTCTGTCAAAGCCTGGAGTGTGGGGGGCTGCCTGGAGTGCGGGGCTGCTGGCACTCTGTTCCGTCTTTCTCAGGTGCTCTTAGCATCCTTTGACCCTTTGGTTTCCCTCTCCCTCTCGCAGCCCCCGCAGTGCTGGTGCTTAGCCTCGTGCGGTGCGGTGGGCTCAGCAACGCGCCCCCAACCCTGATCCCCCAACACGAGTGGCATGAACTTGGAGCCAGGCGAGTGCGGGATGAACTCGGTGAGCTGTGGCAACGGGAAGCTCCGCCAGTGGCTGATCGACCAGATAGACAGCGGCAAGTACCCAGGGCTGGTGTGGGAGAATGACGAGAAGAGCATCTTCCGCATCCCCTGGAAGCACGCTGGCAAGCAAGACTACAACCGTGAGGAGGATGCTGCCCTCTTCAAGGTACGGCGCCTGGGCTGCCCACCCTTTCCCTTTTCTTTATGCCTGCTGAGCTGTTTTCCTGCCTTGCCCTGCTGCTTTTTTCTCCTCCTAAACCTATAGAATCATTAAAGTTGGAAAAGACCACTAAGGTAATCTAGTCCAACTGTCAACCTATCACCACCATGCCCACTAAACTGTGCTGTAGAGAGTAAATTCATGCACATGTAGACACACACATATACTGTGTCACAAGCATTGTGAACTTGTACCTAATAGTTGATTTTTCTTTTTTTCTTTTTTTTTTCCTCTTGTTCTTTTGATTACCTGAAATATTTCCAGGCTTGGGCTCTTTTTAAAGGGAAGTTCAGAGAGGGCATTGATAAACCAGATCCCCCTACCTGGAAGACCAGATTGAGGTGTGCTTTGAACAAGAGCAATGACTTTGAAGAGTTGGTGGAGAGAAGCCAGCTGGACATCTCAGATCCCTATAAAGTGTACAGAATAGTGCCAGAAGGAGCTAAAAAAGGTAAAACATCTCAAATCCCCTGTGTAACAGTGTGAATGTCTGTGTCATTGTAAGCATGCGAGGACCGAAGCATACTTTCCTGGAATGGCCATGCAGTCTTTGCAGGGGTGGGAGCCCAAGCACAGAGGTCAAATACATCTCATTCTGACTGACAGGCAAAAACACCCTGGAAAAAAAAAAAAAAAAAAAAAAAAGCTTTCTTGATGTAGGTTTTGAATATAGGGAGGGGCAAAAGTGCTCTGAGCTGTGCAACCACTGGGCTGGGGATGCCCAGTCTGTGACTGCTAGTTACCAGCATCTGCAGGCAGTCCCAGAGCAGGCAAGGGCCCCCGAGACAGGGGCACAGCAGTGTGCTAGAGGACACTGATGCATGGCAGCACTTTGGGGTTTTTGGCCTGCCAGGGGGTGTGGGGTTTCCTCTCCCTGGCGGGACAGGGATGTGCTTGACATCATTTCTTTCCATCCCTCTGGTGAACATAGGTGCGAAACAGAACAGCATGGAGGAGCAGCCATTGATGAACCATCCCTTCCCAATCCCGTCTCCTTACGCCTCACTACCATCCCAGGTATGACATCAACTGTGCGTTTGGTGCTTGTGCACTGGGCACTAATGGCTCTGTACTGTGCAGTATGTCCTTCCTCACTGACATAACTCTCTTGAGTTCTTTTTGGAAAGAGAAAAAAGCACTTTATTATGAAAACGGAAATTGGGAAGCAACTTTCCTAATGTCATCTGAGGCCACAGGGCAGTTGATTTCTTTTGGTGTTGTTTATCCCTGAGTAATTGCTGTCTTCTGTTTGGCAATAGATATTAGTGTACTGCCATCCTCTTGGAGCCAGAATGTAAGCACCCGATGAAGCATTGCTATTCCGAGCAGACATTTAGCAGCAATGCTTTGACTGCCTTTTGTTATTCCACCCAGCTTGGTATTTACACCAGTGGTGAGAAGTTCATTTGAAAGTCCCATTGGTGGTAGTGGCAAAGTGCCATTCATGTAGGCTGGGCAGCGCTTAGACCTCCACGAGTTTTGTCAGGGCAGATAATGCCAGGAAGCTGAAAGCTGATGCAACGCGCAGCATCAGTTCTGACAACTACCAGGTAAAAGAATATCTCATTACATTGAATAGGTACCCAACTACATGGTGCCCCATGAGCGCAACTGGAGAGAATTTGCCCCGGAACAGCCGCATCCCGATATCCCCTACCAGTGTGCCAGCGTCCCCTTCACAGCTCGCAGTCATCACTGGCAAGGGCCCAGCTGTGAGAATGGTAAGAGGGTCTGTCCCATCCGGGGCTGTGGCTGAGGCTGATCAAAGGAGAGGGTGTGTGGCCACCTGCACGAACTGCAGGGTTCACCTTAGCTATTCATGGCTTTCACTGGTGGACCTCACTCGCCCCGCTCCTGACTACGCAGACCTTAGAGCTCTGCTCACAAACCAACCCTCAGAAGTCCCAAGCTATCGTGAAAGCTCTGAGCAATAAGAAGGGAACCAACCTCCCAGCCCCAGAAGGGAATGTGTGTTCCTTAGTTTTGCTTTCTGATTTTGGGACTTCTGAGGCACATGTGAGCAAAATTTTTTCCCTCCAGCCTCGTGGGTTAGAATGGTGTTATTCTCCCAAGAGGGCAGCTGAAGTTATTACTTTTCCTATTAGACAGCTTGTCATAGGTCGAGCATCTCTTGGGGCTGGCACAGCAGAAATGGAATAAAGAGACATTCCTTTCCCCAGAGATCTTACAGTTTGAGCCCTTTTTCTAAGAGCTGCACGGAATCATAGAATGGCTTAGCTTTGAAGGGTCCTTAACAATCATCTCATTTCAGCCCCTCTGACATGGGCAAAATTGGCCACACTAATGTCTAAAAAACATAAGAGAAACATATGACACACACTGTGTGTCATAGGCACTTGCAGATCAGCTCACCTCAAGTAGATGGGCATTTGCTTCGCGAGGAGAAGGAGGTGGTACAGTGGGGTGGGAAGCAAGGAGAGACAAGGATAGCAGATACTGAGTGTTCAGGGACGCTTCTCTGGGTGTTTCTGTGCAGAGAAATAGTTTTTGTTCTCTGGGTCTGCTGAAGAGACAATGCTCGATGCAGTGCAACTTTTGCTGCTAGTATGCTGGAATTATTAAGGAGAATCATTTGTTTTTAGCTGAGCTACTTGCCAATAAAAGTAGGCCTGTTGGCTGCATGAGCAGTGCCCCACAGTACATCCCGTGCAGCTGTTGGGCACACGCTGGGACACTTTGCTGATGTTTGTGACAGCTGTTGGTGGCTTGTCCTAGGTGTGCCACTGAGCTCTAGGACTTGTCAGGAGGTGTGGTGCTTTGCATATGCTTCACTCCAGCTCCTGGCCGTGGTGGGTCCTGCTGCTGGGAAGAGCACTTGCTTCCTCATAGAGGGACCTTTACTGACACTAAGAAACAGAGGAAAATATTGATTTCTTATGTGATAATTCGTGTACTGATAGGTATTTGTACGGCTAATAGTAGTCCTGATAATACAATTCCAATAATCTCCTGCTGCACAGTTTTCTCTGCTTGCTTCTAAGTCAGTGCTGATTCCAGCTTTATTATTATGCCTGTCTTAAGTAAAATTCCTTAGGCTGAATGGATTGTTTTTTGCAGGCAACTTTTAAGAGCACTGTAGTCTGGTTAAAAATGATATTGTAAGAGGGAGTATTTCACGCAGACCCAGATAAAAATACAGTCCAGATAACATCTTGAGTATTTGTAGTAAGCATACTTGAAAAATGGGAAACAAAACCATTTTATAAAGCAGAGAAGAGAGAGAGAGAGAGTTCATGGAGCCCAGAAAAACTCAATTGTGCTTACCTTTGACCTCTGGCCAAACTTTTCTCTTAGGATTTAGGTAGCTGTCACTGACTTTTGTTTGTGAAACAGGTTGTCAGGTGACAGGAACCTTTTATGCTTGTGCCCCTCCCGAGTCCCAGACTCCTGGCATCCCGATTGAGCCAAGCATAAGGTCTGGTGAAGCCCTCGCCCTGTCAGGTAAGGTCTGCAGCCCCTCACAGGGCTTCTGGGGGATCCCTACAAGAGACTCCCACATCTGACTTGCCCTTGTGTTGTGTTTCTCCTTTCTGATGAAAAGGAAAAAATGAAAAAAAGAAGTTATCCTTTTTAGTGATTTGCTAAGCCTTGATTTGCTAGGATATTGAAACACTTGTAGCCTGAACTCCAGGGAACCTAGGGGCAGTGGTTCGAGTAGGTGGAAAGCTTTTCTGGCTCTTGGTTTTAATGCTGGGTAGTGTTGATGAACCACCAAGGGCATCAGGAGATACTGAGGGTCAGTGATGTTCAGCTCAGTTTCTATTTGGGAGGAGTTCTGTGGTACCTTGCTGTGCTCCTGCTAATGCCACCTGGCTTGGCTCTGTCTCATTATTTGTGGTAAATGAAGGCATTTGGGAAAGAAGAAGGGAATGATCTCAGTCAGCCAGCTCTGCAGACATCTAGCTGCCAGGGGAAGTCTCAATAACTCTGGGAAAGGGTGCAGGAATGTGCTTGTCAAAGCAATAGTGGATAAACCTACAGCAGGATGCCCAGCAGGTTTCTTGAGTCTTTTGAATCAGAGTCTGTATGTCTATATGTACATATGTATGTATATATACACACATTCAGTGCCATGTGAGTGCCAAGCTGACCAAATTGTCATTTGAAAGGAAGATTTGGGAATTCAGGTGCAGCTGTGCGCAGTTGGCACCAGCAGCTGCTTCTATTCAGGCAGCCAAGTGTGAGTTTGCAGGTCCCCTGTGCAGAAGCCTCTGCTATGCAAAATTTGGGGAGAAACACAGCTACTTCCTGATTATATCTGAGGAAGTCTACTGAGCCACTGTGTTTAATTGTGACATGAGCTTGGGAAATGAGACAAACAACTGTTTTTTATGCTGGCTTTCCCTGCTTAAACAGAAATGTGAGGTTTGCTGGGCATTGGTTCCTACCAAATTCTCACATGAGTAGCCCTCTTAATAAAATTAGAGACCATTAATGTTACTGTATCCCATGCTCTTTTTATGACTTTTGCTAATGTCTTTTGGGTGGTGATGACTGCCTGTGGCAGGGAGGCTCAGAAATCTCATGCACTTATGTCTCTTGGCCTTAACGCGAAT
Source organism: Lagopus muta (assembly GCF_023343835.1). Taxonomy (NCBI): domain Eukaryota; kingdom Metazoa; phylum Chordata; class Aves; order Galliformes; family Phasianidae; genus Lagopus; species Lagopus muta. Next base: position 80,773,388 of record NC_064435.1, on the reverse strand, counting down.
TTAAAACATAAAATGTTTGTGGGAATATACCATAGTCATCCTTCTTATTTTAATTCTTGTAGATTGTCGGCTCCACATCTGCTTATATTACCGTGAGATACTGGTAAAGGAGGTGACAACTTCTAGTCCTGAAGGCTGTAGGATATCCCAGGGCCAAAGTTATGAGGTCAGCAGCCTGGAACAAGTCATCTTCCCTTATCCAGAGGATAATGGCCAGAGGAAGAACATAGAAAAGCTGCTGAGCCACTTGGAGCGAGGAGTAATACTGTGGATGGCACCCGATGGCCTCTATGCTAAGAGACTTTGCCAAAGTAGAATCTACTGGGATGGGCCTCTGGCTCTCTGCAGTGACCGACCCAACAAGCTGGAGCGGGATCAGACATGCAAGCTCTTTGATACTCAGCAGTTTTTAGCAGGTAATTCCCTCTGTGGCTTCAGTATAACTTCTGAAGAGGTAACCTGGTCACTCTCCGTGCTTTATGGGAATGCTCTTTTTATGATAGTAGTTGCCCCTCACTGCTTCTTTCAAAGAAATGCAGCCAGGGAGCATTGCCTTTTGAGAAATCTTGTCTAGTTCTGCTCTGTGCACAGTCTGCCTCTGCACAAATGGGTGGGAGTGACAGCCAAACCACACATGGCTTTATGAAGCATAGGGAGGAACCTAATAAAATAGTCTTCCCAAATGTTGGGTAGCAGAGGAAGGTGGATTCTGGACTTGGTTCTGCTTTGATAAGTCCAGGGCAACACTGTGATCTGCAGTCATCCTGCTCTCAACCTGACCCAGAGTGAGCCTAGAATCTGTCCCAGAGCATTCCAATAGTGACATGGATTCCAGCAGAAGGCTTTCTTCTCTATCTGGGTCCAGCACCAATTGATGGAGCTGGGCTTTTTTCTTACGGCTTGCAGAATATGGCCCTGTATCACAGTACTTTTGAGCATGTAAAGGTGCCCACTCAGAGAAACTGGGAGCCAGGCCTTGCCTAGACATCTGGAGACAGCTTGGGCAGCAGGAGTGCATGCAGCCCCTGATTTGAGGTGTATGGCATGGCAGCCAGGGAGTTCACACATTGCCCATCAGTGCAGCAGGAGTCTCTTAGAGGAATAATGTTTTGCAGCTTTTTTTTTTTTTAAGCCCCCAAAACTTTAAACCAGCAGTTTTAGCACACGTTCCAAGGTTGCTGCATCATCCTAGCAAAATGGCCAAGCATAAAAGGCATCTAATGAAAGAAATCTCATGGATATGAAAATTGACAGTTAGAAAGGGGAATTTGAGGTTAGGGCACTGGCTTGAGCTTCAATCAAATGCTAATTTTAAGACTCAATTCTGCCTGTGCTGATGGTTTTGGAAATCCCTTTCCCTTTTCTCAGAAGGTTTTTTAGATGTACTCTGGGTTTGTCCAAACGGTTGACAGTACCTCTCTTTTTAGAAGTCTAACCCCAAAGAGAAGCTTGAACAATAGTTACTTTTTCCCCCTCCTAAATTACTTATGCACTACAGCCTGTGTGAGCCCGAGGATGTGGTTGTAGCCATAGTCTGCGGTGTGTACAAAATAAGCTTTTGCGTGTGTTGATGCTCAGCTAGGTTTATTAGTGACTTGTCTTGGACACACCAAATCTGCAAGTCAATTGACAATATCAAGCTCCCAGACTGCAGGCAAGCTTGAGCTTTCCCTTATTAGGAAATTCAGCTTTCTTTGGGAAGAGATACAGGAGACCTCTGCCAGGAGAGGAAGCACTGGACAGCAGAGGAAGGGGCAGAAGTAGAACTGTGGACTGCAATGGTTAGGATTCTGCTGAGGAGCTGGATCCTGCAGTGCAAACTGTTACCTGCCTTGGAGTCCTACAATAGCAGTGACACAGAAAATGGGTGGATGGCCCTGGGGAGCACTGCATAATAAATGCAGTAAACTGGGGTAGGCAGAAAGTAGAAGGATCCAAAAAGGGAACTGGGAGCTTGGCAGATGGCAGCTGCAGGAGGACTGACTTGGCAGAAGGATGGGAAGCTGGAGGAAGAGTAAAAGGATGAGAAGTGGTCTGAGGAGGAGTGTGGGGGCACTGCAGTGCAGGGAGGAATGTGGGCATGGGAAGAATGTGTGGAGGGCTTTGGAGAAAGGCAAGGCTGGCCTCCATCATCCTGCTGGTAGCAAAGAAAGGACTTCTCTAGGTCCATGCCAAGGACTGCTGGGTAGCACCACCACAGATAATCAGGATTTGGAGAATTGCTGAGGCTGAGTAAAATGAGAGGAAGAGAAAGATGGAAGAAATTCTCCATGAGCAGCATTGTGTTGGTTGGGCCGTGGGTGGACTGTCCTACCCTCTCCTGAGGAAAGCAGGATTGCAGGGATCTCTGTTCTCTTTCTGCATAATGCCAGAGGGCTCACAGCCCTTTCAGAGTTTTTGCTGTGTTTTAAGTGAACTTTCCATTGTATTACTCCTATAGCTGATCCTCCCAGTACGACCAGTATGTCCAACTGGGGAACTGTTGTGGCAGTTGCTGAACTCATACTTTGGTCTGAAAAGCTTGCAATTAGAGTAGAAGCAGCAGGTATATATTATAATAAAAGATGCATTATGTCAAGTTCAAAGACTCTTATTCCCCTGTATAGCAGGGAGCACTTTGTCATAAGACACAGGTTTTTAACTTTAATTGCCCTTGCAACTTTTCTTCAGAAAGTGTAAAGAAAGCTTTAAATTAAATGAACTCTTTATCAATCCATTATGTAGTGATGCTTCACATTATGAAGACTAAGAAAAATTTTGTGTTAGATGCAATTTTCTGTACTGTGGAAGGGAATACAGTCTCTAAACACAAGGCAGTGATTTTGGTCTCTCCTATAAAAGTCTCCCCGCCTATCTTTTACTGGGAACACTTTGGTGTAATGACGTAGTTTGACTTTTTCCTTAGTGCAAAATGTAGATTTAGTAAAGAGAGTGCAGGCACACAGAAGGCAATCTTTTTTGCCAGTTTGGTGCAGGGCTTAAATAAAGTCCTTCATCTTCCCATACCTTCCTTTCCCCCTCTAGAAACAGTGGTGGCAGTAACTCCATGATAGTGTCTAGCTGAGTCTGAATACAGTACTTCGTAGTACTTTGGCTCTACAAAGCCACTGGTTTCAATGATATTTTTGGGTGTACTTTTCAGTGGGTCAGGGCTACTGTTGGCATTTGCTCCACAAGGTTCTGATGACAAGGCCAAATAAAAATATTTATTGGAAGTCATCCAGGTTTGTGCATCTGAAATGATTTATGAGGCAAGGCAAACAGAAAAATGGCAATGTTATCACGAACTTCCCCAGAAGAAAAGCAGAAAAGTCTCCAAACACGGTTTCTTCTCAGTTTCTTCTCCTTACCTCTGGTCTTTCTCCTGACTTCTCTCATCCTCTCCTTAGATTTACTTTACCTTCTCTCACTGTGCTCCAGGGTCCTCCATTTGGAGCTCAGCCATCCACAAAGACTTTCTTAACAGCCCTTTCTCTCTTCCCAGAGCTTCAAGCCTTTGCTCATCATGGACGTCCACTCCCAAGGTACCAGGTTGCTCTGTGCTTTGGGGAGGAATTTCCAGATCCACAGAGGCAGCGAAAACTAATTACGGCCCATGTAAGTAGGACTTGTTTGCTAAATTAAACATATTCCTTGGAGGATATCAATCTGCCAGTCAGATTGATATTGCACAGGATGTGAAGGAGGTGGCAATTTCATGATAATGCAGCACACTCGAGTCTGAGGTTGAGTTCCCAGATCTTCCAGGACTGGTGGCCCTCAGAAGATCAGAGAGCCCAGTTACCCAATCTGTAAAGCATTTGCCATCAGTGATCACTTTTACAAAGACCATCAGGACTCGAAAGGTACCTTAGAAGAGCTGGACAGTGTTGTCATTAGTGGCCCCATGGCACAGCACCTTGGGCTGCCAGGCCAGTGCAGGACACAGTGCTTTCACCTAAAGGTGCTCCAGAGGCCCAGCATACACCCCAGAGACCTCAGCCTTTGGACTGATGCAGGGACTGCCTGTGCAGCTCCAGTGCTAAGGTAGCTGGCAGGCTCGCAAGCTGGCTGACCACAGTTCACGCACACTCAAAGCTAGTGTTTCAGGATGCTATCTGAGAGAGGGTGCTGACAGAGACTGAGACCAGGTACTTTCTAAATTGACTGTATTGGCCCGTGTAACCACAAGAGAGGTGATAATCCACATGCTAGTGTTAAGGTATAACTTACTGCTGCTTTGGGTGGAAAGCTGGTGTCAGTTTTAATTTTTCAAAAGCCCCTGGGTAGCACAGGACCTATATCAGCCTTTGCTCAGGCCTTACTGGTTGCTCCTCAGCCTGAAAAGTTGAACAGGTTGTCCCAGCTTGTGGAACTGCTCTGTGGCAGGGTTCCCTGCTGGCTCTGTCCCTTTCTGCAGGTAGGACCTGCTGCAAGTGTAGCAGGTCCTTCCACCGAAATGGTGCCTCTGTCTTTAATGTGTAGGGGTTGTAGAGAAGAGCCCAGCTGCAATGAATAAGGAGAGCTTCAAGTTTTAGTGCTTAGTGTGCAACTTAAACATTTGTAGCCAAGGCCCAAAGACCTGGTGAGGAATAGTGATTTCTAAGCAGATAGAAGTGAAGGCAGTGTTAAGTCATACATGTCTCTCTTGGTGGAGGGCAGCAGCTGAAAAGGTGCCTCAGCAGAGCTTAAAGGAAAAGAAGTTTAGAGTAACCTTGTAGTTAGGTTTAAGTCTAATTTAAAAGATAGTTATTTTGTGGCATACCTAAGCATATCTGAACATTTCAATTTAAGACCTCAAAGTTCTTGAGGACGAAGATAAGACTTGCAGAGCACTGGGTATGCATTTAAACACATTGAGTGGTCACAGACATGTCATATGTCACATTGCTTGTGTATGTGGGTGCAATTGCAATTACATCTGATTGCACTGATAACGTGCTCCTCTAAATGGAGACTGAGCAAATAAAGTGTGTGTGCAATTAGCAAAACATTTGTCAGCAGAACAGGCAAGTACTATCTTAGAAGAGAGATCAGTAAGAACACAGAAATTATTTTCCCATTCTGGCAAGCAGAGGTGATTTGTCCTGCCCCTTTTTTTAATTTTAAAACGCTGTAAATGACTTACATGAGGACTGTGAAATTTTGTTATATGTCTGATTAACATTTTGTCTGTTCTTAAGGTTGAACCCATGTTTGCCAGGCAGCTGTATTACTTTGCGCAACAAAACAGTGGACATCTTCTGAGAGGCTATGATTTACCAGAACTCATGACTAGTCCAGAGGATTATCACAGATCTATTCGCCATTCCTCTATTCAAGAATAAGATCCTCAGAATAAGTGTTTCTAAAGGCACTGTAAAGATTATGCAGAGTGGAGGAGCTGATCTGGATAGCAATTTGGAGATCCAAATCACAGCTGGATGTGTTTGGGGGATCAAAGGTTCAATGATAGGAAAGTGAACTGGGACAGCCAAACTGTATGATACAAATGACGGGTCTTCAACGTTTGGATGCTACATCTCACATAAGTTCCACTGTTGCTGGGAATAACTCAAAACTGACGAAATGATTGCTGTTTACGTTTGCTTAATGTTTTCCTTGTGTTGTGAGGACTGATTCTTACCGAAGACTTAAATCCAGAGTTTACACTGTTACATTGGCAGGGCTATTTATTTCGGATTACGATCTCAGGGAAGGTACATAAATTTGTGGTGTTCCCAGTTTGAAGCTGTAGCTACTGTAGGTAGGTAGCGAATGTAGATGGTTTATTGAGAATAGCTATACATGTAAGTGGTTTTAAACTTAGACTGGTAAGCATCATACCTATATTCGTATGTAGAATTTTTTAAAAAGAATGTAAATCTTCAGAGACATATTTTTTTAATACCTGACAGACATTTTTCCTTACAATACCACTTTGCTGCCACTGTTAGTATTAGATTAGGCCCCTTGATTGCAGTTTCTAAGCTGATCAGTTTGTGGTACTGTGTTATGACCATTTAGCTCACATTACCTGTGAATTAAAGTGAATTAACCACTATAATTCTGGAGTCCCAAAGAGCATATTTAAAAATAAATCACATTTTATTTTCTTACCATTGCAAACTACTATGCATTATACATATATGTGCATTAGAATTAAGTTGGCAGATGTTGAAAATAGCACAGGGAATGGTCTTGCTACCCTTGGCTAATGTAACACACAGGAGGCAAGCTGAAGTGATCAGCACTTCAGGCTGTACAGAGCCAAGCTCTGCTCTTGGTATGCACTCACAGCTTCCTTCCATTGGTACTGAAATGAACATGAAGGAGGAGACTGAGGAGAGCAGAACTTGGCCTCCCAAACTAAGCCAAGGAAAAAAAAATTTTTGATGTGTGTTTTAAAATCTTCACAGAAGTATGACTTCATGCAATTGGCAGCCTTGTGTGCTAGAATGCCATCACAGAGGCAAAGAGAAGGGGTCTGTTGAGTCTGTGTGGTAGTAAAACCTCCTCGCTGTTACACTGGAGATCAGACTGTTTCAGCTCCAGAGTATGACCTCCCTGTGGTTAACGTATGTGCTTCACTTGAGTTTCTAAATGAAGAAGAAATGAATGGTACTTAGTCTGGCAGCAGACTTGTTTTCTAGGGACTTCTAACTTATACATCTTAAAGATGCATACTCTCTTGGGATATGTTATCCCCTTCCTGCTCCACAGTGCCAGGCAGAATTAATGGATGATTTTTGCTTTGTTGCCTGAGGTGTTTTTCCTGGCTTAAAGATTGATGGGGGAGACCTCTTCCACAGACATTAAAAGCACTGTTCTAGGTGACCTTCTGAGCTTCTGCATATGCTTTTGGTCTGTGCATACATTTTACCAGGATGGACTTTTGAGTTCAAACTGAACTGGTACGATACAAATATAATAGCTGATGTTTTTTCCAGTGGCCGTTGCTTCATATGCTCGTTGCTTCAGCTCATGTCTTAGAATAAAGTCCTTATTCCCTACCAATTCGGTTTGTATGTGTTGCTTTCAGTAGTGGGGCAAATCTACTGAGCTCAGTCCTACACTGCTAACCTGGGCAATGCTGATGGATAAGGCTCTGGGGAACTGTATTTTTAGACAAAAGTGCAGGGAAAGGTCAAAAGGTAAGGATTTTTGCTCTTATGAAAAACAAGGGATATTAGCTCATGTCCTCTGGCTCAGCCCAGCATCCTGACCTGTGCTCAACACAACTCAGTAGAGCTCAGCCACAAGGCAGCTGTCATCCACCCACTGGAAGTCAGGGTCTCAAAGAGGTTTGTCACACTCACTAGCTTAGAGAAAAGTGTGGAAAGCTATCTGTGAGGTGTCGAAAGGTGCGGAGCATTTTATGTTGAGTATCAAGGTGCGTTATCATTCTTGGCTTTGGAATGAGCTTTTGATTATTTTTCTTGAAGAAGCAGCTGAGGAATGGAGAAAAAAGCCATCTAACTCCTGGTCATGCAGAACTTGCTTAGCTTTCGTGCAGCCAGATCCAGGTGAAGGACTTACTGTAAGCAAGCAGAGAGGCTAAGGGATGGGAGGGCGAGAGTGGAAGAGAGATCAAACCCTTGATTTGTACCACAGATTATTTTACACGTGGGGACTTTAGAGTTGTGTTTGACTTTTGGAACAATCTTTTACTGTTCAAAATAACTAATGGATAAGTAAAGTGGAAAAAAAAAATAAGCAAGCAAGACAAACCCTGAAAATATTTTCTCCTTTTAGTATCTTTTACAGTCACTACATGAAAACATTTGAAGTACTTCCTACTTCTGTTAACTTCTGTTTATAGTTTCTGAGGTCTACTTCCTTCCTGTTATGATTTCAGTGGTGTTACAAATGACATGCTTTACTCCTGTCAACGCCAAAGGCATGGCTGGTGTTTTTAACGATTTCAGTGCACGATTTATCTCAGTATTGGTTTCTTTTATTTTAATACTGCTCGACCAGTTTCTTGAAAGAGTTTCGTGCTAGAGTTCTGCAACTGAAGTACTTATCTTCTGCTAAGTGGTTTTGCCTGCTACTGTAAACTCTGTGAGCCTTAACAGGATTGTAGGTTAACCAGAAAGAGGAGATGATGTATTTTAAGCTGAAATAGGGTGTAACAGGGTTTGTGGAAAAAACACAGGATTCACGTGAAAACCCCTGTGGCCTTTCAGGCGGGCATATGTGTGCTGTTTACATCAGCATTTGTCAGCAATGTGGAGGTGGGGAAACACCACCTTCACAGAGAGCTTTCAGGAAAAAGAAGCATTTTCTTGCACGCTGTCAGATCATTGTCTGTGAATTTGTGTACAGAGGCAGAGGGAGAGACAGACACTTAAAAAAAGTGGGTGGGTAGTTTGAAACAATCGTAGTATCTCCTTTCCCATTCAGTTCTATATATTGTGTTCAGCTGAATCTGGATGATACGATGTGAAAAGTTGTCAGGGTGTTTTTAAACCTGAATCCCCATTCCTGGAACAGTCCAGGTTGAACGAGGCTCTTGGTGATGTGATCTAGTAGGTGACAACCTTGTCTGTGGCAGGGGGTTGGAACCAAATGGTCTTGGAAATGCTTAGAAATGTGGAGCTGTTTTGTTTCATAGAAGTCTTAAGGGTTTGCTCTTTGGACACGAGTTTGGTTGGCTCTAAGATGCCAAAACATTCCTATGACTTGGAGCCAATTGCATTGTAGCTGGTGTGCAGGCTATTCACCATCCAACAAGCGTATAGTCAGGTAGCTTTCAACCCACGTGGGATGGTTGCATCCACTCATCATAGCAGTGCTGGCTATGGACACCCACTGTCTGAGGAATGCAGAATGCTCTGAGGCTTGAGTGTGCTGGAATGACAGACAGGGTGGAGCTGACAGAGGTGTCCAAGAATAACAGCTCCTTGGCCTGCCACTTACAATGGAGTTCTAGATAGACAAGCACAGGGGATGGGATCATATGGTTTGCTATGGAAGATGGGAACTTGCTCCTTAGGGAGTTAATAAGAGAGTAGGGTGATCATCTGTGCTCAGTCAAGGACTAAAAATGGTCAGGGTTCCTTGATTCTGGACTTGAATTCGGACTTGAATCATCTGCACTGATGGGCTATTACCTGAATGCCAGTGCCCAAGTGGCCACATATGGGGTGGTGGTTCATGAAAAGGAAATAGTCAAGAAAGAGTAGAGCCCTGTTCATTTCTTTTTCAGCTCTTAGATCTTAAATGTGCGTAGATCTCTGCCCTGGAAAACAATGGAAATGAAATGCAGGGCTTCATTTTGCAAATGCATGTTTATTTTTTCTGCACTGCTGGCACAGCACAACCATCTCTCATGCCTCTGCAGGCCTGCTGGCAGTGACAGTGCTACTGATGGAGACCAGGACACACACTGGTCACTTCTCTGAAATCTGTCTTCCAGGCTCAGCATATCATTTCCTTCTCCCTCAAAAAAGCAGATCTGACATTATACACAAATTCTGTCTCAAGCAAAGGAAAAACAGATGTAGACGACTTCTGCAGAAAGTACAGACAATGTTTGTTCACCGTATTCTTGGGAGGTAGCTTCATCTTTGACCCATGGGTTTGCTCTGTTCTGATTTCAAGATTGGCTTCTGCATTCTTGCTCTGGAATGGGCTGAAATCCAGAAATGTGTGGGCACACTGGTTTGACTGTTCACCCTTGCTTTTAATGTCTTTCCTGGCCAGGCAGAAATGACAACTGACAGCATCAATGAGACTCCTGAAAAGAATCACAGAATGGCCAGGGTTGGAAAGGACCTCAAGGATCATGAATCTCCAACCCCCCTGACACATGCAGGGCCACCAACCTCCCCATTCAATACCAGACCAGGCTGCCCAGGGCCCCATCCAACCTGGCCTTGAACACCTCCAGGGACGGGGCATCCACAACCTCTCTGGGCAGCCTGTTCCAGTACCACACCACTCTTTGGGTAAAGAACTTCCCCCTGATGTCCGACCTAAATCTCCCCTCCCTCAACTTAAAACCATTTCCCCTCGTCCTACACATATCAACCATTTCAAAGAGTTGATTCCCCTTCCCTCTGTAGGCTCCCTTTAGATATTGAAAGGCTGCACTGAGGTCACCCCACAGCCTTCTTTTCTCTAGGCTGAACAAGCCCAGCTCCCTCAGCCTGTCCTCATAGGGGAGGTGCTCCAGCCCCCTGATCATCCTAGTGGCCCTCCTCTGGACCCTCTCCAACAGCTCCCTGTCTTTTTTGTACTGCCTGCTCCACACTTGGACGCAGTGTTCCAGATGGGTCCTCACAAGAGCAGAGTAGAGGGGGCCAATCACCTCCCTGTCCCTGCTGGCCACCCCTCTTTTGATGGACCCCAGGATACCATTTGCCCTCTGTGCCACAAGAGCACACTGTTGGCTCATATTAAGTTTTTCATCTATCAGGACCCCCAGGTCCTTCTCCACAGGGCTGCTTTCAAGGACCGCTCCATCCAGCCTGTACGGATGCCTGGGATTCCTCCGGCCCAAGTGCAAAACTTTGCACTTTGCTGTGTTGAACCTCATCAGGTTCACCTGGGCCCACCTTTCTAGCCTCTCGAGCTCCCTCTGCATGGCAGCCCTTCCTTCAACCGTGTCAACTGCACCACTCAGCTTGGTGTCATCAGCAAACTTGCTGAGGGTGCTCTTGATTCCTACATCGATGTCATTGATAAAGATGTTGAAGAGCACCGGTCCCAAGACAGACCCCTGGGGGACACCGCTCGTTACCGGCCTCCCCCTGGACACAGAGCCATTGACGACCACCCTCTGTCTGCAGCCTTTCAACCAGTTTCTTATCCATCGAGTGGTCCACCCATCAAATCCACATCCCTCCAATTTGGTGATGCGGATGTGGTGGGGGACCATGTCAAAGGCCTTGCTCAAGTCCAGGTAAATGACATCAGTCGCCTTTCCCTTATCCACCGATGCCGTCACTCCATCACAGAAGGCCACCGGATTGGTCAAGCATGATCTTCCCCTGATGAAGCCGTGCTGGCTGTCACGGATGACATGCCCATCCCTCATGTGGTCCAGCATGTCATCCAGGATGATCTGTGCCATGATCTTCCCAGGCACAGAGGTGACACTCACCGGCCTGTAGTTCCCGGGGTCCTCCTTGCTCCCTTTCTTGTAAACGGGAGTGACGTGACCCTGAAGTCATCCAGGACCTCACCGGACAGCCACGACTTTTCAAAAATGATGGAGGGTGGCTCGGCAACCACCTCAGCCAGCAACTTCAGAAGATGTCCTGTGAGTGTGCGTATCAGCTTGGTGAGGAGTTTAGAGCAGGTTCTTGCACCTTAGCAGCAGAAATGCACTTGCTAAGCCCTCTATGCTGTATTAGTGCAATATGTGTATCTACATGTGTGTCAAACTCATTTCATCACATCCTCACTGTGTTGTCTGCCTTACTTTCTGACTTTCGGACTTTCTTCAAGAAAAGATGTTTGAATCTGAATTGGGCAGTTAGAGGGATGCCCTGACTTTCTCAGTTCTCCAGGTTGCATACTCTGTGTCCTAATGGCTCTTCTGAGCTGGGAATGCCATCAGAGCCCAGACAGAAGTAAGACACTTTGAAGTTCTAAGTTCAATTTGAAAGTGCTTGAACTTTTTTTGTCTCTACAATGCATTAGCCTTTGTTCATGGGTAAGTCCTACTTATCTATCTGGGGACTGTCTACCTCATGTATTCCTGCATCCTCTCCTCCTGATTTGCTATAGGTATGAGTTTTGGCACATGTTCATCAAGAAATTTTCTTCTTTACTGAGATTTGCAGCCAACACGTAATGATGGCTAAATACCTTGTTGTGGGTCTAGTTAATGCTTCTGTCCCTGTTGGGTTTTCTCTCAGTCTTTGTCTGTGTTAACACTACAATCTAAAGGCAGGGAAGGCTTTTTACCATTTGCACAGTGTCAAGCATGATGATCATTGGCTTTGAAGGGTAGGCTTTGGGCGACAATATAATAATGAGAAAGGATGTCCTTGAGTTCTGCCAGTTATGATTCTTACCCTAGAAACCATGAAACACTGAGCAAAATGTAATCATGGCAATCATTCATACTAGGCTTTCCCATAGGAAGCTGGTGTGCAGCTTAATTCAGCCTCAGCCACCACATGCATATTATTTTTTTTCTCAAAAAGGCAATTGAATTATTTCTCACACTCCTCTTAAAGCCATAAGACTCTTGTAAAAGTGAAGGCTGAGAATTTCCAGCTTCTAGCCTAGAGTGTCTTGATTCAGATAAAATCATTTTTGAGCTCGATGACCTGTATTTTTGGTAGGTATCCCTTTCAAATTTCTCCTGGAGTTCAAGATTTTTATATCTTTAGAAACCAGAGTTATGGGTGAAGTCTAGCTACAACTCCAATAACTCATTTTCATTTCCTCTTTTCACACATGATTGAGAGGTTTAGCCCTCTTCATGACTGTTCCCTCCCACAGAAAAACCCATGCGAGGAGTAGTGAGAGAGGAAGACTTCAAAAACAGGGTGAGTGACATCACCATATATCTACTGTAGAGACGTCAGTCAGTCTCCAAGAAATAGGAAAGGTCAGAGCTGTTTAGAGCAAGGGGTTTTCACAAAACGGCTGAAAAACCCAGACCAGGTCTGAAGAAATCACGCCATCCTTTTCCCCTATCTATTCTTTTCCCCAAATAGTTGAAGACTCTCTGTCCAGAAGAGAAACTGCTGCATGATTTTTAATGTTGGTTTCCATTATGAAGATTAAGCTGGTCATGGTAGCTTTTGCCAGGTTTGAGCTAACGAGGAAATAACATGGACTTCCCAGAAGAAATCCGTGAAGCAAATGAGAGATGCTTGCATGGGAATAGAGCAAATTTCTTTTTTTTGTTTTCCTTTTTAAATGAAACCCTTTGCATTTTTTTTTTTTTTTCCCATCGTTGCGGTGATGTAGGAATGATGTGCTCCTGCTCATCACAGCTTCTTTGTGCTACTGGGCTTTCACCATCTCGGCACAGCCATTGCTGGGTGATGGAAGGCAGAGAGCTGGGACAGTTCCTGGTGGAGGGGAAGCAGGAAGTGGAGGAGCAGAGCAACCCCATGGCGTGAGACCTAGGAGGGGATTTACCTGGTGGCCCACAACGTCCCATGGACCAGATGTGTGTCACCCATGCACGAGACAGCACCAGACTGAAGGGTGACTCTGAAGTCTCACTTTCCTTTAAAACCATTGCTGTGTGAATAAAATGGCTTACCTACAATCCCCGCAGATACAGGCACCGTTTAAATATAGCAAGCATTGATGGCTATCTGTAAATTACAAAGAAATGAATAAATCGAGGCAACATAGACCACAAAAAGGAAGTTTGAGATCAGCTCGAGGCTTTGGTTGGTTGGTTCCTGCCAGGGGAACCTGCCTAACCTTCATGATCCTCTGCAGAGGTGACACAGCCATGAATCAGACCCACGGCTCCCACACCCCTGGTAGCTGCCTTGGGGCTGAAGCTGTGGCATGCATGCCCACCTGCAGCTGTCTGGATGCGTGCTGTGGGACACAGAAAAGCTAAATGAGCCCCTGCTCTGAACATCTCAGGATCCATACCCTTCTGGAAACCCCGAGCTCATTTTAGGGAGGTGGCGGAAGATTTCACAAGGGGCTGTGAAGAGGATTTGTGCAGGAAGTTGGGGGGAAAAGACTTGTTTTTTTTGAAGTTCAAGGTGCATCTGCTATGTTGCTTGCCATTGCACAGCCTGCTCGGTGCAGATACTTGGCCAAGCGTGCTTAGCTTAGCTTGGTTTTTAGCATGAAAGTCAAAATAATTAAAAAAAAAATCATAGAAAAAATGTAGATTTAGGGTTTTGCACACAGAGCATGTGTTTGTGGGTGGGTAGCTACCCTTACCCCTCTGAAATGACATTTTATGCAGTTGGCCCACATGTCTGAAGGAAACAGTGGTGATGAAGTCGTAGAAGTTTTATGAGAAAACTGGGCTGGGAGAGGAGACAGAAAGATCAAGAGGGCATGTGGGAGTGGAAGCCTGCTGCAGACTCTCCAGATGTGTTGGGCACTCAGTGTTTTAGACTCCAGCCAAGAATGAGTGTTTATTTTTGAACTCTATTAAACCATGGAGACCAAACTGCAGGATTTGATGCTCCCCAAAGTTAGTAACTCTGGATTCACAACTGTTTTAACTTTTTTGCTGTGCAGGTGACCTGCATATGTTTCCTGGAGAGATGGTGATGTCTCTACACTTGGAGATCTCCAGAAGATATGGATGTGGCCCTAGCCTGGCAATAAAAACAAGGAAGGAAATAAATGTCTGGCAGGATGCAGGGACAATCAGCATTGGTCTTTATGGTACAGGGGTGGAGCCAAGGGGATGTATGGAGATGGAGAGCAAGTGGTGATGAGGAGAGCTGCTGGAGCACAATGCATCTGTCAGGTGTCATGGAGGGTTACCAGGGCCATTTTGTGCATGCTGCAGTTGTACATTTGCCCTGCCTCTCGTGAGGGGAGAGCAGTTCTAGAGTGGAGAAGTGGGTTTTGGCCAGGACGAGAAGTCAGTGATTTCTCAGAATTAAGGCTGCACATACAGACATGGGGAGAAGGAAAGGCATAAAAAAAAAAAAATCAATGCATAAAGTCATCACTCTCCCCCTCTTCCCCCACCAAAAAAAGGAAGAGGAAAGCTAAAAATGGCTGGAAAAAGAGGAGGGTAGGTGTTAGCTGCTGCATGTAGTGGGGGAAATCTGCCTGTGGGGTGGGAGAAGAGAAGCAACTGCCCAGCAATGAGGGTAGGAAAGGGATGTGAGAGGAGAGGGGGCAGCCATAGGCCAGGAGCAAGCCTGGAGGCCACTTTGGTGGGTGGAGGAGAGGACAAAGGAGTGAGAGGATCCCAAAGGGTGGGCCTTGGGTGTGGGGAAGGAGGCTGTGAGGTGGCCGACTGGAGGTGGAGGTTTTGGAGTTGTGCCTGGATTCTGGTAGAGCTTGCAGAAAGGGGTCAAATGAAGAACTACGATGAGGGGTGATGAAGCCACTGTTCCACTGAGGAGGGTGATGCCTCCTCTGTTGAAGAGGAGGAAAGGAGGACAGGAAAGAGGAATAGGATGGTGATGTTCAGAAATTAGGAGCTGTTTGTATTTTGAGACTCGGTGCTGTGAGATGAGGTCTTCAGGAGATGGAGAAAAATGTTCTCAGAGGATCTTAAAAGAAGGCTTTCAGTCATATAGGGAGAATGGGAAAAAAACAAATTTTGAACTGGGATAGAGCTTCCCAGAATAGGCCCAGCTCAAGAGGCAGAGAACAGCAGGAGACACTAAGCTGCTGAAGGAGTTTAGCTGTGTGCCTCTATGCTGAAAAAGACAGAGGAGCCACAACCAGTGATGCAGCCGAGGTCAAAGCAAGGCCATGCTGAGGGACAAGAAGATGATGCTGAGGGAGAGAAGGTGGTCATAGAGAAGGAACTGAGAGCCCAGAGATCAGATAAGGAGCAGTGTGTATACTGAAGAATGTTTTTGAGAGGAGTAAAAGTTAACAAGTGGTCCTGATGTGGTGAAGCCTTAGTGAAAGTGGGACACTGAATAATTCCTCAGTTCCTCAACAAAGTCAAGCAAAGTTTCCTTGGCTTCATGTAAGCATCTCCCCACAGCTACTCACGTGTTCCTGCCCAGTTCTCTGAAGCTCTGTATTTGGGGAGAGAAGTTAAATGATAATAAAATACTTAGAACTGGAGGGGACCCTTAAAGTCTGTCTAGTCCAACTCCTCTGCAATGAGCAGAGACACCTACAGCAAGACTGGGTTGCTCAGACTCTCGTTCAGCCTGACCTTGAGTTTCTCCAGGGCTTCTACCACCTCTCTGGGCAACCTTATTGTAAAAAACATCTTCAGTATATAAAGTCTAAATCTCTCTTCTTTTAGTTGGAAACAATTTCCCCTACTCTTATCATAACAGATCCCACTAAAGAGTGTGTCCCCTTCTTTCTTACAGCTCCACTTTATGTACTGAGGGGCCACTATCAGAGCCTTCTGTTCTCCAGGTTGAAGAATCCCAGCTCTCAGCTTGTCCTCGTAGGGCAGATGTTCCATCCCTTAGGTCATTTTCAGGGCTTTTCTCAGGCCTGTCTCCAACAGGTCCACGTCTTTCCTGTACTGAGGATACCACATCTGGACACAGTACCAGATGAGGCCTCACTAATTCAGAGCAGAGGGGCAGGATCAAGCTCCCTTGACCTGCTGGCCACACCTCTCTTGATGCAGCCCAGTATATGGTTGGCTTTCTGGGCTGTGAGGGCACATTGCTGGCTCATATCTGGCTTCCCGTCCACCAGGACCCCCAAGTGCTTTTCAGCATGGCTTTCCCCAGGTTGTAGTGGGTATTGCCAAAACCCAGGTGCAAGACTTGCCTTGTAGAATCTCGTGAGGCTTCCTGGGCGCACTGCTCGAGCCTACCTGGGTCCCTCTGGATGGCATCCTGTCCCTCAGGTGTGCTGACTGCACCGCACAGCTTCTTGTCATCTGCAAACTTGCTGAGGGTGCACTTGATCCCACTGTTGATATCATTGATGCAGATATTAAAAGGCAGTCAGCCCCAGTACTGATCCCTGAGGGACATCATCTGTTTCTGATCTCGATCCTGACATTGAGTCATTGATCACCACTCTCTGGGTACAGTTGTGTAATCAGTTACTCATCCACTGAACTGTTCACCCATCAAATCCAGAGAAGAATGTTACAGGGACTGTGTCAAAGACCTTACTGAAGTCCAGGTAGATAACGTGTGTTGCTCTTCAGCCACTGATGCATTACACCATTATTTCTGTAGTAAAGACAGCAACTCCTTCTCTCAGCAAGGCATCAAAGTGTTTCATGGTTCAGGAAGGCTGATTTTAAGTACAACTCAGTCTAATAAACCATTAAATTTATTATGGGTGCCAGCTTCCATCAGAAGTCAACATTTATTTCCTCCTTGGGAAATGTCAGCCCACTGGACTGGCAATGCCATGGCACTGCTCCTAGTAGAAGGCATCACTATGAGCTGTACAGGATCAAGGATGTGTACCAGCACGTATGGGACTGCGGTGCATATAGTGCATCTCCAGGCTCACAGCTCCTCTATTTCGGTCTTGTATAAGCATGGGTTGAGCAAGAGAGATAGAGAAGAAGGTCACAGTGTGCTCTGTTACTGGGGAAACATTTGGTGAAGTTCGCTAAGGGGCAGATGAAAAGTCATTGTCAGCTCGAGTAAACCCATGACCAGAGGCTGTCCAAAGCCACCCAACAACTCCTGAAGCAATCCTGTGTCTGTCTTCTCCCAGAATGTACCCAGACCTGCTTTTAAATGCACTGGGAGCAGCTGAGTGTTCAAAGCAAGCACAGAAAGTGCAAGTGTTACTTATCCCTCCTTGTTAAAGCAAAGGTATTCTTTTCTGTCTAAGGACTATTCCGAGCTGCGCTCAATCATGTTAACAACAGCAGCAACAGCAGCAGTATTATTTTGGTGGAAATGGAGGTGTTCATGTGATGCTTGTGAAGACTGAGCAGAGCAGGGCTCGGGAGCTTGAAATTCTGACTTAGTGGGCTGAGATTTCACTCCCTGTGACAGTGAAGTTTAAAAAAAAAGAGATGGCTTTGGTCAACCGGGAGCAGGTCTGCGATGTTACTTAACTGCAAAGGACATCCCGTGAACCTCACAGCTCGTGAGCAAAGCTGCCCATGTTTTGCTGGCCAATTTCTAACCAAAGTGAGTTATGTGGTGGAAAGAATTATCTCACTGTCTGATTCAGTCACTTCGGCAAGGTGTTTGCAGAACGTAGTGGCTTTGTATAGGATAACAGAAAAGCGTTGGGCTGGCTAATTCAATTAAAAGCGAATAACTACAGTCTAGGTACTGACAGCATGTGGGAGGAAGTGGTGTTTCCACTGTGACTGGCATTGCACGACTAGCAAAAACAAGGTGGTTTGAGGAACGCTTGCGTGTTAATGGCATTTCCCTGCTCTGTTTGTCAAGCAAAGGTGGGAATATAGAGTCAGAAATTACTTGAATCAGTTCTCTTACAAGAAAAGAAAAGGGTCTGCCATGGGAACGACGCCGAGCGTCTGGCTGCCGCCACGCACAGGCAGCACTATGCTGCAGGGGCTCAGGCTGAGGGTGAGACAGAAAATGCTGTGGGCTGCAGGAGATGGGCTGGCTGCCTGGGCACCCCTCTGCTCGTGCCTACTGTCCCTGTGCCACAGCAGGGCTCATGGCGTGCCACACAGGTGGCAAGGCTAGTGTGCTCCAGGAGCACAGTGATGGCAGGCCCATGTCACAGCCATGGGCCTGGCCATAGGGCTGGAGCAGCTCCAGAGTGAGTCAGGCACTCACCAGACGGCGTAGCCCAGCAGCATGTAATGGCATCTTCCTCTGTGCACACACCTGCCATCTGCTTAACTGGTCCCAGCTGTTTGAAAAGCCTCTTCTCTCCCCTGCACTGCACAACCACCATGGGGCAGGAAACACCAAGTAGGCCTCAACAGCTGGAAACAAAACCAGGAACACCCTATTAGATGCTGGAACTGGAACTTTTACTTATTCCCTTATTTCTGAGTGATGTGGGGAATTAGGGCTGCCCCCAGCTGATGGGCTGGCTGTGGGGCATGGCAGGGCAGCTCCCTACCACCTCAGGTACCCAGGGCCCAAGCCCCACTCATGGCAGCAGCATCGTTCTTGGGAATTTAGCTGCATCCAGTGTAGGAGGGTGTTTGTCTTCTTTCTAGTTTTCTTTTTTTTTTCTTTTTTCTTTTTTCCCCCACTGCCGTCACAGGTCTGCCTGCTTTGCTTCTGCCTGTCAATAAGTCGGGGCTGCCGGACAATAAGAATTCTGTTTTGCAGAAGAAGCGGAGAGCTTTCTGACATTTGGGGTTTGGGCTTCCTATTTTATTTTTTACTTTATTCAGTGAGAGGGGAGAAAAGCAACATTTCTTCAAAGTTTTTCTGTTGAAAAAAACCTCTGAGAAACAAATAAATACAAATTAAAATAATTTAAAAAGCAACAAATGGAAGAGTAGCCCGCTTGCAGGCAGTGGCCGCTGCTCTGTACCAGCACCACTGCCTCCGGCTCCGGCCCAGCTCAGCCTCACCAGCCACCCATCTGTATAGGCAGACCAGCAGAGCATGGGGATGCCTCTGTCCCCAGAGGAAGGCCACCAGCCAAGGTTGGCCACCAGCATGAGGAGGTGGAACTCCTCTCCTCTGCAGTTCTCAGGCTCAGATCTGCTGCTCTTTGCCAGCATCCACAGGGAAAGCTGAGCCTGTGGCTGGCTGGAGCAGCAATGGTGTGCCTGTTTTGCTAAAAACAAAAGGCTTACTCAGAAGTAGAATTGAGGTGCCGCTTGCCTTTACTCCAGCCCTTTTATATATAGTCCTCATTGCTCCTGATTTTACTGCAGCAGTCACCATATGAATCGCAGTGCAGAAGTGGTGGAGGGGAGGGAGCTGCTGAGCTGCTGTGAGAGCTGGGGACCTCACGGCTGGGGAGTCCCCATTGCAGGGACTGCTCTGAAGAGCAACATTCACCCATCCAACTCTTGGTACTGCTGCTGCTTTTTATTGTTGGTGGTGGTGTTTTTGTTTTTATTTCTTTTTTTTTTTTTTTGTTATCTTCAATGTAACCTGTGTCTCTTCATATTCCCCAAGGAGCATTAGAGCTTTCATTAACGTTTTCCTTCCTGTTTTGTTGGTTTTCTTTTTTTATTTTGCATCACCAGCCTGCAAAATGAAGAGTCGTATTTTCCTGTAGTGAAGAGCTACGCAATACTACCTCAAGCCTAAAAACTATACTCAAAGAGAGGGAAAGAGAGCAGTGGTGCTTCAACTTTCAGTGTAGGCACCTTGGCTCTGGAGGCAGCAGCAGGCTTGCTTTCAGTATGTCTACAACTTCGAAGACCTCCGCAACCATCAACAAAACGTCTGAAGGAACCACAGTGTTCCCAGCACCCTTTCCTCCATATGCCTCACAGTGATGCAAATTGGAGGTGCACTTACTTCGAAGATTCCCAAACTGATGAATCAGTCTCTGCATACGACAGTGATTCACAACAAACATTACCAGGAGGCCAGTCTCATTCTCTCTTGGCATCTTTACAAAGCCATGGCAACATAAACAAAGATTCATAACGGTCAGAACAGAGATCACTTGAGCAGCTTGAATTATCTATGTAGGAAAGTCACATGAACATAAACCTTTGGCCCATACGGTTAAAAGTGGAGATGGATAAAAAGCAAATGCTCTTCTGGGACACTGCTTAGGCTCGGCATTAGGGAATCTGAATGTGAGGGATCTCTTTCCATACTGGTCACCTGAAGTGACCTGTTTTTCTTTTTCCAGCAGTACCAAGCAACTTCTGAAAAAAAATAATCAGCATGTCTCTTTCTGCTGCTTCCTACTTCGTTTAACTAAACCAGCACGTGATGAGTACACACACAAATCAGGTCATCCGCTTGTTGGAGCCCAAAGGAAAAAAGAACGAATCCCTCCAAAGCTCCAGCAAATGCCAACCCCCTAAAAACCCAAAGACTTGGTTCCATCTTTGGTGAGGGCAGCTGTGAGGCTGTCAAGCAGAACCTTCTAAAATTCGGCGCTTCATTTTCATTAATGCTCTCCTCTGCATTACTGTCTAGACACCAAACCAAAATGAGGTTACCCAGAACAGAAGCATGTAATAGGGGACATTTCTTGTCCTCAGATGCTTCCTGTCTGCATCAATGAGGCAAGTGGCAGGAGAATGGAAGTTGAACTAATCAGATCCCTTCTCTACCACCACCTTTAAGAGACACGCAGAGAGAAGGCTGATAACAAAAAGATCTAGGTTTTGATAAAAAGGAAAAAAAGCAACTCAAAACGTGGATGGCATTTTCAAATGGAGTTAAACACCTAGAAGTGTTGGGAATGGCACTTTTTGCAGCCTTATGTGCTTGACCTGCATCTCCCATGGGCACTCAGGGATGCTGTAAACAGCCCTGTGGCTTCCTGGCTACAGGAACAAAGCCAAGGGAAGGCCCCATGCCTCCTGTTGGTGAGCCTACAGTCACAGACACTGCCTTTGCCAAGAACTGTTGTCCTTGATAGAGTACTGTCTGCTTCTCCATGCCCATGGGGAGCTGAGAAAAGAGGCAGCAGGCATGCATGCAGTTGCAGATAGGGCTGGGGGGCCTTGTGACCTCTTTGCAGTTGTCAGGTGAGTTCTTAACACCACATAGGGTTGGATGAACTTGCTTACACCCTTCCCTAAGGCTTCAAGGTCCTGGCTGGCCTAATGGTGGGGTGGCCCTGATAGGCTGTGTGGCAGCAGTGGAAGGCAGGCACAATCTCAGGGTTGCTTCTGAATGAGCTGAGCAATTCACTAGTGATCACAGGAGAGAAGTAATAGCTAAGCTGGGGATTAAAGAGGATCCCCTGTTTCCTTTCAGAGCCATAAGGGAAAAGCTCCTGCACCAATTTTTGGAGCTGGGACCAGGATTGCGGTGGTGATGATGAAAACGTACCTATCACCTAAATCAAAACCAAGAATTCAAAAACACCAACAACAAATTTTTATGAGCAATTGTGTTCATTACGTTAAAGGAGGAAATCACATAATTCTGTGCAAGGTTTGCGCCTGAAGTGATTAGCCACCAGTTCTTGCCAGTGGGAAATGCTTCAGTGGGTGCAAAAGGAGGCAAGAACTGTTGAAGAGTGCAGGACAAGGGGAAATGGTTTTAAGTGGAGGGAGGGGAGATTTAGGTTGGACATCAGGGGGAAATTCTTTACCCAGAGAGTGGTGAGGTGCTGGAACAGGCTGCCCAGAGAGGTTGTGGATGCCCCGTCCTTGGAGGTGTTCAAGGCCAGGTTGGATGGGGCCCTGGGCAGCCTGGTCTGGTATTAAATGGGGAGGTTGGTGGCCCTGCATGTGCCCTGCATGGGGTTGGAGATTCATGATCCTTGAGGTCCCTTCCTACCCTGGCCATTCTGTGATTCTGTGATTCTGTAATGCAACTGAAGCCCACAAAATGTGTCTCAGTGAACCTAGAAAAGAAGAACAGAGGTAAGGGGCAGTTTTGGCACAGATCACAGGCTTTAGGAAGGCCTCACATACCACGATTTAGAGGTGCTGGCCTCCTTTGTCGCTCTGTTTGACATGGTGGGTGTTGAACTTGTCAGTCATCCCTTCATTTACAAACCCACTCATCGTTTACAAAGCCCACTTATTTACAAAGACTGCTGCTGAAAGTGCCTCTTCTTGAACTCTTGTAGGAAGTTTCTTTAATCAGAAAAGTTTCAGATCTCTTGATTTGGGTTGGTTTTTCTTCTCTTTTGCTTTTTTACTTTTTCTTTTGCACTTCATATACAATATCATAGAGGGGAAAATGATGAAGGCTATGTAGTTAAATCAACATTAGTGTTCTCCATGTGAGGTTTGCATTACCCTTACTTTGGCAGGCTATTTCCTTAGCTCAAGGTAGCAGAAATGGAAAGACAGCTAACTAAAGCAGCAAGATACACTGACGGTATGCGGGACCTTTTGGCTGCAGCCTGCTGCTTAAGCTCCTAGAGGTACTTTAAGTTGCCATCCTCATGAGGAATTCTCATACAGTCCCCCCAGTGCTCCAGGCACTTGGTCTTTTGTTGCCTGCTGGATCCTCTTGGGTCTTGTTCTCTCTTCCTTCTCCCATGCCTTTGTTTCTCTCTGCCATTTGTTTTAGACTCCCTTGAGGCCAATCTCACACCCTTCCACCTCTGGCCCCAGGCAGTTGGTGGGGGGCTAGGGAACCATTTCCCTCATAAGATTTCACTTTTGCTTGGGTGCAGACCTGTGAGAATCTCATGAGCAGCTGTGAGACGAGAAAAAAAGAATTTCTGAAGGATTTTTTTTTTAATTTTTAGTGCTTTAGTGAGTAATCATAAGATGATTTTCTCTTCACTGGCTTATAACTTGGCAAAAATTGGATGCAGCTTTTTTTGCAGGCAAGCAGCATGTTCCTGACACACAAGCCAAAAACCTGTCATATTTCAATTCCTTTTTCCAAAGCCTGGGGGCACGAAAAGAAAGGTCACCAAATTTCTTGAAGCATGGGGGAAAGAAGAGCTTATTTTCTTCCAGATAAGTTATTAGTACTTAAAATTTCCAGGCAGAAAGAATGTACCAGAGCAGACTCCAACCTGGAATATTCCAGCCCAAGCAGTTGTCATCTGACAACGTTACACGCAAATGGAGTTAGGAAGCAACAGGCAGCTGTTGAAGTTGCTGGTGCCCCATTAAAACATGTGTTTTAAAACTTCTTTTCAAAGAATGGAAATGGCTGTGCAGGTGTATTTGCTACGGCTGGGGAGAGGTAGCACTCTGCTTCCCTTCCAACCCCCCTCTCTTATTATTTTTTTTCTGAATGAAAGTGTTTTACAAATGAAAAATGAGGTTTCTTGAAATGAAGGGGCTGCCTTTTAGTCTGAGCTGGCTTCCATGAAATTGAGAACCTCCTGTGCTTATCTCTGAACTTGTCTCGGGGTGACAGGCAGCCGTCCGTGTTGGTGCGTTTGGGCTGGAGCTCTTACAAGTGCAGCAGCAGGGATGTTCTGCTGGTCCTTGGTTGGGGTGCATTTCAGGAGGGCAGGGCTGGCTGGATGGCACAGAAAGAAACAAAGTGCCACTGAAGATTCACTTTCCCCAGGCCAAGAGAAGAGTGGTCCTGGGCCATGCACTGGTAGTGACTTCACACAGCAAGCATCAACACTACCCAAGACAGGTGTTGCTAGGCATGTGATAAACTGCTAGCTGCAGTTACTGCTTTCTGAACAAGTTAGGGTAACAGCCTAAATAGCATAAGCAGCATTTGAGCCCTTCGCTCTCTAACATTAACCTATAAACTCACTGCCATGAAGTGCTGCTGAGGCAATAGCTCAACAGAAAATCTGAATACTCGGTAACTCAGCTTCTTCCCTCTTGTTTGTAGGGCTCCTGGGATAGGACAAGAAAAAATCTTGCAAGTTTGCATAGCCATTAAATACTGCAGGGACACAGTAGTGAAACTGTCCTCCCTGAACTCACCAGGTATGCAGGATGACGGCTTCATCGCATAAGGTTGAAGCACTTACTCCTCTTCATGCTCAGGGTGGCACCGTGCTCTCCTAAGCACTCCTTCCTTGAGTTTCCACCTTGGGGTGCAAACCCAAGGTGAAAAGTTGATGCTTGTGAGCAGCAAACAGGTCTGAGGAGACGCAGCCTCTGTTTGCTCCCATCTCCTGCCAGTATTGCTGTCCCACTGCTAGCACTGCACAGTCCTATCCCACGGATCACAATGCACAATTTCTTATGTCACAGAGCAGATAACATAAATCACATTCTCTTTGGCCAGAGAAAAAATGTTCGGTTAAGACTGAAATAACATACTGGTGGGAAGCAATTTGAAAAAAATGAAAAGACACTGCCACTGCAAAATCCTCCTTGAGTAACACCCCAGTCCAATAAATCACAGATAAACAACCTCTTCACAACAAAAATTCAAACAAAACAAACTGAGCTGAAAACAAAAGAAATGCAAAACCCAAAAGGACCAGCAAACCCCAAAGCTCTGACAAAAGACCAGAAATCATGTTTCATTAGAACATGGTGAATCTAGTAGCTGAAAACCCAAACAAAATGCAGATACGGGAAATAGGGAAAAAACAAAAAAACAAGATGAAGACCAGAAGGAAATGACTGCCTGCAGCACCACTCTCCAAATCCTAATGTTCTGTGGCATGGTGTGTTGCTTCAGATGAGTCCCCAGCAGCCCTGCACGGCTTTGCTCCCCTCCCCACTCGCTGCAGCTCGATGAAAGAACAGGAAGGATGTTTGACTGCAGATTGGCCAGCAGCCACTTTCAAAGGGGAGTCATTTAGTGAGATTCACTCATACTTGTATCAGCTCAACCAAAAAAAAAAAAAAAATGAACAACACTGGTGAAGCAGCTAGACAGATCTTGCAAACACACTTCATCCTGGACCAACTGATGGGAAAAATGCTCTGTTGTGCAGAATGTAACATTACAAGTACTGATAACACCTCCCTGCAAACCTCAAACACCCATTTCCAGATGACTGTTTACTACCACATGGTCAACCAGGGCTGACCATAATGTGTACAAGTCTGATTATTACGGCCCCAGCACTGCACTGGTTTTACTTTCCTTTAAACATGGGCGTGTATGGAGGTGCTTTTGACCAGTCCTTTATTTCTGTAACAAAGCTGTCGTGTGTAAACCAAAATCTGAGAGCTGTTCAACCTGAGGCGGTCAGGCTGACTAAGAAAGATCCCCGAGAACGCTGAACCGCTTTTAACAGCGAATATTTATCAGTTACTATCCACGGCAGGAGACAGTCAGTCAGACCTCAGGCTGCAAAGAGACAAACCACGATGCTGCTTCAGTTACTTCAGCCCTGCACTGCTCTTGGGACTGTCGAGAAAGTTCTTCAAATCTGCACCGTTTTTCATTCATGCGAAGTTGTTCTTTTTGTCCTTTCACATTCATCTCGCAGATAAAACTTGACATGTTTCGCTGCTGGAAGGAAACGTTGGAGGGTGAGATCTGCTGGGGAGAGCTGAGGTCTTTGCACTTTTCAATCCCACCCCAACTCGCTGCGGGGTCGAGGCGAATCACCGCCCCACAGTGGTGACGTACCTCCTGGGGCAGCAATGCTGGTGAAGCTGGTGAGCACCAGGTAGTGGCAGGGGTGGTTTCTCTCAGCTTTCACAGGTTCTGAAGTTCTTCTCTGTAAGAGTCAGAGATCAAAGGCCCAGGATGCTGTTAGAAGGCACTCTGGATTTGCAAACCGCTTCTTGAATGTGCCCTGAAATCACAAGCTGAGTTAAAACAAGACTGCCTTTTCCAAAGCCACATCTCAGCTCCTGGACTACTGGATCCAAGTTTCTGCCTCTGCTCTGGCATTGATGCGTGTGGCTGCAGGCGAGGCACTAAGGGCAATCCCATGCCATGAGCCATGGGGCACTTTGTCCCACCTCCAGCAGGACTGCTCTTGGCCCGTCCAGTCCTGGAGCCATATGTCCCTGCTTCCAGACTGCTTCCTTATGTGAGCCTCTTGGCAATCACCTTCCCTGCAACCATCTGAGGGTGCAGTTGGTGATGAATTTGAGGTGAGGGTAGCTGGGCCAGGATGGCAGTGGGACAGTCTCAGACCCCGTTGAGCTGTGCTGGCGTATCATGGGCAACTTGGCAAAACATCTCAACCCGGTATAAGAATCCACTTATAACACCTTCAGACAAACACCTTAACAAAGTGTGTGGGACCACAAAATCCGAACAAAGAGGCACCTACAGAAGCTGTTAGGAAAAGTCAGGAGTTCATCTTTGGTTCTTAGCTACAAGACTTCAGCAGTCTTCAAACCTGATACATAGGCCTCCCTCATCCCCGCTCCTAATGCTAAGCTACCAAACACCACTTTGCTCCTTCTTTCTGACCAAAGAAATCTTGTCATCTTTCAGCTTAAACCATGGCTGTAGGAGGCACATGAGGAGTTCAGCTCTGGGACTGGAATTATGTTTTAACATAAGGCATGATAAAGATGAATGTAGATGACAGGCATACAGAAATGCTGCAACTTGTTGGTAAGCAGTCCGTGATTGCCATGGTTAGGCATAGCTGGCACAAGTGACGAGATTCAGTGTTGCACTCCTGCTCTTTGACTGTTGTTTTTTGCCTACACCCCATCTTAGGCACAAAAATCAATCCGCCTGCCTGTGAAGCTGGTAATATAAAATTACGGGATGGGGGCACTGTAAAAGTAAACAGATGAGTTGTGGTGTGCTATAAAAAGGGTTAGCACAATTCACAAGGCTCTATGTAGCACGCTGAGGAGGCTAAAAATACACACACAAGACGATGTACTGCACTGGCACAAAGGGTCCTGAAGTAGTGGAGTTTACTGAGAATCAAGAGGTTCAATGTACACTTACGTGGGACCCTCAGAAAACAGTATTTTACTTACCAACTAATCCACGAACCACCTGGGTTTGTAAAGCAGACACCAAATACATGAGCTAGAAATCACCTTCCCCTTTTGACATGAAGTTTGAATAACTGCTCAAAAAAGACAACCTGGCATGCGGCTGCATAACAGAACGGTAAAATGTGCTTACAGTGGGCATCTTCCTCACGCATTTAACCAACTTCAGCTCAAGCATGCTGCTGACTTTCAAAACAGACAGATTCCTGCCACTGTGAGATGACAGAACATTTCACTGGGGTTTGGTAATGTCTGAGCTAAGGCAGAGAAGCGTCTCGCATTCTGCACCAAGGTATCACCCTCTGCTGCTCCCAGCACTGGCAGGTGGGAATGTCCCACGAGACATGGAGGGAGATTTTCTTCCCTATGCAGACTGCACAAAGCAGGCTTACAACAGGTGTCTACCAACGTTCTTACCACAGTGGTTGAGAGCACTCTGGTCTATTAATTTATTTTCAAATCTTTGTCTGCCCGTATTTATGTCGGGTTCTAAAAATAAGTAGCACCGTTAACATTTTGAATTTTAATTATCTCCTGAATATCTAAAAAGATAAGCTGGAAGGGAAACCCCCCCTGTGAACAGAAGTACAATCTAGTTACACGAGTGGAATGTATCAGAAAAAGTGAGTAATGAGCAGTGAGAAAGACTGTCTCATTTTGCAATTTTTACTTCATAAATTATCTGATTTGACATTCTGTGCTAAAAATCTGCTTCTGAACCAAGAAAGGCGAGGAACATACCTCACTTGGTTGAAGCAGAATCTGTGGCCACAGAAATTCTGCTGCTTTAGGACTGCAGCACGAGCCACCTCCTGCCACTGAGAAGAAGACTCTTGTTGTTTCTAGATAAACACATATCTAGAAATAGGTACTACTGCCTTCAGGTTGGAGTCTACACAGAGCTTTCTGGTTTTGTGCATTCACATCAGAACTGTATTAATTCCACTGCAGAGGTGCCATCTATGCACAGAAAGACACAGCACACGAGTGCTAACCAAAGTTGTCCTCCCTACCTGCACACCCAAGACCAATTCAGGAGTTAGAGAGAACTCTTATCCTTAATAAATCAGTTCTTAATCTGTAACTTGCATTTAATGCATTTTTAATGAACCATGCTGAGTCTATCAACTCATTTTATTTAGGACTTTTTGCTTGGGACTGGCAATGAATATTTTATACTGAAGTTATTTCACAAGAAAGAGGCAAAATGGTGCCAAGACAGGCTATAAAACTAAGCATGTGTTAATAGCATCTGTTATAAATAAGGCTGGATTCCACTTTCCATTGTCTTACTCTTTTTTCCTCAACTTGTTTAAATTTTCCAATTCAAAAGGAATTTGGCTTAAGGATTTCCTTACTCGGTCTTGACCCCAAAGAGGACTGCTTGCAGAAGAGTTGTACAGAACCTTTATGAGCCTTTAAATAGTGAGAGCACGAGGGAAAAGGAACACAGACTTCTCCTTGGACATTCAGACTAGAAAAAATTAGGTGCAAAAAGGAACCCCTTCAGAACCCCACTGCCTGATCCCAAAAATAAACTGCAGCAGCTCTGTTTGTGCTACTAATGCAAAAGCAGCATGAGACCCTCTGTTCCCAATGAAAGATGTAGCAAAGTGTGTTACATTACTCATCAACACACATTATTTCAAAGGACTTCAAGGATGTGTCAATGACTATCCAAATGAAAGCCATCTTGGGCTATCAAGTCATAATGAAAGAAGCATTTAATTTAGATGCTGCACAACGTGCTCAGAAATAAAAAATACTACCTTGGACATAGACTCAAAAGCTTTCAGAGCTTCAGAATTCAAACGGAGCAAAGAGAAGGGAAGCTAAATTGCACACATTTTCTCTTTAACCTGTGGCCAGTATTGTTTATCCACCGAAAAGGTAAAGACGGAAGTGGCTATCATGTTCCCTAATGAAACTGTGCTCTGTAAATCCCAATTTTCCCTTTTATTCCATGCTAATAAACTCCTACTAGGTACTGCAAAGTCAGAAAACAAGCTGTCAACTACATGAAGCCAAAATAGTCTAACAAGTAACATAGCTTGTGCAAAATTATTTTGTCTATAATTACCCATGTAGCACTTTTTATGGCCTCCTCCAAAAATCATAAAATAATGTCGGATGTTAACACTGCAGAAGCCCCTGTGAGTCTACAAGCTTTCTAATATGGGCACACGTCATACTAACATCTAATACAGAAGAACATGAACACTGCTAATGAAGATACAACAGGCAAATCTGACTTTTTCTTTATTACAGTATAAGAAGGCTGCAACATAAATAGAGATGAATGTTCAAGCAGTATTTTGTTTTCTTGACTTGTAAATTAATCAGACTATCTCCTAAAGTTTTTAAAACATACCTAAAAGACACAGTGATTTTTATTGTCCCCCTTTCCCCTCCTTTCTTTTTTTTGGATAAAAGTCAGTATCCAAAGCTCTGCCATGTACATGGCTACGTGGCCCAAAAGGGCCAACAGAACCAAGACTAACATCCTGTTTGAAGTCTATCATCACACTTAACAAGTCTCCAAATATTTCCAAACTATCTGGGAGCCTAATTCTAAACAATATTCCTTTTGTATTAGTTAAATATGCCTAGGTGGCACAACATATGTATGCGCTTTTGCCTCTTTCAACAGCATCGCAGCCTGTTACTAATTCCTGTATGACACCAAAATTACAAGCACCACGCAAGAACTACAGTTCCTAACAGGAAGAAAGAGACTGCCAGTGTTACTTACCTAAAGGGTCCCTCTTTCTGTCGGGACAAGATGCATCTAACCAATCAGATCCAGTGAGAAACGCTTTACCAGTGTTAAAGTTTCAGATCTGAATATTGCAGCTCAGGCTTCAGGAGAAGCACTTCATCAATCTTTCAGTTTCAGCATATTCTGATGAGATCTGGGATCTCTTCTAACTTTTAGGGGAAAGCTTTACACTCAGAAGAACAAAGCAGCAGAACATTTGTAGTACGCAAGACATGTCATACGTCTCCTTGCTCGCAAGAGTCCAAAAAACTACTTCAATTGATGCAGGATTTGCATCAATCAATACAATCAATACTGTAATAATATTTTCAGGAAAATTACAGTGCTTCATGTATATTTTAGCAGGACAGGGCCAAGGAAGTGGGCTAGAGTTGATTGAAATGCCAGCTGGCAGCAGGTCTGGAAGCATAAATACCTTGTGTAGCACTGTCTCTGATGGTCAGATGTAACCATGACCAAAGATTCTGATCTCAGTGTTCTCCTCTTCACAAGGCAAAAGAGCATCTAGGAAACTGCAATTTGTTACCTTCTTTTGGAAAAATAGAAAATATCTATGTATCACTGCACAATCAAACTCAAAAGGAGTTAAATCTATAAATAATTTTTTATAGGGCTTTGTCTAGCTAAATTTTAGATGTTTGCAGGTAAGGGAATTCTACATCTCACGCTGTAGGCCCAGCAAAGAGCTCCACAGGTCTTCTTCTACTATCATCTGGATTATCTGGGTTATTTTTCTTTTTCTTTTCCTTTTTTTTTTTTTTTAAAATTAAATAAAATCTTTAATTTTCATTACACCTTCTTTTATATCAACAATCAATTCTTGTTCTTTTTTTCCTGAACATATGTAAGGGAACTGAGCTCTTCTAGCAGAATCAAGATAAATAACGACTAAGTTTATTTATTTTTTTTCTTTTAGCTCCATGCTTTGTACAGTTTTTATTCCCATCTGTCTATACAATAAAGCTAGAGAAACATGCTATTATTTCATGGATGCTTCTAGTTCTGGAAGACAAAAGGCTGTCTGCATTGAAAACAAAAAAATCTCACCTTTAACAGTCACACATCACTGCTACAGCACCTCAAGCACAGATCTCTCGTTTCCTTCTCTATTGCCATACAGTGAAATTAAATTAAACTGGGTTGAGCTCTGGTTCTTCATATGCAACTAGAGGAAGGCGCAAGGGGTTTAGGCACAGGATACAACTGTCTTGATCCTCAAATGGTGGGCAGACTTTAAACACTTGATGGAGATCCGAGCAAGGAGCCTCAGGTCTGTTCACATTGCTTGACATTCAGCACATATATGAAGCTTACCAGGACTGTGGTTCTTTCAGTATCTTAAGCTCAAAACTGATTTCAGTTTTTTTAGGAAGGTATTTAACTTGGACAACAATGTACTACCAGCACATTCCATAAACATATTATCCAAACAGCACCGATTTAAAAATTAAATATCTTGTGAGTGAGAAGGCACAGTATTTCATCCTTATTTTATGCTATATTTTTGATCCCTTTCATTAAGTTACCTTCCAGATACATAGTGTAATGAATTTCCCCTTATTTTTTCCACCATTTTTATTTAAGCATTTTTTCCTCTGCCTTCCTCCCATGCCCATTTCATTACATTCATACCATTCTTGTTCTTTTTTATTATTATTCCTTTGGTTTTATCCTAAGCTATGCATGGCTATTCAGAATAAATATTGCAATACAGAATAACAGGAGAATGCTTCAACATCTCCAGGGACTGAAAATTTCAACAATACTGAATTGTTGAATTTTCCCTTAAAACTTTACCTATTTTTAGCAAGGTATTTTACAACCTTATTTACTTCATACATTTTTCTTTTGAAAGAGAAATAATGCTTTCCAGGTTTCTATATCAGTGTCCTTTTTCTTTTCTTTTTTTTTTTTAATTTAAATTTGAATATTCTTTAGATTTTTCCACAGGTCTGATGTTCATATAGTAATTCACTTTTCTCCTGTACTGTTTTTTTCAGTGCTTACCTTTGCTTTAAATGTCAGAACCTTTCACTTCTGTTACTTTAATTTCCTTATTGCCCCCCTTTTTTTCTGTGAGCCCTCTGTATTTTGATGTGGTCTCCCATCCTTTTCCACGTCCAACACTATCTTTACACCTTTTTTTTTTTTTTTGCAAAGCCACACTACTTCTTTTTTTCTGAGGAAATGCAGCAACCTGCTGTACCTCAGCTATGAAGTCCTCACAGCCCCAACTCTCCTTCCACAGAAATGAACTTTAAACTTATTCAGTTTCTTCTTTAAAGCTGGATTCATGAAGATCTGGTGCTCTGACTTGACCACCAGCATTTACCTCCAATCAGTTTGAATTGAAGCAGTGCTTTGATTCTTCACATGTTATTCTTGTTTACAATTCGTGACATGTTCCACAGTGTACTTCAGTAAGGCAACTGAACACCAACATCTGAAAGATCTCAGGTTTTAAACACAAGCAACAAGGTGATGCAACAGGGAGAATGATGTTACAGCAAAAAATGCCCAAAGCTCTATTATGTTAGCACAGAGAATAAGTTAAGTTTTCAATACTTATGAGCATTTCTAATATAAATTTAGGAAATGTAGAGTCTGGTAAACTTCATAAAGAAACCTCATTTCTTGGAAAGCAAGGAATTCAGGAAAAGCTTACAACCATCTTTCTTAATATTTTATTATTTTGAAGGTAATCTTATAGAATTGGACTAATTACTTGTTAATATTGGGAGCTGACACTATGACCAGCTTCAAATACACAACATTCAACAAAACAACACTGCTTTAGATGTTTAATGGCTCTCCCTGTTAATCCAATAATAACATATGTTTCAAACAAAAAATGACATAAATTTCAGACTTCCATTCAACACTATCATTACATAGGCACAATTTTTAACAAGTAAATACATCAGTATCAAGCTGTCTTCCACAGCATTTCATAATTACTGGAGCTGCATGTTATATTTTTAAAGCGTGTAACTGGACTGGCAAAAGACAAAAGCTGACATAATTGAAAACTCAATGCACAGTTTCTGCAAGTACAGAAAGAATACTGTATCATTTCTGTATGGTGTACTTAATGTGTGATTTCAGTTTTAAAATTAAACCCATGCCACTAGACTGCTTTATATTAGTTGCTTCCTTCACGTTTTATCAAGTCTCAAAATGAAAGTCAGTGTCAAATCTGGTCCTGCTTCTTTGTTGGGAAGACAGCTCTTAAACTTTGTGTAACTGTAAGCTAATAGCAGCAAAACTGTTCCTGTCCTGTTCACCTCCAAACAAATTCAATAACTGGTGGTGAAAAGAGGACTGAATAACAAGAGAGAAGGGGAAGACAGTGGTAGAAAGACTGTAAGAACAAGAAGAGATAACAATAATGAGAATTAAACAGCAAAAACGACATATTGTGCTCCACCTTAGCTTACCTACCACCAGTCAGAAGTACTTACTACTATAGTTCTTAATACTAAAGAATATTTTTAAATATTCTAAAATATTCATAACAGCTTCTACTAATCTCAAACTCAGAGCACTCTTCTGTTAGTGGTCAATGACAGGAAAGCTTATTTCAATTGTGAAGGTCTACACCAATACTCAAACAGAAGGAAAACACTAAAGATAAAGATCTGTCTAGATAAAAAGAAAAAAGAAAATAAAAGCCTTCCAAGAAATCAGACTTAATGACCACTACAACTTCAGATGACAGCAGGAAAAAAAGTTGATAATTGTTAAGCACAGAAGTAGTGGTATTCTCCAGCATACTGTATCTGGATACTTATAGTCACCTGTAAGTTGTAATCTTTACAGCATACTTCTCAATTATTTGCAGAAGCTGAGTCTTCCAGTCACTTACATTAGCATTGCTCCACATCT
This sequence comes from Lagopus muta, assembly GCF_023343835.1. Lineage (NCBI taxonomy): Eukaryota > Metazoa > Chordata > Aves > Galliformes > Phasianidae > Lagopus > Lagopus muta. The sequence continues at coordinate 80,739,768 of NC_064435.1, read as the reverse complement.
AGAAAGGAACAGACTGAAACACAGAGCAGCATGCGTAATACTAACATTTAAGGTGACAGTTGCTAAAAATACATTCAAATATTTTTAACAAATGAAACTGAGATTACAGCGTGTAAATAAATAAAGATTTCTTCACGAACATACAGCCAAGAAGAGTGTATGTAAACAAAACTTAGTCCCTTCCACCGAATGAAATACAGTAGACAGAAAACTATTTTGTCAAGATAATTATGAACAGAACTCTCACTCAGCAGGATACCTCATGCCATTACTCAGAGTTGGATCTCATCATTTCTTTTTCAATGAAATTCCTTCTGATTTCCTCGGGGCCTTCAAAGGAATCAAAGTAGTACAGAAAAATGGGTGACGTTTATTGGTGTGCATCTGTTGAGTTCCCTGTGTTGTGTCGACGTCTATGTTTTTATCATTGCTGATGAAGAAGTTTGAAAACAGGTCAGCTGCAAGTGCATGCTGCTTTTAAATTTGTTTAGCAGCTCTTCCAATAACCTGCAAAAAGAAATTATTTACAACTTCTGCAGATTCTGAAAAGTGAACGATTGCCAAAAATGTTGACTATTCTGTCTGCGACTTCAAATACATTGCGTGCTTAAATGAAGAACCTAAAATTTGATCAGGTTTAAATACCTGAATCTTACAGCTACCGAGAACTACAGCAACTATGATGGGATGATCTGTGACGAGAGGAGGGGATACAACTACACAGATTTCATCAAGGCTATAAAATAGGCTTTCATATGCCTTTCCATCCTCATGAAGATCACTTTCCTTAAAGAAATGCATATGCAAACTACAATGGCAAAATAAATGGAAAAGAGGATGATACAATACTGCTGTGAGAAAACTGTCAGACTATGTGCCATAAAACCTGTATCCCTACAACAGCTAAAGCTTTTGGCTTGCAGCTGAATTGTGAATGTGAGTTATACAGCTTGCCTTTGGAAGGTATTCCACAGATTCCTGTTAAGGATCACGGCTGAAAGATCAGAAATGGAATGGCTGTTCCAGGAGAATTATTAATTCACTGGCAAACACATACCTTTAACCTTTCTAGATAACAAAGTATGTGTGAGCTCATTTTGGAAAATAGCAATAGTTTGTTGCCAAAAGGGTACATGGTACAATGGATGATATTTATTATAATTCTCAGACTGCAGTTTTGATTACTAAACAGCTAGTAACAAAATAAATTACAGTGAATGTCAATTAAAAAAACAAAACAAGAACAACTTGCACCACAAAAATCAGCATCAGCTTCTTCAGAAAGCCCTTTGGAAGAGCGTATGGACACATTCATTATTTAGCACCACAGTAATGACTGAATAAACAATCAGCTCTAAATTGGTGCATAAATGTATATTATTTTACATAAATACATGTAGATAGATTTTAATGAGCTGTGTGGGATGATGACAATTGACTTCTAGCAACCTGAGAAATGCAACAAGTTTTATGCTGTCTAAGGCTCAGAATTCTGTGACAAATGTAAAAATGAAGTAGTTCTTGATTCTCATCTGTCTGACAAAGTTCACATACTTGTGACTAATGAAAAAAAATCAAAACCCAAACAACCCTACAGGTGTTGCTGAAAGTCTGAGTTGAAAGAACTGTCTCAAAACTGATTCCTGTCTTTAATTGGGCCAAGTAAGGCAGCAAAAAGGTATCTTAAGATTTCTTAAGTCTTGTGAAGAGTAGTTTTGAATAGATAGAAGACATCTGGGAAAAGATGGTTTGCAGACCATAGGTTGTACAAAGAAGCTCTACTTTTTTTCTAATATACTGACAACAAATCTATCCTAGTTTTACCATATTATTCTTTATCAAGCTATTCTTGCAAAATAAACAAATACTACATTTAATGCAGTGCAGCAGCTTGGTTCTCAAAGTTTGCTATGGTGGGGAATTAAGAACCCCAAATGCCTCCTCCTGATGTTAAGAAAGAACAAAAGACTCTACTTGTTTCTAAAAGGAAGCAAGCCAATTTTGCGAGTTGCCCAAATATCAGCCACCAAAAACTTGCACTTTGTTACTTAGTATTTTCTTTATTGCTGCTAAATTCGGTAAGATAAGACAATATACCTCACAGAAACAAAGATCAGCGTGGAAAGCTAAAATGAACTGACATTATAATATAAACATAAAACTACAGAGAATTGATCAGACTAGAATGAGAAAGTGACATATGCTACAAAGCCACTGGTCCTCTTAATAAATTAATAGGCCACAATGAACAAGTATTCAGGTAACATTTAACACTGTCCGAAGAGCCTTCTAACACTGTAAATCAGTGTCAAAACCAAAACCAGGGTCAAATACAGTAAAACTTAATCCTCTTCTAGTAAAGCTCTGATATGAAGGTAAATAGCAATGGCTCCAGAAAGCAGAAGAAAGACAAGAAGGTGCAGTATACTCACTTTTTGTCAGCTCCACTTGAGATCTGAGGCAAAGCTTCCAAGGCTTGCTTAAAGCTTGAGCTGTAAGGAAAACAAAAATACTCATATTCCCTTGGTAAAAGTCTCACCCTTCAGCTTCTCTCTATCACTTCATGGAAATACACTCTATTTTAGCCCTTCTTATTTCAATATAAAACAGAATGTTAACTTGGCACTTGACGTTCATGTGCAAATTAAACAAAGTGGCCATGGGCTCAAGCGGGTCTCTCAACTCTCCAAACATGATGTAAAACAGACACAAACAGGAGATGTTCAATCCCCCGCTGATTTAAAACAGTGCCTGATGCCTCAGACCCTTGAAGAATTACAGATAGTTGCTAGCCTGCCTTGTGCCTAGAACATAGCGAAGGTCTTCTGGTCCAACCCTCCTCTCAAATTAGGGACAACTCTGAGGTACAGGAGGTCTCTTGGGGCCAAGTCAAATTCTCCACGGAAGGCAGTTCCACACCTCTCTAAGCAACAGATGTGGAATAGAAGAGCAAGGAATGATGCAACTTCTACACAGATTGATATAATCTTCTCAAAAAAATTAAAATGGTGACTTTATGCCAACTATTACCAGAAGAGTCCAGAAATAAAGAGGCATTTATGAAGCTCCAGCTTCCACAGTTCACTCTGCTGAATCATATATTGGTGAGAGACAACAGCAACTTCATTTTATGGTGCCAAATAGCTTACATTTAGGTCTATGTCACTGTCAGGCACTCAGAACACGGAAGCAAGTTTTTTGAAATTGAAATCAGTGACACCATAGAATACCATCATATGTCTTTATGAGGGCCTCACGTTCTGTAATGCCTCCTAAAAAATACTGATCAGATAAAAAGATTAAATTGCAATCTGTGTTAATCCTACCAAAAGCGTAGGCAATCCCAAAAATACTCACTCAGAAACTTCAATTAATCAGCATTACTCAAAACTGCTGACAGCTACCATGGTTTGTGTTTTTACATGCCTTGACTGCATCAACCACTGATGCTGCTAGCGCTTTTCTTTCTCCATTATACTACCGTATGTGTGAGCAAGTCCTCCACTTATCTGTGGTCTTGCACCTCACTGACAGATTCCAAAAAACCTTCTGAAGCTTTCATTCTAATAGACAGTGTAAAGCTGAATTCATTCTCTCTCATGAGGTCTGTCAAAAAGAAGAAGGATAGTATACAAGCTTGTGGAAAGCCCTATTCTCCATGTGCTTATAAGGGGATCCTATCAGTGTCTGGTTCTACACCCTCCCTGAAGTGCCTGGCAGACTCTCTGTGGTGTGCTTTAAGACAAATTGGATAAAACTCAGTGACGACTGCTTTTGCTATTGCATCAGTTTCCTTAGTAGGTCAACTAAGAGGTTTGGTTTTTTTTCTACCTCTCATTTGCTAAGGACGAGGAATACCTGGTTTGTGTCAACAAATTCAAATCAACTGATAAACCTTTAGAAGTAATTAATTTTCCACATGCATATGTAGTATAACACATACTTTGATCAATCTCTTGAAAATCTTTAATTGACATCACGTATTTTTGCACGTTTAGAAAAGATTCCATTACAATGAAATAGTAGAAAATGTAGCAGAACTTACTTGCTGTCAGGAGTTAGATATATGGCCACCGTATCCCTCAAAGCACAGATTTCCAGTCTTGCCTAAAGACAGAAATACAAATACTGAAACAATGACATAACACCTTCTGATCAAGAGAATACCATTATCCCAAACCTTCATCTTTCTTGGAAGTAAAAAAACATGCTACAGTTGTGAGTAGCCTCAGCCTGTAACAGTTCATTTCCTGTATTTCTGGTTGCCACACTGCTTTGTCAGTTAGGAGACTGCAGTAAGGAACAATTTCATACTTTTGATTCAAGTCAAACGGTTTGTACAGTCACTATGCAGCAGTCTAAAAACATTGCTCTGTCTCCCAGTAACAGCAATAAAGCTTTGATTTTGCTCTCTTTTCTGTTCTGAGATAGGAAGGAAGAGGGATGCAATCTTAAAAAAAAAAAGAAATAACACAGTGAGCTTGACTTCTCACTGAATGGCTTGCCCAGGGAGGAAGGAAACAGGAGTACAAAAGTCTGTCAATATATGTTTTATTCTTGGCTTCGCTGTTGAATTTATTTTTATTTTTTTCCATCAGATGAGGAAGTAGAATGGTTCTGGTCTGCTTCTTGTCTGTCACCTGGTGGGCACACAAGCTTGGGGATGTCACTCCTGCATGTCTAGGTACATGGCAGGAACTAGATGATCTTTAAGGTCCACTCCAACCTAAGCCAATCTGTGATTCTGTGATGGATTTCACCTTGACCACTCTCCACCACACATAAAGGTAGACAATGAAATCAAAGATTAAACAAAATCCATAGATCTTCCTTCAGTCTTTGAAAAGTAACTGTTCTCATCACAGAAGTTTTATGTGAAACAGAAATATTCTGAAAGTGATCAAGCATTTCATTTAAATGATAAAGTGAATTTCATCCAAATTCAGATTCAGTTCTTGTTCATCATGAAGGTACAATTTACAATTTAGTCTAGTTAGTAATTACAGATCTATATTTAAACCAAATTTATACTTATATTACTTTTCCCAAACAAAACTTTTATAATGCAACATAACAATTCTGATTTCAATTAAAAGTTTTGGCTTTTATGTCTTCTCCTTGTCTCTCCCCTAGGTAGAAAGCCAAGAGATTAATGCTTTTTTCTTGTGCCAGAACATTCTGGCACAAAATTCAAGATAGCTACCCACCAATTTTATACCCATAAGAAATGTTATCTCACCACAGAATGTTTCACCTTTTTCTGTATAGTGCTCTAAGCAGAACAGTCTGGGACTTGAGACTCGAGTCCTACACATGAGATTTTGGAGTTTTTCCTAAGTTCTAGGAGATAGCAGTAGAATTTAGGGAGGTGATTGTCCCTCTCTACACGGCTCTTGTGAGGCCCCATCTGGAGTACTGTGTCCAGGTGTGGAGCCCTCAGTACAAGAAAGACATTGAGATTTTGGAAAGGGTCCAGAGGAGGGCGACTAAGATGATCAGGGGGCTGGAGCACCTCCCCTATGAGGACAGGCTGAGGGAGTTGGGCTTGTTCAGCCTGGAGAAGAGAAGGCTGCGGGGTGACCTCATTGCAGCCTATCAATACCTGAAGGGAACCTACACCCAGGAGGGGAGTAAACTCTTCAAAAGGGCTGACAACAGCAGGACTAGGGGAAATGGTTTTAAGTTGAAGGAGGGAAGATTTAGGTTAGATGTTAGGGGGAAGTTCTTTACTAGGAGAGTGGTTAGGCCCTGGAACGGGCTGCCCAGGGAGGTTGTGGATGCCCCGTCCTTGGACGTGTTTAAGGCCAGGTTGGACGGGGTCCTGGGCAACCTGATCTGAATGTGTATGTTGGTGGCCCTGCTAGGCAGGGGGGTTGGAACTACATGATCCTTGGGGTCCCTTCCAACCCGGGTGATTCTGTGATTCTGTGATCTGTAATGTGTTGAGTTGGAAGGCATGCATAAGGATCACTAAGTCCAATTCCAGTATCATGGGACAGTGTCATGTTCTCAGATTTCACAGCCTAAATAAACATGATGTGAAGGCAAATCCTGTGAAAATATGGGTTACTTGATGTAGATATACAGATTCAGACTTCTTTTAGGGAACAGGTCTCTTCACTCTTCACTGACCAGGCCTAGATCACTCCCATGCTGCTGCTGACTGCCTTGAGTTGAGTGACATAGATTTTCAGTGTTCAGAAGAACAGAAAAGGAACAGAAATTTAGAGAAGGGAGAGAAATTCCTTTCATTTATGAGTCTAGGCAGCGAGTTCATACGATGGGTCAGTTTGTCAAAAATGATATACAGATATTTCTGCTGCTGATCACTGGTACTGTTTTAAACTAGCAGTAAATCTTATTTGGATGTCATCTTCCTATGTTAATTGTCTGTCACACGCAATTACTAGCAGCAATTGGAAAATAAGGCTTTCATTTGGTTACTTATTTTCCCATGATAATGTAAGAATGCTGTCACAGACAATAAAAAATGGGGGTCGGGTATTCCTGCTTGTTACAGTGACAGTAATCACTAAATCAATGGGATTTGCTTTTTAATACTTATTTTTTTTCAATCTTTCTTACAGAATCCTTTAAAACTTATTCAGTAGTAAATACAACTACCAGTTCTGTCACAAATGAAGAGGGCTGTGTAAGGGTATCTGTTGTACAGAAATAGTGATCTGGCAAGTGACCAGTTCTGCTAAGACCTACAGGATCCTACCCCTATTGCATTTTCAAGATTTAAACTGTCAAAATATCATAAAATTGCTTCTTTTCTCTTTAAAACAAAACTGTGATGAGACAAAGATAGTTCATTAACATTTCAAGCAGATATCATTATGGTAGTTTGGGCAGCTTGATCTAGCCACAGATGCTTCTGCCCATGGCAGAGTGGTTGGACTAGATGATCTTCAAAGGTCCTTTCCAAAACCTTTCAAAACCTTTTTATGATTCTATAATGCTTTTTACCTTATAGGATATGGGTAACCCTTTATGCACTTAGATATAAAGACAATGCTAAAATATAATTAAACCCATGAATTAATATCCCGAAGGGCATTCAACCATAAATCTTAGAAAGAGGTTGCAGTCTCCTAGTCTTTTACCTTGTTCTCACTGCTACAAGAAATCCAACAAATACACAGGTTATACTGCTCTGTTATTTTCTATTCTAAACTCCAACGCTTGACAGAACAAAGTATTCAGTACCTGTAAAGCTCCATTTCTGCTGAACGATGAAACACACTGCATCAGCCGACTCAGTTCTTCAGAGACTGCTTCTACAATCTTTGACATTACTCGAGGAACTAAATCTTTGGAAATGGTAAACACCTGATTTTTATAAAATGAGAATCATGAGCACATTACCCACATTAAAAGAAACATTTTATGAAGTAACATTTTGTTAATAAAAAACATAAAGCGCTTTGATTGAAAGGACCACTGTTAACGGACAAAGCAATTTCAAACCAAGAGGAACCTGAAGCATTTCTTTTGGCACTTGCCCCGTGCTTTGACCAATTACCTCTGTTAATAGCAGTGTCAGTTATGTAGTATATGATACTGACAACTTTCTCGCAATGCCTAAAAGCAGTGGGATGCCAAAATATCTGCTCTCACATGATGCTTGCAGGTAGTCACGTCACTGCTTTGTGGATTGTACCAGGCTGGGTGACTGACTGACCTGATTATGCATTCAGCAACATTTTAAAAAAGCATTTCACGATTTTTTTTGGAGTCCTTTAGATGTGGCAAAGACTCAGCTGCACACTCGCCTCATCACAGTAAAATGGCAAGTGTCTTGATGCTCTCTGGTGGAGATGAGTCTTTGAAAGGGTTTGTAAGTACAATGGTGGCTTTTCGTTCAGATATTTTTCCCCTACTGAGAGTTGCTTATTTCCAGGCAAAAACGTTATGTTACTGTTTTTTCCATGCATTAAGATGACCCTCTAAACTGTTTATTTACAACTTTTTAAAGTGATGCTTGGATCTGCCATTTGAGGTTCGGAACAGCAACTGCAACACAGCATCATCATCACCACAGAACTACGTTTTTAGATCGATGCCTAAAGAAGAACCTGAAGTAACTGTCTTCCTTCAAGCTTACATTAAAGAAGTGAGAAATTGTTGGTGAATTAAAGCATGGTGTTCTACTTAGTACTGGAGAAAATGCAGGCCAAGAGACTGGAACATAGGAGGAAGTGAGATTATAGGTTAAACAGATCATGAACTTACAGGTGAAGATAAAGTTGCATCAAAATTGTATAAGGTTGGGAGGAAATATGAGAAAAGATATTGACAGTAATGTGACTAGAGTGCTAAAAGAGAGAAAATGAACTGGATAAAAAAGGGCACCCAATGGTGTTCACTGACACTTGCTTTATGTTTACAGAGACCAATCAGTGGATGCGAGCAGTGAGGCAGTGGGTGGTGCATTTCAGAAGTGGTAACAGTGCCAGTGGGTCACCTCTGTTGGTGCAGATGTTTATGGCAGGCTCTTGCTCATCACTGGTGAAACTGCAGAGCTACTGCTGATGACTGTATTGAAAAATGTTGTGTTTTAGCTGAAAATTTGCTCTATCAAATAGTCTTATTGCAGTTTTTCTATCTGTTGTAGCTTCCAGTGAATTAAATAGGAGGCATTACTTTCGGAGTGACCTATGCATACCACTGCTATCACTGCTAATTCAACACACAGCCTACTTTGTGTTCTGACCCACACAAGCAGGGCAACTGACATACTTAGCGGTACAGTGAAAAAAAACCCAGTGCAATAATTTGTAAAGGGGTCATCTTAATCAGCAGCAAATACCACAGAGCAATTCAATACAGCATACTAGGAACACACGTAGAAATTTTCTACTGAGAAGAGAGTATTTGCGCCCCTAACAAGTACTCTTGATGTTACTATACAGAATCCAGGAAAAAAAAAGTTCTCAGCAACAGTGAATCATCACAAATTTGCAATACAATGTCCTTATTTTGATTTCAGTTAAACTTGAATTCAAAGGCAGGAAAACAGTTTTCTTTCCACTTCAGATAATGCTTGCTGTTCAGCTGATGGTTAATTTTTGCTGTTTCAAACTATAGAAACTTACAGCCTTGTGAACTAAACTTAAATCTTACGCAGCTAAGAGAATTTTGCCAGAAAACTGTGTAAATGGGAGTTTCATCTTGACACACATTTTCACATTTCTGCAATATTTCACATATCAAAATTTACGAAGCAACACTCTATTTGGGTCAAAGTCAGTATCAGTCTCAGTAAAGGCAGTAAGGCAGTGCACCTTTCTGCAGCAGAATTTTAATAAGAAGGTCTGTTAACAGGATTAGCTAAATAAGTCACAGGTGGCTCTGAATCTACAAAGCTCGTTTTTATTTATTAATTTTAACTATGCTGAAAAACTGCAATAACAAATGCCATGTTGTTTTTTTTGTTTTGTTTTTGTTTACTTCTTCATTAAGAAGCATTTGGTAAAATCACCAACGCTTGCGTGAAAACTGCTGTAAGTATACACTGAAAATCAAGCAAAAATATTGGGAGTGATAAAAGTAACTTTTTTGAAAACATTTAATTTACTATGATTCCATTTTTTTTTAAATTTAAGGAGGAGTAAAACAAAAGCCTGAAGTGAATCTTACCAGGTTTTAGATATATGTGAGAGTTAGAACAGCTACGTTACTGATATTTTGGAGGTATTTCTAATAATACATAGAAATACAATCACAAACACATAATGCCATGAACAACAGTAATCTGAAACACTCTCGTTGGTCAGAAGGAAGGAGCTTACAGAAGAAGCTGCAATTTAAGGCCATAAAAGACCAAATAACTGCAACTCTACAAGCTGATTAGTTTAATAATATATATTTTAATATATACTCCCTATCTTGAGCCACTGTGTACCTAAGCATTTTGAAGGCTGCGTCATACAGAGATTACAAAGATTTCTGTTTAGCTTTTCACTTTTTACCGTAGATACAAGAATGTGACATACACATTGCCTTTTCACTACAAATGATATATATTGAAAATTCCTTTGAAATTGATGCACAAACTTTTCTCTATTGCTGTGCAAAATAAAGTTAATCAGAGAAAGTGAGCATTATCTTCATCTCTTTCTCCCCCTCTTCCTCCCTCTGTCTCTCTCCTTGCCCTGTATGGAAAGGGAGGAACTCTGCTTTAGATTTTGGCTTTCTTTTTCAGAGAGTGGAAAGAATAAGGTACTCCAAAATGAATAACAGTGTCACAGAGGATAAACAGGAACTGTTTATCACCTTCTGCCTTTAAAAAAGTTAGCAGTTTCATACTTGGTTGGCTAAAACTAACCCAAAGCACTTACACCAATAACGAAGATAATTCAACAGATGGATGATTTTCAGAAGTATGAAAGACAGAATTTACCAAGCACAGTACACTGAAATTATTTGTATGAATGTAAGCATCAAAAAATCTGAAGTTGTCTCACCTCTGCATGCACAGCAATGATATTCACTAACGCTTCTTTCAAATAGTTTCTGACACCTGAAAATAAAAACAAAAAAGGTAATTAATTACTTTCATTCTGTTGTCTCAACAAAGTCATAACATTCTCCTGTTCAATACTGTACTTTTTTTTTTCATTCCTTTCACTAGTACTTTTGCAATCAGAGGTAGAAAGAGAAAGTTCTATAGCCACACCACTAGTCTATTTCCTTTTTCAAATCAAATGGAGAAAGGCACATTTCCCTACAGCAAAAGCAGGTTCCTGTTTCAGTATTCTTCTCTGGCAACCCAATTTCACCACTGTGCAATTTAATAAAAACCTAGCATCATTAAGAAATAACTTCTGGATGTCTTGCTGGAAGACGTACTGTGGCAGAGAACATGCACAATTTGGTAAATTCTAAGGAAATGGAAGAAAAGGGTTTACATACAGTAATCATCATGAAAGTGTCACTACTTTATACCTTTATATCATTACATAAACAACTATATTATTATTGTAGATGGAAATAGCAAGGATTTTTGTTTCTCTGAAGGTGCTTCAGAAGATATTACTCATGACAGTTTATAAGAAGATGTCACACCTTTCTTAGTAGAAATTTCCTCTTGGGGAAAGTGAAGAGATCAAGCAATTTATTTACCAAGCATATGAAATGATTGTCAATTTAGAAAATACTCTGAACAGGAGGACATTCAGCAGGGTATGCTTCACAGCCAGGACAGGCTCTGATTCCCCTATGCCACTGTGGATCTGGAGTAACTTTGCAGAACTAGATTCCAGGTCTGGAAGATCTAAAATGGGCAACAATCTAAAATTTGCCTCAATTGCTTTTCTGGTGACTCACTTTGTAGGCAAAGACAGATTAGAAAGCATTTAATTCATTGAAGTACATATAAAAAATGAAAGTGTAATGCAGTAATGAGAAGGTTACTGATCCACACGACAGATCAACTTCTAATTTCAACTACTCCAGCACGAGAGAACATTAAATGACCCCATCACTCCCTTCAGTAAATTGAACTGATAGTAAAATATGAAAATCTTGGACAAACACTAGTGCAACTGCATAGCTCAGAGATCACACTGTGATTAACACTGCTGTTATAAAAACTACAAAGCAAACCTTTAAGTAGTTCATCTTATTTACTCCACTCTTCCTCTGATCCTACTACGAAAAATCACTTTCAAAAAGATGTATCTGAGTATATAGAAATGAAATGCTCTACGAGAGGATACAGTAACATTTCACCATCACCAACTCACTTGTGGTTGATCTGCTTTGTTCAATGAATGCTGCTCCCACAGCCCATCCCAAGATCTTAAAGGAGACACTTGTTCTTTCTTAGACAATTATTATGGAACAAATATTTTATAAGAGGAGGACAAAAGGAAAACAGGACGCCCTTGCAGGAGGTACCAATGCATATTTCCTATGTCTATACTGTGAGATCCGATGCAGGCTAGAATTCAGATTGGAGGGTTCTTTCTGAAGCAGCCACAGATCTCTTGAGGGATACAAGAATGTCTGGGTGAGGATGCAGAGGGAGATGCTTGGTAATAACTCCTATTCCAACCTGCTGACAACCTGTAGCTGAATTCTGCACCCAAATCTGTGAATCAACACAACCCATTTTCAAAACTCATGGCAAAGAGACAAGCATTGAAGGAGACTTCACTGTTTACTTTCTGAACATACAAAAGAGTCACAATCTTTTTAGACAGAATGTTTCAACTTTCGCTTGGGAAGAAATGCAAATAACTGTCAAAGGTAAAGAAAAAAAACAAGTATTTCTGACATATTCCAAAATGTTTCTAATGTCTTTTGTTGCTAACTTTATCCTCTTCCTTGAAAAATCTGTCACTCTTTCCATTTCAAGTAACCCTTAACAAAACAAACAACACAGTAAATAGGCTTCAAGCGTATAATTTCTCGTTATCTTAGTAATTTTTTTGCAACAAGGAAGGGAGGGAGGGAGGGAGGAATAAAGCAATAGCAGAAATTTTATAAACGTTTTTTTCCTCCCGTGTAACCTGCAAAACAAAGTAAGGATGCTACACACCAGTACTTGAACCACACCAAAAGATAACAGGTATGTGTGGAAATGCAACACCCCCTTCCTTTTCCTCTGCTGCTACTCTCCCCCTGCTTCACTCTGCCCCAGTTTAAATCCTTCACAGGCTTTGTACCACAGAGGATAAAATTTGTATCACCTCCCATAGCCAACACAACTCCCCAAGGCACCAATCGGTGGTATGCAAATCACATCAAGAGGTACAGGGCAGATTTGGGGCCTGGTTTGCAGTTAACCTCAGGGTGCAAAGCTTGATTTCGGTCTGCATACCAATGTGGTACTCAGCTCCTGGCTGTCTTCTGGCATCTTGCGACAGGAGGACCTTTCATGTGGAAACAGCGTGTTTTTCTTTGCGCAAACGCCAGGCAAGATAAAGGCTTATACGATCCCTTTCTCTAAGGATACTTGAACACTGCTAAAGCATGTTCATTTGTCAGTCAAAGTAGTACTCTTGCACCAACCTGCTTCTTCTCCAATGCAGCAACTCTCGCACACTCCAACTCTTGTACAGCTGGGAGTTGCAATGGAAGTACAGAGAGTAGGGCTGCTGCGTGAAACTGAGAGCGCAGGTGCATGTCTAAGGAGAGGAGGCCTTAGGACATGCACCTAATGTTGAGCTGGAATATGTGTCATCACGGAGGTGAGTGAAAAGCTGGGATGCATACAGACTGAATGAGGTAGGTTGCATAAGAGGGTGACGTGGTTTGAAGGAAGAATCCTCATTTCCCACCCATCTCACCAAAGCTAATGAGGTAGCATGCCTCCTCGTGTGCTTTTGAGCAGCTTGGCTCTGCATAGGAGCTAATTCTGCCTGCTGTTGATGCTGCTGCTGAGAGCATCCAAATTAAATAGCTTTTGACTGTGCTAGTGAAGGCTGCCTATCACCTCTGTGTGAAGAAACCTTCCATAACAAAACTAGTTAAAAACTCAGTGGCAGAGTTGGAGGCTAAAATTAGGTACTGTTAATTTGTACAAATGTGAAATACTAACGTCAGCAAAATCAGCACCAGGTTTTAGGTATCTCTGCCTGAGATGGATTACATAAATTACCTTAAATGGAATAGAAATGGAACCTACAGTAAAAGCAAAGTGACAATAGCATACTGTACATTGCTAGCCCATCCCAGCTGTAAGATAAAACCGTTAACTAAAACCTCACTGAAAGGGCAGAAGCAGACATTTTATTGTGCATCCATTTCCTTACATTTGTCCTTGGACAAAAGGGTGAGCTGGGAATTCAGTTCTTTGCTGCAGTTCCAGTAGCTAGCAGTAATGAGATTTTCCTAAGGTTCTGCTATGTCTTCAGAACCAGGAAGCTCGGCATAGGCTCAAAGATGTCCTCAGTTTTTTAGGCTTTGCAATTTAACATCAAAGAATTAAAAACAAACTGCACTAATAACAGTAGTAGTGCTATGCAGCTTAGAGATAGTCCATGCACATGAAGCTGTAGTTGCCTTAACTGTAGCACCTAACAGTCTGAAAGATCCTGTCTTGATAAGCTAAATCAACCAGAGATGGAGAGAGGGTGCAACTGTACTCCAAAAATATCAGTAAGTGGAGGTAGTCAGGGAGAGAATGGAAAAATAGTTGAGGTGAAGAATACTACTGGAACAGTGAAGAAAGGTCTAACAGAATGGACCATCAGCAAATTTAGGTTGGAAATTAAAAGTAACCATGTAACAGGTTTGATTTCATTTTGCTATTTAATATGTGGTGGTATGAAAAACATTGCTGTCTGGGAGCCAGTTTTCTATCTTGAATAGAGTGTGAGTAAAAAGGGCATTTCCCCCCCCCAGTCCTTTTTTGTTATTTATGAAGGATTTTCATTTTTGCATTTGGAGACAAAGCCAAACATATCTGAATGTCAGGACCTGCAGGCATAGTTAATAACAATACTATATTTTGAACTACAATTAGAAAATATCGAATTTCTGATTTATATCGCTGCACTGTTTGTGGCAAGCTTTGTTGAAGCAAAGTATTACTTTTCTGGAGTATGATTCAGTGGAAATACAAGCAGTGGCATCCAACTGTGAATTTGTTGTGAAATTCATTTCAAAATGAAAAAAACTCTGTCTAGAATAGAATTTTTGTGCAGCTTTCTCTACGACTGTTCAGCAGCCCACGCAATTACAGTTTTTGGGACACCACGTTGCCAGTTCTATTATACAGCACTGAAAGGTAATGCAGCATATAACTGTAGGTTGCAACTATTAGGCTAATCAAGTGAAACATAAGATTCTTAAGTTTAAAATACCACTTATTTAGACTATTGAAGCACAAATACAATACCGTTTCCTAGCTTCTGACAGAAACGTGTTAAAGAAAGTCTCAACAAGCCCTTGCAATTTCTCTCAAGAAAATGTTATTATTCTGTTAGAGTACAAATGCAGTCCACTCCCACTCTATTCTTAACATCGAAGAATCTGACTTGCTAGAGAGTTCCAGCTTTCATTAACAAAGAGCCATTAATGCTCTAAAGAAAAATGGATGGGAAGACTTATGATGTAAAAGTGAAGGACAGTTTCAGCCATCAACTATCACAATGGCTGACAAACTTTAAAACAGCATCTTCCAATTTTGGGCCCTCCACTGTACTCTTTGCTGGTAAAACCTCTAGCAAGTTTATCCATTAAGTTTAATTTTCAATTTACATCACCGATTAAAATTTTTACAAATGAAGTCTGTCAGAAAGTCTACATCTTTGAGCAATTGTAATGCTACTGTAAAGCTGTAGCAAGGATGACTGTGAACTATGGGAAAAGGAAAAGGGAAGAAGAGTTGTGGTTCTGCGGATTAACAGAAACTGAACTTCTAGCCCACTAGCACAGGAGTCATTCAGGAGATGTTCCGAGGGTGTAGTGCGACCAGTTGTCCCACATGCAGTTCTAAGAGCTATGTTTCCCCCAAGTACTTAGATGACAGCATTCTACTATGAAACCTCCAAAGTGACTGAATAAGCATGCAAAGGTTGGAACTGCAACGTCGTATGCATAATTCTAAGATGAAAAGAAGCTGCAAACACTTGCACACACAAATAGAGCAAAAGCTGCACACATGCTACAAATGAACCCACAGGATGATTTTTTTGTGTGTGTGTGTGCCAGAAGCTAACTCAGTTCTTCAAATGATCCAAAGACTAAGAAAAGAGGATATGAATACTAAACATTTTTCACCTCTTCTGCAGGCTAGAAAACTCAAGTTCAAGGAATGAGTTGTCATCCTGCTAGGGCAACAGAAACACACAGGAAAGTGCATTTGCAGCTTAGGTTTGACATATTTTAACTCTAGTGAGAAGGGGATCTTATTTGAAACCAACAGCGCTGAGAGGACTGGGAAGCTAACTATGCCTACTCTGTGAAAAGGAAGAGGGCATGATAAAAGATGCAACTGTTTAAGAAAACAGGTGGTGTCAGAAGATACCCCAATTCAATGGCAACGAAGCCCGCCCCTGATGAGGATTAGAGAATACAAAGGGATGAAAGGAAAAGGGTTCTGATGTAAACTCACTGTCACAACGAGGCAGGAGTGTTAAAAGCCGTTTCACTTCTATGGAGGAGTTAGAAAAGTAACTTACTGCAAGCTCTACAGTTTACCTGCCACTCAAGCTCGCTTTTTATTGTTTAAAAAACAAAGATAAATTTTCACCAAAGATGAATGCATGTTTTTTTTTTTTTTTTTAACACACTGACCAATTACCAGACCTCTTTTGAGCGAGTCGACCTAAACTCTGAGACACAAACAGAAATGAGTCTTGGGCAGGCACAGAGCCACCAATTCAGGAAACATCAGGAAGCATTCTGGCCTCAGTAGGAGGCCAGTACTTGCTTTGACAAGTAATTGCTTCTGATGGCCACAATGTTTTTAGTGCCTCTGAAAAGTGAGCACTGAATTTGCTCGCCTTGAGGCTTGAACATGACTTGGTACAGCTAGGAAAATTGATGCCCGGGAGCCTGCAATTTCAAATTTTAAAGCCATCCAATTGTATGTAGTATTTGTACAATGTATTGTTCTATTCGGCGTGTTATGCCAGTAACAGTCAATTAATCTGAAAACTTTTTTTTTTTTTTGCCTGATTACTTTCTGATAAAAACTTTCCTCAAAAATAACAACAAACAGAATTTGTCGATCCAAAAAGATGAATGTTTTTCATACCTACTTGCGTTTGATACCTGACGTTTCATTTGCTATGCTGACAGTGAATTTAAGAATAAAAACACATAAAGGAAGGTAAACGGGGAAAAAAATATTTCAACTGCTCCATTTTAAGGAATGTACCTGCTTTTAAAATTATTTGATACACGTTATTTTCAATTTCATTACACCCTATTGCCAGACTTAACTGAGATAATATTGGAAGTGTTCACCTCCAAGCTTCAGAAATACAGTACTGCAACTTTACATCTGTCACACAGAGTGCTTTGAACTGTCAGTTAAGTTCCTGCAGCTCTTCTCTAAGTTTTTAACCTGTTAAATGAAACTGCTGGAAAAAAACCTGCAAACATCTACTGCAAGTCGTTAATCACTGCTGTGTAGTGCACAGTAAAAAAGAAACTCAATGGTAGCCACAAAGCCATGTAACTTCTTTAAACAGTCTGATTTTAACTGTTGAATTTCCTCCAGGTTCTGCTGGGGCAATATTTAACAACTGTTCTAACTAACTATTGTGGCACAATTTCTAGTGTGATTAGGATGTTTTTCTTTCCTCCAAGAACTCCCTCTTACACAAAAAGCACTATGGGCGAGCTGGATACTCCATGGGACAGCGGCCTATTTTTATGATGGCAGATCTTGTAACTCACTTTGCCACACACCTAACAAGACCAATCCTACTTGGCAGAGCTTCCCCTTGCTCAGCTGAAGTGTCCTGACAAGTTGAGTTGTCCAGTGCCCAAAACACACCACAGAATTTCACTTTCCTACCCAGCCTAACCTTACCCATAACTTGTGATTCAAAGCAAATAATGTCTTTTTTGAAAACTAAAACTATAAACAGGTAAGACAATAGGTGGGAGGGGGAAGAGGCATTAAAAAGCGAAACACTGTTTGAGGTCACAGCAGGTCAGCAGAGAGGTTCATGTTGTCTGCACGTAAGTTGCTAGAAGGATTTCAAATAAATCAGTGCAAATATGCCCTGGTACACAAACCTTTAAGAGATCTGCAGGACAGCTCTATGTTTCCTGTACTTACAGATGACTCCCTGAGACCAGAGCAGGAGGAAGCTCTAACCCTTGACTACCTTATCCCATGAATCAAATGGGAGGCAGCACAGAATAAAAGTCCAAAGAAAAATGGATGTGCATTCAGAATAAACATAATTTATACTGTAACTTAGACACAAAGTATTTCAAAGACTTGGGCTACAGAAACATGAAGTATCTATAGCAAAAATTGTTTTACATTATGCTGGTGTTGTGAAACAGTTTGAAATGGAAGTATTTCACTTGGGTTGGAAAAAAAATATACATAAACAAGCAATTTGGATTCAGAATTAACCATTCAGGATTAAATAAAAGAAGGTTACATGTACCATGCAGTTGAATTAAAGCGTTGTTTCTCAAAACTATTTAGAAATCTAACACTGACAATAAGGGAAAATTTAATGTGATTAAGAGCCTGTTTAATTCAAACATACGTATGAACTGAAAGAATGAAAATTCACTTACAGATGAAAACTTTGTGCATTTCTAGAACAAGAAATTCGATTTGTCTCATTAGAAAATGCTCTGAATTATTGAATATTTCTGAAAACAATTTTAATAGCTAGCCAATATTTCCAATTACTGCAATGAAAACAAGACTTCATTTAGAAAAATGGTCTTTTTATTTCCAAGAAGCCTATGGGTTTCAAGATAGCCTCCTAACTGTGGAATTGAAAGAAACTTAACTTGTTTGCAGACATGAGTCTTTCATGAACTGTAGCACTTGTATGTGAGTATGTCATGCTCCTTACTGAAGTGTCCCCACCCACACAGTGTTATCACCTAACCCAACACCCCACAGATGTTGAAAAGATTAAAAAAAAGAAGTAGAGACGTGACTGGGAATTTCCCCATGGACATAACAAAGCAGCTCACTTGTACTCTTTACAGCAGGTTTCTGCCTTCAGAGACAGTTGATAGGAAATTAGCTTCAAGTACTGGTACTTACAGTGGCCTGTTTTCTGAATTAGGGTAGTTATACAAAATTTTTTTTTTTTCTAATTACTACAATTTATTTTTTTTAATCACGCGTTGTTCTTTTTCTTTGATAAAAACATCTCTAGTACACTGCAAGATCCCAACAGTAAAACACCAATGTCTGACAGTAACTCTAAAAATATAACTCTACCAGGTCACAGCCTTTACCACAACTAAAGCTGCTTGATTTATTCTACTCTCTCTTCCTTTTGACTCGAATAATGTTCTAATTGATTTTTAAAAAGCTAATAATTACATCTAGTAAAAAAAAATAATGACCAGTGCAAAGAATGACCCTCAGGTGAATGTTATTGCTTCTGCTCTCTCCAAAATAAGAAACACAGACAATGCCTCCTAGAAGAATTAAATGGATGGCATCAGCATAATCAGTAATTTTTTTATTTTGCAGTAAGATTTATGTAGTCTGATTCATAGAACTACTTTTGCTACTTCCAAACATGATTATATGTATTATTTAAAAATATGTGCATAGTATCACCAGCAAGCAAGCACAATCCTAATGGAAAGACTGAAGTTGAAGGAAAGCCATTATTTAAAATTAAAGTGAAACTGAAGACACAGTTACAGTATTCACAGACTTTTACGGATTCATTTAGAATCATAGAATGATAGAATAACCAAGGTTGGAAAAGACCCACAGGATCACCCAGTCCAAACACCACCAATAATTCCCACTAATCCATGTCCCTCAACACAACGTCCAAACATTCCTTGAACACCTCCAGGATCGGTGACTCCACCACCTCCCTGGGCAGCCCATTCCAGTGCCCAGCCACTCGTATAGTAGCATTTGATACATCTGAACCAAGTGAAATGTAATATGAACACATCAATGCTACTAAAGCAGAAAAAACAGACAGTGACTCCAGAGCCTCATTTGAATTTAACAAAGAACACAAAAATTTTCTCTAGGCCACTTCCTGCTATTGCTGGAAACATTCCCTCCTTTAAGCAGAGATGGATTTCAAGGTACTGTACTAAGTGTTGTTTTCAGAACACATTCAGAAGAAAATGTGAACGTGTAGGCAAACTGGAAACTCTCTGGAGAGATTACCCACTTATTTAACCACATTTCCTGTTTTTTTAACCCATTTGTCCTAAGTCAGTCCTTAACCACTGACAAAAATAGATATAAGTGTGCTATTAATAGTTCATTAGTGGGTCTTTCTTGGTAAGACTGAAAATGTTTTCATAAATCTATTGTTCATACTAGCTCCATACTAATTAAAGTGAATAGAAGTAATGTTTACTTGAAATTATCCTCTGCATAAGTCATGGTAATTACAATCATACAACACCCTAGAAATCAGAGCGCTAAAAAAACTGCTGCTGACCTAAAAAGTATCTATTGAAAATTGAAATTTGATGAAGAAGTAATAATTTGTAAAGCACCTGGGAAAATGATTTTTCAAAATGCAGTTCTGACACAAGTGAGAACAAAATCTAAGAGCTGTGAGTCAGGACCCGGCCAAATACTTTGAGGTCTGAGGAACAGAGCAGTACGATTTTGAATTAGCTGCCTTGCTCTTACTTTCAGCCATGATACTGTTGATGTAACTAACTTGCTGAATGTCATTTGAAATGCTTGGCACGGGTGGTAGCTACAAAACTATTTTCCAGAATGCAAATGTAAATTTTTTAAATGTAAAAGCTTTCGAGACTTGCATTTATTTGTACTTTGTGAACTATTTTAATTCAAACAATAAAAAATGTCATGATGTCCAAAGAACCTGAATGTTTCTGTGTTTCAGAAGGATAGGTGTTGCAAGAGCTCTAATGACTGCCAATACCTTGGTTAATATCTTCATCAATGCATGAACATCAATCTCCAAGGAGACACTGAAATAACTGGAATGATTCTGTGCCCACATGCATAGATTACACTGAGATGTACTTAGAGGAGAAGCTGCTGAGATGGTTGTGAATTTTCTGCTGCTTCATCAAACCCGGATCTGAGGGACAGGTGATGAAGTCTGTAATCCAGAATCACAGAATCTCCCACTGGGTGGGTGCCACAAAGATCATTGAGTCCAACTCCTGGATCCACACAGCAACATCCAAAATTCAAATCCTATGTCCAGATACTTCCTGAACTCTAGCAGCTTGCGGCCATGCCCACTGCCCTGTGCAGCCCGTTCCATGCCCACCACCCTCTGGTGCAGACCCTTTTCTTGACTCCAGCTGCCCTCCCCTGACGCAGCTCCATGCCGTTCCCTCGGGCCCTGTCGCTGTCACACAGAGCAGAGCTCAGTGCTGCCCCTCCACTCCCTGTGAGGAGCTGCAGCCGCCATCAGGCCTCCCCTCAGCTCCTCTGCTCTGGGCTGAACAAACCCAGGGACCTCAGCCGCTCCTCATACATCTTCTCCTCCAGACCCTTCAGCATCTTCATAGCCCTCCTCTGGATGCTCTCTCATAGTTCTATGTCCCTTTAGTCCCACGATGCCCAAAACTGCTCACAGTACTCACACTGAGGCTGTGCCACTGTGGAGTAGAGTGGGACAATCTCTTCCCTCAACTGGCTGCCAATGCCATGTTTGATGCACCCCAGCATACGGCTGGTCTTCCTAGCTTTCAACTTGCTGTCGACCAAAGTCCCCAAATCTCGTTCAGTGGTGCTGCTCTCCTGAGTCTAAACCCCTGATCTGCACATACAGCCAGGACTGCCCCTTCCCAGGTGCAGAATCAACACCCACTCTTGTTAAAATTCAAGTGGTTGGTGACTGCTCTGTTTTCTAATTTGTCAAGATCTCTCTGAGGTATCTCCATCCTTGATGGAGTCAACAGATCCTTCTAATTTAGTATCAACAGCAAATTTGCTCAAAACACCTCTGGTCTTCCATCCAAGTCATTTATGAAAAGATTAAAGAGAACTGCCACTAAAACGGAACCCTGGGGAACACCACTATTGTCTGTCCACCAGCCTGATGTACCTTCATTTACTATAACATTTTGGGCCTGACTCATCAGCCAATTGCTCAACTGTTGCATTTGGTGTTTGCCTAGCTCACATTTTGTCCAGATGGACACCGTGAGAAACAGTATAGAAAGCTTTACCGAAATCCAAAAGACAACAACCAAAGTGCAAAGGGCGTTTTACCAGCCGAGATCTGAAGAATGTGAATGAAGAATGTGCAGTACTACACTGAGAACTGAACCATAAAGACTCTCAAATTACTTGAATAATTACAGAATAAAACACATTTCAACCCTTTAATCTGATACTAAAAAATGTAAATGGCAAAAGGCAAACAAAGTAAAAAAACCTTATGCCATACAAATAGTGTACATATATGCCATATATAATGCCATATACAAATAGTATACACAAAAACATCAACAACAACAAAAAACAAAACAGAACTTAATTTTGAGCTTACAGTTGTCCATACATCTTCAGTGTAAGGGTACATAGGTATTAGTTCACCCACATCCCTACTTGTAAACAAGAGCATCAATGCTTAGCTGAGCGCTTAAGATATAGGACCCATGGGAGTTAGACTTTTTGTTGTCATTTAATTATTAATAACAGTATTCAGGACAGTTGCAGCCATTAAACATTTCTCTGCATGCACAACTGCTCCATCAATGTGGCTGGAACCCATATAACACAGCCTTGATGCAGTCTGAGAATACAAGCACTTCAGGAAAAACAATGTGCTGCAACACAGATGCAGCAGCCTACAAAGAAAAAATTAAACCTTATTGTATCTACTTCAGCATTAACAACGTTGGGATTGTTGAGTCTTTGTTTTGCTTGAAATTAAGTGCCTGTGTAACTTGAGATTATAAATTATCAGATATTTAAAGTAGCTGGTATGAAGTAGGTGAAACAAAACTGTGCTATAAGAGAAGACAAATACTACCAAAACAAAATCATTGTTCTCCCTGAGTGGGAAAAATTGGCTTGAATAATGAAATTAATGTACAAGATTCTTAAATACAACAAATCCTCCTTCTTCATATGAATACACTTAATCATGTCTCAGTATTATCTTAAGTTTTCCTATTACCATCTGCTAGCAGCAGGATGGTTTCCAAAGCAAAAACTGCTTTATTATCTTCAAGGAAAATTTCTGATTCTTTTTTAAAAATAGAAACAGATTTCCTCCCTCTGCCTCCCTATAATAGTCAGTGCATTACATTTCTATGTCCTGTTATCACTAGATTTCCACTTAAGAACAATTTTTACGCTGGACACTTTTCTTTTGATACGGTAGGGAATGTTAATAACTAATACATAAGGTGCTGAAAAATCAACAGAAGACATTTCTGGTATGACAAGGTTGCCAGCAATTTCAGTAGTTAATGTAGGGCTGAGATGCTTCTGTGTATCAACATTTCACAAAATGGGAACCAAATAGGTGTTTGCTTGCTGCAGAACGTCTGTAAGTTTTCAATCTCTCTAAGCAAGAGAAACACTGAGGCAAGACAAAGTACTGTACATGAGAGGGGGTGGACTGTTTAAGCACATATATTTGATATATGTAGGTTGTACAATAATGCCTTCTACTTATTTCCAAGAAAACCACCGCAGACACAAAGAGGACAACGACACTGTTTGATAGAGCCAAATCTCAGCTACGAGACACAATTTTTCAATGTAGTCACCACCTTTAGCTGTGTGTTTTCACTAATGACAAACAAGAGCATGCATACTACGCTTGCAAAAATCCATATGTCTTGTCTTCCACATTGCTATTGCCACTGCTGAGATGCACTACCCACTGCCCTGCTTTGTTCACATCCAGTCTCTGGTCTCTGTAAACATTCAACAAGCACCTATGAACATAAATGGGTGCCATTTTTTCCTGCATGGAGGAAGTCAGTGACACACCTTTGCTTCCCTGCCAGATGCCATTGTGTCAGACCGCCCCTCTGCTGCCATCTGTCACATGGCAACAGAATTTAATGGAATATTGGTGGGAAGGTTCAGCATCTACTGCCATACCACCAACATCTGCCTCTGATGTCATAGGCCCTACATAATAAAACAGGAGGCATTATTTTCAGAGCAGCCCCCACATATTCCAAATATTTTCAAAAGCACCATCTCCACCAACACTTCTAATGAAATAAAGTTAGAGAAAACTGTCTAGGAAACTACTTTGCTGCTTAAAAGTCTTTCTGGGTTTTATCAGACTTCAGAACAATCAAGGAACCACACAACAAAGCAAGTACACAGCTGGTGGGCTGTGTACATTTTAAAGTATTACGACCTTCTGAAGCTAGTAATCATGTTCTTAGATAGCCAGTATTCAAACTATCCAGTACTGTATGTCATTCACTTATGTCATTCACTTATAGGATTTTCCAAATTCCTGACAAGTGAGCCACTGAGGAAGAAATAAACTAATTCTACCTCTTCATAATTTTGATATAAGGTTACAAACAGCTTAGTGCAATAACTCATTGTTTTCAGTGGTCCTTGCCAATCCCAAGCACACCTCTCACTTCACAGATGCTCGTGTTAATGCCAAGAGATGTGAGTGAGGGGTCAAAGCCAGCAATAAAGACACTTCTTTATACTACTATTAGATGTCCTGATGTACGAGGATTTATGTAATGGCAAGAAATGAGGATTTCAAAAAGATGTGTTTCACAGCAAAAAGTGGGTAGTTGTAAGCACCACAAGGATACTGAATGACCAAATCATTGGGAAAAGCCATCATTTCTTTAATTCTAAGGTACACTAAAATCAACATCTTTATCAAAACTGAGAACAGCTGAATTCAAAAATCTTAAGCAATATTTCCTTTCATTAACACAAACCAAGCATAGTCTGCAAGAATATTAATTTATTTCTTTCAAACACATCATTTTTTAAGGCACCCTGAAGGTGTCCTTTCATGGTTTTATAAAACCTAAAATTATTAAAACCTTTCAAAACAGACTTGCTAAGGAAACGGTGTGTTCTTCTCAATTCCTGAAGTTACTGTTACAGTAATAATAGCCTGTCATATGCAAAATGACAGCAATTTCATAAACGAAGAATGGGTTTAGAGATATACTATGTTTATGAATTTACTTTGCTTGTCACTCAAACGTTATTATTATAAAAAAACCTGAAGGCAATTGATCCAAAAGATACCAGTGTCACAAACAAAGTACTTGGAACAATGCAGGCACTCATATTTCAGTGTCCAGTTATGTCCGACATCTGTCTGACCAGTGAAACATATCCCATGCCTGCTGACTGAAGACAGATGTACATTGGTAAGTAAACGAAAAGGCAAACAAGCAAAAGGAAGCAGAGTAGAGGCTTTTAAAGAGTCTTTCTTATTTTAAAACTTCAGAAGTTATGCTTTGAGCAAAAGGGCTACGAGCAGAATAAGATAAACAGATCTTCTGTCTTTTACCACATGTTTCTCTTGGATTTTTATTTCTCCTTATTGAGTTCAGCAAATCAGAAACAAAAATCAATCAAAGCTGCAGTATTAGCTTACAAGCAAACAAATAGGTAGCAACATTCTGCAGCCTTGGTGGAAGTAGTAAGAAAGATCTAAGGTTACAGATCTGATGAATGCCTCAGAAGATGCACTGGGAGATTATATTCTGCTTCGTTTCAGCACATTCTCAAGTTTGATTTCTATGGTAAAATGTAGTTTCTTTTTCACAGACAAGGTAACCTGTGGCAACTGTGAAGAGGCAGTCATAACTTAAGACTTTCAGACAGCCCTTACATTTACCAACGTGTGCACTTAAAACTGCAGCATGTACTGAAGTCAAAGGCGTGTAGATCAGCAAACTTGAAAATCACTTGCAAGAGTATGTGTCATGGCAAAAAATGCCATAGGTTGGATTTCACGTAGAATTTTATTTATTGGTGCATTTAAACATGCAGTGACTTGGAATCAGACCATAGCAGCTTTTAGAGATGTTACTACAGTAAAAAGAATAATTTGTTGCCTGCCCCTCTGCCAGGAAAATGTTAAGGAAAAAAAAAAAAAGAGATGAATTTTGGCTAAGCACATCGTAACAGGGTAAGACTGCATATTTATCCTATCTATTAGAATGAAGGTGAGAACTCACACTAGCTTCCAATCTTAGTGTTTCATAGCTTTTTACTTCCAAGTTTCACTCAATCCCAACTGCATTTTGAAAAGGGCACGGGTTTGAAATGAAGAATGTCTTTGCATGACCCAAACAATAGATCCTTAAAAATTGTTCAAGTCCAGATTTAACATTTGGAAGCTATCTGGACTCAGGAGTGACCCACAATAACTGGAAAGCTTAAGATTTTTCACAGTTCAAAGTAAAGGATTTTAATAATTTCGAATTACTTCAACGGCTGAAGTCTAGCACTATAATTTTATCCAAACATCAATAAAGTTTAAGTGTTTCATTAAATTTAAATCGCTATTCATCGTGTAAAGAAATTTTAAGCTAATGAATTTTTTTTTTTTTTTTACTACAATGGATCTGCTGTTTTGTTACAAGTCTATCATATTTTCCCACTTAAAAAAATAAGAGTTCAAGGGCTTTATAACTTGGCTACAGAGAGAACATGCTCTAGGCTGAATTTTGTAGATTTTTTGTACAGAAAGCTGAGACTATCACACTAAAATTTCCAACTTAAAAACATGCATGTGCATGCTCTCCAGAGCAGAACGTGTTACTGAGTAAACAGCTATTTTCCCATTCTGCTAGCTAGCTGTCCAGTGGCAAGGTACATTTTGGAGACTGTATTTTAAACAGTTTTCTTAAAATGTTAAGAACCATAACATCCTTAACTACCTGACATATTCAGGGATTAAAAATATTCATGAGTCCTCTTTTGTTCTGAATTCACTGTTTTATGCTTTACCATATTCCCTTTATACATCATTTCAAACTGTAGCCAGAACATGAACTAACTAGAGTATTATGAAGTCCATCAAGGCTTTTGGACCTTCCCTGCTAATTTGTGAGAGCAAATTACAGTAACTTTTATGTAACACTCTGCATCTGCACGGGTGGTACAGGAAATACTGTATCATGCACCTGTATGACCCTTGAAGGATCCCTGCTACAAATGAGCAGGCATCTTTATCAGGGGACAATGCACAATGTTTCTAATTAGTAACTACATACTAAAGGTTAACACATATGAAAAAAAAACATCTGTTCTCTAAGCGTAAACGTGAAGTACAGGAGCCATACATGGAGAAGGCATAATGTTTCTTATTATTCTGGCAGCTCTCTGCAAAGACAAGTCTAGTAGAATTTCCCTAGAGCAAAAGTGAAGTTTTAACTTGGGACTTTCCATTTAAATAAAAAATTCTTAAGCTGTATAATTTGGGCTAGAGGATTATAACTTTGCTAGCAGCAGCAGAAACAAACCTCTGCAACAGATCAATCATCAACAGAAATGAGAACCTCAGTCATCTACAAGGAGCAATAGAACACAGGTTTCTCAAATACTGCCACCTGTGCAAACTTGACATCACACTGCTGCCATGCACACTTTCTTCTTAATTTGGGAACATGGTTTCCATATGACTTACTAAACTGTTCCTCATTTTAAAGCTTCAGTTTCTACAGAATACCAACCCACCTTGAGCCCAACTTTTAAAAGAGACACCTTGATTTCAACAGGATTGTGTCTTCCCTCAAAATGGTAAATATAATGTATGCTGACTGAACAACTGTTCCAAAAAAATAAATACATTTAAATATAAAATAGCAGAAAAGACACATCTCAGTGATATTTCTGAGATATCTGTAGATAAATGCTGCATAGTAGAAAAACAGTTGCATCGAAAAGGCTGAGACAACGCAGATTAAATGACAGTTATGCAGCAACAGTACAAGCATGAATGTTTTTTTTGTCTAGAAAATGCCAAAGGGACATTAAACTTGTGCTAGGGTACAAGAAGAGAGCAGTTCCAAGGTCTTTTAGCTGCCAGTATTATTCTACCAGGTAATACAGGAGATACAGCAAAGTATCTACAGTGAACACTTCCATGGAAACGAGTATTTGTTTTTTGAGCTTATTCTCTTCCTAAAAAACCTGAAGAGTTTGGGACTACAAACAGTTTTACTTTCCATGAGACTTTCCTTCCACACTGTGGTTGTTTCATTACCTCTCAGTTAGTTAATGAGAGCTGCAGAAGCTACCCTGGGCATTTTCAGGAACATAATAAAAATCTAGCCTCTGTATGTAACTATCAGTCTAACACAAAGCCCACTCAACCTTATTCAAAACCAATGTCTTAAATTGATTACAAGAAAAAGAATCTAGTAATCAAATAAAAACAAGTAACAGTGATTACTGGAGTTCTAAGCTTTTGCCTTTTTGTATGTATGCTCACTCTAGCTCCCTCACCTTCCTGTTCTGTTTCCCAAAATCACCTGAAGTATGGCTGAGTTCTTCTCCTCCCATAACTTCATCCATTCATTCCTGCTGACTTGCTCAGCCTGCAAACCCAACCTGCCAATGCTCCAAATGTGTTTCCTGCCTCATTACAGTTGCAGAAAGCTTTCTGCAATTGGACTCCATGCTGTCCTGCAAAAGATCCTCCACTTCCTGCAAGTTCTTTTCATGCCTTTAGAACACTTTCTGAGCTTTTAAACTTTAAAAAGTGAAAATACTTTGCTTACAAACACATGAAGCTAAGCTATATTTAATGTCCTTACCAAATAAATTACCTATCATTCGGTAAAGATCATAGACCTTATCTGATCTATTAGCATCCAAACATTTAAACTGCCTAGACATTTGAAGATACAGTATCCAAAAGAAAGTGCTAAAGAAGCTGTCTGACTTCACAGTGCCTCATTCTTTGGAAAAAGTAGTCTCTTTGAGGATCTTCAGTAGGAAATTTTCTGGTGCTTTTGGAATTCAAAGCCAGCTTCAATACAGTATGTTAGTTACTACGTAAAGACAAAGCTTTACATAAGTGTATTTCTTTCTTCTCTTCTGGGAAGGCAGGTGTGTAAATACTTCTTCTTAACAAATACCTGAAAGTCAATAATAATATGTTGTTTTTTGAAAATGGAGGCTAAAAAAAAGAAAGCTGTCTGTCTAGTTACACATAATTGCATTGCTGAAGGAAAAAGAAACCCTCTACAGCCCTCGTCTCCTCCAAAAGAAATCACGGACTTTCTAAAGTTTGTATTACACAATGATGCGGTGCTAACCATGTTTGGTAATAAGCTCACTTTATTGAGAACAGCTTTGAGCTCTTTGATCAAATACGGATCTATATGAACAGTAATAACTTGCAGAACAGTAGAACTGCAAGACTCATTGATGTGCTAGGGGGAAATGGATGCAAAGATTACAATATCAAGTTTGGACTGTTTCAATGCTGAAGCGCATTCTAAATTTATAGGATGAAACTATCCCATATTCTACTAAAAACCAAAGTACCTGCAAAGTCTCAACTAGATCTCAGAATAAAACAATTAGTGCATGCAGTAAGATAAGAAAATAGAATAGAGGGAATAACTGTGAACATTAAGGTGACATTTCTGCCTGTCAAACACAAACTACTGCATTCCTGCATATGTAGAATTTGGAGTGGAGTCTGTTGAGCGCAGCAAACAAGAAGCCTAACTAAAAATACTTAGCAGCAGAAAATTTTGCATGCAAGATGTAAGAAAAGCACAAGATACAAGATACGGTCTATGTGCAACTCGGTATGTGTCAGGATGATATGTATGGAGAATGCAATGCCTCCACAGGACAGTTTCTAGTGTGATTTCTACAGTAGTCAGAAATCAACCTCCTGCCAATAGATTAAGAAAACTGGAAGAAGAGGTCCTTCTCCTGTTCTCATCTTTTGTAACTGTTACCAGTGTCTCAGAAGCTACCATGTCAACTCCATTCCACCAGCAAGAATGCTATTTAATATTTATAATTCAGACATCAACACAATATGTTAAAGAAATCTCACCGTTATCAGAAGTGAGAAGTGCAATGAAAAGTGAAAGTTTGAAAGTGAAATTGAAGACAAATTTGAGGTCAAAATGAAGTTACACAAATGAAGATATTTTGAAACC
Source organism: Lagopus muta (assembly GCF_023343835.1). Classification (NCBI taxonomy): domain Eukaryota; kingdom Metazoa; phylum Chordata; class Aves; order Galliformes; family Phasianidae; genus Lagopus; species Lagopus muta. The sequence goes on along the minus strand of NC_064435.1, from coordinate 80,710,023 downwards.
TGTAGTGAAATTTGTGCTATTACTTCAAACATCAAATTATCATAGAATCGATTTTTACAGAATTGATTTAAAAGCTTTGATATGATGACCACTGATTTTGAAATTATAGTACGTGATTCTGTCCACAAATAACTGTGTAGTGAACCAAATGTAGGAACAGCAGTCCTACAATGTATGCAGGACTTGCATGTTGGACTGGTTATTTAAGAACTTCGAACTGAACTCATCCTAATAAGGTTCTGATTGTAAATGCGGAACATTAGTAATATTTTCTTGCTATGTTGATGAAATATCAGTTTATTAGTGTACTCTATAAGTGGAGTTCGTTAGAATGAAAGTCAACAGACTAGCAGGAGCACTTAGATACTGTGTGTAACAATACTTGTATTCCACAAAGTTTTTCCACAAATGCACATCACATCTGCATTAAATGTGGTAAGATAATTCTGAAAGCATCCATTTGAAATGTTAGAAGCAACCTAAAGGGTTACAGGGATTTCAAATCAAACCATTTTGTGCATTTCAGTCAAAAAGTATTTGCCTATTAAAAAAAAGAAAAAATCTGCTGTATCCAAATGTTGTTTAGATGTAAATGCACTTGTCATCTTAAATGTAAGCAGGGTGCTGGTGCCCCAAATTAAACAAAAGAAGAAAAGTTAGGGTTGACAAGCATGTCACTGTGAAACTACAAATTAAAATATGCCTTTTGATATTTCATTTTTAACTGTTGAGTGCCTTTTCATCAGGCTATTGCCATTACAAGCTCTTTATTAGATTTTTAAATCAGACAAATAACAGATAAGAGATGTGACAAGTATATCAAATCTGATTTAGCAGATCTGATGCACTTCATCTTTTACTGTAAGAATGGCGTTTGATATATTTGAAACGTTTCAAACAATGCTCCATTAACATGCCAAATGGGATGAAATTCAGATTTAGCTCTACTATACTCAGTTTATGCCAAGTACAGAACGAATTTCTAAAAAACACAATCAGCTTTCACATGAAAATGTGAGATCATCTGAAGCTTTCAATGCAATGTGAAATTTTAAATACTACAAAAAAATACGTAGTGTCTGATAACAACAGCGAAACACAGATACATATTTTAAGATTAACTCACCTCTGCAACTCTGTATACTGTGAACTTTGAATGAATGCCAGCTAGACTGCATAGCAGCCAGCATTTCAGAAAAAAGCTATGAAGGATCATCATATTTAAATTCCTCAGAAAAATAAACAAACACCAACTTCTGATCCACCCTGACTATAGTCTGAAATTTATGTAGCGCTTGCATACAAAGCACATAAAATATAATTATCCTTGCCAAGTTATTAAGAAAAAAAAAAGACATTTGCATGCATGCTTCACATTAATAATCTAAAAGATTGAATGCAACTTTCGATCTACAACTCCTTTCGCTTGTACTGCACAAACTTCAGTGTGCAGAAATCTTTTCTGTCCCAATTCCATGTAACCATTTCATCAACACTCCAAAAGACTCCAGACTAAATTCAGTTGTCAGGTGACTGAGATAAAACATACGCATTTTAAATTTAATTAAAAACCAGAATTAATGAAAAAAAAAATAAAAATCTACTACCAAAAGAGCAAAGAATGAATGTAGGGAAAAAAGCCCCATACACTGAACTAGCTGACTGCTCAGTATACACAAAGCAAAAATCATCTAAAAACTTGGCAAGTGATTAACACTGTTTCTCATTATCCCTTACATTTCTCTTAATTGTGAAAAACATAAATTAAATTAGAACAATGTTTAAAGAAAAAAAAAATTCATTGTTACTGCATGTTAAAATTGAAGACTTTCTTGTAAAGATTCAGATGCTGTGACTGAAATTAAAATGAACATTGAAATGAAAGTTATTTATTATCAATAAATAAGCCAATCGTGCTGCTTTCTACCACCAGCAGTGAGTCACACCTTAGATCAAAATAAAGGGACAAATGTGTAATTACACTGTATACAAGTGTTCTTACTGACATTCAGAACTTGCATAACGAAAAGAGAAAATCTAAGTAATAAAAACTTTAGCACATAGGCTAAATTAAAATTTACTCAGTGTAAACAGTTTGGCATCCCTTATGCATATGTTTTTTGTTAGTTTTAAACAAGCAAATGTCTAATAATTAAAGGACAACTGCCTAATAGAGCAGAGCACATGCTTTTCCCATGCTGACAGAAGCATGGCTTGCTTTAATATTACATGTTTTTCCTAAACTTATTCAAAAAGTGGCTTTCCTAGCTTCATTCAGATTTCACTGTAACTTTTCACTTATTACAGTAATTCCCATTCTCTTATTTCCCCATGAATTCGAGGATGTAAGGAAATAGTGTTTCCAGCACTTAGAGAGAGATGACTGGAAATACATCAATGATGTAAAGTACACATCAATGATGTGAAGAGTTTCGGATAAGATTTTTTTCTGAATATTTAATATGTTAGAATTCTTCAGGCAGGCAAATTAAACACAACCGTTCAAACTGACAGGATTCAAAGCAGGTGTTTTAAAAATAAAGACAAAGTGCTCACTCAAGTTGACAGCGTGAAGTAGAAAACCCTGTAGAGGCAGGGACAGAATCCTGCCTCCACTTTTTTTCCTTCCTTCTCATTCACTTTTCAATATCTAACAGCTGAGAGTAGATTTTTGCCTGCAGCAGCTCCAGTTAATCCAAAATCCCATTTTATCTCCAAAATGGCCTCCATTTTGAGAAACAAGTACACCCACGTACGAAATAATGTTATTGTAAAAAAAAAAAAAAAAGGACTATACTTGACTGCTTTTGCACCCTGGACGTAACTTTCACTCATGTTTAAAAGAAAGTAAGCAACAAAACAGAATGGAAACCAGGAAATGTTACTTCTGCATTGATCTATGTGGCTCGACAACAGAATTGGTAGCCATACGTATGTGTAACTTTTGTACAGTGGATTTATATTGATATGAGTCATTTGGCACGTGATGTTGACTTTTGCAGCCTTGATCCTAAAAATGAAATAAAGTTGATGGCATCGGCAAGGCAAAATGTTTAGGATATTGTGTTTCTCAGTGGTACTACAGATAAAATGTAGTATTGCCTGTAGCATAACTGAAAGTATGCAGTAATGTACACATAATTTCTGCTAGTTCTGCAAAGAAAATCATTGGTAACATACACAGGCTGTCATCCCTAGTGGACAAACAGGGTACACTTTGCTAAAGCCTTTTAGAGATACTTGCTGAAAACATAAGACTGAGCAGTTTTGTTGGATTTCATTCCTACTTCTGGAAAGCTCACTGATCTAGAGAGTATTTGGCCTCCCTGTTCTTGTATTTGCATGTCACTTCGTGTTTGTCTCTTGATGCCTACAGCACCTGTTTCAATCCATTCCTGTATTATTTCTAAATGCCACACTAATTCATGGTTTTATTTTGCTCACTTGGGCCTGTTTTCCTCCTTTTTCCACCTTCACTCTCTATTTGATCTTTATCACAAGTTTTTCCTTCCACTTTATTTCCTCCATTTCAGATACCTTATATTCTACCCACATTTATATCCTCCCCTTGAACAAATCCACCTACCCAAAACCATTATCTCCCTGACAGTCCAGATTTGGTTCTCTGCATTTTATTTCAGCTTTCTAATTTCTTTCTCCTCCTCAGCATCAGTAGGGTGAGCATAAAGAACAAAGTACTTACTAGAATTTGAATAATACAGTTGTTCATAACAGTTTCAGGCATGGAGCTCTAGGCTGGATTAGTTAGCACAGAAAATCCATCATCAGAAAATTCTTAAACAATATTCCTGAACAATTCCTGAAATTTTTACTGACATTTCGTTTCTCTCTTCCCTCCAAAAGTTTGCCATGCAAAAGCTTTATCCATGACATTAAGATGCCCAGCTCTGTTAAAAGTTTCAGTTTGCAGATGGAACACAAAAAGTTTCAGACTGTAGCAGAGTACTTACCTTATCTCTTAAATGTGGGCAAATTGATATCATATCCCACTACTCACCTTTAAAAACAGGACTGCTCTTGCCAAAACTTCCCTCAATTGTACAACCAGTACTATTTGAAAGCTAATGCAGTAACCATATAAAAGACTTCAGCCCATATGAGGGATGCTCCAAAAGTAATGCCTTCTATTTTATTATGTTGGCACACGGCATCATAAGTGGATGTTGGTGGTATGGTAGTAGAGGATGAACCTTCCCACCAATAATCCCCTGCATTTTGTTGCTGCGTGACAGCTGGCAGCAGAGGGGCAGTCTTGGAAAATTGCATCTGACGTGGAAGAGAATATGAAGCAAAACCGTATCACTGAATTCCTCCAGGAGGAAAAAATGGAACTCATTGACATTCATGGATGCTTGGAAAACATTTACAGAGACCAAACAGTGAATGCGAGCACAGTGAGGTTGTGGGAGGGGTGTTTCAGCAGTGATGACAGTGCCAGTGGGTCCCCTCTATCGGTGCAGATTTTCATGAGTATAGCATGCAGGCTCCTGATCATCAGAGATGAAAATGCAGAGCTGCTGCTTCTGACTGTGTAGAAAAAAGGCATTCTGTAGCTGAGAATTTTCTCTTTCAAAGAGCGTTACTGTGCTCTGTTTTAATTTCCATGGAAATAAATAGGATGCATTACTTTTGGAGCAACCTAAATGCAAGATTAAAATTTATCTCTATTGCACATATTAAAGCATATTTTCCAAGCACAAAACTAATAATGAAAAATAAATACTGTTCTCAAAAATAACAAACCGTACAGTTTTTGTACTTACGACAATTCGCATGCATTGCAGCCCCTAGATAACAAATGTTTCTTGTAATTACCTATCAAAATTATCACAAAATTTCTACTAAGTGAACTAAATACAACTCTGTAAAACAACGAAGCCTAGAACATGAATTGTCATCTAACCAAGTATTTACTGAAAATTAATAGATCATATAAAAAATGTAAAAACTAAGTTACTGCAACTAATTTCCACATAAATACCACGTTGAGAGGATCTAAAGCTAACATGTGCACAGCATTCACTTGTGAAAAAAAAAACAACAAACAGGCTCTCATTATGCTTCTCTAAAATGGAGGTTCTCTCAGAGCACTAAATAAATGACTAACATCTCAGTCATTCTAAATACTATATTCCTGCCCTTCTTCAATGGTTTGACATTTGTTGTTGAACTACTTTTATATTATGCCTTTGCTCATAATTTTACCTTTTCAGACCTGTAATTATGTCTATTACCAAAATGGCCAGAGTCTTTGGAAAGAAATCCAAACAATCTCAATGAATTTCATAAGAAAGTAGCAAAGATGTCTTTTATAATAATTTCTATTCTATGTAAGCAATGAAGCAAAATAATCACAAAAACAAGCACTAAAAAGATTATCAGTGATAAAAGCTGCTTTAATCATTTGGGGGTATTCAAAAAATGATTTAGGAATTAAACAAAACCTGTGAGAAAGAACTTATAATAAGGACTTGTCAAAAGTTAAAAACAGAGTAGAAAAAAGTTTTTAATTGTATAGTAAATTTTAGCTTCTATCAATCACTGTTAAAATAATTTCAGAGCTTAATAAGCAGATATTTACCTGCTGGAACAAGACAATCTTTCCAGTCAAAATATCCTGCGTAAATGCCAGGTTCTAATGACCCAACAATGGGATCAGCCTTGGATTCAATGTACATTTCAAACAGTCTCTGATCCAGCTCTTTCAAGGATTCCATACTAACCTAAAGAAACAAGACATAAACGGCTATTAATTACAAACGTTAAATCATACACCCTAAAACCTTAGAACAGTGTCTTTAATTTTCCCTATTGAGTAGCAATACTTTTCAGTACATAATATATTTAAAAAGCACAAAATCCCATTCGATCTTTTAATTCCAGTCAATATACAACCTTTTTCTGATTGTGCTTGGCATGAAGAACTTTTGGGAAAGATCCAAGAAATAACAAAGCAGGCAGATCATTCCATAACTGTCTACTGGCATAAGTTTTTTCAGCCTGTCAGGAATGTCTTGATCTTGCATCAAGTAAACAACTGAGTTGTACAGTATATGCATAATAATTTCCATTACAAACATGAAGATTTTTTTAGAACACTTGAAATCTACCAACTGAAGCATTACAATTTCTTGCTATAGGTTCTACACCTGAAAATGTATAGACTAAAGAGCCTCTGACATACACGTGAACTTTCCCATGCCAAGGCATATTCATATAACTGATGCATAAGCTGCAGTTCACAAACACCTATGGTATTATTCTGTTAACAGCTCTCAATGGAGTACTTTACACAGCTTGACTACACTGGAAGCTAATGGAATACATGCAATTTGTTCACTGTATCTGAAAAACTTCACATTTTATACAAATCTACTTTATTAAACACCACAGCCCCTCTGTAGTTATATTTCCTAAAGCAATACTGGAATACAATGCATACCATAAAATCTTATAACTTCATATGGCAATAGGTGCTAAACGCAAATACAATATATTGAAAAAATTGTGTGACACTTGGTTAAACGTATTTATGTCTGAGTAAGAGTTTTTCAACTACTGCTCATTTTCTTCAAGCACTAGGTAAAGAAACAAAACAACAGATTTATATAATTGCATAATTTCCAAAAATTAAGGAGTTGTAAATGCAAGGATGCAAACAGGGCTCCAGACCAAACAGGCACTTCAGAAAAAGAAAGAAAGAAAGGAAAAATAGCAACTCCTTATAATTCCTTTTTCCATGAAAGACAAAAGGTTTAATGCAATAAGCTGCAGAATAAGGGGTGAAGTTTCTTCACTACATGGATATCTCCAAACTGTGCTCTCCTCTGGCATACCTATGCATTGCCAAGTACGAGAAAAGGAAGCTGCAATTTCTGATTCAGGAAGGGAGATATGACTTCAGGAATGAGATCATGAGTTCAGGGGAAAGCAGAGGTATCACTGAGGTCAAAGAATCTGCAAGGTTCAGACAAGTTGGGGTGGTGAAGCTGCTGACCAGAAACAACAGACACTGTCACTTTCTTGATTTTGTCTGGCAACCTCCTTTAATTTGTCATGAAAAGATCTATATACTGAAGATTGGATTTTCATTGGGCACTGAGAATTTAGTCCTAACTGAGGATCAAGTCTATTTTCCTCTACTTCCTCTGCTCTCCCATAGCCTGTTAAAATGTGAAAGAGAATACATTCAAAAATGTTGAGCAATCTCACTAAACTTTATTTTTTCCCTTACTGAAAAAAGATAAACCAGGAATGAGTTTCAAGAGATTTTTCCCTTCAATTCCTATTATTAGGGAGAGTAAATATCCAAAGACCATTCCTATTTAGGTATAAGATAGTCAAGCGGGAGAAGAAAAAAAAATACATGTTCCAGGGGGAAGCCTCAACAAATATCCACCCAATCTGTGGAACTGTTCTGATTCTCAATAAGAAAGTTCTAGATTTAAATGAATCCACCTTCTATTTCTACAGTCACTTGATATAAAGACCATGTGCACATTCACTACAGGATGTTGTTACTTGTTTATTATTATATATTATTATTATATATATTATATATATTATATTATATATATTATATAATATATTAATTATATATATATATTTAATTATATATATAATATATATATAATATAAATTATTTATATATATATAAATAATATTATATATTATATAATAATATATATTATATATATATATTATAATATATTATTATATATTATATATTATATATATATTATTATATATGTTGTTATTAAATTACTTTTTTGTCTCTTTTTTCATGTTAGTCCACTTCAACCTGTTTCAGATTCACTGCACAATTAAGATAATGGTGGGTAAACTTGTTTTTCAGCTGTTGAAAAGGTTACAAGACAGAACAATTCATCTGAACGTTATTTCAGGCGCAGAATGGGCTGTTAAGATGTCCTCAACAACATCCATTGAGTACACTCATTTTCCAAACTCCCAAGCAAGGTAATTGCTTGCGAAAATAGATATTCTCTCCCTGTTATCTTTCTGCTGTGAATTTCATTGTAACTAGCTTTTAATTGTTATATGAAAGCCATTTTGAGCCTTCATCTCAGCAGCCACTCTGCTCAACCTGAACATCAGAACTTTGGAGGCAGTTTTATTCAGAAAATTAACCAAAGTCTGATGAATATCATGGGATACACACATTTTCTTGCAGTTGCTAATCAACTAAACATATGATAAAGTCACCTCAGAAGAGTAATTCTAAAATAGTTATGCATGAATTAAATATTATTATTGGTAAAGAAGTACCATGAGCATGTGCCAAGATGGCGCACACCAAAGCAGAAGGTTAAATTTGGTCATTTTTCTTTTATTTGCACATATAAAAAGAATAAATGTAATGAAATTGTAGAACGTAAGGAAATCTTCTTGGTTACCATTTTACATTTTTTGTAACATTTACACAATAATAATTTTCCTTTTGAGAAATACAAATTGAAAAAAAAACAAAACCCAACAACCTAACATATATTACAGTTCACTTTAACAGAATTGAAATATATAGTTTTGTTTCAGTTTCCTCAGATAAAAATAAATGTTTTTTTTTCCAAACTTTTTTCCAATTCTTTACTGCATTTGTTAATCCAATAAAAAAATCAAACAAATTTAGAAACTTAGGTGACAGGAGAAAGAGACTGAAACCAGCCTCTGAGGCTAATTTCTAGCCTCTCTTAATGAAGATTGCAAAAATAGCCATCTTAAGATGAGAAATATCTGATTACTCAATTCCTTGCATTTAGTATTAATGACTGATACATACCAGACATGCAGGACAGCATCAGTCCCCATTTTCAAAGGGTTAACAGAGATTTGAAATTAACCTGTGACTGCAACGTTTGAATTCTGCCTACCAGATATTGAAAGGCAATACTTTGATGTGGCTGTAAAGACAGAGTGTTGAATACATAAGATGTGTCTCATTTTCCTGTACAGTCCACACAAACTGTACGTAGCTCAACTCTTAATTATCTCAGCAGGAATGAACGATGGCACGCAGAATAATTTCTATAATGCGCTACCAATACAAGTATCATATCAACACCACTTAAATGTTGTTAAAAATATCCTCTGGCTGAAAGTTCTTTTAATTTCTGTGGCTGAAAAGGACAAAGGATATACAGTATGGTAAAAGTATCCGTTTGAGTAAAATATTTTACTCTGTACTAGAAGAGGTAACATTTTGCTAACAATCAACAAATGTTTCTGGAAATAAACAAACTTTATGGCCCTAAGGATTAAGTGAAAAAAACATTTCTCATTAAAAAAAATGATTAATCTTTACAAAAAGGCAGGAAAATGAGACAGCTACTGCCGCCCACTTTGACATTTTCGTTCTTCGAAAAGAAAAAAAAACAAAAAAACACAACAAAAAAACTGAACTAGTTTAGGAACAACAGCTATCAGTAATGCAAACTGCCAGATGAAATAATTTATCAAGTGTATTTCTCAGATAATAATCTTTTACTCTCTGCATTAAGAAAACAGTGACATTAAACAGCTTTACTAAGAAATCTGATAAGCTTTGCCAGGGAACATACAAAACCTGAGTAAGAGGTCACATTTTCTACAGTAGCTATATAAGCCCTGTAAGAATTCATACGAACATATCATCATTGCTGTGTCCTTCAACTGGTGCTGGGGGATCCACTCACTTGTAGTAGGCTCACTCAAGAATCATTTAGGATATCTGAGCACTTAATTCCCACAGAAAGTAAAACAAGTGCAAGCTGATTCCTTCAAGCAGTGATACTTCAAATCCAGTGTTCCCACTTACTTGAGTTATTTTATCAACGCCTTGAAAGCCATGTTTTTCAAAGTGTTCAGCTATGTTTAGGAAGGTATGACGTTCCAGATAACGACAGTTACTGAGTGCAATTAAAACTCTTTGTTCCTAAAAATTTGTTTTGTAAGAGAAAGAGAACAACAGTTAGAAAACAAGTAGTATCAGCATGATCAATAATCTTAGTGTGTAGCATCTTATTGACTCTGTGCGTAGTAGACATGCTGATAAATAAAGTGAAGTTCAGTAATATTTTTGTCAACAAAACATCAAGAATTGAGTAAATACCAGGTGTAATGACTGAACAAACATGCTTTTTCTTATAGGATCCAGAGCATTCACTGGAATAACTGTGACTAATTCAGAACTGTGGTTAAGTCTTCTTTACAAAAATTAGGTATGGACTACTTTCCAGGAAGTGGTTCTGGCTTTTACTGTGTTTCAAGGAATTTACTAAGACTGATGACCATCATGAAGTATAACTGAAGATCATCACATGGAGCTGGCCAGAACAGGGGAAACAGAACAGGTACTGAACAAATGCACCCACCCATTCTAAAATACCAAAAGATTCTTTAGTAGCTGATAAAATTTCAGCAGTTTAAAAAATTCTAGGTAGTCATAATTTTTATATACATATATTCATTACAAGAAGATTAAAACACTCTGGAGTTGAGATGCCAGAATTGCCTTTCCCTGGCTTTAGTACAAAATGGTGTAATTTTCAAAGAGGAGACAACCAAACAAAAAGATACAACTACTGTTTCAATAATTTGCTTTTCTCTCTTCCCTTTGATTTCCACCAATGGACAAATTGGTGGAATCTCAGATGGCAATTCTGAATCAACAACGGCAAATATTTTGAAAGCAAAATTATTTGACAATGAAATCACTGTAATCATGGTGGAGATCTCATAAAATGTTATATTGACTTTCAGACCCAGAAAAATTCCTGACAGTTTTGTCTTCCAGTAATACTCTGACTGAGAGTGAGATGTGTAGCTGCCTACTATTTTACATGCTCATCTGTTGGTATACAGAAAATTTAAAAAATAAGCACTTTAAAAATAGTGAGAAATCAGATTAATAACTCACTTTTTCTATCCTCATTACTCAATTAGAGAAGATGTTCTGTGATTCATAGATGAAAATAAATGGGATATCATGAAGATCTAAATATTGTTTAAAATTATTGATATAAGTAGAAAAAAACCAAATGAACAACCATTTCCATGACATGTGGGAGGAAGGCTGGAATGGCCATGAAAAATTACTCTGGTAACAATTCACATCAAATTCCATGGATTTTAACACTGAAACATGTTATTATAGTCTCTTCAAACAATCTAGCTTGATTTTGCAATTGTTTATTGTAGTGGTAATGCCAATAGCTCTTATAAATGAGGTAAAGCTTCTGACATTTAAACCTATACCAAGTCACACTAACCTCTAAAGAGGTATTTGCTACGCTTCTTGCAGGGATTAGTGCAAAGAATATAAACTTTTTGATTTCTTAAAAAAGTCTCAACCAAGTTACAGAAATAATCAATACTGCTATCAGCAAAGAAAGTCTTTTGGGAAAAATTGCATCGCTCAATATCAGTAACTCCATGTATTTTAAAAAGTAACTCGTGACCAGAATAACGCTTATCATTTAAAACATGCTGATTAATTAAAACACAAATCCTCAGCTCTTCAAGCACCAGGACTATTTTCACTGCTTTCAATGATGTTACTTTAGTTTCTGAGAAGGACAATTTCAAAAATCATCTTAATTAAAGATACTATACAAAGACACCATAGACAGTGGTTTTAAAAATACCCTTACATACATCCTTATAGTTTTTCTATGTATGTATGTGTATATTTGTATATTTACACTAGAAAATGCCTCCAGAATACAGACTTGCTCTCAAAAAAAGAAACTCAAGAAATCTAAAACGATTTAAAAAAGAAAAGGAAAGATAAAAAGAACCACATTGCTGGAATTTTGAGAAGTATTAAGTTTCACATCAACTTGTAAAAACTGAAGTCAAAACTTACTGAAGTAAGACTTGAGTCCTCATGTATGCTTCCAAACAAATCTGGAGATGAAACATCAACTGAAAGACTAGGAATATTGTTTAAAAATGAGTAGCATAAGTGATTTTGACTATCTGATACAATTCAATGAACAACTTGTAACCAAAGAATGGTATTTTTTTGAAAGCCCCCTCACAGCAGGCAATATAAAGTAGTCCACGAGAAGATGCTTAGAAAGGCTGCAAGCTCTTTGTGGACAGCCAGTACTATTTTAGCTGCAGACTCTTCTCAAAAGCATTTTCACTTTCTTTAAGTTGTTTGGTTTGCCACAGATTCTGATCTATTTTTACACTTACTCAGTAAATAGTGACATCCAAACAGCAAATAAAAGTTACGTCAGGAACACAGTCAACTGGCTTCTTCCTAACACAAGTTGAAGGTAACAATATTTGCTAAGTCTCAAGCATTTCACAAAGAAATTATTTGAACTCTTGGAAATTCTACTCTGACTGTTCTGGTCTTCAAAACAAGTGGCTCATGAGCAACTATGGAACAAACTTTCTTGAACTTAGCAGAAATACTAAAAGATCCAGTCAAAATTGAAGAGTAGATAAGAAAAGCAGTGGCTTTGTCTCTATGAATAGACATTGCTTAGTGAGCGACAAAGACAATTCATTTACTGCAAGGTCATGTCAAAACCAACAAGACATTCTACAGCATGCTGCAAAGCCTCTCACTGAATAAAGTTGTAAACAAATACCATATTCATTATTTTACTTACTGTGATGTATCTATGTCACCATCAGGTTTGGTACTCAACTGTTCCAAACAGTCTATGAAAACCTAAGAAACAAGAGAGCAAGATATTTTCTATCAGAACTGAAGGGGGGAAAAATATTAAATTCAATTTTACTACAGTCAGTAGAAAAGGAACAATCATTATCACCTTTCACTGTCTTAAACCTTATTTACCCTATGCCTTTTAAAGGTCTACTTTTAATTTTATAAGTATCACACTGATACTTGTGGCAAAAGAACAGATGTTATTTTCACCATAAATGGCTAAAAACTCATTTGCAAAGAAGTCACTGTTAATAGTTTTCAAGACATCAATCTAAACCGTTTTTTTTTTAAGTTCAATCTTCGCTTTACCTCAAGACTTCTTGTTTGAGAATACTATAAAAATGATTCAGAAACCTAAAGCATGCTATTACCACATTTCAAAAAAATTTTTCTTTTCGAAATACTAAAGCTTACTGTAAAAAATACTGGTTTGCAATTAGAAGCTAGATCCTCAGCTGACAAAAATCAGCACTGCTCCTTTTATCACAGTATATCGATACTGACATTACAGCTCAGCAAGTGTCTCAACCATGATGATGGTGGTTCAGCAAAATACTTTGCGTGATTCCATAGCATATCTAGGGAAACAATGCACTGCCACCAACTTAAGCTACTTTTTGGGAACTGGGCAGGATTCAAAGCATATATTTTTGTTTGTTTACAATTTCATACTTTGAGTTACCTGCAAGATCCCAATGCTTAACTGGCACACATCCTCCTGTATCTTCTGCTGCTGGAACACCTGAAAATAAAAACACATTATTGCTTCACAAGGCCTTACACTCATGGAAGGCCTGAGTAAATCTGTACCTACAGTGATAACAAAATCATGGGAATGACTGCTGAGACACAGTGCTTTCCCAGATATCAATTCTGATTATTCCCCATTATAAGAATGGGAAGAAAGAATATAAGTCCAAATAAGCACTTCCACAAGCATGAAGTGTTAAAACACTAAAAGCAAGGAAACTCTAGTACTTAGATACCAGCGTTGATGATATGTACCACTGTTGGATAATGAAACTGCGCCAAAAAACTCCAAGGATATTCAAAAATTTTTGTATCTTAACAGGAAGTATTCACTATGCACTGTAGACTCTTCTGAATAATGGTAAGAAACTCGACAAGCCAGCCATAAAATATAAAATAAAGGAGAGGAGAACATCTATACAGAATGGTCCAAGAGGCTTTGGAATTTAGTAAGCTTTCCTACACAACTAAAAGGCTGGACCTGTGTAAGTAGTTCAGATGCAGAACTGGGAATGTATGAGTGTGTATATACATATTATATATTAAATAAAATCACATCGATGGCTATCTGAAAATAACATTAGTAACTATTTTCTAACACAACAGCACTCAAGTTTTAAATTTGTCCCATTTGCCCCATACACATAACCCTAAACAAAGGAAGTACAGGAAATATGAACCTAGCTAGCAGCAGTGAAAAGAGTGTGCACAAAAAAGTAAATATTCTGTATTATTCTTTGGTTCTTGATCTGAAACATAATAGCAATTTACAGAAAAAGAAGGAAATTAGAAATATACGTCAAAACTTACGCTGGCTTCTCCAGGTTTACAGTCCAGCACAGTTTTAAGAGATTGCAAGGAATGGACAATGCACTGTTCAAAATGGGAAGGCTGAAAGGCAAACGACTTTTTAGCTTCTAGATAAGCAACAAGCAAACACACACAAATTCTCATGCTATATGGTTAAACTCTTTATTTTCAACTTTTCCTATACCCTCTTGATTTAAGTTGGGATAGAATTTCACCTTGGACATCTATTATTTCTACATCTTATTGCAGCAAAAACCTTCTACAAAAAGTAGATTGAAATGGCTCCCACATGGAACTGAAGGCAAAAAAGCTGGCTTGTTCGTTTTTTTTTTTTGCTTCCAGACTTCCAGACCTGAAGTAAAAATGTCTTGAGGCACGTACCAATTTCACTTTGAAAGTGCAAATGAGTTCACAGCACCATAATCATTAGTCAGTTTTTCTGGTCATTCTTTTTTTCTTTCTTCCCTGTTAAGTCACCCTTTTCTTCAAGACTGCTTGTTGGTATTGGGCAGAAAGCTTTTGTATGATGCAGATAGGTGTCACTGTTCTACGAAAGAGGGAAGTCATTCATCCCTTTCAGTCAAAGAGATGGATGAAAAAGCTAAGCTGTGTAAACTCGCAGCAACAGTAGATAGCTTATGGCACATCACCCACTTGATGCTTAGGAGTAAGTTGCATTTCTGCAAATGTTGGGATGAAGGTAGAACATGAGAGTGATGTCAAGCTGCAAATCATGTTCTAAACATCTGTTTATTATTTTTTTGCAATTGATTTAGAAGAAAAAGAACGGTAATGTGCTGCTGCTGTATTGTGTCATCATAAAAGGAAACACCTCAGGAGAAGAAATCCATTCAGAAAGATTATTCTTTGCACATAATGAAACTGAGGAGAGCTGGCTCTCTGTCTTACTGTATCTCTTACCTGCAGCTGTATTTCCTATCTTCTTAAAAGTTTCTGCCGTAAGCCTAACACATCTCCAAAGAGAGTGATTGGTCCCTGTTTAAGCCTGTTAATTTTTGCTACAATGAACATACCAGTTATCAGACAATTTATCTCATTATGACAAAACATAATTAACTGCCACCACTGTCATGTCTCAATCATTGCCTCAAGAGGGGGAATCTACAAAAATATCGTGCACAAGGAATTCAAGTCTGAATTCTAAATAGACAAAAAGCTGTTAAATGCTTATTAACAAAGATTTTTTAGGATACAGCCAACATTAAAAAAAACAAACAAAACCAGCAGAGGATCTTTCCTCCTCCTGTCTGTCCATTTTAGAGATGCATAAAGTAATAAACAGAAAAGTAAAGGGACTTGCCCAAGTCACTGACAACTGAAACCAAGATGAGAAGCTACAAATCAGGTTATAGCACTCAAATTCTCAACAACATCCCTTCCTACAATATGTATATTGTGACTGCTTCATGCCCTCCTACTCAACTTCAAACACGTATTTATAGAAGCAAATAAGAAAAACTAAAAAAAGTCTGTGGAGCATTCCCTTAGATAACATACACAAAGCAATTCTCCCTCCCACAGGGTCTTCTTGCTTTCACACGTTGTTTTCAAGTCACATCTAGGAGGTGCTTGCTGTGTTTTAGCCATTACTCAATACTGTTTATTTCCAGAAAGCATCTCACTAGTTTATCTGAATTTGGTTTCAAGTCGCTTGCTGATTGTGTGTAGGCAATCTCCTAAATTAGTTGCTTTTCAGTTCAATTTCTCGTTATAACAGAGAAGTGACCTATTTATTCAGCTAAAGATCAATTCCATGGTAGTGTGCCTACTAAGCTATGAAGCATTTTGATGTGAACTGAACTTCTCATGACCTTAAAAAGAATTCTTTACTCCAGTAAACCATCCCTAAAATAAGATACTTAACAATGAAAACTATTATTGTTTATCTCAGCAAAATCATACTGAAGGTCAGCAGTAATTGTCCTGATACATTTAAAGAATCCTACTTCAGGCAGACAGTTAAGCTACAGATCTTTATGTTCAATTCTTATTTCTTATCTAAATACATGGAACAAATTTACAAAGCCTTTATTTATATGTATTTATAATGTGGAGAATCCCCCACAAGTTGATGAACAGATGAGTATGGATATGGAAAAAAAAGAGAAATACATAATTTATTTTTAGATTTATAATGTATTTTAGATCCAGTAATTTACCATTAACTGGCATACGCTGAATTGATTTTGATTTTTTAAAGAATGAATACTGCAAGCATAAATCTAATTCTGAAAATCTTACTGATTGTTGGGAAGAAAACACTACTTATTTCTTAAAAAATAATAAAACACAAGGTTGGGTGAAGTCAGAGTTACTAAAGGCTTTCTTTTAGCACACATAAAATAGCAGAAACAAATAGAAACCATACTTATGTAAGAAGTAAATCCTCAACCATTTTATTCTCAGCTTCGAACTCACCCTAAAACTGCAAAGTTTTATCCACTTTTGGTTCTAAATTTCACTCACAGTAACTGGGCTCACTCAAGGAGTTTTTCAACTTGAAGCCTGCATTCAGTTAGATAACATCAGTGTGAGAAGGAATACAGATACAGGTTCACTTCACTCAATAGGTGAAGTGGCAAAATCTCAAGGTTAATAGAAAGTGTTATATTGTAGCAAAAGAATTAACTTTTTTACCTCTCCCTGAACAAATGTTGCAATAAGAAATACGAAAAAAACCATCTTTTTACAGTTCTCAACCACTCCACTCAAGTGAGAAAGGGCTGCTTTTGAAAGAGAAACTACGCATCTCAAAGACTGAAGACTGATCTGTGTTCCCTGTTCATGCTACCTGTGGAACAAACGAGGTACTAGAATATCAAAATGAAGCTTTCATTTTGTTGGTAACGTCAATATTAATCACCTCAAAATAACTGCTCTGATAATTTTAGCAGACATAAGAAGCTATTTTATCTTATTGTTAACTTCACCATCTCTTCTGCACTTTAGAAAATATGACTATCTAGTAATACAATTATCACATAATGTTAAAATTATTTCAGACATAACAATTGAAGAAGCACAAATAAACATTTTGAAAAAGGAATAAAAACAACTTTGTGTTTGGTGATGTGCGTACTGAGAGTGAGCACAGTAACTGCTCAACAAAAAATGTGGATTTTTGAACTTCCTGTGTTTTCAGATCTTGGTAAATACAGATACCAGTATGCACTAAGTCCAAACTTTCAATTTTCTGGAGTACATACAGAACAGTTTCATTACGCTTATCTAAAAATAAAAGAATCGATCAAAGAAAGTGGCTACAACGCAGAAGTTTACCCACCAATGATGTCAAGCCTTCATTGTCAACAACCCAGTCTTCCTTTTCAGCTAACCTTTTTATATCTGTAAGACAGAGAAAGAAAGCAAAAAAAGAGGTGTTAATTTTCATTATTAAAAACTCCTTGAACTTGAAAAGATAAACCACAGACATTGGGACAGCAATGACTAGGCATCCAAGCATACAGCACTAAAAGTCTAGAACTTTTCAGCCTTCTCAAATGACTAAGAATGAAACGTGAACATAGGACGCTGGTGAAACCACACAGAGAAGCACATTTATGATACATGGCAAGAGCTGCATGAAGCCCACCTTTTACTGGAAAGCTTAAAATTCAGAGTATTACGAAGGCTCTGGGTTTGTTTTTATTTTCTAGATTTTTTAATCACAACATGAAATGCTGTGTTTAAGAACTGCAGTCGCTAGGCTATTGCACTCCAGCTCTTAATTAAAAATGACAGGACGTACTGCTCAGCATGATAGCAAAGACGAAAGGGACAGCAAATATATTCATAATTAACAGCCACAAAGAAGCTCAAAATCACCACACAGGGTTAAGGGTGCATGGTGCTAAACTTTCTCAAAAACACACAAAAGCACATATAATAAATTCTTCTGCTATCCGAAAGGTGCCAATTTCAATATCCTTACTGATCCCAACCTGGAGTTACAACATGTAAATCCAGAGCTCATGTTCTGTAAACAAATTCCACTATGGACAAACTAAAAAATCAACAATGATGTAGAATACTTTTATTTTTTTGGCTTAATTAACTTATAAACAGAAATTAAATAAAACTTTACAGTTCAGATGGGCAAAAACAGGTCAAAACACACATTTTCTCACAGGCAAATAGCTGTTCAGAATCATCTGTATATCACAAAGCTTCTTTTTATATGAGGAATTATCTCAATGAATTACCATCTTTTCCTCAACGCCAAGAGTGCAACTAATGCATGCTGAAAAGTATCTTTGCTGCTCTTGGTGCTTTAATTGGTAATTTAAAAAGCTTGACGTGGTGGCAACGTCCTGCAATTCCACATCTCACAGAAACAGTCTTACTGAGAATAAAATGCATTTAGAGATTGTAGAGAATGATTACTGTTTCTTTATTTTAGCAAAGCACTGATTCAACTAGTATTTCCGTTGGGCTCAGATCACACTGGTCAGCTTTTACATTGTTTTTTTTTCTTCTTTTTAATCCAGATCTGAGCTAGCACAAATACATATTAGAAAAAAACAAAACAAAACAAAAACTAACAGCAATTAATTTCACTGAACTAATTCACCATATTCCAGTCAAATGCGCTCATGTGAACTCCCTGTCTGATTTGGCATTCACATAGTCTGGCTTTCATGACCTTTATGACCAGTGAACACACATGAGAGGGAAAGAACAGAGACTGCTCGAGCATACTGTGTTTATATAAAATTACAAGAAAACCCTTTGTGTGGGTAGATTTGTCCTATTTAAATAGCTAATGGTAGAATGCCTTATCAATTGTCTGAATGACCCTACCAACTTATGATGTGCATTAAGAGCGAGCCTTACATTAATAATAAATGCAGCTCATGTTTCAGATAGCTTATAAAGAGAAATTTAAGCTCGAGAAGAGCCCTCTGACTAAATACAACATGGGTAGATCTGAAATCCATATACATAGCCCAGTGAGAACATCCAATAACTGTTCTTTCACTGATTTTCTGAAAACAACAGTTTCTCCAAGGGTCCAACTAATCCAGTCCTGTCCAGATAAATAACCTACGAGTAAGTAACTCATAGAGATCTGATTTCTAAATATTTCATGTAAAAACTGAAACAGTGATAAAGTTTCCCCCGTAAGAAAGATAATCTATATACCTGTATGGCTAATGAGCTTGGTATTAACGTGGGAAAAAATAATGTTAATGCTGAAGTGGGACTTAGTCAAATAATTAAGAGACAAAAATACAATTCATATTAATATTGTATAGAATAAATAATAGGGACTTTTACACTTGTTATCACTGAAAGTTTAAGAATTTGTTTAATAAATGTAGTCACCTACACTTAGCACATTTAAGTCTTGAGTTAGATACTTAGATTCTTGTCAACCTACAAATAATGATAAATTGTATAATAGAAAAAAACTGACTAAACTGTAAATTAATTTTAAAAAAGATATTTTTTTTTCTTGTTTTAGCATTGAGGGTAATTAATCTTTTTTAGGAAAAAATGCTGAACTATTAGTCTGAACTTTTATTAAGAGGGAGATTTATTTCTGGAAGATTTACTTCACTTGAATTTAAGTTTCAGAATTAACTACCAGTTGATAAGACGAATTGCCTATGATGCACATGAAGTCACATTAGATTTAGAGAATGTATTACTGGCTTTTATGATCCTGACATTTATGGCAAAAGCTACGCACACTGTTGGAAACATGAGGATTATACTGTTAGTGTTGGAAGTATGAGAATTGTACTGTGGAAAAACCCACAAGTAAAATATTCTACAAGGGCTTTTTTTTGTTTGTTTGTTTGTTTTAAATTGGGTCAGGGTGTAGAAGGAACGCCAGGCAGAAGACTGGGGATAGGAGCTGGGCCAGGGGTTTGGGGGCAAAGGGCATTGCCTATTTAATTATTCTCTTTGTGGAAGAACTCAAAAAAGAAAATAAGTGGTATTTCCAATACAGAAATGTTGTATGATGAGATAAATCACTTGCATTGTAAAACTGCCTCAGCTAAGAGAAGACAGATTTCAACTACTGTATCCATCCAATTAAGAGAAGAAAACATTTAGAACACAGAATTTTCTCAGAGCAGCAAAATATTTCAGTAATTCTTGTGAGATATTACAGAATTCACTGTCAATTAAACATCTGTAACAAGTAAAACTAATGTCTTGAATGTGGTTTGTTAAGCAGAGAGAGATGCAGTCTTTTATTACCTTCAGCTGTATGTTGTAAAGTCACTATAATGCAACGTACTCGAAGGTCTAAAATAAGATCCTGGATGATCTGAAGCATATCGTTGGGTATCTCAAGTGCAGTAAGAGACTCAGAACTAAGCCTGAAGAGAAAAGAAAAAATTAACTCAATGTGTAAACCCTTAAGTCTTTTAAACTGATAAAACTACACCATTTTTTTTTAAAGTGGCTGTCAATACAGTAGCTTCATCCACACTAAGTCTTTAAAAACTGGTTACCCAAGTCATGAAAGTTTACTTATTTGCTTAATTCAGAAGCATGAAAATACAGATTTTTTTTTCTCTAACGTTACAGTAATGTCAATTCCTGCACTCTTCCCCCTGCCTTCCTGCAACAATCTTGTCCTTTAATCTAAGATTCCTTCTGAAGCAGAGATACCTTCTTTGCTGTATTCTTATGAATGAATACAACAAAGCTTAGGTCTACAACTGGGATAGTGAAGCTTTGTCTACCTGTATTAAACAATAACAGCCTTCAAGTACAATAAATGGTGATGTAAGCACGTGTCAGGTCATGACAGTATACATACTTCAGGGGTCAAAATACAGCTACTGCCAAGTGAAGAGTGAATTCATTAACTATTTGGTTGCCAGCAGGGACTGGTCTTCAACCACCAGATTGTAGCAGAGGATGGAAAGATTCACTTCCATTTTTCCCTTTAGAAATACCAATACAATAGTTGCTTACAAGAAATAGCATTTTAGCATTTAAAAAAATGACTGTTGCTCACTGACTGTAGTAATGGGCACAAAGTAAAGCTTATTGCTTTTATCCAACTCCTGGGTGTGTGAGCAAGGGCAACACAAATGCAGCCTTTGTTGTTTCACCTACTGCTAATACTGAACAAAGCTCAGACACTAGAAATTGCCAAAAACCAGTAATAGTAAAGCATAAGCAAACATGCTCAGTAACAAGAGGAACCTTTCCAGTCATCCATCTGCAAGCTCTTTTTTAAAAAACAAAACAAAACAAAAAACCCTGGTAGTGGGCATAAATCCTCAAAACACCACATTAACTGGTAATTGCATTACACCTCCACAATGCCTTGACTCCGAAAACGCTATTCAGATTCTGACTGCTATCAGCTCAGCACAATTACTGAATTTGTAAATTTCATAAATCTGCATTATCTCAGTCATCCATGAAACACAGGGTGTAACAGACATCTGTGAGAAGTTTAAGCTGCTTTACACTGAATAAAAGTCCTCTACTTAGAGCTGATTCCACTCCCAAGTAAGCACACAGCTTTCACAACCCTCACTTCTCCTCGTATAACACCCTAATGAACATGCTGTTCTATCCCTACAATGAAGCTGAAGTCTTGCAGGCAATGGCTTCATCTTATATTAAGCTCCAATTTGTCCTCTGGAACCTACTCAAACTGGGCAATGACAGGGTGGGATATAAGGTACAAACCTGCATAACCACCCCATTCTGTGTGATGCATAAAAATAGAAAAAATATGATTGCACAGATTTTATTCCAATTCCTTTTAATTTGTCAAAAATTTATAATTTTTCAAATACAAGCAGAAAACAGTTGTTTGTGAAATGACTGAAAAGAGTAGGATTTCATCACGTGCTTCATGATGAAAATATGTTGGGAATTATAAAAGTATGACCTAAGCTACTACATAACTTTGCAACTAGTAAGGTTTATATGAAATATGTAGACTGTTCAGAATAGCCTATCTGCTCTGTTGGTGTCAGCATCTGGAAGTGCTAAACAGACTCAACAAAAGGTATGTATCATTGCTAGCCTCATCTCTAGTAAGAATTAATTACCTATGAGTTAACGTGTGTAAGATAATAAAGAGGAAGGATACAGTTAACTCTACATTTTGGTTGTTATTAACCAAATAAGGTTAAGGTTCAAACCTTCAAAAAGGTTTGAAACTTGCAGGTAAAAATTATAGTATCAAATCCAGGTATTACTTGACTTTCCAAAAGATAATGATGACTTATTTTATCAACAGAGAAATTGAAGCAAATTCTGCATATTTACTGAGACATTTTGTAATTGATGACATGCACATTACTAAGATTATAAGCAAAGAATTATAAACAGAATGACATCATAGGCAGGAGTACCAGCTTTCAAAAGACAATTAAGAAAGTAAACGATATCTTAAGAATGACACTATAGTAAGAGGCATGTTGTTTTTACCCATTTTGGCTGAAATGTGAAGATGGGAAGATGATAATTGTAAAGCTTCTTAATAATTCTACCCTGAAGAATCAAATCCCACTTCATTCAAATTATTTACTCAAATATTACTAAATTATTTACTTTTACCTAGGTGTTCTGGGCAAAAAAAAAAAAGAAAAAAATATAGTTACGTAGTAAGACTATGAGACACCATTAATTAAACTTGGACTCAGAATTCTAAATCTGCCACAAGCAATTTTTTGTGATTCTATTTTTGCAATAATTAACTTTCTCAGTACTCAGAGTATTTAACAACAAAATCCAAAACAATATCTCTTAAAAACATATACATTCTAGCAGTGACATCATACTGTAGGTCAACAGCTCTGTTTACCTTACTGTCTGGATAACATGTGTTAGCCACTGGCCAGAAAGTTCAGATTTCATCTCCCAGCCACCATACTGTCTTGATTCTCCTTCTTTGAGGCTGAATGGAAGCAAAGCTCCACGGATAAGTTTCTCCAGAGAATGCATAACTTCCTGAATCATTTTCTGTGTCAGAATAAGGGAGAGAAAAATCAAGCAAAAAGACCTACCAATATGCTTAAGCAGCTGTGTATGTACTTGCTATATGTAGCACCTTGTAACATGCTTTACAGAAGGCGCCTCATGCTAGAGAGTCTGGAAGGATGAGGTATAAGGGCATACATGATTCAAGAAATCTGATTTTCAAGGTGGTGATGCTTAAAGCATTCTGCTAGGAAGGGCAACTGAAAGAAAGCAATGTTTCCTTCCCATAACATACCTTGAAATCATTCTGTCTTTGTCTAGCGTTTTTCTTTGATTTTTCCATTTGCCCAGATTTTTCAGCAGTCTGGTGAAAACGAGAAAATTGAAAAGCGTAAGTATCTCATAAGCACTGTTAAAATAATTCTGAAAAAGGGGGGTTTCAATGCAAAGAAGTGAAAACCAATCACTGAGTTTGTGATGTAATTATAAAAGTTAACTCATGCTATCTGAATAGCTAGGGACCATATCATCAATAAATTTTACTTCCTGTTGGTCAGTGTGCTAATGTTTAATTCTAAGGAACAATGTTTATTTCACACAAAGTTGGGGACAAGTCCAAAACTGGCTCAAATAATACAAACTTCATGAAATTAAACTATTCTCATTAAAATGTTAATGAGAGCTAAAACACATACAGCCTAATTGTGCATCAAATTTCCATGAAGAAATGATTTTCTCAGCGTGGAAGCTACCCAGGTAATAATACTGATATAAAGTGACAGATGCTTCTTGGAATGTGAGCAATTTGGAATTGCAACGTGTGTAGGAGATGGCATGTTTTTTTAAAACTTCATTTTTTTGTGCTCATGGGCTTTTAGAAACAGCATTTTGTTGAAAATATTCTCGAAATAATTCAACTGACTGAAAAAGAGACACTGCAAAATAATCAGCACCTTCATGGGCAGTTCACATTTTTGAAAACTGAGGAACATGAGTATACTTTGCATGAGACAGTTACAGTTGAAAAAAAACGTGGTTTGACTAATAGTCTTCCTGTTTGTAGTTACAACTTTCTGTGGAGTCTACTGAGAACACAAAGCAAATTATAAAGTTATTCAAAATAACATGCTAAGTGCAGATATAGTTTTATACTTAGAAAATCTCCTATTTTATGTATGTACAGCAACATCTACTGGACAAACAGCGCAATAACATGACAATACTTTATTCTCAGATTAAGCTTACCTTCAAATTATCAAACCGACGTACTACTATTTGAATTCCATCCGTGTTACAGATTTTTAGGATAAAATAAGTACTTTGAATTGATAATAAATTAGAGAAAAATAGAACTATGGAGCTTAAAAGTTTTGGAAAATGGAGTGCTATGAAACTGTCATACTCTAAAGCTGAACTGTTGAGTTTCAGACAAACAGAACAAAGCTTAAGAATTACTGCTGTACATAATAACCATTTCTCTCTTCTAATGCCTTAAAAAAGAAAAGAAGCTGCACTCCTTTAAACCTAAAGTATCAAATTAAAATTCACATTCTTGCTGCTGGATTAAAGAACAACAAAAAGCTCAGAAATCTTTGACATCTTTCTTTTCTTAGTGGTTTTGCTGAAGATCAAACTTAAATCTTTCCTGCACAGACAGACCAAAACTATTTTGTGGTAAGACCAACGGTTACTACTCGGATACGCTGCTTCACCTACAGTGATTCAAAGAACTACACTTTTTAAACTGTTGAAAATATCACGTAAATCTTTAACTGACAGTATTCTAAGACATACTAGCTAACCTTTCAGAAGTAAAAAGAACCTCCCCCAAAAACCTACAAGCCAAACAAGAGAAAATAAATACAGCTTTTTATTCATAAGTGGGGATTTCCCGTAGATTTGTTTAAGTCCATTGAAACAATCCTCCAAAGCATTTTCACAGGATTTTTCTCACAAAACAGAAGCAGTAAAGATGACTGCTTCCATAATGACAAATAGCAAGTGACAAAGTAAATATATTTCTTATAAGACAAATAAGATCTGTATGGCTTATAGAAAAAGGTGTCAGTCTCAAGTCTTGAATGAGATGTGCTGACAGATACTACTAGGTACCCTGGAATAAACCTTCTACATTATACCAGTCCACTCTCTTCGCTCCTCTCAGGTGACTTGTGGCAAGCAGATGCTCAAAAGGAACTGAGATCAAAGTCTCTCCTCCTGTTTCCAATAACTTAGGGCGTCTTACATGTGGGTGAACATTGGTTCTACATGTGAACAGTGGACCACAAGAAGCCAAGTACGTGGAGGTGAATTTCTTAAAAGCTCAGACTCCGACCCAGCAGAAGAGCAGACACTGCAGACTAACAAGAAAACGACTTTTGCCAACCTCCCCACACCCCTTTTTTTTTTAATAACATGGAAACCATGTTTTGATGGGACATAAGGTCACCGCATTTTCCACTAGCAGTCATTCTCAAGAACAAAATTTCTCAACCTCATTTACAGTTCAAGTCTCAGTTTCTCTTGAAATTGCTTTCCTTTTCATTGCACTCAGAGAAAGAAAATCACAATAACTTGCAGTCGAATTTGTAAAGTCAAATTTCCAAAAGCATTATTATCAAATACAAAAGTTGTCATTTCCTTTATGAAATGAACAATTTTTGTGAAAGTCAACAGTACCAAAGTTTATTCTTGATTCTACTTCCTTCACGCAATGTTATGAGTAAATGTAAAACCTTTCTTTTGGTTTTTATCAAGTGAAAATATGATCATGAATAGAATCTATTTCACTGTAGCTAAAAGGACCTCCATATAGGCTATAGTACTTATGAGTATTATCATATAAAAACATTACAGTAAATAAGAGACAGTGGCAACAAATAGAACTAATAGTTTGAAAATTCAATTCTTTTGATAAAGAAAAAGGGAAACAACAGAACAGCTGTCAACTGTAGTTCTAACTTAAGAGATAATTCTCCAGTGGAATAATGCAACTGTGATGATTTAGGGTTGTAAATACAGCAAGATACTATAAGCACGACAGGATAAGAATTCTCAACAGATTAAATGAGATTGCTACCAATAAACAAAAGTTTTAGGTATATAAATCTTTAGATTCATATGTATAAATAAAGAAACCAATCTGAACAAATCCAGCTTGTTTTCCACCTCTTTTGTTGTATCCCTGACTGACACTACATCTGCTTGCAGACCTTGTTTTCATAGTTTTCTAGGACCCTCAATAGCCAGCATCCGACTTGGCTTTCCAACGATAGTTATGTAGATAAGGTGAGAATGAGCACCTTGACATCTGTTGAAGGCACAGAACTACATTTTACCATTCCTAATTCTTGCATTTGTCTTTGTCAGACTCGCTCCTTGGAAATATCCCAATACTCTAATTCTCCTGAAGAAGGAACAGCACAGCTTGAGGACCAGAAGTGAACCAAAACTTAACCTGTGATCAAATTTTAGCAATAACAGAAAACTAAAAGCTATTAAATTAATCCATCAATGAGTTAATTCTGTGCCTTTTTCAAACCCATAAATAGCATGCACACAAAAATGTCACACGACGGCATCAATCATTCTTTTTTTTTTTAAAAATATTTTCTGCTACTTGGAGTGTCAGCATCATATTTACAGAACTGTAGAAACAAGACAATCTGAGCAAGGACCAGAAGCATAGACGACTACTGCAGCTGACTATTTCCAGACAAGGCTCCCTGTATAGAATGCCAGTATGCCAGCACCCTGGGCCTGGTCATTTTGCAACTCTAGTATTGAACCTATCTTCATCTCCACATTCTTAAAGCTCAAGAAATGAGTACTCCTATTCTAAAGAAATGAAAAATTTTCTCTATGACTTTATCTTCAGCACATCTCTACCCCTCATTCAATTTGCACTTCTTTTCAGATCATCAAAGAAGGGAAATTTGCCAGTTATGATTAAGAGATGAAACCACACATATATTGACTCCAGCATCTGGAATGCAGACACAAGACAGAATTCAAAGTTATCCCAGTGTATGTATTTTACTGTAGCTTATTGGTCAATGTTTTTTATAAACCAAAGATAGCATCTCTCAAAGGGAATAAGAGTTTAATTTATTTATTTTTAAACCTGAGAGGTTTATGAAACAATGCTGTCACATTAACCGAGTTAATAATGAAATATAATACATTGAATAAAATTATTACGGAATTTTGTTATTTAGAATTCATTTATATGCAAGAATCCATACCTCACTGAATAAACTTCCATTCACATAAGAAATCCAGAGCTTCCAGAAGTTGGGTAGCTGACTTACAACGAGTTTTGTCAACTTTTCAACAAACACAACTTGCTGTGGTGCTTTGTATCGCCAGGCTAAAAGAGAGGACACAGGAAGAGAAAAGTAAAACTAAAACCTTTTTAGCATTAGTTTTTAGCATTAATAATATAGTACATACTATGAGCTTGCTGTTGTTTCGTATTGCAAAAATGGTTATATATTATTTACATAAAACCTTTCAGTGGAAAAAAATTAACAGCCTGATCCATCCATATATATGCTCATAATTGGTGCACATGCAAATTCATTTTTCTTTTCTCTTATGCTTACAAGGAGCCAGTGCTATGACAGTATGCACCTGTACAAAGAAAGCCTATTCTGTATCTAATGCAATTCACTGAAGAATCCATTCAGCCGTTCCTCTGTCATCGAAACACAAATGTAAAGTAACATGAGAGCAATCAAGATACTAGAAATTTCAGATGATGAGGTGGTGATACTAAAGAAACAGGGCTGCTAGGATAGTTTTGTGATCAAGGCAAGCAACACCAAAAAACAACCACTTGTTTTTTTATTTCCCTTTGGTGTTTTTTTTTCTTTTTTTCTTTCTCCATTTTATCCTAAATAAAATGATAAAATTAAAAACATAATGCTGTGCTACATAACTCTTTGGAAACACAGAAGCATTTTGAGTGAAAAACACTTTTTGTCTTTAATCTGCTAGACCATATTGCCTACACATAACAGGAGTTCACCAGTTAGCCCAAAATAGCTGCATAACATTGTGTTAGGCATCACCAAAGCCTCACTATTTTGTTGTGTTAGTAGCTGGTCTTGAATCTTCCTGAAAAACAGCACACCTTCAGCAGTATCCATCTGCAGAGGTGCAGGCCCATTAATTATTGGTCTACTTACTTACTGGGTGGAAAAACATCTGTTCAGTAAAATTTTCTTTCACATCACAGTAAAAAAATTTTAGAGATTGTCAATTAGCATTCAAAAATCCCAAATCATATTGAAAACCCACACTTATGAGAAAGACTGTAATGCCAACAAAACCCAAGTTCTAACCCAAAGATTTTAATTCCTCCTAGAATATCAACTTTGTCAAAGGCTCCAGTGCAAACCTAAGGTTGTGACCAACAATATCATTTCTATCTGTAAGCACATTATTTACTTCATGTATGAAATTCATTTCCCTTCTAGGAAGCACAATTCATGCCTATTTCAGAAGCTGTCTTAGTCCCATATTTGCAGAAAGCAGATTTTTGTTAGAGTAACTTACTGCACATAATGCCAGAAGGACTTTCAGGCCATAAATCCAGGATATTTTCACTTTTTTTTTTTTTATACTACAGAAAGTTCCAGTTCCAATATATATTATTGCAGATATTTTCATATATTCTCTTACACTCATCCTAATGACGAAACTATAGTTATCATTCACATGTCCTTGTACTCAAGCTAGAGCTGGATGCTACCTTAATACTATACTTACAAATTCAAAGGACTTTCTTCAATCATTGTAATGGACAGTGACTGTGAATGAAACCATGAGGAAAAAACCAAAAACCCACAACCCAATGCTACATTCACATTTGTGAAAAACGCTGCACAATCATCCTGAAAAGATATCAAATCATGATATACTTGGAATGGCACAATATCAGAAGAGGCTTGTTTGCTTTGGATCTCCACACAGTGCAGCAAGACAGATAAGCCTTCAATGCTTTCTACATATGCAGTAAGAAAAAAAACAAAAAAGTAAAAAAAAGCATTTCAAAAAAAGCAATGCATCTAAATAGCAATGAACTTTACTTAGAGACAACATATTCTGACTCTAGGGTCTTTGGATTGGATACATAATGCATTATGATGTTTTGATCCTACAACTTTCCTTAGAAAGTTTAAGTTGAAGTTTATGGAATCTGCAAAACTTGTTGAAGACATCTTTTCCAGGTTGAACATCCAGGTTACGGATCCATAATTAAGACTCTAAACTCTAAACACTGCTAAAACTGAGTTATGTGCTTGTGTTTCTCTTTCTGTGTTTAAAG
Organism: Lagopus muta; assembly: GCF_023343835.1. Classification (NCBI taxonomy): domain Eukaryota; kingdom Metazoa; phylum Chordata; class Aves; order Galliformes; family Phasianidae; genus Lagopus; species Lagopus muta. The sequence goes on along the minus strand of NC_064435.1, from coordinate 80,680,501 downwards.
AATGAGACAACCAGGATTGGATATGTGAAGTCACAGGAGTAGCTAAACACAAGGAGATCTATCAGAAACACGCACAAAAGTTCTAACAGCAGCAATGGAAAAGTTGGTGGTTATGCACATGAAAAGAAAATTCTAGTACTGCAGAAAAGAAATAATAAGCAGATTTCAGTTACAAGCTACTTAATACTTCCAAAAAAAAACCAAACCCAAAAAAAATCTTTGGTAAGCAATGCTAAGACGTGCAGAGAAGGGAGAAACATGAGTTCCCAATGTTTAACGTTTAAAGTGAAGTTTCATAATTTACCTCCAAAGCTTTGTCTTCAAAGAGATCTAATACAATCTGTGGCAGTAAAACTAATAGAGATGATTGGAAAGATGAACAAACCTATACAATATACACACAGGTTCGGAGTTTCAGTTTGTTTTCTGACTGTGCAACATAGTGGACATAGGTAAATGCAAGTACATGTTTCCAAACAGAACAGTCACCCACCGTCATTGCGGCCAGACTGAAAACTGCTGCCTCTCTTCAGTGAAGCAGTTTGACTGAGGTGGCCAATTGGAGATGGACGCACATCACTGTCCAGGTCTAGCATGGAGCTGTGGAGCAATGATGTGCCTAAATAGGGAGGGAAAAAAAGCAGTAATAATGATTTCGTGCATCAAATGATAAGAAAATGCACATTAATTCTGATTTTATTTGGAAGTGATACAAGACTAAAGTTATCTAGTAAAAAACAATCTTGCTTACTTAGAATGTTCATTCATCTGCATCAATGCTATACAATAACACTGCTTTTGACTCTCATATCAAAGCCAAAAATACTAGTATCAAGTGAGAAATATTCTTTGGTCTGTATGTCTCTCAGCTTTTACAGCTAAGACCCTACAATTAATTGCTTGAAAGCCATGGATAAATATGTATTTATATGACATTAATGACATGACACTTTCTCATGGCACATGACTTTTTGACAGTAAAGGTTTCCTGTGCTAGTTAAGTTGTAAAAGGCAGAGTATTCAAACTGCTTCTTAGATATTTGACTTGCACAGAATGCAGGTAGTAACAGTCCATCCATCATGAAGCAGATAAATTAACAGCACTGTGTTCTTGTGTATGGCTATAATCATCTTGTACATATACACAATATTTTGCAGATACCAGAGTTACTGTTTTCAACTAATTCTATTTTCTAGAATATCTGTCCATATGTAGATCACTGTACCTTAGCCCTAAACAATGACCTAAGTTGACAGAAGTAAATACCTGGAGGATAATAAATGTTTTGGAAAACAGCCATATCATAATGAGAAGACCATGATTATTATTTTTTTTAAGCATATCAAAGTACTATTGGTATTTCTCTTTAAGTCTGAATTGCTGCTTTATGCATTTCACTTTACAGACTTATTTCTGAAAGCAACCACAAAAATGGTATCTGACTGACTGCAGTGTATACCACTGAAATTAATCACAATTCATAATGAATTTTAGAGTGATAATCTCAGAGTTTGAGTTTACATTGCTTTAGCTTTCCCATCAATACCTAGATTCACCTAAAATAACAGAAAAGCCACAGAGTAAAAGCACTAGCTCAAACTTTACTGTGCATAGGTTCAAAAGTAACACAAAATGAAAAGGATTTGAAGTTTATTTATTCTGAATTTATGCTGCTATCAAAGCAGTATAAAGGTGAAGATAACAGCAAGTCAATTTATTTCAGCAGCTGGGATTTAAAGAACAATTCGAGCATTGTGAAGCTTATTGCAAACTTGCAAAGCTGTTTTTGAAAAGCATTCTTCCTCCTTTATCAGTGTTTTTTTTTCAGAAATTTCCTGTGGCCTCCAGGAGGCGCTGTCACTACAGGGCTAATCAGTTCCTTGATTCATCTCCTCACCGCTCACACTATGAAACACCTCAGCAAACTGACTCCTTTGCTGCAGTTAAAAACTGCCACACTGCCTCTAATCGACTTGGTGAACCCAGCTATCTTTGGTCTGCGTTATCATTCTGTTGACCATATAACTCCACTTACTACAGCTGTCTTATATTTACATCTTTAAAATCAGTGAGTTTTCAGCTATGAGGAATCTGCTGCAGTGGGTGAGCGGCACCATGAGCAATTTCCATTGTGAGTTTCAGTAAGAACAGGGGAAAAGACTTTGTTCTGCATTGACTAAAACCAGAGAGTAATGAGGAAGGAAAAAACTAAAGCTATCAGAAGTTTTAAAAGTAAGCAGCGTGTGCTGCAAATGCAAATAGTCAATTATGAATTAGTGCTATTCAACTGTCCCTACAACACAGATCTGTATAAGGTCTATATCTGGATTTGATATGATTACTAAAACATATCTTAAATGTTGTAATAATTAATTTGTGAGAAAGCATTTCAGCAGCCTTGCAGAATGAAGTGGAAGCAAAACAAATTTATTTCTCTCTAGCTTTGAGAAGCAAAACAACCAAATAAAAGCAATTATGCATTTGGTAACTTGCAGAAATTCTATCCAGAATAAAAAGAAAAATACAGAAAATTTTGAGAAGTTTTAAGTGTCTTTAAGTTCTTTGGTTTCCATAAAAACATGATTCTGAGATTCAACATATCTACATTTTATTAGGTTGAAAAAACAAACAAACAAACAACACAGTGTGTCTGCAAGGACAATGAGAACTGTAAAAAAAGAAGTAAATTTATATGCCTATTTTATATTCTAAATCAAAAAGCAGCAACCCTGTTTTCACAAAACCTGCATTTAGAAAAATGCAAGATACACCAAAGCATCCCTCTTTGATGTCTTCATATAGGATTTATGCTCTCACCCTTCAAACACCTTGTTAATAAGAGGAATTTCTTGTAAACAGATGGTCTCTAAAAATGACAGTGCCAATTAGACCTCAGGATTAAGAAAAACAGATACACTTACCCAAACATCTTAACGTGAATTAGTTCAATTAAAACCATTTGTCTGAGGGAGCTGAAAACCTACAAATCCTGTATTGCTGCTACACCAACCCCACGCTGCCCAAATGGTTTCTACATATTCACCAGGAACAGAAAACACGTAAAGAATACTCTCTTGTTCCACCAGAAAAACCACATCATCAGTTTGCAGCCGTACCAGGAAAAGAAAGTTTAACATGAACTAATTTCTTAATTGGTTGTCTAGCATTACAAGCAACTACAACATAGCAGCAGGGAACTACAACAGCACATATACCCTCAGGACTAATAAACATCTGGACTACATTAGCAAAGCTGATCTTGCTTTCACCCGACCAGAAGATAGCGCTTGAAGACTACACACTAACACATAAATCTTGTATTAAAAAAAGAAGTGGGAATTGACTTACAAACACTTTTTCTCCCGACCCAGCTCATTCCTTGTCTGGAGCCAAGAGCTTAAGCTTAGCCGCATAATGTAATGCAATGAATTAATATTAGTGTGGACTGTAGACAATAATATTTATAAAGTTAAATGAACTACTCAAATACTAATATACTGCTTTTCATTTTTTTGATTTGTATGGTATTTCTACGTTCTTAGCTCCTGAATATAGGATAGCAACGATCTCAAGTCTTAAGAAATTAACTCTTTATTGTGCTCATAGCTTTTAGGATATCACATACACATTCCTGACTGACATTTGTTTTATAAAAATACACCACGTCTTTGAAGCTACAGAAATTTTGATTTTTTGCATCTACGTGAGTATATCTGCCTGACTCCCACGACAAGTGTATATTTAACCAAGGAAACACAGGAAAAACAAGTGTTCTACATTCTCCTCTCCTACCAAACAGTCATGTCAAACCAGAAGTATCATTAAATTCTTATTATGTTTACAACTGTAAAATTGTGAGATCCAATAATACATTTTAAGGACCTTAACACTGCCTTAATTTTTCTATTTAAGGAATTTTACTGGGCTTCAAGTTTTTGTGCACAAGGCATGTAGAATAAAATTCATGTAATTCAGATACTGCGTGAGATACAAAGAACAGTGTTTTTTCAGACCTCTCTGCTCTAGTGCAGTAAGATGTCATTAGATTAAGAATCTCAAATAAAACAAAATCCAAGTCGAACGCGTTTTGAGCTTTTATTATACTTCCACTTTCTTCCAAATTTATCAGAGCTACAGTTGATACATGGTGCTATGCATCTGCAGTTGATGCACATGCATCATGCAGTTTTTGTGCATGCTGTCTGCACACTCCTGGCATGCAGCGCACTGCAGCCTCGATGTAAAAGATGACTAGCGTGAAATGTGCCTCAAATAAGACTTTTTCATGCTCAACAACTGAAATCTTTAAAAGGAGCTTGACTTCTGTGTTACTAAACAATTACAAAACCAATTGTAATGAGTTCTAATGGAGCTGCCATGCCACGGCTCTGCCTGCTTCCGTCAGCCACCTCAGAGGAATGGGCTCCTCGGGGCACTGGGGAATCCCACCTCTGGCTGCCACCCGGTGGATCCATACCACTCAGCTGAAGGTTTTTAAAAGGCTTTTTGCAGAAGATACTGACTGACCACCAGAGGATTACACAAAGCATTTTTCTCTGCGACAAACAAAAACGTTAACAAGTTGCCAACCTCGAGCTGTGTCATTTGTCAACGTGATTTTGCACAGCAAGTCAAACAGCAGTCATTACACAGACTAAATGTATATACACAGCATGCATATGAGCAAGATTAAGAAAGAAAAAGCCTCTACAGATGTGCAACCAGGTGAATACAGTTACTGTATTCTTTCATCCATTATGTATCTGGGAGTGAATTTTCTCACAGGCCACAATGGTGAGGGAAGGCTGATCTATAGCCTCCGGACGCTCAGAAGGGCGGCCGACTTCCTTACCACCCTTAAACACCTTTGAACATTTTTTCCTGCGCACAGCGGGCCCTTGTCCTGTGCTGCAGCCTGACCACCCACTGTTGCTTGTTGACCAAACACGCGGTGCCTGGAGCCTGCACTGACACAACCAGGATAAGATTCCTTTCAAGGACGCCGCAGAGAGAATTTCAATTTGTCTGGGCAAGAAATTAGGCGAGCAGAAGAAATTACCTAAAAATTAACCTGCTCAGCAGATGAATGACTGCATTTTCTTTTTTCTTTTTTTCCTTGAGAACCCTTTTCTTACTAGCATTACTAGCAGCGTGTGAAGATTAAATTGCTTCACTTTCAGGAAAGAACATTTTGGGACACCTTTAAAAATGAGCAGTTTTTTATTTTTTTATTTTTATTTTTTTAAATCTTACGGCTAGTCTTTGTTATCCCAACTGTAGAATGAAACCATTTTTTGATTTACCACAAAAAAAGGGCAACTGGGTATACTGTTATTTTGAGTGGTGTTCTAAGTATTTCACAACCCAAGGGTAAAACTTATCATCAGTCCCGCAGGCCAAATACATTGAAGCAGAAGCCAAATACTTCAAGCTCAATGTATAAACAAAAGTGATGTCATTTTACTACACTAGCTCCAATGGACACTATGATCTTCAGTGACTTTGAAAACAGTTCGCTTCTACTTCATTTCCTGTGTAATGGTTTAAAAGATTCAAGACACCAAGGTAAAATTCTGGCCAGCGAATAGACAGCTTCCTTTAGCTTCAGCGGTACCCTTTTTTTTCAGCTTTGCTTTTAAACTACATGTGCTTTTTTTTAATCACAGTATTTAATATCTGTGGGATAGGTTCTTAATATTTAAAGTACTGGACAAAGAGCCATGCCCCCCTGCAATTCCCAACGAAAATCTAAACAACGAAGTTACAGATACAGGTGGTAAAAGACAAAAACAAATCTGGCGTCAAATTTTGTACTGATTAATTTTTAAAATTTAATTAATAACCCATTAAGGGTTTGCTTGACATCTGCTGTCAAAAGAGTGTTTCTGCTACGGACAGGGGATGTAGTTTAGACACGAAATGGTTCCCAGCTGTAAGAAGTCTTCTTCCAGATGTACAGTAAGCAAAGGCAATGGAAGAGAACCAGCTGCTAGGATAACAAATTGAAAAGGCCCTTTTGACACAAGCCTTGCTGGTCTGTCTGATCTAACAAAGATAGATCATTCATTGCGTGACGAATAGAATCTCAGTGTGGCACAAAGACAGACCAGTGCAGTGCAAGTATCCATCTCCCCTCTTCACACTACACGTAACTGCTATTAACCTGGCACAGAAAACACTTGCTTGTACAATACTCTGAGTGCTGCAAAGATTGCATTCTTTCAGCAGCCAGAACAACAAAAACACTGAACTACCACACTTGAGTATCAAGAAAACTACCTCCACACTGGAAACATCAAAATGCTGTATGTTTTGCAGCTTGAAGGGCAGTAGAAAGATCACACTGCCATTTTGTTAGTGTTTCCATGCACAGGTTTAGTTTCTTAAGGTTACTGACAGTTTATATATAATTTTGGTGCATATATCTCAAAAAGACCAGTTAGAAGATGTTTTCAGTCACTTTGAAGATAACTGAATTAAAGTCCCTATCCATTTTAACTCACAGGATCACAGAACCTGTACAGCCAATATTGAAGTCTAAGCAATATCCACTGGCCACACAGGAAATGGTCCAACCTCCATAGATTCTTTTTCTGGTACTCACAGTATGAATCCCATTGCTTGATTCATTTTGGCTAGCTGCCTAGTGCCCCAGGCAGATTTTCAACTAAACCTCATTTATTTACATTTATTTTCATGTCATTTTACGTTATTATATCCTCCAGGTTTCCTGTACTCCAACAAGTCTGAAAAGCATAAACCATACTAAAGATCTAAAATAATGCCCAAAAAGTAGGGGAATTGCCAAATAAAGTTTAAAATTACAAATATAAAAATTTTTAATTGAAGGAAACTGTTTCGTAGCCAGATACCAGGTCTGAAAGTCCTCAAGCTTCTCCAAGTCTTAGTTCAAAGCTCAGAAGAAGCAACTCAGGCTTTAGCCAATAAAAGGCACAGAATACTACCAGCACAATTCAGTTTGTCATCCAAATGCCTCTTGCTAGACATATTAGAAATTCTGTTTTGAGTGAGCACAGTGCTTGTCTATGTTAAATTTTATATTCATAGCCATCAAAAGTATTCTTTTTCCTTTTTAGGAAAAGTTTTAGTCTCATCTCCATCTCCCTAACAAACAACTATGTATGAAGTAAAGAGCAGCAAACCAGCTTTATATGCTTCTTCCAGTGGGCAGCAATAGCAGATAGCAATCAGGTTTATAAATGGACTCTGTCACTGCTTCAGGAAATCACTTCATAGCCATAATAAAAAAAACGGTTCCAATAACAACAAAAGAACACAAGTACCTATCCCATTAGCAAACCAGGCACATTGAATAGAAAACATACAAATCTTTGTATTTGCAAGCTGCATTACATCTGTAGAGCTAGAGCTCCAGGCAGCTGCATGAGTCCATAGCTGCATCTTTTATGAAAGAATTTAAGTATTCAAGAAGACTGCTTTACGTATGGACACTACCATTGGAGTTCTGTGACCTGGGCACTGCCATACTGCTTAACGTTTCCACTGAGTTTTTGCTGTTGGGTTTCTCTCTTTTTGTCCAGGCTACTCATATGCCAGAGCAAAAGAAATTTTCCTCTGCTGTCATACATGCACATTCACTCCTTGCAACACCTGGGTTTGAATTTCAACAGTTTCTCATAATACAGGCATCTTTTGTGTGCATTATTTATTTCACAAATGAGAAAGTGTGCTATGGTTACGTGGGGTAGGAGATAGAATAAAAGCAAAGATGTGTGAGTAACAATTGCCATATCTGAGTATGTAATGAAGTCCACATAACTCAGGACTAATGAAACCAGTGGTGTTTAAGGCTGAAAGGGAAGAGTACATTAATATCCATACACAGATATTCCTCAAGGGAAATTTTCTCCAAAATGCTAACACAGCTATGAAATTGTTTGTACATTTGACTTAAAATTCTTATCCCACTTAGACCTTTGAAATAAAAACAACCAATAAGCTAATGATTAGATTGCTGTGCATTTTGCAATTAGTAATCGTCAATTAAAATCAAAGGAAAAATCTGACTGAATAATTTGCTGATGGTAGTTGATAGTCTTAGAGACGTGCTGACAAATTATCTGCCAAAATTTAGCAAAGCCTTATATACCATTCCAGTTTTGGATGTAACACTAGAACAAGCTGGATTAACTGATTAACTAAAAACAGAATTTGAAACACACGGGACTTCTGCTAACACCAGAAACAAATTCCAACAGTGATCACCAAGACCATTACAGCACTGTAAATTTGCAACATTTTCTAATGTTAAGCTTCATTAGAGATTGTACTCTGTTAAGATACTTCACATACCTACAACTGTAAGCATTTTCTACAAAATGCAGTTAATCTCTAATAGCAGACTTACACAGAGGCTGTTCTATTCTTACTTTACATGTGAGAGTACTGCTGAGTGTCAAAGATTTACAGTTAGAGATGTAAGTATACTTCTACTTACTTTATTCTGGTATCTACATATACATTTAAAGTTTAATTTGCAGTTTTCTGTCGGCACTTTCAACTGTCTCAGCATATGTTGGCTCACTCCCTACCTTTGCTTGGGACAGCCTTGAAAATACATTAACAAGAGGGCAGTCATCAGACAAAGGTAATGAACCCATGGGGCATAGAAAAGTAAATTTATTTCTTGTCAGTATTGGAGCTTTGTCTTGACTGTCATTACCAGTGGCCCAGACAAGATGATACAGTGACACAATCTCTTAGAGAAGATAGGAGTAGATCCTATTTCTGTGTATGAAAAAACTATATATTAAGTCGCAATGATCATCCTCCTGGTAGTGTGTAAATAACATGGAATGCATTGTTAGCTTGTTATCCATGAGTATATTTGGAACGACTTCTCTTCAGAATGCATTTAGTTTTGTTGTTTAGCCTGTTTAGGAAATAATTGCAATGGTACCCATCCCTTCCTAAGTGCATCATGACCCACAGATAAATTCGAGAATGTTTGGTGTCTCACAATTCGCCACTAAACTCTGGTCCAGGAATGTTAATAGAAGACTTCTCCATGTAAGAAAAGCAAAGGTTCTTGTCTAATTCCAAATCCATTTCAGGTAGTAAAATTCATCATGTGTAACAACTTAGAGCTCTGGTCTGCTTTGAAAACTAGTAAGTCAGCAGCAAAATTATCTGGCACAAACTCAACTGAAAGCTGAAAAATAAAACAACATCTGCATACAGATGCATAAATAGATACAATCTGTTACTCCACTGAAGAGTTTTGATTCAGCCAGCTTGAACCAACAGGCTCACAGTCTGCATAAAAACAGCTAATATCAGCCACAACTGTTGGTACGTTCATGGTGGGACTATTCACGTATTCTAGCATACACCATCTGTTAGAAACAAAGTACATTATCCATGTTGAGGAGAGAAACCTAGAAAAATATCTAATGCATTTTATCAAGAGACTGTCAACATTATGATCTACCTCCTCTTTCAAGTGCTTGATGTACAAAACCTTTTCTGGAAGCATATTTTAAGGAGCAGGCTAGTCTGAAAATTTACTACTGTTACGTCTTAAAAACAACTTCTAAGTTTATAAATACATAAAGCCCACTTTGGATTTCAAATTGATTTGAGTCCTCAAAGTCATGTGAAACCAATTTGACATATGAGTGAAAAAACACTCTTATCCTTCTAGAAAATTATACATCAGTGAAAGTAGATGAAAATAAATTCCATGTCTCAGATCACAGTCAGCACTGTTCTACTTGGCAGTTAATACCAACTTTTCCAAGTTTTCTCTTTGCCTTCTCCCCTCTGATGTATGTTAAAATTAAAGATCCATGGAAAGAAGAAACCAAGATTAGCAACTTTCCTCTGCTCAAATAGATACTAAATGGGGAATACCATGAATCAGGATCAATTTTTGAGTGTTTTACAATGTGTGCAAAAACTACATCACTAAGCACCATAGAAAAAGATGAAACTATTTAAATGGTACTAGCTCTTTTTAATAAAAGCTATACTATATTAGCATTTTTTTCATGCAAATATTAACTATTCATACATGCATTTACTGGGCAGACAAGTTATGCAAATTCCTCCATCTGTGAGCCAAACAAAGCCGCTAACATAAGAAGTTCCTTTGATATTAAGGCTGAAGTAAGCAGAATTGTCGCAAGAAAAACACCAAAAAGGTTAAGATTTTCAAGACAAGCCAAGGAATTTAGGTCCATTTTTTGATTAATTACTGGAGCACGCTTATCAACATTATGTAGACTACTACAACAAAGAAGTCACAAGTATTTAACATTTTTGTCCCCTTATTTTTTCCTTTTAATAAGCTAAGAGATTTCTGTATCATGTTTTGCAGCTGAAAGGAGAAAAAGAAAACTTAGAATCATCAACAGTGGCCGTTTTCATCTGTTAGAGTTTTGCCCTTGACAGATATATACTGCAGGGTTGGGTCTCTCAGGTTTTCAAGAAGAAGGAGATATGGTGAAGTTTTGGAAACAAACTAGATTTTGACTAAGAGTACAATAAATCAGCCTAGCATTCCAGCTGGTCCCACAGCATTCAGTAACGTTTTATAGAAAAAAAGTATGTGCATACTGTAAGGTGCAACTTACTGACATCACTGTCACGTTAAACACCCTGTGAACCCTATACCTGAAGTCATAATCTCTGCTTAAGAAGAAAGTGTAAGCATCCTGCAGCAATTAATTTCACAGCACTTATCTGCCACAGCTCTAAGTAAAATTCTTGTGCTTCTCAGAAGAGAACACCTCTCTTGGTTTGGGATACACAGCAACAAAAATAAACATGGGAATTACCTACAAGCCAACTCAGATTCCAATAAGCATACTCATCTCAGGAATATCAGCAAACTTGTTAAGACTTCTTGAGAAACAACACAGTATTTTCACTTTCTAGTCCAGGTTATAGATTTTACTACTAGAAACACCAGGTAGTCTCCTGCCTATTCCCTTTTGAAAATACAAAGATGTGATGGATTATGACTGGGAGCTCAATTGCTGTCACACCTGTAAAGCATCTATGAGGGTACATTTCTGCAAGGAACAACACTGGCAAAACTAGACAGAATACAACTAAGTATTCATATAGCTTTTAATGTAAAATGGACAAACTGAATGCTTAAGATAACCTCACAGGTCTCTGCCTGAATGAGAAGAATCAGTTTGGAAACTGCACTGGAAAAAAAGAATAAGAGAACCCTGTGTTACCATTTACTGAATATCAAGAAATAATACTTCAACATATGGTACTTCAGTGTCCTCCATAACCATACACTACCAGCATACTGTACGAAGAAGAAATATAAATGGTGGATTTAATGTGACCTTCTAGTAGTATTTCCAGAGGACAGTAAACCTGAGATATATGATTGAAATTTAATGCTTTTCCCATTTAAGAAACTTACACGTTCTAAGTCAAACAAAAACAAAATTCCAACAGATACTTTCTTTTTACAATAAAGAAAAAAAATATTCAGCTTTGTGAAAAGCTATCAAAATTAAGCAGAGAACAAAAAAAAAGTATCATTCACACACTATAACTTGTCAAAGAAAAGGCAATGCCAAATTCCTAAGTGTCAAACACATATACATAATAAAAACATATCCTTGCCTTTTTGCTCTTTAACATAGCTCTCCTTACAGTTGTGCATGAGCTGTAGAATCCACTGATGCTGAGCACCAATGCACTGCCAAGCAGGGTCCCCAGGCGCATGAAGATCAGAAAGATATCTGTAAAATCCAGTCCAAAAATCACAGCTCTGACTTGACACACTAAAGGCCTCATTAAAACAGAAATATTTTTATATATATTTATACATATACATACACACAGATGTATAATTTTAAAAATTCAAGAACTTGTACCCAATGCAAACGCAAACTCTGCATTCTTGCTTCCTAATTTAGTGAAGCAAAATTTCAGCAAAAAACCCTTATAATAATAAACAAAAGCACATATATACTGAATATCAGATTAATATGTATTTTCTGTTGTGCCTCTAGAAGTGTTCTCTGGTAACCAAGACCTTTATCTGTCAAAGCTGCAGATCAGTATTTCATGTTTCACTTGAAACCACTGATGACATCTCAAGCATATAAAATATGGTGTTTTGCTCCCCACTTTGCATGTCTCAGTTGGAACAGGCAAGTACAGAAGGAATTAATTTTTGGTGGCTCATTAATCCTAGCACGGATGTGCACAGGCAAATGTAAACTAAGCTCCTGGTTGTGGTCTTTTATTTTCCATTAGGATGCACACACACTGTGGTAGTGTATTTTATATGTATACATATATATACATACACACTCACATACACAGGTTGCTCCAAAAGTAATGCCTCCCCTGTTTATTTCTATGGAAACTACAACAGCTACAAAGAGCAAATTCTCATCTACAAAACAATTTTTCAACACAGTCACCACAGTTAGCTATGCATTTTCACCAGTAATAAACAAGAGCCTGCATGCTGTGCTCTCAAAAATCTGTTGCAGTGGAGGTGACTCACTGTCACCACTGCTGAAATGCATCTCCCACTGCCTCACTGTGCTCACACCCACTGTTTGCTCTCCAGAAATACTCAGGAACATCAATGAATGTCAATGGGTGCCATTTTTTCCCACACAGAGGAATCTAATGACACCTTTACGTCATGCTTTCATGCCCACTTCCATCTCAGATGCCATTCTGTCACACTGCCTCTCTGTTGCCCTCTGTCTTTTGGCAACAAAAAGAACATTGGTGGGATTGCTGTACACCAACATCTGCTTCTGAAGCCACAGGCCAACACGAAAACCAGGAGTCATCACTTTTGGAGCTGCCTGCACGTATTATCTTCTATGTATATAGAGTAATGAAAAGGATGAACAGGTTGCCCAGAGAAGCTATGGAGCTTCCCTCCTTGGAGATACTTCAAAGCCATCTGGACATGGTTCCGGGTAGCCCAGAGGGTGCCTCTGCTTGAGCAGTGGCTCGACCAGATGGTCTCCCAACCTCAACCATTCTGTGCTGTCTGACAGGGGTTCTTAATTACTGAAAGTAAAAAAAACTCAAACATTCTGTCTTTGGGGGGAGATGAGTATCAGAAGCCAGCTGTTTTGATTCCTAAGAGAACACAGAAGCAGTATAATCTAATGTATGGCATTCATGACTACATGTACTGTCAAAAGAGTATTTTCAAAAAAACAGCAGCTGCTCTACTATTTGATGTGCTCCATTATATTCTGCATTAAGGAGACACAGGACAAATTCAAAAATTCAAGATGCTCAAGATGAAGTACGCTAACTTCTCCGAAGCAGTGCAGTGAATGTTTAACTCCTTCACAGAAGTGATGTTACTATAATAATGCCTAAAGTTAATTAGGACTGCATTGCAAAAATTCATCATCCTTGTCTGCAGTACTTTCACAAACAAAATAAACTGTCAAAGTACAACTGGTGGGATAGATGGGAACATTACACAACCAACCACTTTGACAGGGTGGTATTTATAAACTATGAGCTCAAGTCTTTCCTCAACATTTAGGGGGACTTTAGTCATTGTTTAGATACAAAGTTAAAAAAAAAAAAGAGTACCACTAGCATTGGAAATAATGCATCTCCTTGCTTGTTCAGTGATACGTTAAACAATTTCTGAAAAGTATAGAAAAATTACCAGTGTAAAGAATACTGTAAAATAAGAGGAAAATATGGACTGAAGCTTCATCATGAAGTCTGTATACATACATATGTGCACACACTCATGTACACATGTCTATACACATATAGATATATACACTGAATATCTGAGGATTGGTAGGAGCACAGTATTTCACATCTTGCCCTGCCTTAGATATTGGAGACATACAAAAGGAACACATCAAGGAAGGAAAAAACCTCTAAAAAGTAGCAGTTTCTATGCAAATTATTTTACAGTTAGGATTTTTTAAATCTTCATTTAACTGAGGTGCTCACAAGTAAGCTTTCTTCATATCCTGCATCCAGGAAACTTACACTAGAAAAATCACATCAGCATAATTAGAGTAGTGAATTTAATTTAATGGATTTTTATGTCGGGCTTTTTAAAATTTTTTATCACAAAATTATTTCAGATTTGTATACTTCTTGCTCTCCTGAATTACACTGTTCTACACTTGGAATACATCTGGTTACATTAACAAAGTTTGCTTTAATGTAGACAGGGATAGTCTCACAGACTCGATAAATCTCAAGATAAGGGGCTGAAAAAAAACCTTAAAAACCAGAACAAAACAAAAAACATGCACAGAAGCATATACAAATCATTCTTGTAAAGAATCTGCAGATGAGTTTGTAAGACTTGGCTTAGATAAATAAGTTATTTTTAAGGTTTTCAAGCCTGAAATAGAAATAAACAGTCGCCCTTTTCAAGACACACAAATGTTTAACGCTACTCATCTTAAAACGTAACTCTAACAAATATGCATATTTACACAGCACCAAGAAGAATGAGAAGGACTGCACCTAATTGCACACTGGTCACTGTCCTCATTAACCAATATAAAGTAAAAGGGCAGAAGACACCAGTGCTCCTTGCCTGTGAAATTGGGCTGGGTGAGTACAAAAAGCATCGAAGACTTCACACGGGTGTCAGATTTCTAAGAATGCCACATGCACATTGCATTTGATCTACATCTTTTAAGATAAGTGAAAAACTCACTGAGAATATAATATAAAGCCACACTGGGAGCCCTACGAACACTCAGGGCTCAAAAGCCTGCAAGTAAAGTCATCAAATGTTTCAGAGCACTCTAAATTCTGTCTCCAAGGATTGTAAAGCAGGCTAATGTCTACTGCTAGGAGAAGGTCCAACCAATTCATGTTAGTACTCCTGCCATTGGCTTGGACATAACCTATCAGAATGAGAGCAAATATAGGAATTTTAATAAAGACTAGGGAACTGCTAAACATTCATGAAATGTAAAGGAAATTCATTATTTAGAATGAATAGTAAAGAGTCAAAACCAAATTTAAATTCTAGTCTGAATTAAAACCTTTCTATTATCTGACTCAAAGTGATGCAATTTCAACACCAAGCTGAAATGTAGTACCAGTTAATATGCAGTCCATTTTGAGATCTGCATCTTGTGATCATTTCATACACACCTTACAATGAGATGATTTAGAAGAAGCAATAATCTAAACATACCATCATGATTTTTAAAAATTACAATCTCAATCACTCCATGAATGATCAAACATCAATCTAATATCATTATATATTCATAAAATCATGACATAATCTACTTTCAGCTTTAGAATCGGTATTCAAACAACCATAAAAAGTCACTACCCTACTTAGGAAACATTAAAATATACATCTAACACCACAAATCTGAAGAAGACAAAGCTAAACGATTACCTTATATAACGCTTCTGATCATGCAGTGTTGATGGAGTTTCAAGGAGTTTATCCAACAGAAGTTCCCTTAAAGCTTCTATTCTGGTTTCAACTTCAGCATAATCTAGGGGTGAGGAGAAGAAATAAATCTAATCCGCGTCTTCAGCAGTAGCATGAACTGAAAATTACATTATTTTTCTAGGGCATCAGACACCTTTGGATTTATTATGGAAAAATTTTAAAACATGAACCTGACATTTTCATATACAACAGATATATGAAAAAAGATCATACTTTGAAATCTTTCCAACAGTACATCAGAACCATTCACAGTCCCATTTTTAGTCATTGTAACTCTTTTTTTCTCCCCCCAAAAGTCCGGTCTTGGTAAGTAAATTTGGCTGTGATTTCGTACTTTGAAGAATATACCTTGCTTAGAAGATCTGCTAGAAATATTGTTTAATTGTTCCTATATATACATAACTTTTAGGGATTCAAATCACAGCTCTCTTTAAACTACTATGTGCTTTTTAGCTTATATGTTGAGAAGAAACAGAAGTAATACAATGCATATCTTACATTTTTTGAATACTTGAACCTCTGTCTTTCCAAAGAGCGACTTTGCTTTTTCGTAGTCATTAATAACCACATCATAATCACCCTTGAAAACAACAATAAAAAACAAGTAAGAAGCATTTACATTTGTTAAAAGGCAACAGTAATTTCAGCAGAGAGAGGAGTATTTTTAAAGGTTTATACCTTCTGGATATTTCTTTCTATATTCAAAGGGAGGTTGAAAAGAAATTTAAAACGCTGAAGAACATTGAGTGCATTTCTTGTTGAATCAGCTTTATCCTTGCGGCCCAGCACTTCTTGGAATAAAGTATCCGCTGTGTTACTGGCTCCTATTTTAAAAAGGAAGAATTTAAGGGAAATTAGAGCAAGTGATCGGATTAAATCATATGCAGATTTTCCTCACTTCAATGAATGGCATCATCATCTAAGCTTTTTAGAGAAAACGAATAATTATTGCTAAGTTTTTATTGTTTCTTCTGTTCAACAGTTTTAACATTTTACAACTGATGAAATACTATTTCAGAGGGAACCACTTAGCATTTTAATGTGGTAAGACCCCTGTGCAATTAAAAACAATCACTCTTTCCTATTTCAAATGCTTAACTTTGTTGCAGATATTTTATAGTTTGCTTTGGCTCCAGATCTACATTTTTACAACTAAATTATGCGTCTCAGGATATGGAAAAAGTCACAGAAAGTTTTCTCTATTAGAAAAGTATAATTTCATTATGTTAATTAATGCCACAGTTTCCAGAGTTAGGACTGCAAATTTTGCAAACTTTCTGCATTCTCAAATTAATTCTTAATATGATTACTAATGGTTGATTTTAGTGAATCACTTTTAGAAGTACTGATGATTAAATCACAGACAATGGTGTGACTGAAAAATTAACTGGTTGGTCACTGTAGCAGAGTGAACAATTGTAGTCTTCACAGTGCATTAAAACCCCGTTAAGTTTCATCATATACAGGATCAAGTCTAGGACACTAATTTCACACAATTACATTTCTACATTATTTGTGGGTATTCTTCAATACAGAAATCCTCAGAACCTTTTATAATGAAACTATAATGCATTCTATTTTGTAATAGAGTTTTTCCATACTTCCTGAGAGAGTAACAGTATTTCATTTATATTCGCACGCGATTATTTGCATTTTTCAACTCGTGACTTATTTTTAATTAACCAATAAAAGAAAAAAAGAACTGGAACTGTTTTAGCTTTTTTTGATCATTGCGTGTAAAAGTTTCTACATTATCTGGTCTAGTGACTATAATTTAAGCAAAGATGAAAAAAATTACATCAGTCTCACTGGGTGGCTTGCATGCCATTTTCTCCAGTCAACACTGTGGGTGGCCTGTTCATGTTAAAAGTAGTCTTTGTAAAATAATTGTTATATCTAAATAATGTTTAAACTTCGTTGAAATTTTGAAGCCCTGATGTAAAAAAAATGTTTTGTCAGGACAGCTATTCCTACTATATACCATTTAATATAAAATACTTTAACCCATTATGGAGAAATACACAATGAAAACAGCTAACTGGATATCTAAATACAGATCACTGATAAAGTTTGATTTTATTTTCTCTTGATGCTTTAAAAAAATGTTAACTTTTGAGTTGAGTAAATACATTTGGTTTGTTTGAATTCATATGCTTCTCATGCATTCCAGTAACAGTCAAGAAGAAATGTACTGCATTCGCAAAGTTAAGTTTTATTCACAGAACAATATTTCTTTAATTCTATGCCTTATCGAATGTCGAATTACTTTTTCAAAGGCAATTAGCAACTGCAGCAACTGCACAGTGATTTCCATCTTTAGTTCAAAACTATACATTTATCTGTACCAAATTAATGAAATAAAATCCTCAATTTAGAGAAATGATTTTACTTCTTTTCTGTTTTACTTGGAAAATGAAATTATGTTAAATCAAATGCCTTAATTCAATACTTTGTTCAGAATAGGTTTCTCTTTTAGGACTTAGAAAAACATTGTAAAATCTCTTCCTTTCTCTGCCCTTCCCAAATCCCTTCTACATTAACAATTTATCTGTTCACTAGTAATGAATAATCTAAAAGTAAACTAGGAAGTTCATGGATAAAGAATGACTGATTATACTTTCCAAATAGACAATATACTCTGTGCAAATTAATAAAAAAAAGCTCTTGTTATCCAACAGTTGTCTTACATAGAACCTGTCAAAAACAAGACATAAGAGAATTTGACTGACCTCTAAGAGGCAATTCTTTGTGAAATTAAGTGCAGCCCATAGTATGCTTTTGTGAATATACGTTATGTGAGTTATTTACTAATTATATCTAGCAATCTAGCAGAAACTGCAAGCAGCTACAATCCTACCTACTGAAGCAGATTCTACTTCTACTAACTTTCGACATTTCAATCCAATAATTTGGCACATTCTCTTTGCATGCTTAGGAGGTGTAGAAAGCATCCTTTGTCTTACGAGTTTGAATCAAGCTTTCAACATCAATTGACTTTTCATAGATTGTAGGTGCATATCTTAAATGTAAATTTCAATTGAAGATTTGAAGTCATTTTTGAAAGCAGACCCTGTAACTCAAGGATTACAGCAGCACTTGAAAGCCTGTTCTTTGCAGAGTAGTAACTAAGGACACTTTTGAATGGTCAGACAAGAAACAAAGCTTTGATCCTAAACTACTTTGCATAATATTATTTACTCTCTTTAAATCCTTGTATTCCTACCCCCCTGCCTTCCACCCATCATGACTTGCAAAGTATCAGAAGGAAAAGCAGCCAATTTTTCTTCACAACAGAGCCAAACTTAATAATACTCTGAAGTGGCTGGCAGAAGTTCTTCTACAGATCCAGTTTGTAAAAGACAATCTGCATTATCTGCATATAGATTTCAGCTATCAAGTGGAAAAGTGGTTATATATTATAGATACGTTTATCTCATAATAGTGCATACAAAAATGAGTCATGAACCTTGGAACTGCACTTTTTTGCCTTTTTATGTTATGTAATGTCATGTAATTTTGTCAAAGGAAAAGTGCTCTCCAAAGGATCTGCCCTAAGTGCTTGACATGGCATAAACACATAACTAGGGATAGCACTAGCAATTCCAGCAAATCTTTCTCTCTCCTATCTCGTACGCACAAAAACATTCAGCCTGCATATTATATTTTGTAGATGCAGACACACATTATCTTCTTTATTGCAATTGTGTGTGCATATAGTTGGTTTTGTTGGTGTTTTTTTTTTGGAATAATGTTCAGTCCACATCATTACTGAAAAAAGCTAAAGCTGTCCAAAAAAAAAAAAAAAAGCCTGCTTTATTTGTGCTCCACACAAAAACACACAGAGTCACAGCTTTCTTCATACAAGAGAACAAAAACAGTGAACTTCCATGTCACTTTCTTGATTTCACAAAACAGACTCAGACTGAGTCAGCTATCTGCATGTCAGTTCTGCTTATTGATACTGCACTAAGGGAAACATCCCTTCCTCTGTGAAAAAAATCACAATGAAACAAAGTAAAATTATCTTGGCAGAAGTCCCAGAATTAAAAAAGTTACTTTTTGATCTGCTGAAACACATACCAAACTGCACTGAATTCAAGCCACTTGTCTCAATGCGATC
Source organism: Lagopus muta (assembly GCF_023343835.1). Lineage (NCBI taxonomy): Eukaryota > Metazoa > Chordata > Aves > Galliformes > Phasianidae > Lagopus > Lagopus muta. The sequence continues at coordinate 80,660,920 of NC_064435.1, read as the reverse complement.
TTACAGCTAATACAGAGAAAAGAAAGTACCAAGAGCTTTTCAAAGTTTCTAAAACAAATGCTAGTTCCAAGTAGTCTAAATGATAACACAAAGTGAGAAAGATTCTGTTAACAGATCTTGTTTCTGCAAACAGTTTGTTTTTTTTTCCCTCTTGCTCAAACGTCTTACGATCTCAGTACTTGGCTTAGCTCATCCTTCTACGGCTCCAGCTATGCACAGTATCTCTGCTGTTTTCTTTGTGCGCTTGTAACTGAGATACAACCAAAATTAAAGAAAATGCTCTAGACTTCCTTTATTTTGACCACTGATGGTCATGGCAAAAACTGCCACTTATTCAAAAGGTGTTCCATTGCACCTAGAATAGCTACATCAAACAAGAAACAGCAAGAGAGAATGTACTGTTTTCTACATTCTACCATATTCTGAGGAATATAGTAAAGCTTGTTAGAAAGTCCAACATCCAGAAATAGTTGCTGCTGGAAGGACAAAACTTACTGTTCAGAACATTCTCCAGTTTTTGCGTCATGGATCCTTCTACTTTTTCCGTTCCATCCGCTTCCAGTTTTTGATGGATTGCTGGAATAAAGTGTCTAGTTAAAATGCAGAACATTTTAATAGGTGGGAATACATTACATCAAAGTGACACTTCTAAACATTTTTTAAAATTCAATATAAAGTGTTATTTTTCTTGTTAAACATAAAAAATACAAACGTTTCATGGCAGCAGAGCCTAGTGGAGGACAAGGCTCAGAGCCAGACACTGCAGAATTTTAACCATTACTTTAACACAGATTTACTCCACATTCTTCAACAAATCTCTAATGCTCAAGAAAAAAAGAGGTCAGGGCGGCAAAACAATTGCATTTTGCTATCTCGTTGTATAAGTATTAATCATCTAGTAATCTGGAAAGTAAGCACAATTCAAGCACAAAATAGTTACAGTCTGCAGAGCAAAATATGTATGCTGGTCACAGTGAAAAGGAATTTCCAATAATTAAAGGCTACAAAAAATAGTCACAGGGAATCTGAGTGACCCCAACTCAGACTTTACATATATCATATATAAAGTAATTATTTAAAAATGGTATTTCCCCTTAAAAACTTTAATTTGTTAGACTATGTAAAATCCTCTACCAATCAAAAGCTCCTGTTGCTTTAGAAAAAATTGAGACTACTAAAAAGCCTCCTATCACACTTCCTGCTTGTTCCCAATACAGTAATCTGAAGTTGATCTACCCTTGAAAACAGCGATGTTGGTCACTGTTTTTAAGTGAATAATAATATATTTTAGTTCAGACCACAGACACAGTTTTGAAAATAATCTCTCAGTTGTCTCAGCCTTAGTTTACTTTGCATGGCAAGGTTTCTCAAATGAATTCTGCCACGATGAAACTTCACCAGGATACGCACTCCATGAATATGTCTAATGTACTCCAGCCAATTCCTGCAATTCAACCCACAGGATGAATCCCTACTTATTGGTGGTATGTAGATGCACACCAAAGACAAAGTGAACACACCCTTAGTCAGGCAATCCTATAGCATCAGTCCTGCTGTGAACAGTGAGAGAAGGTGGCTATTCTGAAAGAAGTTAGCTTTTTGAGTCTCCAAAACTTGCTCAAAGGAAGAATTTTCATTTAAAAAGCAAAGGGGAAAAAAGGAAAAGTGACAATTCCAATTATCTTAAACGCTTAAATTTGACTCTTCAAATGGATCATACATATAGGATCTCAATAAGCTTTGCGTTCATGACAATGCAACAGCACTTTCATTTTTGTTATTTAATTCATTAGAGGCAAAAAAATCCAATGATCTAGATTTAGGATCTTAAGACAACACTTCAACAAAATGAACTGAAACTAACAGATCCCTGTACATTTTAAGGAACAACAACAAAAATCTATTCTACAGATTGTGTATCCTTAACATTAGCATATTATTTTATGTATGACATGAACACCACTTACCTATAAGAATATATCCACAATTTTGTAACAAAACCACTAAGGGTTCTAATGATATTATTCCATTTACATGCATAGTTGGGTTTGTGTGCAGCCAATTGTACTCTTTGCCAATAAAAACTGAAAGGCATGTTCATTAGAACAGCAACCACAACATAAGCATATAATTTTTAAGCCAAATGTTGCAAATACTACTGGAACTGTATCAAAGTGTAATGATAGGAAGTTAAATATTTTAAACTCATTCAACAGAACATTTTACTGAAAAATGCCTTCTACTTGGATGTAGATTTAAGAGAAGAAGTTACATATTGTTTCAAGGATTTTTAAAATTAACTACTTTGGAATAATTAATTACGTGGCAGCAACTGCTAACTACAATCTTACTCCTGAAGGGGACACACCTCAAAATGTCCAAGATAAAATGTAACATCTGAAGTGCTATCAAAACCAGCTTTTATTGCAAATGCACACAAAATATTCCTTTAATAAGCAGATCAAGAAGTTTTGAAAGAGAATGAATTACCATGTTACCAATTTAAAAAATGTTAAGATATGAACTGCATGGTTTATTGTTTTTTATTTTACTTTGAAGGAACCTTATTTAGACCTCTGTCATGATCATTCACCAGTTCCTGAAATTTTTAAAGCTCATCTTCTCCAAGCAGTTCTCTTTCACATTCCCCTGAGATGAAAATACATAATAGAAGCACTATTCCCTCTTCTTCCTTTTAAAATGAATTTAACATTTTTCACCATGGTAGCATTTAAAGCCTGTCACTTGGCATGAAGTATTTGAGATTCTTAGCTTCAGAACATTGGTGATGTAAATGTAGGAAAAAGTGTCACATTAAGCCAATTCATATATGTGCTCAGACAGAAAATTACGCCAATAATACAAACAAAAATCAGAGTATAAAGTTTTAGAGAGGTGAAAAGCACTATGGAGTACAGATAAAGGCATATTAACTGGCAGGATAAGCCAAGAGAGTTTTGGAGCACTGTCTAAAATAAGGTACATTTTGAACATACAGAATAAAATGTGTAGAGCTACCTACATTACTCTGTGTGCACAAAAAGGGAATTGCTGCATTCCTTTTATATCTTTAATATATTACTTTCTTCACCTAAGCTATTTTTACACTTTGTATTCAAATTTCACAGTAAGTGCATTCATACGTATGGCAAAGTGAGGTTACAAAAAAAAGTTAAGTTTTCAAAGTGAAAAACAAAGTACATGTTCCTTCTGTGAGAATCAGACAAAACGTCTCTGAGTTAGAAGTTCAGGCAAGCAAAACACTATGCAGTCAAGGAAAATACGCATAGATGTAATCTGATTGGAAGGAACACAGAGATACTCAAAATGTCCTTTTTTTTCTTAGACCACGTCCATGTAGCAGTGGGCTGCTGCTGCCTAGGACAGCCGCCTTCAACACTTGCACCTACATGCTTTGCTGGATCTACCAATCACACGGCTGTAGTGCAGGAAAGATGAGATAATCTGGTGGAAAATTAACTTGGTAAAGAAAGGAGTTTTCTTTATTTATTAGAGAGCTTGCCTAATCCTTGCCTTGGCTGCACTACTGCCATACCAGCAGAGAGGAAGGAGTACAGGGCTGATGGAAAGCCAGCTTATATTTTCCACACTAGCCACTTCAACTGCAGTTTCATTCTGCAGGCAGTGATGAATAGACAGTAAGAAGGGCTCCCTTTGGAGGCCTAAAGAAAGGAGGGTTGGGCAGGATATTTTTCTTGAACTACCAGTTACCCTTGTCTTAGTTGGATTAACAGTAGGAAACCTAGGACAGACTGTTTACCATTACTGATAAATTTTACTGTGAGTAGCACAGAATAAACGAGCACAGGATCTGGTCTAGATGCTTTAACCAGAGCCAGAAAATTAACTGTGTTTTGTATTACCTTTGCCTGAATGTGCTTAAGTTGTTCAGTTAAGTAAGAATATTTAAAGACTTGCAAGCTTCACAGCTACAGCAATATAACTAACTTGTAACAGTGAAGAGACAAGTTTAGAGCTCAAAATCTTCAGCCTATGACTACATTCTTCAAATCGGTTATTTTTTTTTCCCCAAAACATATGCAAAGTTCAGCCTGGCAAATAAATGACAGCACAGGCCTTGCAGTAAAATAAACTAGCAATTAATTTATTGTTGCTTGTGTTGAAAACAATTTTATTTAATCTAAGGAAGGATACAGTTTACTACTTGGCAAATGTAAATCTGTAGCAAATTAAACTACGCTTCCAAGGTTATACAATTTCTGACTCACAAAAGGCATTCTTGATTTACTCATTAGATATTTAAAAAACATACTTTGAGCTAAACACCAAGAGTAGTATTATAAAAACATCTTCAGTCTAACTCATCTCAAAGTGACACACATGCAACTTTTCTACCATTTTCTGATGAAAGGAGGTTATGCATGCACTTAGCATATCTGAAAATCTAACCCTTTTGCACAAAAGTATGGTTAAAGAAGAAAAAGTACCCAAAACGTACCAAAGGTTTTCAGTCAGACACAGAAAGAAAAAAAAAAAAAAAAAAAAAAAAAAAAAAAAAAAAGAAGAAAGAAAAAGAATTGACAGAAAGGAAAGACTGACTCAGTAAAGTAGTTCAAAAGATCTCATGTGGTAACGATAAACAATTTGGCACCAAAGAACAATAATGAAAGGATGAAGAACACATGTTAACATGCTTCCAGCATTCATGGCAATGACTGAACGCCTTCGGTTTGCTTTTTAGAAGGATGTAACAATTTTCTGTAATTTGAACAAAACAGTGTCATTGATGAGGACAGCACCAGTACATAGGATAAAAACTCCTCTGAACAGATTCAACAGGAGTGTATATATGTAGTGCATAATGCAATACTTAAAGATAGCATGTCAGAAGCAGTGATAATACATTAGTTTCTTTAGGTTCACATAATGAAATGTTTGTTATTCTGGCCAATAGCCTGTACTGCTAAGTATAATTTTTTTCAGAGAATTTCCAGATATTTTTGTGAATTATAGGGCAAACTTGGCCTTATTTTGATAAACACTACTAAGCCAAGCCAAAATTACAAAATACTGAAGTAAAGGTAATATTCTCCTTAACTGCATTTTGTATTTTGTTTCTCTAGCATTTACTTTCTCAAGTTTAATTACACAACACAACAAAATTTCAAAAGATTAAAAAAAAACAACCACAAAACTAAGGCACAGAGCCAGGAGGGGAAGTTTTATGCAAATAAGTGACCAAATGTTGTTTAACAACAATGCGAGAGAAAAGTTAACAGACCTCACAGAGGATTATATATAAGCAAGTGTGACATTTTCAGGCAAATACTTCAAAAACAGACCTCAAAACAGGGTTTATTAGCCATCCTTAGATCAACTAAGATTCAAGGACTGGACCCGGGCCCATACCAGGATACTTGACAATTTTAGAGCATGAAAATTGCTATAATCTTCATGTTCCTCTTTTGGAGAGGGTCCAGAGGAAACCAACAAGGATGATTGAAAGGCCTGGAGAACCTCTCCTATGAAGATGGGCTGAAGGAACTGGGCTTGTTCAGCCTGGAAAAGGGAAGTTTGTGAGGAGACCTCACTGAGGCTTTCCAATATTTAATATTTATAAACATGAGGGAAATCAACTTTTTTCATGGGTAGATAGTGATAGGATGAGGAGGAATGGTTTTAAACTAAAGGAAGGTAGATTTAGATTAGACATCAGGGGGAAGTTCTTCCCAGAGAGTGGTGAGGTGCTGGCACAAGCTGCCTGTCCTCTTCAGTACCTTTATTGATGACCTGGATGAGGGCACTCAGTGCATCCTCAGTAAGTTTGTGGATGATACCAAGTTGGCTGGAAGTGTCGATCTGCCTGGGGGCAGCAAGGCCCTACAGAAAGATCTGGACAGGCTGGAGAGCTGGGCTGAAGCTATTGGGATGAGTGTCAACAAGGACAAATGCTGGGTCCTGCACTTTGGCCGCAACAACCCCAGGCAACAACCCCAGATTCACAGAACACAACAGACAGCTAAAAGCTGTCATGACTTCATTTGGAGAAATTCTGCTAGTAGTTACTGTTACCAGCTTACATCTCTAAAAGTATGAGCATTTACCATAAAAACAGGTACAGGCTTGTGCAACAGAAACTTTCTGTGGACAGAGACTATTCCTATTTTTCACTTGTTCTAATCATGCTACCTTCTTGCTTGAGACACTGAAAAAAATTGTTAGAAAATGCTGTGCTAGAACCTTACTTTTTATGAAGATTATGTTAATAGAAGAATTCGTCTTCTGCAGAAGTTCACTGTAGGTATTGTATAAAGAGAAAGCACCCATTTGACACTAAACTACCTATCACCATTTACTTGTTTGACAGGAAAACCTTTATCAGGTCATCTTTATCTCAGTAGGCATTGTTCACTGCAAGCTCATGTTTTCCTTGCTATGTTTAGCACTGCAGTAGTAAGTTTTCAAGAAAGAAACTGTAATGAGAAACAACTCATTTTCCCATTGTGCCTAGCTGATCAATAATTCCCATAAACACGAATACAAAATATATGGTAATGAGAGTGCAATTGCTTCTTATTCAGCATACATATAATGTGGCACAAATACCTTAAGCCTTCAGACATGAGCACCCCTTGGAAAACTACATGGTGAACTCCTGAGCATATCAGCTATTGTTTCATGGCTACTCAGAGGCAGGATCTTAATTCTTAAATCATGTAAGCTGCATCTACTGTTGAACACATGCACACACATGAACTGTAACTCCGAGGTGGCTGATGTGCTGTCAGATATACGGCATACACACAGTATCCAAGCTTATCACAGGCTGCTTGTTTCCACAGCCCCACTCTTTCCTGTTCTCTACAAATTTCCATATTGAAAATTACCAGGAATAATTGTTCTTACTCTATGAAACCTGTATTCCATTGCTTGAAGCAGGAGGGAGACGATAACATAAACAGCAATGCCACACTAAAAACACTGAACACAGACATATTCTAGCTTTTTAAATTCAGCTGTATGACTCGGGTGCTAATCATATGTTTGAATTTGGTTTAATCAAATGCTTATGTCTAAAGAAATACTGAATTTAAAGCTCAAATTCGTTGTAGATATCCACACTTTGAAGAGCACACTGCATTGTCTTTATATGCCAATATGAATGTCATACTGGCATGTTTCTACGGAATTGGGCAATTAAAGTGGCCATTATTTGTTTATTTATTTATTTTTTACTGTCACTAAAATAAAAAGAAGCACTGCAGCCTAAGGTTTCTAAAGCCCTTTTGGAGAAGTACATTCAAAGTAAATCCATTTTCTAGCTTTCCAGAGGATTCCAGAGGATTCATAAGCAAACTGGAACACAATTTGCTTATGGCAGTAAAACACTATGTCTCTACGAGGATATAAACAGTAGCGCTTTTAGGAACGCTGCTTTCTAGGCTGCAATTAGAATTACGGGAAATAAATCAGCTGAACTCTGTGATGCTGACAAGTGGGTCAAGCTGAGGTGCCCAGTCCCCTTCAGCTCAGCTTACAGCTCCCTTCAGCTGACGAAACAAACTTCCTGTTGAACATCTCTGCTGCGACACAATCACTGTCAAACTGTCAGCTAAGCTAGCAGACAGTGAGACATGAGGATCTGATAAGGCAATTCTATTTTCCAAGAAATTAAACCAAACAAACAAGGGTTCTGGCCTATTCAACCGCTTATTTTCTTAACAAACCCTTTCTTACACGAGTTCTTATATTTGCTTTGTTCACAGTGTATGAGTTAAAAAAACACATACAAACAGATGTGCAAATAGATGAATATGAAACCGTAAAACGAGTGAGCTCCCTACAAAAAGTAACATCCTATACCACAAAGCAGAGAGAATGAAGAGAAATAACAACACACTGACTCTCTGCTACACAACAAAATCCCACAGAGAAATGGAACTGGTCTACAGTTTATAAGGCATAGTCATTGGGAAAGAATCATTCTAGGGTATCTGGAGAGGAAAACTGAATGCCTAAATTCTTCCCCATCAACATGTTCTCTTCAGAGAACATGTAATATCTTCCCAAAGAAATTGAATAATTACAATTAAAAAAAGATAAAACAACAACTGAAATCGAATCCCAGGCAGTTCAGGGCATTTAAACTTCACTGGAAAACTGACAGAATGGTCTTCCCTTCAGACACTTTCCATCTGCAACAGTTCTATGCTCATGCAACAATGAAAGTTCATCGAATGGAGGCTGCGTTCCTAGCAGCTTGTGACAAAGTCAGCTTACAGTTTTCAAACAAACTAATATTGATGCAGCTTTATGCAGATACAAATTCTAGGGGCATTTTTCTAAATTACAAAATAAAACAAATTCACTCTTGTGTGTGAACAGAAAAATGGCATGATATTATCTTGTACAAATACTGTGTAGTCAGAATATACTGGAACTTTTAATTAATTACTCTTTTGCTAAAGAGCTTGAATTCAATAGTTACTTGCCTAGAAGGTATCTTGTTTGCTCTTCTTTTGATTTTGTTTGTTTTTAATTTTGCATCTGACCTATTCCTCCAGAAACAATTTTAGTAATGCTCATCCTGAATTCTTTGCACTTTTTCTTTGAGGAAAATGTAGTAACAAAACACTTTGGAGAAAAGCCATGACATCTGGCATGAAAGCTGGGTGATGGTGTCAAAGATTTCCATTTTTCTTGCTGCTACTGGAACACTCTTGACATCCAAATTAGCTGTTGCTTTTAACAATAGAGCTCTCTCAAAAGATGTAATTTTTTTTCCAGTTAAATTCCCTCAATAACATTCTGCATGTGGGGGAAGAAAGGGCAAACAAGTAGTTCTGAACTAGAAACCTGAAATTCAAATGCAATAAGCTTATTTAGACTGAAAAGAATCCAAAACACTTCTTCATTTGCCAATTAATAGGAAATCTCAAAAGAAAAATGCATGTTAAAATACCAGAGAAGACAGTTGTGACCTTCAATGCATTCTCATGAACAATTTAGTCTCAGAAGTTAACAACTAAAGACTGCATTGGTTTTTATATTCCTTGAATTCCAGTGTTATAGCTTTGAATGTGTAACATATTAAGATCTGAAGTCCCCAAATTTCTTTTACAACGTCAAAGTCATTCTCTTTCTTTCTTAGTACTATTTTAATTCAACATTTACAACAACTCAGGATACACGTCTGCTTCCTTTTGAATATGTAAGGGGGATCACTACGAGGAAGACCAAACAAGACACTGGTTACAGATGAAAAGTGGCACCAACCATGAATCATCCCAAATTTTTAAGTTCATAATTCATTTGAAGGACTACATGGATAAACTCTAATTTTAGGTAAAATAAACATGGATAAGAGACGCCAAACACTATAACATCTATCAAAATTTAAAATTCAAGACAGAGCATTTAGTGAAACAAATAAGTTTGCTTTCTCTATTATTTCATTAGTTTTTTTTTTTTTTTTTTTTTTTTTGCATTCCAAACAGCTGCTTGGCCTCTCTATTTATCAGTCAAGCAGTTTACAAAGACAAGAAGCCTCTATTTTAATAGACGGGACAAAAAAAAAATTGTGTCCTTTCTAGAAAAGCCACAATATTTATGATTTGCATTAACTTTCTCTAAATGCTACTAAGCCTTCACTAGTCTAAAAAATAATCTTAGAAAATAACACATATTCACCAGCACTGCTTTTTTTCCATACCAGTAACTATTGGGAAATAAAACTAATTCGGTACCCTCAGGAGTATTTAATAGATTTGGATGTGAGAAACAAATCACATTTTAATGTTGAGGATAACTTAGGATTTTTTACTATTACAAAAAAGTAGCACTTTGGGCTTCCAAGATACTGAAGAAATCCCCTTAAAAATAGCCTAATATCAGTTTGAATTCTTAGCATTTAATAAAAAATTGGTTAAAAACAGAGTTAAAAAATGCCACAAACACATTCTTCCTCATGTCTTCTCATATGATTACCACCTTTACTATTTCTACCAAAACCTTCAATTCTTCTCTTCTGTTACTGAAGTCTTCTCTAAATTTAGGCCACGATTTTCAAAGCTGACCTATATTAGGCCAGTTTTGGATGGGGTAACAGAGATATTAAGAAGTTAAGATCTGTTGTGAAAAGAGTTGTCGGATTTCTTAAAATGAGATCTTTCCTACCAAAGCATGCACATCTGCACCTGTGGAAAATAAGTTATTATCTAAGAATGACTAAATTAGGTGGATAGACAAAAGCTATCGGCCACTTGGGAAAATACTGTCATCTGAAGGGCAGATGACATATATATTAAATGACATATATATTAAAACCGCAGGTTTTAATCTTGGGCAGGACTATGAGTGGAGCATCAAGTGAAACAGCACTTCTTTCCCTTCTCTCTGAGACACAGAATTGGCTATCAGACGGTTAGTGAGTGGCCTCTAAGTAGGTCAACAGAAAAGCAGTATTTATCCAAACCAGTATTCTGAAAACCAACAGAAGTGCTAGCTTGAGTGAAGCTATGAAGAGATGGATACAAGTTTACTTAGTCTGTGGTACCCATAATACAGGATCAAAAACGGAAATCCTTCAATATACAAGGGCTGCTCTGAAAGTAATGCCTCCTAGTTTATGATGCTGGCCCAAAATATCAGTGGTGGATGCTGATGACACGGCAATACACGCTGAACCTTCTCACTGACGCTCCATTTCATTTTATTGCCGTGTGACAGATGACGGCAGAGGGGCAATCTGACAAAACAGTGCAACACAGAAGTTCATATGAAGCAAAGATATGAATTCCTCCATGTGGAAAAAGTGGCACCCATTGACATTTGTTGACTCTTGCTGAATATTTATGCAGAACATCAGATGTCAACACAGTGAGGCGGCAGGCTGTGTGTTTCAGCAGTGGTGACAGCATCAGTAGGTCACCTCCACCGGAGAAAATTTTTTATGAGCACAGCATGCAGACTTTTATACATCGCCGGCACAAATGCATAGCTAATGGTGGTGACTACATTGAAAAACAGTGTTTTGTAGATGAGAATTTGCTTGATCAAACAATGCCATTCTTTTTGTACCAGATTCCGTGGAAATAAGTAGAAGGCATTACTTTTAGAGCAACCTATGAATAATAGTTATACTATACACGTGTGCTGCATTGTAGTAAACGTCAAAGCTATTGGAAATAGCCCACTAGAGTCACATTCTTAGCCAGCACAGTCCTTGTCAGCAGGTATTGTAGTCCTATCTAGTTACGCTTTTACCTGAGAGACATTTTATGTCTCAGGCTAATGTGGATGTATTTACACATATAGACATAAATACATGTACACACACACACAACTATGTATACAGAGAAAGACAACTGATGTAATCTCCTTAGTGTGCCATTTTTCCTGTGGTAAACAGAATCTAAAGGTGGAAAAATTTCCTAAATCTGTGGGTACTAAATTTTCATATAAATAATACAGTCTGATTATGGGATAAGGCATCATGGAATAGAAGCTTTTACGTTGCTGTAGTCTGTAAAACATATAACATCTCTTGTTCCACATTTCCTCACTTTTTTGCATTTGTGGGATATAGTTTCAAAAAACATCTTCAATTCCTGTCATACTTTTGGTGCCATCATTTGCAAATATACCCTAGCAATGAGCTAGCCTGTCTCAACTTGTGATCAAAGTAACACAGAGATCAGACTTGTATGCTTCCAGAAAAGACTGCAAAGAACAGTGTTTTTAATATTAAATTCAACCACACATGCAGATACAAACTTTTCATTTATACCATATTTACTAAGTAAAATTTACCTGACAGAGCATCTTGTGCTTCAAAAAATGTACTGAGACCTCCTTTCACATAAGCCAGACTCCCCTCATTTTTCTTATTGGCTTGTTTCTTCAAGTTCACAACAGCCATTTTGAGCTGATCAAAACTGAAAAGAAAAACCAAAACGCATCATGGCATTCAAACAACAAAGAAGGTCATCTAATGAATAAATAGAACAAGTTACTTGGAAAATAAAGATAGCTATTGCTGCATAAACTGCTAAAGAGAGCAATTACTAACTAGTTTGATTCATGATAATCACTATTTACTCTTAGTCTGAAACACCGTGGATTATTTTTTTTAGTTTAGTTTTTAATTTTTAAACTTAAATGGAAGATTCCAATTGCATGCGATAAAATTCAATTTTTATGGCACAAACTAGTTAGGAAATTTCTTCTAAGTACGTATTGCTGCTCTTAGCTAACTGCCTTTATTGCATGAAATAGGAGATAGTAAATCACTTAGTACACTATACTGACTACTGCAATATTAGAAGTTTCTTTAATATTGACATTTGTTTAAGTACAGATTAGTCCACAAAACGTTTACATTTTCTGAATTGCTTTAATATTTTTATGCTAATTTGCAAATATAGCTCAGAATTGAAGATAATACTGGTGCAAACATATAGAAAAACTGAATGGATTCCTGCGTCATGAAATCAAGTGTTTTTGTCGAGGCCCACTGATTTTTTTTTTTTTTTTTTTTTTGAGGAGGCTTGAAAGTACAATACTACTATTCAACTTATTATTTATGTAACAGGTTTCTTTTTGCCTTAGTTTCCTAATATTTCTAGACTATTTCCAGTTCATATTTGATTTCACGTTTTTATAATTCACAAGTAGCTGCAGTAGCATGGAATCATTGGATGGCGTGGGTTGCAAGGGACCTCTATGATCATCTAGGCTCAACCCTTTTGCCATGGGCAGGGTTGCCAACCACTAGATCAGGCTGCCCAGGAGCCTCTTAAGTCTGTTGTTGAACACTTCCAAGTATGGTGCATCCATAACTTCCCCAGACAGCCTGTGCCAGTGCCTTCCCAACCTCTGAGTGAAGAATTTTTTCTCATTAGTTACGTTCCTAGATTCATTATAAAAGCACAGTGACAAAGAAGATCAGAAATGCAAACACATGATTTTCACCTTTAAAAAGCCTTTTATCCTACCTGCAGGACAAACCCATCTCCCTAATACAAAAAAAATTCAAATGTAGTAACTACACCATACATCTGGGTGCAGAGGAAAACAATGAAATAAGGAAATTAAGATATACAGCAATTCCACCAATAGCCTTTGTCCATTTGAACTGTGGTAGAAGATATGGTAACATAAAAACAAAACAAAACTTTAGATCAGGCAGTAAGAAGGCTATCACCACCTGCAGAAGGATAAAAAAACAACACTGGTGCACTTTACTTTTTGTACCAGCAATGTCACAACATTTTTGCTTTATTTCCTGTTTCCATCTGCTGGTCAGAAAGTACATTACTCAATGACTGGATTAGTCTACCTGGGCATGCAAGAAGTACTTACCACCAGCTTTTTCAAACTAACAAAAATCTGTACGGAATCCTTTTTAAGCACTGTTTTATATTATCTGATGATCTAATTGTATGTCTAAATAGTTTATTTATATTTGTCAGGCTGTTGCTGGGAAAAAAAAAAAAAGAAAAAAAAAAGATGCTATTTTGATTACTTAAAAAGAATTTCCTTAAAGGAAAAAACATACATAAGCTAACCAAAACATCGGTGCACCACACATTTAGCCCTTCCAACACCTGAGGTTACACAGAGGACAAGAACTAAATCTTTCCTCTGTATTTCCTGTACAGCAGCACAAATTATACATGGCAGATAATTCAAATTAATAGCAACAGAATATTTCTAAAATTAGACACTCTGAAGTGGGAAAAAAAATTGTTTCTTAAAGATACAGTTAGACTCAAAACATGGTTAGATTTATCCTATCTTTTGAATCATTCTTCTGTTTAATGTTTCCAAACTTTCTGAATTTTCAATACTAAAATTTTAAGTTTTCTAAAACAATATGAATCTTATTATTTTACTAGACTGAGGTGACCATGACTTAAAAGCTGTTGATATTCAAAGACAAACTGAATGGTGTTTCCCCCTCCCCCCCCCAAGTAAGATTAAAAATTTATGCAGATATTTGAAAACAAAAAAACAAACAAAAAACAACCAAACAACATTGAAATATTTCTTAATAGGAAGCTTCATGTTAAGATGACAATGGACTTTTTGGTGTAGTATGGGGTAAAATGGGACCAGACAAGGTAATATCAATTAATAGTACTGACCATTAGCAAAATCAGTGTTTTTGCTGACACCTTCTCTTATTAGAGATATACCCATTACATTATACTGCTGTTTATATGCTACGGTAATAAGAATCAATTTATTTTTTTTAATGAGCATCCTTAAATGTAGCTTAATCATCTATGACATGCACAGGTCAAATCAGATCTCAGCTTCCAGTGGCGGTGATTCCACAGCTTTCAAAGTTTCATGCTTGTAGGGTTTAAGCCATCTACTATTGGTTTGAATCTTCATCTAACCTTACTGTTTTATTCTTAGTAAACCAGGAACAACTGCTATCTACCCTTGAACTGTCTATGTCTTTCAGAACAGCATTTCATAGTAATTTTATTTACTTCCTAAGAGCACTTAATTCATTCACACTATATATGCAAATATTTACATAATTCTGTTCATGTGGATCAGCTACCACCCTTCCTGAAGCAGAGGTCAAAATTAGGCAGAACAATTTAATTGACACTTAAAACAATGCCAGTGAGACTATTTATCCTCATACCTTATAAAACACAGTCTTGCTGACACACTTCAGAGGATGTTTTTTTACTGGACTGCTAACTAGTATTTATGGCATGTTTCAAACACCAGGTCATTGTACTACCATCACCTAACTCTGGGTCATTCCCATAGTTTTCCACAAAGACTGCTTTGCATCCCACCACGCTGCCCTTCCAGGAAATATCATGGAGGTTAAAATCTTCTACAAGAAGCAGGGCGAGCTCTATGGAGAGAGAGTATCTCAAGTCAATTAAACATTATTTTGTTTACTCCTTCATCTTACTGTAATGTCACCTTTCCTGGTCTCTTCAGCCAGCACTCAACCATCCTGCTACCCATTCCGCTAAGAAAGAATATTTTCAAGTTGCTCATTCACAAAGGTCAAGTCCTTGTCATTTTCTCCCCAGGCATCTTCCCCAGAAAGCCTGTTTGTATCCGTCACAGAACCCCAGGGTTACTCTATTTTACTCCAGTAATGCTCTTGTCTAAATCTATGTGTGGAGCTAGAGCTCCCCTATTTGTTTCCCAGATTGTAAACATGTAAAGTCACTTGAAGCTGGGCACTTTCAGTTGGTTTTGACTTTCTCAGCAGCTCTCTCAGTTCCATCACAGGGCCATACACGCACCACTCTGATCTCTGTACCTTCAGTTATCTGCAAGCTGCTATCACAATTCCCTGACATTTCTAATTTGAAGGTTTTGTCACAAACTGCAAACCCACTGGCAAAAAACGTTTCCCTTTCATTATTTCAGATGAATCACATTTCTCATTGACCGTCCTTATTCATCAATAGAAAGTTCATGGCTATAGAAGTAACAGAAGTGAAAATGCCACCTCTGAAACTAGTTCTACAACCAGCTGTGAACCTACAGTATGCTTCCACTACTACTATCTTTCTACGCTTCACCTGTAAATCAAAGAAACTACCTGGGCCCCCACGTTCTTCATCTTTGTACCCAGAGCTTTGCAATCACTTTGTCCTACATCTCTCTTGGCAGACTTAGGGCTACCCACATAAGTGAGCAACAGAAGGGCAAAGCTTACAGCAAACTTCTTAAAAACACATCAAAAGTTGATTGTTCTTTCTTACTGTATTGTCTTCTCAGCTTTATAAAAACCTGAAAGCCATTTTGTTGTGTTACACACAATTAAATCACCCTACTGTTACTTATTTCAAAAGATGCCATCTTTGTGTGTATATTAGGTAACAATGACCTCTCATTGTTTTGACTCCTTTATCTACCATAAATTAAGAGTAAATTAAATTATTTCCCAAGTAAATCAATGGAGATATTTTTGAGCTCGTAGAACAAACCAAAACACAGTCCTTCCCCCTTGCAAAAACAAAACAAAACACCAAAGCACCTGATCTTATAATTACACAATGAAATAAATTTGCAACATGGTACTTTCCTTCAGACTCTGATCAGAATACTCAATGGAAAGCAAAATTCATCCTCCACTAAAAATGGCTTCAAGAATTATCTGAACACCAGCAAACAGAAGTTTCATAACTCACACATGCAGACATATACGTGTAAGGTATCTGTGTAAGCACACATTACTGTGTACGAGATACAATAATGAAGAATTGTCAAGATTTTTAAGACTTACACCCAAAATTTACTCAGTGGTCCATCTTCTTCCTACTGCAGCATTTCCCATAGGAATTAACTTAAAGCTGATGGATATCACTAACAGTTTTACTCTTAGTGAGCCTCTAGTCACAAGTTAGCATCTGGAATTTCCACTCAAATCCATGTTACTTAATTTCTTTGTTCATAAAGGTATTCAAATCTGAAGCAAGGCAACTGCCATCTCATACAGAAAAAAAATTAGGCCACAAATCAAGTCTGGTTAAAACTGATATTCCATTGTATATTTATATATTTATATATTATATTCCATTGATATTTATATTTATTATTTATATTGATATATATTTGATATTTATTTATATATTTATATATTATATTCCATTGATATTCCACACATTGAGCAAGCAGTCCTTGTTGATTCCAGTCTAAAGCCAAACAGAAATATCACAGACAGCAGAGATTACAGGTATGTTACTTTAATGTCAATCACCAATGGCACATCTACTATACAAGAAAATCTATTCGATGTTATTAAAGCAATTATTCATACAGTAGCAACAAACCTTGTTGTTGAATGGTTCTCAATCAGGTACCATGCAGCAGAGAAGTTTTCACTAGTGAAATCAGCACTCATCCCAGGGAACAGCATCTCTAAATCTTTTTGAGGAAATCTGCCTCTGAAAAATGAATACTCATTACTTCAGTAAGAGACATTATGATGAATTGTTTACAGTTTAAAAAGTTGCATAAAACAGCAGCTCAAATTCCAACAAAATGTAAATACAAACTTGCAATTCACTATTAAAAATAAATCTGGTATTTCAGACACAGTATGACTGGGAAAGAAAAGATTAAAATCTAAAGTAAGTAAAACCTCTTCTATCATTTTGATTTTATCACTATGCATACGAAAGAAAGCACTGTATGCAAAATATTTTTAAAAAGAAAGAACTGCTACATTCAGAAAACAGGACAAACTCACTATGATACTACTGATATCCAAGCAAGAGACCATTAATGCTGAATATATTTTAAGTCAACTCTACCCTTTAAAAAGGGAAATATCTTTTGCAAGTAGAGTAAATCAGAATATTCTCTATAATCTATGAACTAGTTTCTATCCAACATGACAGGACATCATCAGGTTTACTGCTTGTAAGTGATCTTGCATCATCCCTGTCTAGAGGCCAACCAATTTGCAGCAGGAGTCTATTTGTTTTTAGTCAGTCTTACCATGCAGAGAGCCAACTGCTTGTGAAAGCCGAATTCTGCAATGTCAGTTTTCAAATTACAAGCAGTTTTGAAGATACTCACATAGCAAATGTAATTCATTTGTTTTAAGTCAGTAGAATAAAAAAAAAGTTAAATCACTTGTGATGAAAACACAACAATATTTTTCTCAGTCCAGACATACACATAACACTTGGCCCAGCAAGTGTAATTAATTCACCAAGTTTATTAATTCCACTAAGCACACTTAATATATCACCAAATGCACTTACCACTCTGTTCTTTACCACCAGTTATATCCAATTTTCAGAAACTAATTTTGCCAAAGTAGCTTAAAGCTTTGTTATTTCATTTTCAGATGAGGAAGTCAATAAAGTTCCTCTCTGATGTTCACAAGCTAGGTGAATTCTGCTATACAAAGTACTTTAGACATAGAATCACAGAATCATAGAATCACCAAGGTTGGAAAAGACCTAAAAGATCACCCAGTCCAACCGTTCACCTATTCCCAATAGCTCCTACTAAACCATGTCCCTCAACACAACATCCAGCCTTTCCTTGAACACCCCCAGGCTCTGTGATTCCACCACCTCCCTGGGCAGTCCATTCCAGTGCCTGACCACCCTTTCTGAAAAGTAATACTTCCTCATGTCCAGCCTGAATCTCCCCTGCCGTAGCTTGAAACCATTCCCCCTGGTCCTATCACTAATGACACGAGAGAAGAGGCCGACCCCCAGCTCACTACAACCTCCCTTCAGGAAGTTACAGAGAGCAATGAGGTCTACCCTGAGCCTCCTCTTCTCCAGGCTGAACATTCCCAGCTCCTTCAGCCTCTCCTCATATGGCCTGTGTTCCAGACCCCTCACCAGCTTTGTTGCCCTCCTTTGAACACGTTCCAGGGCCTCAATATCTTCCTTGCAGTGAGGGGCCCAAAACTGGACACAGTACTCAAGGTGTGGCCTGACGAGTGCTGAATATAGGGGAACAATCACCTCTCTGCTCCTGCTTGCAACGCTGTTTCTGATGCAAGCCAGGATGCCATTGGCCTTCTTGGCCACCTGGGCACACTGTCAAACACACTACCAAACCTGGGGGATGGGAGTCAATCCAGAATCTGGTATTGGAAATTACATTAAAAGTGTACAAGAAACTACCTGAATGGGCTGCAAAGTGATGATTTGTTAGAAAGCTATTTCTGTCTGTAGCCAAAACGTATATCAAGATGGCTGAAGTTGCTTTTAATACAGAAGACAACATAAAAAACAAACAAAAAAACTGCCAACAATTTAAATTAAGAAAATCTAAAGGCAAGCATGTTAAGTACAATTATACAAAAATAAAATTTGTTTTCTCCAAATTTCTATTCATATCTAACTGGTTACTAGCACACGCAGGTTCAAACAAGCACATACATAATGACCAGTACAGAAGTCATTCATCAGTAGCACCTGATTAGAACAAGGGTATGAAACAACACTTTTTCAAAATGAGAAGAATGTATCAAAGGAAATGCAAGGAAAAGTGATGAGAGATACAAGAAGTAGAGAAATAGGGAAAACATTGTGAGAAACAAACACAGCAGTTAACAACAAAGATCCCAACATTTCTATGAGCTCAATGAAAATAATGCAATAATGCAATATAAAAAATAATAATTAGTAGAGATTCAAGATTATCCCATGACCTTTAATTTCACAAATGCCTGTTATGTTCCTTGAAACATACTTGAAGGCAATATCTTATTTTTCAAAGTACTCAAAAGAACAGAAGAATTTACAGGACAGGATTTCATATGTGATGACACGTGTCATCCATGTCCAAAAATCCTTTCACATTAAATGCATATGTGATTGCACCTTTCTGGTATGATTTTTTAATGCTAAAAGAAAATCAAAACAATAACAACAAAAAGCACTTTTGGTTACCTTGAATGAGACTATGAACTTTTTATAAACAATATATTAGTGCAGGTAACACAATATAGAAGCATAATTTTGTTCTTATTTTTCAGAACTTCAATATATTTCCTCAGAAGCCAACAGAAACAGATACAACACAGAAGGTATATACACTCAACAAATATACCATCACTAAACACTACTATTGCTACAAAACTCCAAGATATCCGCATGACAGTTTAAGCTTATGTATAAGTTATGTAATTCATAGAAAAAATATAAATACACTGAGATAAAGACCAATTATTTAGCTAGGGATGTAATAAATTCCTGCAAATGAGTTTTGCCCACAGACTGTGTGACAGAAACAAAGTTTTTTTCAGTTCAGTGTTTGACTGCATTGAAAAGTTATTGGAAGCTTTTTTCCAGCAGATGTATTCCTGTAGAGCCATAAATTAGCAATGAGTTTATGGCTGCTTTTATCTATGCGGACATTTTTTAGAGACAGTCACAACAGAGTAGAAACATGAACGTGTATGTGTGTGGTAGGTTAACTGTATGTTATACTCTATGGTGTAGTACTCTTATTTTTAATCATAAATTCTACCAGTAGTTTTTCCACTAACAGATATGGGTAGTTTGAACTGACTTGGTGCAGCTGTCTTTGCAACAAGCTGCTCACTAAGAAGTTCAATCTGAAAGTGATTGAACTCAATCTCTCCAACTTTCTCAAAAGTCTGGCCAGATGGGCCTAAAAAGAGATTGACTACACAGACAAAAGTTTGTTTCATTAACTTCCATTAGTAAATTAAATAAATAAGTCCTTAGACATTGTTCTCATGAAAACTTGCTTACCATTCACTTATAAACAAGCACATACGCGACTTGAGAAGTATTTCTGTTTTACTCATTTTGACATCATAGGCTGAGCATGAACTAGTAGGAAAAGTTGAGATCACGCTAGCACACAGTGAGACTGTCCAATGCTCTTCTGCTGAATTGCTAGTTCTAGAGAAGTCAATTCAGGAAGCAACAACTCTTAATACTTCATCACTGATTAAAAAGCAATCACTGCAAAAGGAGCTGGCAACCAAAAAGGAACCCAGAAAGAATTTAAAGAAAAGAAGTGGTAAGTTTAATGTATGTGAAGATTCTGCTGAAAGTGTGAAGTTAGAGAAATGCATAAAAGTGCATTTATATGCTTTCTGCTAGGCAGGCTATTTTACTCACTGCAAAACCAGACCTTGTACTAAAGCTCTGGCTAACATTTTAAAGTAGTCTTATTCATTCCTCAGAACTATCAGGCCGTAACTTAAAAGACAAAGGAATTAAAGTTTTACATACTGTTTATGTTCATGAGATAACCATAATAAAAAGAAATTTGGTTTCAGGCCGCTGTATACTTTCACGTTCCTCAAACATATTTTGACTACTTCTAATACAGTCATGCAGAACTCCAATTGCTTCCACGTAAAGGGCATACAAATCTGCTTTGGATTCAAAATGCATTGGGTATAATCAATTCCCTTCGGTTACATCTGCCCAGCAATACAAGTTAATCCCTACATCATCCCAAACTTAGATTCAGTATAGTCCTTAAAAATTCTACAGAACTTGCACATATACAGAGCACTTATATTCTCTGGAGGTTTCAGATCAGCTGTGATCTCCACAGGTAAATCACAGCCCTCAGCCAATCACAATTTAGTATTACAGAAAATTCTTGAGTCATGGGAACAGAAAGCAATGGATACAAAAAAAACCCAAACAAAACAACAACAGGGCTCTTGACTATGAATGCAACACTAAGTTGTAACTTCTGTAAAGATTACACTGCTCCCAGTCTCGGTGTGTGTTTTCCAGCATACATGACAATGTACAGCAATTAAAAGCCAGTCCAAAAACAGAACACAACGACCAAAAGGTAACTTGAACCTCAATTCCACAGGAGCCTATAGGTCAAAAGAAGCAACTTTAAATAAACACAGATCCTGAATAGCAACAGTGTAAACAGGTCAACCCAGAGCTACTCTACACTCCCTCTCTGTCTGGTACCAGAGTCCTAGAAGCAGGCTTTGTACCAGCTGTACTGTGTTAATCCTGCACGCAAGAAGACCAGCATAAGGGACACTGGAGTAGACTAAACAAGACAAATCAAAAGGTACTAACAAAGATCCCTCCAACAGCAAAGACACACACTCTGACAATTACTGTCTAATAGTTCTGGGTTTATCAGAAATATGGCAACAAATGACAACCATATCTGAAAATGGCAGAATGTGGTAAAACTTGTTAAGAGATTAATACGCAGATACCTGAAATTGATCATCAGCCTTACAAGAAGAAAACACTGCTATTATTTTTAGCAACATAAAAATACGACACACGTTCTGCATCTCTCTCCTACAGGTTTTTTTAGATACCACTGTGATGAAAGTTTCCACAAGCCTATCATACCCAAGAATGAAGTTTCATACAAGTCATTTAAAAATAAACACGTTACCACAGGCTCCAGAAAGCCTCTTCCCATCTCACAGCAGCAAAATGATGTTTGCCATTAGATGGCAGCGTAAGATCATCTCTTCCCTCTGCCAGATGAAGTGTTTTGGAAGCTGGCGTGGGAAGAGGGAAGCATCTGTATTGAGTGGGTGGATACAGAAGTATGTGGAATGTACTTAACATGTCAGCATTTGCTTTCATGTAGGAGATGTATCCACCATAATGACCTCTGCTACATGCAAAACAACAAACAATACTTAAAATTTTTCAAACTACTGCAGTTACTGCTTTGTGGAGAGGAGGTCTAGCAGTGTGGAGAGAAGGCAGGGAATATCTCACGTAAAGGACTTATGTGAGAGGGTAGAAATGTATGCAACACAACTGAGAAAGCAGTTCATTCACAAATCTTAGGCAAACTTACATTTTTCATCATCTGATTTTACTCAGAGCTCTTATGAAACATGTCACACAAATTTTCTTTCCCAGAACTGTTCAAAATTTAGGACACAGTCTACCGCTCCGTTCTTGTAAGTATTTCAAAGGGTGAGAACCAGTCCAAGTACTGCAACATCACTGTTACTGTTAGTACTGTTAGTACTTCCATGCCAACTTTCCACACTTCTCAGATTGAGGTCACTACACCGAATACTCTTTCTCTTCCTGAAAGCTATTTAAGTCTCTTGTAAAGACTTCTGGCTACATCTCTGTAACACCACAGCCAGGAATAATACTTGGGGCGGAGAGTGGCACAGACTTGCTTTGCACTTAAAGCCAGATGATGATAGAAAACTAAGGCTGTAAGTCCTTATGGCATCCGGAAAACTATAAACTAGAACTCACATGTTAAACGTTTTAAATATCTGCTTTATAATGTGAACGAAGTACTCGATAGCAAGCAAGCAACGTGCATTAAATGATAGTGCTGTAACAAAACTTCATCGAATTTACAAAACAACTCTTAGAACTAAGCACAGTCTATATTAAAATAAAATAACCTCAAAGGACAGGTGATCTACATCTTTCCGAACTGCCTTTTCTGAACCATTTGCTGATGACTGACAACCACCTTCTGCAAGGAGAACTCCTCTCTCTCTACTTGCAGGCTACCCTCTTCCTGCCATTTCTTCAATGTGCTTCTCTCAGCTCAATCCTCATTTTCTCACTCTGTTTTTCTCTTTTGTCCCTTCTCTAAAAGGCTTTTTTGTTTGTTTGTTTGTTTTTTGTTTTGTTTTTTACTGCATTTGCACAAGCTTGGCACTCCTTTTCTTAACGGCCATGAGGGTGCAAGGCATGGGATTTGAAATTCCACCAAATCAGACCAACATTAAATGTGTCAGCTTCAAAATTCAAATACACCCTTATTTGCACACATTAAAAATGGCTTAAAGAAGCTAAAGGTATTAACAAAGGAGAATGCTATGAAATCTAGTCTCCTTGTACACACAATTGTTCTTCACCATATTAGGTTAATTATAAAACATCCCAAATATTTCAACAATATATATTTTTTTATCATTTCTAGTAACAAACCATTCCCTTGCCTAGTAATGGTTAATACCAATAGCCTGCTTATCTACTCCCTTTCTTAATTTATAATTGCCCATCTTTCCAACACTGTGGAAAATATTTTTCCCTACTCACCCATCCGTCAAGTACTTGAAAACACGTTTAACTAAACAATATGGTATTAAAGATTATTTTATAAAAGCAAACATTGTTTTGCTCCAATTTCTGAAGAAAATTATGAAAAATTTCCCACTGGGGGAGGCATTTAAAATTGCGCACAGAACAATCCATCTATAGTCACAACTTTAAACATCATGCAGTTACCCACAGCACATGGGTAGCCCTGGTATTTCATGTCTTTTCCCACCTTTTTCTCCTCCCCATGACTTCTCGTTCTCAGTCCCTCCACACAACTACTTGTAATGCTTCCCTCAAACTGCTCATTTTCAACAGTAGTGCACACCATAATCTTCCTGCTTCGCCTCCACTGAAGTTGGAGGTCAGTAGACCACAGACTTAGACTTGACATTCCACTTCCCCATCTCCCCCATGTCACAAAACGGTTTTTGTTTCCTACTTGTGTTTATTTCTGAACTTCCTTTTAATTTCTTTTTCACACAAAACGTGAGGTTTCATTAACATGCTTATCACTAATGCTTCCAAATTAAACCCTTAAAATATGGTATTATTAGTTTCTTATTTAACAACCATCCAAACAAATGACTCCAAACTAATCCTAAACTGATACTGTTCAGGTTTCTGGAAGACAATTCTTAACCTAACAAATTCACACTGTCATGTTTATAAGTAGTATTAATTTTGGTTCTACATTTGAGTACCACATTAAACATTTTCTTAAAATGAGAGCAAGCAAAAAGTAACTGCATCATAGCCAATGCATTTAATGAAAGAATTCCTGTGAGGAACACGAGAGGGCTGATGCAGCTGAACTGATTATCTTGACTTAAATCTCAGATAAAATTTGGAAAAGCTATTACAGGGCTCAACGAAGAATTAAAGCAGAGAAAAATAGTTTTAATGTCAGTCACAAACATTTCATACAATGTTTGAAAACATATTATACAGGCTTTAAGATTAAGTGCTTCAGTGAATAAGTAACCAGACACAGTTAATGTATTGCCATTTAAAAGGAAACTTGCTACTGTCTGACTGATTAACAACTTAGTGTTATGTGATGCCAACAGAATAAATCAGACAGACTAAGGAACTACCTAATTTAAACAACAACAATAAAAAGCCAACAAATCAATCAGTGGAGAAGAAAACCTGAGAAAATCTGCAGATAAAAGTTTTACTATAGGCCACATTTCTTTTTCCATCAGTATTTGCATCATCCGCTAACTTTATCACCAACAATTTTTATTAACAGTCGGTAAAAATATTAAGAAAGATTTTGTCACCTGGACTTTGAAAACAAGCTTGTCAAGGAAGGTGCAAACAGAGGAACACTAGCAAACGTTAGAAGATAGAGGTAAGATAAAGGAATCTGGGTCATCACTGCAGAATGAGCAGCCATGTCAGTAGCAAAAGTAGCAATTTAGCTAACGAGTGCCTCCTGGCTAGTTCACACTGTAACACAGTGTTACAGAAAATAATGATTGTTATTTTATATCCTGAATTTACAGACAGGCAATGGAGGGTAGCAGCAGACAGAGGACGTCTTCTGGAAGGATTCTGAAACACTGACCATCAAGTTAATAGGGTTGGAAAACAAAAGATGAAAGAAGAGTCAGTAAGAAATTATACCAAGAGGTTGGTGAACAATACTCGAAACAGAAAACATCTCCAGCTTATTTTAAAAATACGGCTTAGTATTTTGAAAAGAAAAATATCTATTTAAAGTAGGAAGGAAATGAGCAACCGGAGTCCGGAAGCTGATGACAAATCCACTAGAAATCCCATACAGATTTCAAGAACAGTGTAGTTTCTCAGCAAAACAAAGTAACAATGGACACAGTGGATACATGTACCTATGTGATGCCCTCAGATTAAGACTGGATTTCTTCTGAGAAAACAGTCAAATAACCACAAACCATTGGACTGATACAGAAATAACTGAAGTTTAAAACATACTGAGATGGCAAGGCTTCGGAACAAACATTCGTATATTTACACAGATTTATGAACTACTTCAACTCCAATCATGTTTTGTCAGAATTCAGACTCAGACCTATAACTATTAGGGTTTCAAAGGAGCAGTAATTCAGGTAATAGACAAAACCAGAGACAGCTGAGTTCTGTTACTAATAACACAATAGAAGATGTTGTCTATTGTGTTAAATAGTAAGAGACTTTGATTGAATAAAATTCCAGGCAAATATTAACATAGATACTGACAAAGCTCAGATATCAGAAATCATATCGGGAAATTTTAGCTACAGAAATATACAATTACATTACCCCACCTTTGTGAAAGAAGAATTATTCTGAAATCGCTTGCATTCTCCACCATCTGAGAAAATGGATCAATGGAACTGCACAAGTACTTGTCACAAATGGACTATTTAGAAGATGAGACTCTAGAGTCTAATTTTAAATTGCATTTATTCTTGCCAGAGTTGCTTCTTGATAAGTATAAATACTAACCATGCTGACATGTCTAGGAGTTGGTCAGTTTGGAGCACAACCAGTGTGTCACTTTTAAAGCTCTATGACCCTGTTTGTCAATTATCAGATAGCTTCTATTTCAGAAAAAAAGTCAAACTCCACCATATTTATGAACAAAAGTTTAGAACTCCATGGGTTGGAAAGCAGTATTAATAACTCAATAAAATAAACAAATTGATGTGGTATAATAAATCACATTTTACAGTACAATTTTAGCAACAGAAAGCAATCTAAACATTCTTAAAAGCCCCATTAAACTCAGATGCTCAGATGCTCCAGTAAGCATTCCATAACCACAATGTATAAATCCAAAGCCTTAGGTTATTTACCAGTCCTCAAAATATAAGCATCAGTGGAGTTCAACACATCAGACTTTTAGATCTATAGTTTTTTATTTTCTTTTTTTAATCTACAGATCTAATTAATTATCTAAAAATGGACTGTGAAGCAGAAGAGATTGTGCACCAACAACTCTTCTGAGTCCCAAACACTATGCCATCCACTGAAGCACATGCATTTTTAAATCCTTTCCTACCCTGTAAATTATTAAAACTTTTCTGAAATTTATAAAGACATATATATATAGAGAAACACTAAAAAAGTGGATTAAAGGCATTTGGTACTCACTTGTCCATCTCAATACCAAGTGGATTAGCCGGACGTAGGGACAAAGGGGGAATCCCTTTGTTTCTATCAGTGCGCATGTCATAATAGTTCATTTCATCCACCCAGACAGCAGACTGATCCAAGATACCTAGAGAAAACAAAGCACAAATCCTTAAAAAAACAAGGACTGTCAAGCACTATCGACTTCTAACATACTGATCTAATTTGGAAGATCCTGATAAATATAAAATGGATGCCTAGGTAATATATTGGAAGTTACACTGCAAAACAACCTGGATACAATTAAGCTGAATTATTTTATTTTAGCTGTTAAAAAGGTATCAATAATGACTGGGCATCAAACATTACCTCTTAGAGAATGTACAGGTCCATAGAATGTACAGGTCCATTTAAATGAAAAGCGTTTTCCTAATAATAGCATATTAACATTTTCCATTCCTTCAAGTATTTTAATATGTCTTGTCATCAGCTACTCTGAAAACAAGCAATTAGCCAGCGGCCTTCCTACCTGCATATTTTAGGAAAGATCTTTTTTCTGTGTCACTAATAATGAAAAAGTAGGCCAGTTTTGGCTGTGTGCCAACATGGATGACTGAAGTTGGACAAGGAACTGGCCTTGTTTCCACAGCTTTACAGCAATGACAACAGGTAAACGTTTGGCTCTGGCCAAAAATGCAGCCAGCCACGTTCGTCATCACCCCCTTCTTTAACATAAGATATTCAAGATGAGAAAATATCAAGATCCCAATGTTGTTTTTTGTTTGTTCTTTTAATATTCATTTTCCTCTCCCACCACAAAAAATTTCACCATTAATACCTGCCTGCTTTTCACCTTTCTAATGGCCAGCTTCTAGTTCAGCTTAAAAGAAATAATGCTTTATTTAGCTGCCATTAAACTGCAGAGAGCAAAAGTCAAAACCAGATATTCTTGTGGGAATCTCAGTGCTAGAAAAGATGACTAGACAACTTCCTCAATAAGGTGCTCTGAAACAAATGTTTAAAATCTAGAGGTTATTAAGGCTACAGTTCCTAGACTGCTTGGCAACATAACTTTAATGGTTAAACACCACGAGAGAAATACTCAAGACCTTGGAGGGTGGCTTGAATTACAAATCAGAAACAATACTAAAGATTCAGCTTTTCCTTTTGAAGACCAACTGTCAGCTCAGGATTTAGATGTAAAACTCAGTATCTGGTTTATACTTCGAATTTACAAGAACTCTCTGAAAGTAATGCCTCCTATTCTATAATGATGGCCCACAACATCAGAGTCAGACACTAATGGTATGGCAGCAGATCTTGAACCTTCACACCAGTATTCCATTATATTTTGTTGTAGTGTTACAGATGGCAGCAGAGGGGCAGTCCAACAGCATGGAAGTGCGTATGAAACAAAGGGCAATGAATTCCTCCAGACAGAAAAAAATGGCACCCAATGACATTCATCAACGCTCGCTGAACGTTTATCAAGACCATACAATGGATGTGAACACAGCAAGGCTGTAGACGTGAGCTTCAGCAGAGGCAACAGCCATGTTCCATGGCCATGTACTGCTGTCACACCAAGAAATGAAGAGTACCTTGATTAACTCAGCTGCACAAATTGGCAGATTATGACCAGGGAACTCTGTATAGAGCTGAATATTGTCTTCAGTGTGTTGGAAACAATGGTGGCAACAATGGAATATTGTAAAGGGGTGATTCTACTGGATTTCCTGGCACCCAGGCAAATCATCAATTCAGACCATTACATCGAGATGCTGACTGAGCTAAAGGCTCAAACTTCAGAATAAGGCCAAAGAAGACAATCTTTCTCTTACAACACAATAATGCCAAACTCCATACCAGTTTGAAGACCATGGAGCACACTACCAGTGTTGGCTGGACTGTCCTACTACACCCACCCCACAGTCCAGATTTGGTACCTTCTTTTGGCACTTTGTTCAGGTCGATGAATGATGGACTGCACTGTCAACATCTTCCTAGCAATGACACTGTCAGAGCAGCTTAAAATGGAGAGTTACCTCTGCTGGTGCAGATTTGGCTACCACAGCATGCAGGCTCTTGCTCATCACTATTCAAAAACACATAGTTACGGTGGTGACTATGTTGAAAAACAGCGTCTTGTAGTTGGAAATTTGCTCTATCAAATAGTGCTATTGTATTTTTTGTATCTGTTGTGGTTTCCATGGAAATAAACAGTTATTACTTTCAGAGTGACCTATGTATCTAGCAAATTAAAAAGCAGTATGAATATTTACTGGATCTGTTATGAATTTCCTGAAAATTTTACAAGTTTAGTACTTCTGTTTACAAACACAAATGGACACTTTTCATTAGTCCTTGATGATTTTATCAGGATACTGAGAAAGCAGAACTGATATCACAAATATCATTTCTACATTTTAATAATATACCCTGCTTTTTCTGGACAGCTGAGGACTGTCTCGACATGAACCCATTTTAAACATATAATTTATTTATACAGGCATTCAATTATATTTTCCTCTAGCAATCAAAACAGATGCAAGTTTGAACAAGAGAAGTACCTATTTTTTCCGGTTTCAGCAGCTTGAAGGAAACAGTTGAAGTTCCTCTGCCACCAGATTTTGTAGTGACAATAATATCTCCTTTGTCATTTTTAGCTTGTCCAACTCGACACACAATTTTACTAGCAGACATCCATTCAGCAGTGAGCAGACAATTGTGCCCACATATCGTTAAACCTACAGGGGAGGAAAAAAACCCAAACAAATTACAAAAATCAACATCCTATGAACACAAGTATCTTCTGAAATTCAGTAAGGCAAAAACATTTATGATGCTTCACGTATTTTAGACACAGACGTATGACCCTTCTCTAGTGCCTTACAGGCAACTACAGTTTAGGAGTCATGAATACATTTTTCAGATATTCCTCACGTGACTTCAGTCCTAGTGTCCTAGTGCCACTTGAGACTGTGCTACTTTGAGCTTATTTTAATCTCTGCCATCAGTTATGGAGCTACTGCAACTTAATAATATCCTCTATCAGCAAGACTACAGAACTGCTATTCAGCACTGCACAGTGTAATACTATAGAAAGTTTGGTCTGTGTGACTTGGCTGAGCAAAAAACAAAGAGATACTGCTAACTATTCACAAAAAAAAGAAATGTTTCTCAAAGTATATTTAATGACACTTTCGCAGACACTGCAAGATGATGATACTGGTTTAAAAAGGAAAAAAATGCTCCTTAAAAATTATTCTGTCCTCATTTCTTCTGTATAAAAATCTATGATCTGCAGAATAGACTGCTGTTGTTGTATGCATATAAAAAAATAGTCATCTGACATTCATTTGTCTCTTCCTCTATACTTTCTCATAACTGAAGTAGAAATGATGCATGCTGGAAGAAAAAATACAACGTTTTATCCATCAACTCTTTGAAAGGGTAGATAACAGCAGGACAAGGGGAAAGGGTTTTAAGTTGAGGGAGGGAAGATTTAGGTTGGACATCAGGGGGAAGCTCTTTACAGAGAGAGTGGTGAGGTGCTGGAACAGGCTGCCCAGAGAGGTTGTGGATGCCCTGTCCCTGGAGGTGTTCAAGGCCAGATTGGATGGGGCCCTGGGCAGCCTGGTCTAGTATTAAATGGGGAGGTTGTTGGCCCTGCATGTGGCATGATCCTTGAGGTCCCTTCCTACCCTGGCCATTCTGTGATTCCGCGACAAAGCTCTCTCACAGAGAAAGATTAGGACATATTAAAGCAAGTCAAGCTTTAGTGTCAGTGTTTAATTTTGTTAGTTTAGCATTTAATAATAGTCTTAAAAACTAAGAGTCAATGTACACTTAAATACAAGCTCAGGTTTCCCTGAGGCTACATCTCATGTAGTCAGACCAGTCAGATCAACTCATCAGTTCTGGTCAGATCAGGACTCTGGATCGCGGAATAGATAGATTTTTTTTCCTTGGATCTACAGCTTCACATTTCCAATTTGAGCTTCTTTATCCTAAAGAATTAGGAAGCTCTTAAGATCTATAATATCAATACAAAAAGGTTCCTAACAGACTTGATTACAGACTTCATTACTGTCTTCTTAAATAAAACCCTTTACCATATGTCTAAAATGATAAGGCCGTACTAGTGTGCTGGCTGTACTAGAACATGTTAGTCAGGCAAAGCAGTTCTTTCCCTGTTGGCTTGGCTTGGCTAATTTCTAGAAAGCTATGACCAATTTAGCAAATACAGACAGAAAGGGATCAGCATATGTGGCTCAGTACCAAAGCTTCACACTTACTTTTCCTAACAATTTAAACCCCTGACATTACACAGCAGACAAATTTGGCAGCTTTCATGATTTTGTCAGACATTAAAATGCCCTACTCCCTGCCAAAATCTATTTTGAAAACAAAACCCAAAAAATAAAAAACAGAAAGGCCTTGAATCTTATTACTACTGAAGGCAATTTTACTTGAGCAAGGGCACGAGATACATTTCTTATGCATGCCTAAAAGGAGGTGAGGGAGGCAAAAACAAAAAAGCAAATTAAGTCTTCCAAATCAAAAACAATTTTGCTTGCTCTTTATTTGCAACACTTTAACCAGGCTAGAATATTTATTTTTTCAACAGATGATGGGAAAAAACACACATTTATGACACATGGCTTTTAACCTTACACTAAAATTAAATCTCTCGTTTTTTGTTAGACTTCTCTCTGATTGGGAAATGCACTGCAGCAGAATAGCCTGAACCATTCATAAAGACAGATTTTCACCCTAGAGTTTAAAAAAAGCCTGAGTATAATCTAAGCCTGAGCAATTTGGTAGGGCAGAAGCTTTCAATAACAATTTTGAAGATCCTTGTATCAACTATTTCCCAGTCACTAGAAGTTCTTAAAGCTCACAAGAGAATACCACGTGATCTGACACTTCTTAAAAGGAGGGAAACTACATTTATCTGTACCTTAAAAATGCAAACTAAAATCTCAGCTCCTCATATACTTCACAAAGTACAGTAGCGGCACAGGGCAACTGCTGAAACAAAGGCATGTCAGGAGAGATTGATGGTAAAAATAAAACTATTTCCTCCTCAAAACAGACAATTTCTCCTTAAATAAAACCTTGTTTTGATCTGCTATAAGGTATGAGGATATTTGAGAATATTAGAGGTCTAGTTTTCATGGAGTATTTTGGAGAGTCCAGCCCTCTGCCTATTTCAATAAATAGAAACAAGTAATTCTCATTAGACTTCCCTTATAAATCAACAATTTTACAATGTATTCAAAAACACAACTGCAAATGTCTTAAGAGACAAACTAAACTTCAAAAGCATAAATGCTGTGTGAATCTGGTGGATTTTGTACTGTGAGCTATGGAGTTACAAATAAAATGTTTATTTAGTTTCAAGGATACAAACAGATTACAAGAAGGCTCTCCCTTAAATGAAACCAAAAGCCATATTCTATCATGTGGTACTCCATGTATATAAAAAAATAGCTTACTGCTTTTTGTTTTACTCTAATGTATCTCAAGTAGTAGATTATAAATGTTATAAAACCCTCACTTCCTTAAATTGCGTGCCTACAAAGACTCACTTTTGCAAGTATTTCCATCCAACTCACGGGGACTATTTACGTGCCTAATTTAACCATTAAATCCTAATGTGTCTGGGGCTTTAGTCACTTACTGGAAAAGCTGATATTCAAATGAGTGAAGTGGAAAAGAAGAAATTACAGCAAATCATTTTTTACTTTTACCTTAAACATGAGATTAGCAGCAGCTATATGCTGCAGAGTTACTCCAAAAACAAACAAAAAAAAATAGCAGTCAGTCAGCTATAATACTGAGAAACAGTTTGGGAAGTGCCTTCCTTTCAAGAACCTAGTGTTGTTCACTTACACAAAGACTGCACCAGTACACTGATGGGGTTATTGAGATTCATTAACCACGCAGATAAGTAGGAATGTACCTACTCATAACACCACCAGTTTTTGAGTATGTTTCAATAAACATTCATACAGGGTACCACAACCCTGTCTAGCAGCTCAGGAAAATACTAACTCTTCTCTAAAAGAGGCAGCAAACTGAAATTAGGGGGAAAATTGTAGTAGTTCATACTTGGCTTGGCCATAAAGCTCAATGTGGTGGCCAAGAATGGAATTTGGGAATCTTGGTTTACTGCCACGAAGTGAAGTATTGGTTCTAATAAAGCCAAACAAAATTCCAGTAGACTTCAGAGGAGTCATGATTCCTCAACAAATTAGAAAGATTGTCTCTAGCATGAATACCAAAGTATACATATGCTTAAATTAGAAAAAAAGAAAACAGGAAATTCCAGTAGTTATAGTTACCTTGGATTTCCAAAAGATTTTACTAAGTCCTTCTCTAGAGGACTAATATTAAGTAGCCATAGGATACGACTCAACTTCATAAATGGCTTGCTAAAAGACAGAAGCAAGGCTGCAGTAAATGGTATGTTTTTACTGAAGAAAATTTCCACATGGCATCAGCTAGAAACTCTGCTGTTCAATATACTCATAAATGACAAGTTAAAGAGGTTACAATGTTTGCTGATGATATTAATTCATTCAGAACATAAAGACAGTAAAAGCTAGAACAAAATGCAGAACAGATCTTATGAAACTGAGTAGTGCTATAAAACAGCCACTGAAATTCAATGAACAAAGAGAAGCACACAGGCAAAAGCAATCTTACATTCACAGATGGCAGGCCCTAAACTGACTGCTATACCTCACACATTAAAGCATGGGACTACAGTAAGCAGATCAGTGAAAAACATCAACTTGATGTTTAATGCTAATTATATGGAAAACAATTCTATGAAAAAAAATAAGCATACAGTATTATGTAAAAGTACATTCACATCCTGTACACTGCATGTATCCAAGATGATGTTCTCCTATCTCAAGATATTAGTAATAAAACCAATGCATTGAAAAACAACAGGGAGGGTCAAAAAAATATGCAGAAAAGTTAAATTTGCCTGCACTTCTCATCCTGGAGAAGCGTCAACAGAAGGTAATGGTCATCAAGATCTACACAGAAGAACCACAGAAAAAACTGATCAGTCTTCCAGAACCATGACAATTCAACTGAAGTTACCATGTTAAAATCAAAACAGTGAAAGCTCTTCACACAATGTGCAGCTGAACTGCTGAATCCACTTGGTCATAGATTGTTGCAGACATACGAATTGACTTTTACACTAACTCAAGGAACAGTAATGCTCAGTGATCTTCACAATGCACTGAAAACAGCTGCAATAGAAAGTCTCAGTGCCTGGGAAAGTAGCAAAGGAGTGTACCTTTGTATCTACTCTCTTTTCATACACTCCCATAAGCCCTCGTTAAGTTTTCAGTACAGGACGCTGAGTTAGGCTAAGAGGCCATTTAACAAAGTACAGTTACTCTGATTTGCTAGACATTGAAGAGCATCCCTGAGTTCATGGATTCAAGTGCACAGACACGAAAGGGCATTTCTCATAACATGCAATCGATTTTACCATATTATTTGCAATGAAAATACAATTCTAATCAAATCCTAAATGAGCCACTCAACAGTATCTAAAGTTACAAATTTATTTTCAGCTTACCTATGAGGTCCGTTGGCCCAGTTCCCAAATTTTCTCCTCGAATTGTCACTTTTGTCCATGAGATGCCCTCATTGGGAGAGATGCCAGTCACAAGTGGGGGCTGGCGTGCTCGAGACATGATGCCTACTTAGTTACTGCAAACTTAGCCACTTGCACCTGTTAAGCAAGAAAAAAAACATTTAAAAATAACTATATTACATAAAAGTTATTAAAAAAAGCCTTCTAAAATGATAGGAAAAAAACCTGCTTATGTGAAACACCATTCTCAAAGCTCTTTTTACCGCAGTTATCAAACAATAAAGAATACCCACACCTATTCTGCAGTTCCATTTTTTATAATGGGCATAGCCCTAGTTCTGAATTGAAAAGAAAACATAGATTCAGAAAAAACAAGCAAACAAAAAAAAAAACCCTAAACCACCAAAACACTTTATATACTCCAAATCACATCGAAAATTCTCACTCTTCTATTATAAAATTATCAATTGCATTGCTCAGAAAGTTTAGAATTGCTAAGTATTAGACTACGGACATGTACTGGGATTACTTCCCCATCAAGAACTGACTGTTTGGCACAAATACTCCCATGGGGAGGAAACCCCAACGTTAATTTGTATTAAACATCGACACTTCGATAAACTAAGAGAAGAAAAACATTTCTTACGAACACTATGCTAGCAGAAAACACCAATAAAACAAATCATATCCCAACAGATAAACATTAAGGTACACAAAATTATAATAATTAAAAAAAAAAAAAAAAAAAATTTCCAAAAGAGTATTCACTTGAATCAGAAACACCAGTATGGCACCTCTGTCACGCAGCCCACTGTGAATCTGATCAGGAATTCCTATTGTTTATTAGCAGTTTCCTTCATGCACCTACAAGAAGCATATGAGCACAACCTGAAGCAGCTTAGTTCCCAGCAATACCCCCACACTTATAATTCTTAACTATAGATCTGCCACTAGATTCAAAGAAGGAAGGAAGGAAATTTTTTTCTTTATTTTCTGAAGCTGGAATGCACAGCAATCATGAAGATGGAAATGGAAAGGCAGGAACAAGGAAGAAGCTCTCATGGTTAAAAGAGACCAAATCAAATCAATCAAATACCACCCCCTGAACAGAAACCTATCTCCATCTACACCACAGATGCATAGCAGATGACTTATAATAAAACTTTACTGTACAAACTTCTCAATTTCTCAACTTCAGAGCCCATACTCACACCTGAAATAAGTGCAAAACGTGTACTGAGTGTAAGAAATGCTACACAATGCTCTGAAATATTCAAGTTCTAGATAGAACTGTTAACTTCAGATAAATATTTGAGACTACTAATGAATATGCAATTAACAAGAGATGAATACTTCAGTGGAATAAACAAAAACTTAACAAGTTGCAGTCTGATAAAGCATTATCTGTTAAGAGGCCACAATTAACTCATAAAATATGCCTCTGGAACAAAGGCTTTTTGATTTCAACATCTGAAGTCCCAATATTAAAAATGACAGTATGTTTTTAGTTTGACATTAATTTCTCAGGTTCCTGCAAGTATCAAACGGATGAAAAAGGAATTCAACAATTTAGTCTCGTGGTTCCTCTTATAAGCTGCTATGTAAAATGCTGGAACATTTCATATCTCTAACATGGGGCTACAGAAATCAGTGGAGATTGTCTACAACCTCTTTGCTGGAGCAACACTGAAGGAGAGGAGGACGATGTGAGCAAACTACAAAGAATCAGCTGGAGGTAGTCTCCAGATACAGAAGAAAAGGTTATGCTCTGGCAGGCAGTCCCTCTCTCTTGCTCCTGTAAGCCCTGCTTATGTTTCTTTCTCTATTTTTCAGAGGCAGTCAGTCCCTGCCTCACTTCAAAACCGAAGCCAGGTCCAAGCCCTGCAGCTGAGCTATTTCCTGCCCTTATCCTGCCAATCTTCCCTACGACTTCTGGAGCACAGTGTCAACAGGGGAGGACAAGAGGGGTTAATACCCCAGTGCTCCCTTCAAATCCTGACAACCTGATAACTCCTCTTCCTTACTCTCATCTTACTGTTGTTCATTTAGCTCACCTGAACTACCGTTGATCCACTTCCTTGCTGAAAACGATGAACTCAATCAGCTGTCAGGATTTCTAATCCTGGAGCTGCACAGCATGTCAAGCTGTTGTCTCACACATACTAGATTCAAAGCCCTCTTTGCTACATTAACAAGGCATCACCTGACAAAACAACAGTCAGCACTACAGAAACAAGCTTCCCAAGCCCAATCCTACCTGCAGCAATCAGAAACTGAAAACACAGGGAAGTTTTGTTTACTCCTATGCAATTAAAATGTGCATAGGCACAGAAGATCTGATTTTTCAGTATATCATGTTTGCTCTGGAGTCACATGCAAAGTGTCCACTGGAAAACAATCAGGTACTTAACCTTACCTAGAATGAGGAGAATAAACTCCACGTACCCCTCTACATCTTCTCTACATAGAGTTTGCAGCTTTCTTCACACAACAGATGCAAGGAGTGGGGCTTCACTTTCTGTTATCTTCCATAGGAAGCAAAATACACTGAGTGTCACAATGTAAAATAACTTATTTTCCAGCAATAGTTTGTAAAGATCTACATAGGATATTAACCAGCAACACAGATATAAAAAAAAAACCCAACAACCCACACACAACCAACATCTTCAAGAACTCAGGGAAAACTCTCAAGGAAAATGAGCAAACGAGAAGCCACTCAGGTATTTTTGGCTGATTCTCATCCCCTCACACCCAACCTCATGGTTCCCTTGCACTGTAGCTGTTTCCTTCAAAATACCCAGGCGTACAGATAATTGGCTTGTATCAATATCAAAACTCAAAAGTAATATTACAATGTATTTCTCTGGATTTCAGAAATTGGCACTGTATCTCTCCTCATGATAAGTTGAATAAATGCAATAAAAATGCTGAGCCTCCTGAAGTCTAACATTTCTTCTAAATTATTTCCATACTTATTGCAGAATTGTTTCAAAATACCTCACTTGGATGAGAAGACCACAGTAAATCTCAACACATAACAAGAGCACTACAGCAATGAGATGCTCTATTATTTGACTTGTTTTTTTAAATAGCAATTGGTTTCATTTCTTCAAAGTGATAGACCAAGTACAGATTCTGTCCTTGCAATAGAGATCAAATAAATGCTCGAGAGTCTTCATTTATAATACACTCCCCTCCTTTTGACACACATGGCAATATGCAATATGACTGAATTGTTTACTGGGAAGCATAGCTTGCATAGTCTTATGACCCAAAAGAGACTTTCTATTTTAGTTCATTTTATTAATCTTTAGGACAAAGCTGAAAAAATAATTATGTTTACTTTCATTAAGAAACTGAAGTTTCATTTTTTCATCTTCATTAAGCTTAAGTAAGAATGATAACTGCAATTCTACAATCACCCTAGAGAGGAATCTTATTTTTTAAAATACATGTATTCTACATAAAATGAAATTTAAAAACATAAATCAGCTTTCTTACTCAAAGAAACTTACTCAAACTG
Source organism: Lagopus muta (assembly GCF_023343835.1). Taxonomy (NCBI): domain Eukaryota; kingdom Metazoa; phylum Chordata; class Aves; order Galliformes; family Phasianidae; genus Lagopus; species Lagopus muta. Next base: position 80,623,155 of record NC_064435.1, on the reverse strand, counting down.
GTTCATAGACAGAACAGGGGAGATTGTGCAAAATGTGTTTTCTCTATGAGATGTTCTGAAAAGATGGGTTTATCAAAGAAGTGTTAAGACTACTTTTTTGCAATGAACATTCTTGTTCTACATAACAGAAGTCTCTTTTCCCTCTCCACTCCCCTCTCATCTTTTTAAAACTTCATTTCCTCACCATATCTCCTCAGAAGTTTAACATGGATGACATCTGTTTGACTGCTCCTATGATCTTGCCCATATTATTCGGTCATAATTCTTGTTATGAAGTGCAAGGAGTTAGAAAGCCTCTGCGAAGACCACCTACTACAAAACCATCTTGAAAAATGCCTTTCGTAAACATCATCTTCATCTTTACATGAGCTTCTCAAATAAACTCTCCTCTCGCAGAGGTTTAGCGCAGTAAATAAATAAATAAATAAAAATCCAGACTGCTCTGAACACTACAGGCTTGCTAAGGATGGGACATCGTCACTCTTTATCCTTAGAAAAGCCACTTTTGAAAACAAGCAGTGAAGAAATGAAATATCCTCCAATGTAAGGGAAAACACAAGTCTAGAAGCTTTTCTGAAAACTCCAGTTCAAAACAGGAATTCTTAAATAAGTTTCCACATTAACCTCTCAGGGAAAAGCAGAGACGAAATGCCAAGAGAAAGGACACCACCAATGTCCACCATAACTGATCTGTAACACAGAGCACTGCTTACTGCTCTTGAAGCAATACCAAAATATAACATAAGTGAAAAACAGAAGTTTGGGATTTAGGGATACCAAACTGGCCTGTATGTTCAAATCACAAATTAAAACTACAAACACGACAGAGGCAGAGAACTTCAGAGATGAGTGGTGACAATGTGCACCTAATAAATTTCACCAACAAAAGAATTAGCAGTTGAGAGGTGCCAGAAAGGCATTCCTGGCTTCTAAATAAAGAAAGTGAGCTGGTTCCAGTGACTGAAAATTCAGTGAAGTGCAGTTTTCAGTAGCACTTTGTCAAAAACACTGAACTTAAAAGACGCTCTGGAAGGACAACAGAACCAAGGTCAACGCAAAAGTCATGGTCATCTACCAACAGGAATCTAAGCTGTCAAGGAGGGATGAAAGAAAAAGTCTACGTCATAGCACTGAAAAAACTGTACACAGGGTAAAAATGGCATCCACATATAATTAAAGCCTTCAGCTATATGATACATGTGACCGAATACCCTTTTAAACAGGTACAGCAGGAATAGCTACAGTAGGAAAGGCCAGCATCTTCCCTGTTCAAATTGCAGTATGCCTCCAACATCATCTGCTTACCAAACAAACCCCAAACCAGTACGTTAGGGACTCCTATCACACTAACGTTGCAGCATTAAACGCTCTCTGAATGAACAGATTTATGAAATGGATGATTTTAATCAATCAGTAAACGCTTGAATTCCAGTAGGTGATGGCCTTTGCACCTTAAACTACACAAACCTGTGCTTCTACTAAATATATCCAGGTATTAGTTTTCACTAGGAAACCCAGAGGGTCCCCTGAGTACAACACTGTACAACAGCATCACGGAAGGAACATGGCAGATGACCCTAAGAAGGACGACAAAGCAAAAAGTTTTCTATGTTTGCATTCAAAACCATTACAAAAATGACAAAAAAACATTATTGCAACCTTTTCTGTGCTTTATCTTCCCAACAGTATAAATTCAGACAGACAATCTACATAAACTAAGATTTAAAAGCATCCAAAAAGCAGCGCTGTGAAAATAACTGACATTTATTAACCCCTCTGGAGATCTTCAGTGCCCTAGAATTTCCACAGCCTTCAACACTGCATTAATAATACAAAGTCCATTCCTGCAAGCTTGCCAGGAAAGACTGGGAAGTGAATAAGCTAAACAATGCTGAAATTCCAAGTGATATTAAGAATCTACACATGTTTATTTAAATAATAGAAGAAGACTTGTCAATTTAAACAAGAAATGCTCACAAATCTTACATTTTGAGGGGAAAAAAAACCTCTTCAAAACACCACTAAGCTACTTATAATGAAAAGATGAACAAACGGGGAAAAAAAAAAGGGGGGGGGGCGGGGGGGGCGGCAATTTCATCGTCACACAGCACACAGAAAACAACAAAGCCTCATTTGTCTTGGTCTGTCATATCCGGCATGTTGATTCAAGCCAATATTAACACTGACAAACACGTTAACCTACGGGACAACACCACATGCCAAAATCAATTTTGATTTGGGAAAACGAGCGCGTTTTGAGATGGGAGGGCAAACTATGAAGAAGACTGAGGGTACTAAAAGACATAATACGATACTTTCTTATTTTCAAAGGGCTACCGAGTATTGCAGCCAGTCACTAAGAGCCACAGTCTGGGGACAGGCAAAGGAATGAGCAAAGCCGCTTTGCTTTCACAACAGCTGTACCTGCCTATTTCACCAACATCTCCGAGGTCCTTCTTTACTCAACCCAGCGAGGTACACCTTCGCGGAGATGCATCTTGACACACTGAAAGCAAAATAATCACAGCACTCAGCAACGCCATTAAAATTGTCGAGTGGTGAGGAATTAAAGGCTGGACCTGAGGCAGATGCTGGGATAGCGCTGGGTAAAAGAGCTCAGGGCATATTTCAGAGCGCGCTGCAGCTGCGAGGGATTGACACTGCTAACTGTGGAATCAAGCTCAGGAGAAACTCCGGGCACAGTTCCGGCATCCGAAATAAATTAAAGTAAACAATGTTGCTCTCTCTCATCCACCCTGTTAGCAGGCTCTCTGTTGAGCTGGAGACCACACACCCAGACCACACAGGACCAGCTGAACTCACTCGCACGCAACATCTAGAAGCTGTCACTCTGCTGAGGTACGCAGAGGAAAAAGAGGGGGCAGGAGTGCGAGAGAGTGAGTGAGTGAGTGTGTGTGTGTGTGTGTGTGTGTGTGTGTGTGTGTTTAGAAAAGCTGCCCGCTCTCCCCTCCTATCATTACAGCTGGCTAGGTTTTGTGCGGTCGGGAAGGAGGGAAAGAAGGGAGGGATAAAAAAAGACCTATAAACTCCCTAAGAAAACATACTGGTCTTGGCCTTTTGTAGTAATGATTTGCATTCCTCCCGCACTAGTTTAGTAGCTGTTGAAGGGCTAACAAAGCTTCCATTTAGCATCAATTAACCTTCTATCTATCACGTGTTGAAAAGAAATCTAGATCTGTGTAAATCCATTTCATTGCACATACTCAGCAACAGCGTCCTATCAGCTTTGACACACAACATATCTATATCCTGATACACTGTTAACTCAGGAATTGCCATGGGTTATTTATTTGGAGAGGGGAGAGACTCCCCACAAAGAACACTTAACTATATGAATGAGATTACAGTGTCAAAATGCTGAATTTTTTCTATAAACACTCCATTCTGAAATGAAGCTTTGCTCATTAGGACCTTACACAGTAAACATCCTGAATGAAATTAATGAGCCTACATATTACAATGAGTTGTGATCCGCTGCAAAGAAGCAAGAATATTTCATTCTAAAAATAGGTTATAAAGAAGATTCCATGTTCATCGCAGGGGAGTTGGTCTAGATGAGCTTTAGAGGTCCCTTCCAACTCTAAGGATTCTGTGATCCTGTAAGATAGTTCTAACGGTATAGACAAACAGAGACTTCTACAGCAGAAGGCTTGGAAGGGATTCTTTGATTTTTTTTAGTTCAGAAAACCATTTTATGGTCAATTTTATCACCTGCTGAAAAAGTTGAATGAACCATCTGAACGTTATTTTAGTTACAGAGAAAATTTCCTTTCCCTCCGCCGCAAGTACCTACTCCATCAAATTCACTCGCAAATTTAATTTAACCCACTTACGTGGTCCAACTGCCCACAACCACCACCACATTGTCACCTTCTTTCAAAAATCCATTCACTTAAATGACAACAACCACACTACAACAATCCAATCCCAGCCCTATACATTTGAATTAGGATATTTTCATAGGAGAAAACCATAATAAATAAATCCTAGAAACATCACCTTATGAAATATAATGTTTTTCAGACAACTTAGCTTTAAAATTGTGTAACTTCACAGTGAAGATAAGCTATTCCTCAAACTTATTAAGCAGGCCTACATACTATTTTATGCTAGCTCTTGATTGAAGAACACTTCTGCTACTACATTCTGTGTTGCAGCACCTATTCATTACCAAGGCCCAAAGCAAACCAGTTATATTTTCTGAACGTCTGTTTCAGCTGTGCTAAACTGACTACAAAAGAGCAGTAGCTTATAAGAATGGGTAACTCAAGGAAGCCTGAGCACAGATGTTTCTCCCCAAAATTCCTGCTATTTTCATTACAGATTCCATTCCAACTCCCCAGAAATTGTGTCACCTACTTGTTAAAAGCTTCTGTATTTATTACGTGACACATCACCATAATCTAGCAACATCGTGAAAAAAGCTTTAAACATACATATATATATAAATGTATATATAGAAAAAAGTCAAGTCAGCTTTACACAAAACTGTATCACAGACGGCCATAAATCTCCCGTTCATTTCTAAGTTCTCAAAGCACATGCCTTCCTACATCTGCTTCTACCTCCAAAATCCAGTTTGCTTCACTTAGAAGTTACTACTTTCCGTCTTACATTTAAACCATTCATCCCTTTTTTCTTCTAGCTTTCTTATCGTAATTTTCCGCATTGTTTTAGTTATCAGAAGAATAGTAAAGAACCTTAATGCCTTCATCATCTCTCTATCTTATGTTATTCACAGGCAGAAATTAGAAATCAATACTGCAAGCTCCACTAAACTTTCAAGTACATTATGCAAATTCACTCAAAAAGATCCAGAAATTCAAAAAAATAAACTAAATAAATCCCAATGGGATGGGATTTATTTTCTTTTTTTACAGAGAAAAGAAACAAGACACCACAGCTTTTTTCTAAGCCCTGTAACTATACACAATATTCTTTATAAAAACACTATATAACCACCGTAATTACACAGTTCGTCTGACTGCAGTTTGAACGTGTGTTCCCGTAGGTAGGACTGCTGCAGTAAACTGAACATTCGCCGTGTGGCTTTTGGGGCAGTTTCTTTTGTTTCAAAACTATTTAGATGGTGAGGCACACACTCGTGTTCCTGAGATCCCTGTGCTTCTCATGTGCTTCTCATGTTCTCACCCAAACATCGCATTCTGTCACCCACTAAGGGAAGCATGCAAGATAGACGCTGTTGTATCTCTCTGTTCACACAGGCAAACACGTGCACAGCTCTGCCTGAGAGCCTGCCTGCACAGGTATTTTTCTTACAGATTTCAGCCTGCCTCTACCTTACATGCTCCCAGCCTTCGTCTCCACTTATCTACCTAAATTTTACATCTACTGTTCAGAATTATCTTTTCAGATCAGTGAAGTTGTCTTGTGGGAGACATTGCCTTCTGTGCACGAGAAAACATGAGAAAAATGTATCCTCTTCCTATGTAGTTTCTTAACTGTCTAATATTCAGGTTCCCAGAAAGAATGAAGGCATAGATATTAAAAACACTGAGATCTGAAGTGTCGTCGCACTCTGAATTTGAGAACAGAAAATTTGAAGCTGTTGCTGTTTTAATTGAGATTTTAGGTTAAATTCAGTTAGCCTCCAACACAAGATTTGGCATTCAAAAAGATAATTTTGCTCCACAAAATCAAAACCTGATAAGGACTTTGGGAAGCATCATGGGAATGTCTGAACGCAGGGCACACTCTACTTTCAGCATAGCTGCAAAGTGAAAAGAAAAATACAGAATGTAAACCTAACTAACTGAAACATCATGGATTTATATCATCATCTAATCCACAGGCACTGTTGCACAGACAGAACTTCTACCGGCTTCTGTGCAACATACCTAAGGTTTGCTTTAGAATACTCAACTGAAAACTCAGTCTGTAGTTCCCTTAAGCTCAAGAAAAAAAACAAAACAAAACACAACCTATAAAAGGCTTTGTGTTTCAGAAATTTTGTTTTCCTTAAAATCCAAACAAACAAGGAAAGAAGGCTTTCACACCCATCCCTGAGTACAGTCGTAGTACTTTCTATTGAAAACGCTGAGTGCTCTGCATGCACTGATTAATAACTGTTGTCAAAGAAGGGTACACATCAATTTCCTCTCAATAAAAAGCACTAAATAGTTCCAAATTCACATAAAAAGTGCAAATGTCTCCATATATACAAAACATGGGGAAGAGAGGAGGCATTTGATTTAGCTTTGTTTAAAATATTAAATGCTTACCTTACCTTCCCCTAACCAAAATATGCAACAGAACAATCGCACAATTCATCCTCATTTTCAGGCATTTGTCTCATTACTCAGCTTCTAGAAAAGCTGCCTCGGATCATTTTTTCAGATCACAAAAATGAGGTTCTCCCTCCTCTTCTCCCCTCCTCCTCCAATTTGGGACACTGGAAAAACAATCAACGGTTCAACTGCTTCTGGACAGAAACACTGACAGAATTCTACTCCTTTAAAAATAACTTGGGGGTAAAGGGAAAGATTTTTTATTATTTAATCAGCCTTGTTTTTAAATTGATATTTTTCAAGCTGTAAACACAAATGCTTGTGTTCTGTGCAAAAGATGAAGCACCAACCTGACGCGATTGCCCTGTGCGGGCACTATCTACTCATCCCATGCCCTACAAGCACCTTTACTAACAGAATTTTCCCATTACCAAGTACTGCTCCCCTCTCTTGGGGAAAGCAAGCTGAAAGACAACACTGCACAATACAGATTTACAGAAGGTAGGTGGTCTAAGACAAAAGGTTAAGCTGAAGAGCAGTGTCTGATTTCCGCTGGAGATATCCATTTAGCTATTTTCTGATTCCAACCCTTCAGCTTGCTTATAAGTACAGCACCAGATGCCGCTAATACTGAAAAGCTCCCGCAGAAAATAAATTCAGTGTAACACATGCAGTCTTTTGAGTATTATTTACAAGTCTTTCATTCTGAAGTACTACTGATTTCTTCCGTGCAAAATGTTTGTGTCCTTTTTTGCATAATTAAAGTAATGCACAACCGTTTGAAATACATGCAGGTAATTAATATCCACTTGTGCTTCACAAGCTTGCCTTGTTCAAGAGAACAAAACCGTAGTTTAATTCATGTGTTCTTTCATTCTGTGGCTGTCAGAACCTGTATTTTCAAAATAACTTCTGAATTCACACTTTTGTGACCATGCTATTCAGGTCCTGCTCTTCTCCTGTCCCTTAAATGGATTCAAAGGGAAGGCAGAAAAGCCCAGAGGAAGAGAATCAGAAGTAACACACAACTGATGACTAGTTTCACGTACAACGCTCAAGACTTACTGGATTTACAGCCAGCCACCTCACACTGACAGAAATTGATTAAGTAGGGTTTAACATAGCATATCTCAAACTTTCATCACTAAAAGAGGTCAGTGGCCTCTGTTTCTTGTCTACCACTTAATGTGCTTCAGCGCAGCTTCATTGTGAGGAGCAGCATCATGAACAGACTGTATCAGTTGATGCTTTTTCATGGTGAATCACATTTTAACATCTTTAATATTTGTTTTTTGCCCCAAATGTTCTCAACACAAGGAATCCTACAACTTAAAACACTAAGATCTGAATACTGCAGGTCCCAAAACACTTAGTGAGCATTATTTTCAGTACTGAAGATAAAATGTCTTTTCAATAGAACCTCGACAGGCACAGTGTTGAATATTTCATTCACCAGACATTTCTTCTGGTTTTTTTTTTTTTTAAGCTCATGAATAGAACTGAATGGATTTGCCAATGAGTTCTGAAAATGTTCACTAACTTAGACTGCTATTCAGCACCGATTTCTGATAAAGCAAATACATCACTAGAGGAATTAGTGAAAAAAAAGAAATTGTAATTTATTGAACTGCTGCCACAAAAACACAAGACAATTCTGTGTTAAGAAAAAGCAAATTAAAAAAGTGCAAGCTTGGTTGGTAGAGTAAGTTTAATTGAATCCTTTCACCTCTGATAAACACTAAGAAAAGTTAAGTTTTCCATACAGAAAAAAAAAGCCAAAAAAAAAAAACATGCCACCAGAAGTTAAATTAATAACATTTTCTCTGAAATAAATCACACTCGTATAATGAAAATCATTGCATCCTGTTTAAAACAACAGAACCCCCAGTTAAGTAAAAACACTGTTGTCCAAGGGTGGGCATAAATCACCAACCCTGTAAACTAAGCGATCCATGGGAAAGAAAGCAGCAGCAGGGCATGCTTTTGGCTGCTCCTTGCTGGGTCAGTGCAAGCTGTGACAGAAACTGCGGCGATAGGGAACTAAGAATTACAAAGCTTTTCTTCAGGGGAGCAAAAAAAAAAGCAAGCAAAGGAGGTTGGATTTCTAAGTGACAAGTTTCAGTTGCAGTTTGCAACTAAGAAACAACTGGAAAAAAAAAAAAAAAAAAAGAAAAAAAAAAACCAAAAAAAACAACTCAGAAAGTATTGGGTGTCAGCTCTGCCCAGGGCAGGGGGTTGGAACTGGATGATCGTTAAGCCATTGAAGCCATTCTGTGACTCTATCCAGAAGCCCATCTAGTGGTTTGACAACTCCATCAGAAGGAAAACAAAACCTTGCTGCAGTGAAATGCATACAAATCATAAGGAGGGGAAAAAAAAAAGTGTTTACAATCAGAAAGTGCAGAAAATCAAAGTGAGATCACAATTTTAAATTAAATCACATAGCAGGGGGGTTGAAATTAGATGATCGTGATGGTCCTTTTCAACCCTGGCCATTCTGTGATCCTACCAATGGGTGTTAACAGCTCAGATTCGACCTGATGTTGTGCCAGAGCTATGACAGCTTACTGGACGTCAATTCAAAGCGTTTAAGTGCTTGTGCGAGAAGCTGTTAACGTAACACGTTGCTAACAAGATGCAGGAGGTAGGAAATACCCAGGAAATAAATACAAGAGGGGGAAATGGCAATAGTTTGGAAGATGAAAACCAGCAGAACGGGACAGAACGGCAGGTCCCCTTTTGGAAACGGGAACACCCCCACGTCCAGGCAGCTGTTCCCCTCAGTGAGGAACCGCGCCGCGGCTCCTCGTTAAGCTAAGTTTGAAGTCGATTAAGTTAACTCGCCGGCGCTCCGCCCGTGCCTCTCCCGGCCTACTTCCTGCACAGCCTCCAGCACACGCGGAACCACCTGACGGCCGCCCACGGGGCCGCTCCCACACGGCATAACGTGCCGCTCCCACACGGCGCGGAGCCCCACGGCCCGCCGACAGCAGTCGCGAACCCCTCCAGGGGCAGGGGCGTGGCTTGGAGCGAGGCGGGAGAGCGCCTCGGTCTCCCTCCCGGGACGGGGACGGTCTCCGCCCCGGCGCAAGGGGGAATGGCCGGGGCTGCCCCGATGGCAGCCGGCTCCGCAGTGCGCGGCGGAGGGAGAGAGGGGTGGGAGGCCACTCGCTGTCACTCACCGGCCGCCGCCGCCGCCGCCGAGCTCGTATCCGGCACCTGGGGCAGCGCCGCTCCCGGCAGCGCCTCCGCGTCCGGCAGGCGCAGGCACCGGCAGCCGCCGCCCGAAGACATCGATGGAGCGCGGAGAGATCGAGGAGGGGCGGTGAGCCGCGAGCTCCGCCCAATAAAGCCCCGCCCTCGGGCTGGGCGCAGCCCCTCGTGGAAGAGAGGAAGTGGAGCGCTAGGAAGCGCTTCTACTGAGATGACGTTAGTGACGGCAGCAGCGACAGCCATCGTTAATAAACTCGAAACTCGTGTGTTCCCCAAGTGCCGTGTGCGGACAGAAACCCACCCCAGGTATCTGCAGCACAGGGGCTGCGTGGTGGTGCGCAGAAGAGGCCAGCGCCGTGCCCGTGGGGCAGGAGGACGGGCTCCTGCCATCTCCTGCCTCCCAGGAGCATTGCTTGCATCCTGCGGACTGCAGGCCCTGTGGTGAAGCCTGCGGATGGCCGTCACGCCAGTCCCGAATCTGTGGAGTGGAGAGTGTGGTGCTGGGGAACGCCATGGGGCATTCTCACCTGTCAGGCTCACTGTTGGGCGGGTGGCGATCGCAATGTTTTTCATGTCATCTGTACAAAAAAGAGACCTACTTTTCTTCAGAAAGGAAACAAGGAAAGCTGTGAAATTCCATTTCTTGTCTTTTTTTTCAGGTTGTTCCCCAGCAGCCCGACCCCCTGGGCAGTGGCTTTCCGGCACCGCTTGCAGAGCTGCACAGAAACAGGACGCAGCTGCTGCAGGAGCTGTCAGTAGGCAGGCAGCACAGGCTGAGCTTGGTCATGCAAACTCGTCCTGGTTTCCCAACGAAAATGTGGGGAGGTATCTTATCAAACCATCTGTCTACACGAGGCACCTCTGAACAGAGGCTCTTCTTCCTTTTGGAAAGGATCAGGAGACATCCTTTTTCCCTTTCTGCTGAGATTGTTTGGAGTTCAGTTGCGAAAGCCAAGTGCAAATGAAATCATAATGGAAAGCAGATAAAAAGCAATGAGGGAGAAAACAGAAACGAGAATCAGTTGCTCAGTTTTGCCAAACCAGACCTAGAGTGGAACATTAGTCGGAAAAATAAATTATCTTTCATACAACCTCAAAGATCATAAAAAAGCATTGCCATAAAAAGCATTATGGCAAAGAAACGTCATTTCCCACACTTTATTTTTTTGTTGTTTGTTTGTTTCCAGAGGTGACAGCTGCACAATCATAGTGTAGGCTGTAACATCTCAGTGGATGAATAAACAGCTCTTTACTGACTCTTTCCTCTAGCTTTGTTAAATCATCACACGGCATCTGCCTGGGGAACAATGAGAGACTTTGGGTTCGCTCTTTTCTCTGATTAACTCCAAAGCTGTTACTGGTGACTGAGCAGTTTTCTGCTAATAACCAGTGCAGAAAGACAGCTCATCTGTCCTTCAAGAAAAGTAAAGTTGGCATCACATTAAAAAAAGAAGTGTTACTCTTTGCCACTCATTTGAAGATGATGTTTTTCCATCTTGACAACTTGTTTGTGCTTTCTCATGAAAAGCCTGTCACCAGTTGTGCCAAATAAAACCACTACTTTGAGATTTTGGGTTGATACGGAAATCTCCATCCAGCCCTCCACATACCTGGGTGCAGCCCTGGTGGATGCTCTTTTGGAATGGATTGCATGCCCCTAAATCTGGTTGGCTTTAAGAGGTGCACAAAGGGAACTGTCTGCCTGGGAGATTTTGCAATAAACTCTGAGTTTAGATTTAGTTCCAGAGGCAAATTACAGAGTCAGGCTGATTTTTTTTTTTTTTTCTGTGGGGAGTTGACTGTGACTTCACTTCTCTTGTAAGCACAAATACCGTAAAAGGGTGAATCAATAACAAGGGGAATCTGAGCTTTGGAAGAGACAAGCTCCAGTGTCAGCTGAAGTGAGAAAAGACTGCAAGATCTTTGTGCCTTTGGAAATATCACTTACCCATCTAAAGTTTTAAACCAGCTGCTTGGCTGTGATTTTATGCCGATCTTGGTCTTATGGAACCTGTCAGAAGAACTTAATGAGGCTAAAGTCTGCAATACCAAGACACTGGAGGGTGGTTGCGTGTGGCTTCATACGCATTCACAAATCCTGCTGTTGCCAAGAGTGGCACCCAGGACTCTTATGATCTGCAGGGGCTCTGGATAATATTGTCAGAGAAGAGCTTCCTGTGTGAAGGAGTTTGTTGAATCTAATGTGGGTGGCTTTCCCAGCTGATGTGCAATGACCATGTGGTAACTATCACTTACCCCTTCAGTGACTCCAGAACAAAGCTGACAATGACTGACTGCAGATATAACCCACTGGAGAAAAGAAACACTGCCCCACACATCCTTTTAGAACAAAAGGAGGAAAACTAGTTCTGTCAGATACACAATCAAATATATAGCTTATAATATGTATATACCATAGTATATAATATATATCTGCTGTCATATATAATGCTGCTAATATAAATATATTACTCCATGGAACTCCAGATACCATTAGAGAGATTAATCTGTGCTGTTAAAACTGAGGAAATAGACGACAAGTTGTAATATAATGACCTGGTAAATAGTAAGTATCGTTCCTCGGAGGGGTCACAAAAGTAATTGCTCATTCATGCCTTTTTCTAATCCATTTATGCAGATTTGACAGTGATCTGTAAACAGTACATCTCTCTACAAAGTTGGGTAAACAGATATGAAAGCCAAGAGAGATTATTATGATAATCTTGTCTAACCTGAATATGGAAAGCTGTAGGATTTCCTCCAGCCATTCCCACACCAAGCTCTTTGTGCAGTTGTTTCTCAGAAAGACTTCTTCATTTTATTTCAGAGAGTTGGAGAAATTGTGAATGCATCACTGCACCTATGAAGATTTCTCAGTGGCCACCAGGCTACCCTAATGTGAAAAATAACTGATAGAAATATACATTTTATTTGAAAAGGTAAATTCATCTAGCTGCAGCAAAAGTCCATTGCAAGACTGCTTCTTAAGAGAATTAGTTTCTTTTGAAGGTGTTTGTAAAACGCAGCAGGTTTACGCCTTCACCTGCTCTTGATGAATTGTATGGATTAAACTCTTTGATTCTAATCTGTATATTCACCTTTCCAGGACTTTTCTAATTTCTGAATCCTTTCAAGCTTGTAGTTATCACCCTTCTGTTTTGGCATGTAGACATCAAATCTGTCCCTACTTCTATTTGAGTTTGTGAGGTGAATATTATAACCAGGGAAATCTAAAGAAAAGAAAAAAGCTAAGAAGCATAAGGCTGAAACTGATTATAAGAACACACCTTTTCAGTTCTGTTATGTGCCCCAAGACAGGAACATCTATTCCTCTCTTATAACATAACTGTTTTTTCAGTCTTGTTCTCAAAGACATCCCAGTATGGTGCTTTGACCAGCTCCTCAGGCAACATTTCCCAGTGTTTCAATACTCATGCCATTAACGGCCATTTTTTTTTCAATGTGTACTCCTCACTGTTCCTTGCTGCACTTTTATCCTCTTAGCGAGAGTTCTGTCTTCACTGGGCAGCATTTTACTTGTTGTCAGGCTCTATTTCCTTTGTAATGTTTTACTCATTAAGCAAAACAGCGTTTCTCGTTTTCTGGCACTCAGTGCCATTCAGTGCAATGCCCCCTGCGAGTCATCTTTCAGGTGAAAAACATTTTAAGAAAGATAAACTCCAATTGTAGTCACACTATGGCTTATCAGAGCAAAATAATTGCTTTGCCTATTTTGGAGTCTCTCTTCCTTTTCCTACACCCTCATATGGCATTTGCCTTTTTACAGCAGCATAACAGCGTTGACTTGTGTTTAGCCTGTGATTCACTCTACATTTTTTCTATGGAACTGTAATCCTGTTTACTTTTCCCCTTCCTGTATCCAGGGAACTGATGACTCCATGTCTGATTTTCTGCACTTGCACCTTTTGAGTACTATTTTTTGTGTTGTATTTTTTTCTTTAAAAAACTCTCCAGTTTGTCAAAATCACTCTGAATTCCAATTCTATTCTCTAATACACCCTTGGCTGTTGTCTTCTTCCTGTCCTGCCTATATTCAGATTCTGTATGTTGTCAGATAAGCAATAAGCAGTGAGTAGTGTCAGATTCGGGACAAACCCATAAGAAACCTCTCTCAGTGCACTTTTATATTTTGATATTGGGCCATTTTGCAAACACTTCGCCAGTCATTCTTCTAATCCTATGGGATTCTCAATCTGGACCGTATTGCCTTTGCTTATTCTTAAGGAACATTGCAAAAAAACACTTATCTAAAATGAAGATTCATGAAGTTTTACTACTTCTATCCTTTGTGTAATAACTACTATTTTACTGTAAAAGGATATCAGATCGGTTTAACAGAATTTGTTCTTGACAAATACATGTTGGTTATTATAATTTCCTTTGAACACTTACAGAGGTTTTGCTTGACCATTTTCACAAAGTGAAGCTACCTGATCTGTAAATTACCACCTCCTTTTTTTTTTTCTTTGTGTACTTAACTTCAACTGATTGAAATTAAGAGGGCTGCTTCCGTGCCTCTGAAATAAAGACCATAGATCTGAACCAGCAGTAGTCCCAGCCCTTCCTTTTCCACTGTAACAGATCTATAATCATTGCGCAAGCTTTCTTCACCTCACAGCTTCCCCTTCCTTTATTTTCTCGATCCGTTGATGGAACATCCCTGCAGATATTGGCTCCTAGCATCTCTCACTGATTTTGCAAAAAATTCGTACAGATATTTCAAAGTCCAGGCAGACTTCCTGTATTGTGCCATGCACCCAAGTCCAGCTGCTTTCTGCTTCCTCCTAAACCGAAAATCACCCGGATGTATGTTGTGAAACCAACATCTAGGAAGTGATCCACCTAAATCTTACACTTCTATTACTTTTTTCAATAAATAGATACGGAAATACATTGTCTGACCTTGGCAACCTTTTGACCATTATCTAGGAGTTCAAGCCAAAAACCCTTGTGAAATATATTCATCTTAGCCGAAAGGCGGTAGAGAACAAAACAACGTACTGATCAGTGTTTGCCCCCAGATGATTTCTGGTATGCTTTAAGAGAAACAACATATAAATTAATGCACACGATATTTTGAGTTTTCTTCCAGAACACGTACACTCAGTTTTTCCACATCAAACGAAAAATATGGTCTTCTGCACTTTCAACAATTTCCAGCAGTACACAAAATTCTGTCACTATTTTACTTTCTTGGCTAACACCACTCTAATTCTTGCCTTTCAAGGCTTGTCCAAGGAATCTGTGCACTACTGACCCAGAGGCATTGTTTCTCTAAACAGCACCAATGAAACAAATTATTAATCTACTCTCTGTAGCTAAAAATACTGAATGCTGCATACTACAGCTCTGTCACGGGTGTCACGACCACATTGCATCAGTTTTAATAGTTCTGTAACTGACCTTCATTTACCGTGTGTATTTTAAAATGGTAGATGCAAAAAAAAAGAAAACTGAAACCTTCAACAGCTTAAAATTACGCCACATCTCTATTTTCAAAGTTAAAATATATAATAATTCAAAGACCATTTTGCATTTTCTTTCCCTGGAAACGCAGGATAAATTCTGTTCCTTTTTTCCACAGGAGCGATCCATTGTGTAACTGCCAACACTTCCCTGCTTTCAGGAGCAAGCAAGGAAAAGCTGTTAATTAGATATTTTTTGGTGGCTTCTGAGATCATGCTGAAGGAAGGCAGAGATTGCTCTCTCGTCCTGCTGCCTGCCCACCCCAGTTTCCTCCACAGGCTTTGGTAGCAGTCAGCATGTCCTGATATGCCCTAGTCAGCAGGAGTAGCAGAGGCCTCATATTTAATAGCCGAGTTGATTTTGATGAAACACAGTGAGAAACACTTGTTTCCCACACTTGCCCCATTCACAGGCTCTAGTGACACATCTCTGGAGGGAGCATATGTTGAACAGCCTAGGATCAGTTTGGGTTTTGCCATTACTACTGTGTGCTAGCCAGATTTGCAATTTCATGTGCATGTACAATGTCTTGCAGGCACATAGCTTTATTTTGCAAGCTCTTTGGAGCCAGATCCATATTGTCCAATCAGTAGTATAATGGGGACTTTTTTTTGACAACTGATACAGAACAATACATAAAGTCTGATTACACAACAGGCATATCACGTACATATGCACTTGGAAAACCATGTTTATTTTAAAGGAAATGATATCAGCTTTTTTCGTATGTATTTGATGACATAAACAAACATTCCGTCTATTTCAAAACCCCTTCTTGGCTGTAATTTTCTTCTTCCTAAGCTTCCTTATCTCTTCTGTTCTCTTTTCTCCCCCTGACCTTTCTACCTCTCATTGTTCCACGGTGAAAAAAAGGAGAAAAAAATAGGTAGCGCTTTTAGATTAGAGTATATTAGATGTAATCGTGAAGTTTCTTCTAGAGGCAAAATTGTTTTAATATATCAAACAAGCAATTAACATTAAAATGTGGTTTTTGATCTGTGCCCTAAATGCGTGATTAAAGGTACCAGATCAGACAGCTTAATCTGAAAATCATTAAAACGTGACAATATTTGATTTTAATGAACCACAGTACAAGTTTTTAATGTTTCTTATTGCCACTTATTCTTTGATTCAGCAGACTATCAGAAGTAAATGTACATGAGAGAGGTGTTAGCTTTGCCTTCAGATCTACAGCAATTTCCACAGAAACTTCTGAAAAGAATACTGGTTAGTGTTTAAAAACATAGTGGCTTAAATTTATATTGTTAAATCTGTATTTAGTTCTGAAATGTGCTGAGGGCTCTGGCTGTGATCCAAGAGAGCACTTACCCATTCCCATTAACTTTAAAACACGTTCAGTTTTATTATTCACTTTACCAAAGGAACTGAACTCTAATACTTAAACTAAGTACGCACTTCAGTGATCTGTTGGGCTGAGCCTTATTTAACCCTCTATGCCAATTCTGCCCACTATTCAGACCCTGACTCACTTTATTCAAAGTGGGACTGGTGATACTTGTGAAACTACTAGATTACAGATTTCGAGGCTGTTTTTTTCAAAAGGTCCAGGTGCCTACCACACATGCTTTCAGAACCTACTGAGATGCACATTTCAAAGCATACGTAACAGTCAACATCTGAATGTTGTTACAACAAACATTTTTATCTTCTATTTGTTATTATAATTGTGTTTTGCACATCCAAAACCAATATTTGGGCAATATTTAGCTACTTCTGAAAGCTTGATGAAAGTTCCATTGCAGTGGATAAGAGTTGCTTTTCTGTATGTGGGAAGGATAGGACAATAAGTAGCAGACCCTGTAGCAAAGAATACTCAAGTCAGACATTAGGAAGAACAGAAACAGTAGGAACAGTGTAATACTTGGATGGGTTGTTTAGGAAATAGACTGAGTCTCCTTCACTGGAAGCCTTGAGGATCTATCTAAATAAGCATCTACCAGAAATGATGCTATTCCTGGTACTACAGTCATCCTTCCTTACATAGCCAGTATGCACTAGGCAAGTTCAAAAAATCCTTAGTGCTCCTGTGCAACTATTAATTGCAGTGAGACTCATACCAAGCTCTTACTGTCTACTGCCTAGCCATTTATGTTGATATCTTTCCATTTTCTCACATAGGAACAATGTCATGATTCAGTTACGAGCAAACTGAGCAAACTGCTGTATTAGACAAATTTACCAGAAAAAATATATTTATTTCTGCAAGTATTTCTAGCAACAGAAAAGGATGGCACGTGAGAACAGTGGATAGAAACATTTCCATTAGAGCAGTTTCTCAAAGCTATCACCTGCAGTTAAAGCCAACGTCAGTCAGAATTTAACAGAAATCTTAGCATTTTTTTTTTAAAGAGACACTTGTAGAAAAATAAATTAAAAAGGTTAGAAAGAAAAACCAAGAATAAAAAGAAGGGTTGGTACAGTGGTGATCGTTTGTGAATGCACTAATAGTTACTTTTCAGGACTGTAAGAGTCCTTGCAGCAAATCTGTCAGCTCTCTCCATTGCATAATAACCATGCCCCAACATCCACCAAAGCTGCCTCCACTACCTCTAAAGGAACAAACCTAGATCTTCTAAATCTTCTAAAGCAAGTGATGCTGTGGCGATTATACAACATACATTTACTTTCTGGACAGCAAATACACTTTAAAAAGTGACTGTTGTGCCTGCCACGTGTTCCTGGCCATCCCATGCAATGCCTTCATTCTGCTAATGCCAAAGTGATCGGGTAGCTGCATCTTCAACAAGGGACAGAAACCCTCAGCAAGGAGAGGGATGGGTTGAGCACTATATTCTATTGAAACCCCTTTTTTTGATCACTGCTCACATTTTCAAGGCAAAATTAGCCAGCTGTAAATATAAAGTTAGTAGCAAGGCACATTTGCACATGCCAAACACATTTGGAGAGATTGCTGCTCTACCCATAGCTTGGGGCACTTTTTTTTTTTAACTGTCAAAATCAACCTTTTCCCTGGGAAATGTGCAGGGAGGAAGTTTGGAAATAATGCTGGAATGAGCTGCAGAGGTCCATTTATTTTGGTATTTTACTCAATTACAAGAAAATGTTTGGTGATCACTTGACTAAAAAAAAAATCTCCAAATTTCAGTGGCATATGAATCTCCAATGTGGTATCCTGAAAACTCAGAAAGAGGAATAGGGATTTCCTTTGTTTGAAGTTTTGTTTCCTTTTGACCCCCAGTTTCATCTCCATTCTAAAATATCTATAAATTCAAATAATCTGGCAATCTTACAGGTATGTGCCTCCAGGTAAGAACTAAGTCTATATTCAGTTCAATCTTCTTTGAAATAATTTCTGGGATACAAATCAGTATCCTAATGGCAAATGTATCAGGACACATTTCTGTATGCCCACATTCCAGGAATTGAAGTATGTTTCTCAAAAATGTCAATAGCTCCAGCTAGAATATTGAAAAAATAAAATCAAACACAGTATTGTTTGTTAATGTTGACGTACTTGCACCAGTCTTTTTTTTAACCTCTCTCCCAACAACAACAACAAAAAAAGCAATAAAGTAAAAAAAAATGAGGGAATAAGAGAAAAAAAATAAATGATGTAGGTCCACTATTTTGAGGAGGGATTCGGAAAAAGATTTGAACAATCTTGAAATCTAAGGCAAGTATATGTACCCACATTTGTGCACCTATAAGCACAAAGGCAAGGATGATGCAGTGACCCCGGCTGCTGTGAGACTGCAGTCCTGCAGTAATGTGGGGAGACACAGGGCTAGGGCCAACCTTAGATGCCAGCAGAGATGGAATTTGCCTAGAGAGAGCAGGGAGGCTACTTCTCTCCCCCCCACACACACATCGTGTAGGGATTGAACTCTGCAAGACTTGCAAAGAATACACGTTATATTATCTTTTCATTTCCAAAGCATCTGTGCACTTAAACTTTCATGACTCATTGTGTCTGCGTGTGATCGTCTTGTACATGTATTTAAGTTGCTGCTCTTACCTCTGATCTTGAGAGACAAAAGCAACAGTGAATTCTTTTTCCATTATATATTTTTACAAAAGAACTACTGTAAAAATTAATCAAAGGTATGCTGGTTTTTATTGTTATTTTTTTTAATTTTGGGGGGTACTTTTCCTCATATTGCAGTGATTTTGAAATTGAAACGTTGCACTGCTGAGAAAGTGCCATGAAAATATAACCCACTACATTCCATGAAAATAAATAAGCAAGGCCACCCAAATTTTCAATTAGTGCTAGTGCAGTATGCAGGAAATGGCTCGGGAACCGTCAAAGGCAGCCTTAGGCTGGGTCGTGGATACGGAACAGTGACAGGAAGGTTTGAGGCAGGAATACAGGCTCAGTGTGAAGATGGCTCCTCTCCAAGGAAAACGGCATGCTAATAGGTTAATACTGATTTCCTGAAACATACAGCCTGGGTATTACATGCTGGAATTTACATTCTGACAAAGGCAATTGCGGAGCCTCGAGACTTTGCTTTTTTGGTGATGAAATAACACTAGAAAGTTCAAGCTGCATTATATATTTCATGTTTTAAGCTTATTAAACATTCAAAGTACAAACTGTGCACATATTTTTAAGCCACCTGAAATAGCAACAGCCTCACAAGTTTGGGAAGCTGGTATGAGAAAAATTATGTTTCAACAGGTCAGGTTTGCCTAAAGTGATGCCATCAACAGATATTGGCCAGGGTCGAGATAGGCCACTTCCAGAGTAGATCTGCCCTGAATTCAGAAATATTGCCCGATCAAACAGACATGCACAGAAATAGGAATAAGGCATGCACTTTTGGCACAGCCTTTACAGCCAAACAGGTATTTTGAAGATACCCAAGGACCAGAGTCAAAAGTTGGACAAAGCACCTCAGAAACTTTTCAGTTTTTCAGCTAAAAAGTAGCAGAGCAGACAATGCATCTCTTCGGGCAAATCAGAGGAAGAGCTACTGTAGATGGCAGAAGAAACTGCACTAAACCTTAATTCTGAAAGCATGTGCCCAAACTAAAAGTAGAGGAAAATGAAAAGGGGAAGAAACTGATCAGGAGAGAAAGCCCTGTCTAGCTAAAAGTATCCAGCCAAACTTTCTTGACTGGGGGGCGAGAAGCAGCAGAGCATCCTTATGGAAAGGGATCTCAGGGCTCTTCCTGACAGCAAGATGAATCTGAGCCAGCAGTGTGCCCTGGCAGCCCAGAACGCATCAGATGACAGGGATGCATTTTACACCTTTTCTAAGGGAAGCTGTTTTAAATAAGCTTTGGAAAAAATTTAATCAGCACAGAATATTTGAAGTTCCAAGAACCTTACCTACTTCTGAACTTCTCTAGCTTAAAGTCAATAATTGTGTCACTTTCCTGTGAAAGAGTAATTAACAGAGCAAGGAAGGAAGTGGAGGGAATTTGGGGGGTTTTAATTTGTTTTCACACATCATGGTACATTTTTTGGTCATAGGCGATAATTATTTAATCAAATGGAATTTGCCCAGTGGTATTTCACATGACACCACTGCCAATCACTGCAAAGCAAACAAACTCTTCAGATGGTGGAGGGAGAGTTTACTCATCTGTCCTCTGGTGAGCTGCTTGCTGTGAAGCCTGAATGGCACATCTGATATTGCTGAAGTGACCCGTGGGCAGCTGAGCAGAACAGGCACAAACTAAAGGCAGCATTTTCCAGTTTAAAGGGCTCTGAACAAAAGAACTTGGACATGTGGGTATGGCTGGGCATGTGCTCAATCATTGTCCAGAATCAAGATGCTCTTCTGAATTGAGGCCACAGATTTTATGAAAAAGTACTTCTTCCCTGTAGGAACAGAGAGCCTCATTTCCTTTCCACGTGAACACTTGATCCATGATAAATGTTTATAAAGTTCCCCTTCACCAAGTTTCTTAACTGCTGAAGAATAAATATTTGAAGAATCACAAATACTCTAATCAAAACCACGTAAGATGCTACAGGAGTGTTCCCTATTGTACGAAAAAAACAAAGGAGCTGAAGCTTGGAGGAAACTTCATTTTCCTGGTTTGAAAGCTGATCTACTGTATGATACAGTATGTATTATCTTTGTGCAATATTTTTAAAGCAATGCCTTAAATGCCATTGGCTTAATTCTTACCATATTGCTATAACAAAACTATGGAAACCCTGCAAAAGACCAATGAAGAAGAGGTTTGGGGGTCTCATCTGCAGAGTACTGAGTGCTTTGGCTTCTATTCAGTGGAGTCTTGGGGATTAGACCTGTGTTTAAGATTAAGGACATACCTAAGTGCCTCTCTGGATGGCAGCCAGAACGTTCAGCATCTCATAGGACTGAGCCCTTTGCTGGCAGTCAGAAAAGACTCTCAGTACTGAACAAATTCTTTAGCTGGAATAAAAGTTATTGTTAAAATAAAAAGGCACATGTTTTCCAACAGCAGTCTGTAAATAACACCTGTATACTTAACCCCAGAAGCAGTGGGCCACCTAATGGAAACTACTCACAGATTTTTGAAATATAACTGTGCACATAGAGTTGAACAACAAGACTCTTTCTTACTTTTGTCATTTTGTTAAAATCCTCACTCAATGGAAGAAAACAGGAGTATTGCCACTTTTCTCTCTTATTATGTGACACAGCCAGGTGTGGCACCTCCTCCTATTCTAAGTTTGACTGTAGTATTAAATTAAATGGCAATTCCGTATGGCTTGTGATCAAATTATCCAAATAACATATACTTAAAGAAAAAGGTGGAAGTAATGTTATTTTAATGCAACTGATGCTACCTGAACTTTTATCAAATGGCACAGAAGGATGAAAATATCCAGATACAAAAATTAAAGGGTGATTCAAACACTTTTGCACAGGTAAAATTCTTCTTCAAGTTTAAGTCTCCTCCCTTTCTTTCTCTCTCTACAATTATTGCTTATATCAAATACAATGGAAATAAAGCTTTACTGCTTTAGAAGGAAAGAGCATCTATAGGAAATTTAACCATGGTTACTCTTGACTCCTACAGATCAAGTATTGTTTCCTTATTTCGTCTTCACTGCTATGTACTGGCATGGGAAAAAGGCCCAGGGTGAATGGTGAGAGGGCTGCCCCCCTGGGATTTCCAGAGCATTTCTGGACTCCCATCTGAAGGAATCAGATGTGCATCCCACCACCTGTCTGCTTCAGTAGCAGCCACACAGTAGATGCACAGCCAGCACCTGACCACCACGGCTGCAGCCTTTATGGCTTTGGCCCCATGCACAAGCCTGAACTGCAATTGCAGCCATGTGCCAGACCACCTGCAGGCCAGCATCAATTTCCGCAGAAGCAGAACGTGATGAGAGCAATTTGCACCTTGCATGTTCAGTATGTTTGTAATTAGTGATGAATTAATGCAGAACATTCCTTTGCCAGTCTCTTTTCACCAGCAACAGGCACGTCCATGTGCTTGAGCCAAGGGAGAGAGAAATGCACTGTTGGCATCAGCATTTTCTTTTTTTGTATCTCCTTCAGCCTGCAGGTATAAGTGCTACATACAAGTGAAAACTGACTCTCCTTCTATATTATCATTAATTTTCAACATAGAAGTAGTATTTTTTCTACAGCAAACAGCTACAGATGCCAATTCAAATCAAAAAGGAGAAGAAGAACTAGTAGAAGGAGGTGAAGAACTAGGTACATGCAGGCCTTGCTAATGAAAGCACAGCCTCTCAGCAGAATTACATTCCTCACTGCTCTGTAATATACAAGCGTATATTTATCATCTCTCTAGATACAACAGTGGGGAAAAAAAAAGACAAAAAATGAGCTGAAATGAAAAGTAAGCGTGGTGACTGTGAAGGAATCAGATGTGCAACCTTGCAAACATTCAACAGCTTATGCACAAAACTGTTGTCTTGATTTTATTTTACGTGTGTGCGTACAAGCTTTTCCTCTACTAATTCTCTGGTTTTCAAAAACCACCAGAGGGAGCCCGCCACCTCTCATAAGAAAGGCATGCTGGGGTTGATAATGAAAAAATGAAATAGAAACTAAGCTGCTGTCGAGTTTCAAAGTAGCACGGCAATTTCTGATTCACTAAGATCCACATAGGTGCAAAAGCTCTGGACGGGAACATTTGGTATGCATAAACCAGCTGTTTATGGTAGTTTGCTTTGGTACTTTAGTGCTGTTTTCCTGCAGTTTGTTCAGTTTTCCATAATTCTGTTGATGTTGAGTTTGTGCAAGGAAATTTTACTCAAGCAAACTGAGGAAAACAAAGCTGTGTGCAATTACTTGGGGCACATCTTTTTATAAAAGCATAGAACTATTTTCATGATCCTTTTAAATTCTGATTGTGACAATAATGGATGCAACCCATGATAATTCTAGTATGCCAGAAGATAAATTTTAGAGGGGCAGGTGAAATAATGTATGCACCCAAATATCATATGATACATGTCACTTAGGAACATATTTTTTCAACCCTCCATGTAAGGCCATAAAGTGCACAAAAATACAAATTCTGTTAATTACAACATGGCATCAGATCCACCTCACACTGCCACTGGGGTCTACTTCCTTGCAAGGGCAGTGGTAATCACTGGCTGTTTGTTTGTGAGAAAGCATAAGTAGCACCACATCATGAGGCACCGAGGTGACCCTACAGATGTCTACACTGTAAATGTTAGTGATTGCAGCGACTATCATGAGGAGTTACTTCCAAATATGTCCTAGCATTCTCTGTGGTTTGCTACCAATTGGGCTATCAGATGGTCATTGGTTGATATAACTAAATGCTACCTTGACTAAAATACAAAATAAGTATGGAACTGTGAGATGGTCCAAATGGACTTAGCAGACCGGATGATTAGAAACTTCTACCAGAAAATGATTCTTTCCCTGCTGCAAAGGGTCTTCCAGAAGCTCAGCAGGGCTCTGACCAAAACAAAAGTAAATTCTAGGAAGAGCCCAATAGCTTTGGCATGATGATGCAGCATATACTATGCTTTTTTTTTTTTTTTGCCATTGCCTACTGAATACCTTCATGATCCAAGCCCTAGTTTTACAGGAGAAAATGAAAAGCTTGAAGTGCAGAAGAGACTAGGAGGAAGGTGGGGAAGCTGATCCTGACATAAACCCACTTTTTCTTTGAATTGAGATTAAATTAGCTCCAAGTTGCTATAGCCAGGAATTGAATCTTAACTGCAACTAACTCCTGGGGAAGGCTCTGTAACACATTGCTCTTTTTTTCTGGACACAGAATAAAAGACATCTTGCATACATCTTTCCCTTGATGAATAGTCACAGGCTTTAATTACAACATTTTTTAAATCGAGCTTCAACTATTAACTGGCTAAGGCTGTCTGTAAGATGATGTGGGTCTTTGTGACACTTTGTTTCTGGAGGTGCACACAGAAAGTAATTACCTACAGCATTTGCAGATGTAATTGTAGAGCATTATTTTCAGCTTTTGCAACAAAATTTTCCCATCTGTTTTAATTCCACTCTTGTGACCTCAGCAATAAAGGAAATCATTCTTCCCCAGTTCTGGCTCTGTAGTTCTCTGGGGAAGAAGATGCTTTAAACAATGCCTGAAGTGCTTAACTAATATGCAGTTTTGTTTACATACACATTACAAATGGACTAGTCAATGCCACAGAGCAAAAGCCAGTAAAGTGCTTTGGTAATTCTTGTGCAGCACACATCTTGAATATGAGAGGGAGGGAGTTCTACAGCACTGTGGATCTCAGCACAAAAAGGATCGATTTCAACATAAAACATAAGTACTCTCTTCTGTTCTATAGGCCAAGTAAGATAGATCAGCTCGTTAGGGGTAAATGAAAAAAACTAAAGGTAACATTTTTTCTCTCCTCACTTCCTCTCTAGTAGAGGCAGCACAGAATTGCAGCGCGTTTATTATTTGTTTCAAGTAGAGATCAGCTAATAAAGAAAAAAGAAAAAAGGTATTATTCGAACGTCATAATTAATGGGGGAAATTGTTTGAAACCCAGGAAGCTCTTCATTTATTTTTCACATTTAGGGCTTCCTCATTAGAAGATATGTCTGATTCTCACAGAGGCAGCACAGATTACAACCAGTGCAGAAGACAATGCAGTGAAAGAGCTCAAGCCTCAGACTAAAGGGGCATCCCATAGGTGGAGAAAGGACACCCTTATGGAAGAGATCTGTGAGGAGCCAGTACACAAGTCCCAGAGATTATTCTCATGCCAGATCTCTCATGAACCCTCGTAAAATCTAACCCACATCTGCTTTTATTGTTTTAGAGTGATGAAAGATGTCTATTTGCAAAATGTAAAATAAAGACAAAAGCTTCTTGTTCCTATCAGGGCAAGCATAGGGCCGCAGCCGCTGCTTCAGCCCCAGGCTCCTTCCTCACCCCCTTCCCACGGCGCTGCACAGTTGGGGATCCCTCCTGCTGCCTCCTCTGCTCCCTGCCCGTCATTCTTTGTGCTCGTGAATCACTTCCTCTCCTCAGATCCCACCTTTCAAAACTTCCTTTTTCCTCCTTGGGGTATGTCCACAAGACTCTTCTGAAAGGCTCCTAGACCTTTCAGATGCCGCTGGGAAGTAGCTTGTTCACATGCCTGGTGACATCCAGCCAAAGGAAGCTGTCACATGTGCGTGCTGCCCACTGTGGCTCTGCACCCAGCCTCCTCTCACCCTTTCCTTTGCCATGCTGTGGCTGTAGGACAGTTCTAGGGGCTTCTTGCATCCTCCCCTGCCCACAGATGTGGAGTAGTTGCAGGGAATTGGAAAGGGTAGAGAGAGCCAGCCTACCCCAGTGCACCCTTTGCAGTGTTCCCTGCCTCTCATGACAGGGAGGGCTCACCCATTCCTGCCTCTTGCAGGCAACCAGCACCAAAGAAGATACAAAAATGGGGTTGTGGTGGGGGCACCTGTCAAGGTCTGAGTGGTGGTACAGGCACAACTTGTTCTCTGGGAGGTCTCTGTTTTATCAGCAAGATAATCACATTGGCTGATGACTTATTCTGCAGGCACGAAGGCCAAATCTGCCTGTACTCAGCAATTTAACATGGAGCTATTAGTTAACTCTGCTATCTGTCACTGCATTTTAGAGATTAGGTTGTTGGATCAGCGTGCTTCGAGTTCTTCATCCTTAGAGCTGCTTGGAAGACTGTGTTTTCTGCTATCGGACTTCTGAGACCTTACGACCCGTCATTTTGCCTACCTGTGAAGCTGTTATCACTTCTTTACAGGGCAGCACTATGTGAGCAGAAAGCACAACATTACTGGGGCCAGATTCTCAGCTGCTGCAAAACAGCATCTGGAAAGTGGGGCAATTCAGATTAATGCTTAGCCAAGAATTCAGCCTGTTGAAGTTGTAACAAGAATGTGCTTATGGAAGAGATCAGTCATTTGCTTTACAGCAGGGAGCTGTCATCTTTCATTCTAACTTCAGGCCACACTAATTAAGCCATTGGGCAGACAACTGCATTAGTTCAGAAAGTAAATCAATATGGTGGTAAAAGTTACTGACTGCTTCATTAGTGTCTTCCATTCTTAAACATTACAGTATTTTTCACAGGGGAAAAGGAGAACAAGGAGAGAAACTCTGCATGCAAGTCCCCATACATCACTTCATTACTGAACTGAATTTCTTTTGATCAGCAGATTGCACTCCTTTACAGCTTCACATGCCTTGGGATGCACTTGCTCTGATACAGTGACATTAGCCCCCTGACATCATGTTCACTTCCTGAGTTACCAAGGAAAAGAAATACCAATAGAAAATTGCTGTTTCAAGAGCATCATCTATATCTTCTTCAAAGCATTCCAGTTGCTAATGGGATCTGGAGGGAAGACAAAATGGGATTTATGTCACTCTGCCCTCCATAGCACGAGCAGGGGTCTATGCCCTGTAGATTCACTTTCCTAAAGCCCTTCCAAACTGGAGAGACACTGATGAAGTTCCAGCTTATTTTCCAAATACAGATAACAGCAACAAATGAACAGCATTGAGAGTGTGTGCTCTTCCACCACTGCTAAAAGGAACACCCTGGAAATAGGCCATGCTCTCTGTTCCGAATTATCCCCAGAGGAAAAAGAAAGTACCCGAACTAGACAGAGGATGAATTAGCAACACAACTTTTTCACCAAGGCCCTGTATACCAAACCATCTACAATTTTTTTTTTTTTTTTAAACAACACAGAGCCTTCTACCCATAGACCATATTCCCCTGGGCTATGATGTAAGACAAGCTGGTCATTTTTTTTCCCCTATCTGAGAATAAGAGAAAATTCCTCAAACTGCTGGGTTTCAGATTACTTCACAGTAACAATATGTTCTCACTTTGCACCACACATTTGAGTTACTATATGAAGTTTTATAAGGCAGAAAATTAATCTATCAAGCAAAATCTGCATGACTTCTAGATAGGAATCAAAAAGTAGCAACAGCCAATACTTGCTGCTCACTAACATGGGGTGGGTGATGCTAAATAGAGATAGGAGTAAAGTTTTCTAGGGGAAGTGCCTTTTTATGTAGACTGATTACTGAATAACTGTAAAGTAAAATAGAAATATAAACCTACAGCTGGATGTGGCTCTGGGTAGCCTGGTTTACTGGTTGGCAGCATTGCCTATAGTAGGGGGGGTTGAGACTAGATGATCATTGTGGTCCTTTTCAACACGGGCCTTTCTATTGTTCTATCAAACCCTGTCCCCTACACCTTTAAAATGTTTTTAATACTCACAGTTTTGATACAAAAGACAGTGCAAATAACATCCTACCACTAAATCTGAAGTAGCGTTTATTTTTCAGATGGAATTTTCCAACATGTTGTAAATTTCTTATCAAAGATTAACAAAGAAAAGGATTTCTCTTTTTCAGATCAAGAGATCAGATTTGGTAATGCCTGTACTCATTCAACTTTTCATTCCAAACATCATCCATCATGCTGTACATCCCTTGCACTGGACTGCAGAAAACATACCATGAATTCTACTTGGTATAGTAATGCATCTTGAACAAAGCTGACTAAACTCAAAATTAAGTTTTCAACAACTGTGTGTTAAAAGGAAAAAAAAAAGAAAAAAAATCAATGAAAGAAAAACAGAGAGCTCTACTGAGCAAACATCCTGAAGTTAAAAAAATATGTTTTGATTGATGAAGGAAAAAGCCATGACATTTTAGGTGGCCTAAAAGAAATTTCAAGGATCATATTGAAAAGAAAGCTGGCATTGTATTAAAATATTATTATCCTGAGGGATAAATGGAACATACTGAAAAAGCAGGACACAGACTTGGCTTCACCTCTCTCTCAAAGCAGTTCATTAAATCTTGCTTTCTTTATCTCACGTCCCCAAGCAGGGGTGTTTACCTTCAGAAACATCAACTTTCTGGGTCGTGAAGCAGCTCTAATCCAATTCCTTGATCCTTCTGCAATCGATTAATGCCTTGCTAATCCTATCCTGGCCAGGCACGGTGTTTAAAACTAAATGTGTTACATTATCTAGAAGAAAAGTATTCAGGAATCTAGGTCTGAATCCAAGATACTTTTACCTCTCTATAGAGGTCAAGACAAAACACTCAGTAAGGTTTACTGAGCTGCAATATCTACAAGAAAACAGCAAGGTAAGCTCTAAGAAGAACCGATATCTTTCATCAAATCAACTGCTACAGCTGGAAAAAGCAGGCAACATTTCAGGCACAAAGACCCAATGCAGCTATAGGCAACATTTGAAATTTAATTTAGATTAGCCCAGCAGTGGAAACAAGCCTTCTGGCATTGGACATTCACAGAATTAACCCTTCTTCAGATAATTTTTTTTTATATACTCCATGGAAAACATTTTCATGTTGTAATTAGAAAAACATGCCCAGCTTCTGTTTTAATGACGATAAAATCCCAGATACCTCCATAGGATCTCATATGCTAGAACTATTACTACAAGCACATTTGTAGAAATCAGACAGTTTAGTATTGGAAACTTCTGTCTCATTTCACAAATTCTCAGTCCAAGCACATTGATTCCAGAAGATTGACAGCTCTTTTTGACAGCTTGATATCTGTCCTTACAGACAATAGGCATCACATGCACTCATGAGAAAGTGTAGGTCAAGATGCCAAGTGAATGTCTTCACAGTGGTATTTTGGATGCCACTCCTTGCAAAACGATACCACTTATGTGCAAGAAAGACAAGCTGCTGCTGCTTTCCTCTACCCATGTAAGTTTATCTACTTCCAGCCAGTGTTACACAGGCAGCAAGATGGCACAGGTGTTCCCATGGGCACATCCATTTGATGTATAACCTCCTTGTGGAGACAAAACTGCTCTGAGAACAAAGTCCCAAATTTCCATTACTCCTGTGCATTGTCAGTGGGATTCCCAAGTATATACTTAATCTCATTTGGCTCCAGCTGTGCAAACCCATGGCCAGCTCATCCTCCATTAGCTGTCATTAATATACTAGTTTCTACATTATTTCTCTTTCAGATACTGAAAGCAGAACAATGTAAAGTCACGGAATCAAAAACTCTCAACAAAAAAATCCTTCATAAGGAAAACCAAACAGGTCATTGCGTTTGTATTTTCTTGTCTATAGACAGCCTTGCCAGCAGAAAGGAAACAAGGTGTACCCACACTGAAAAGAAACAGGCCCCTTCTGCATGGCTGGGGCCTCTGAACTTCTGCTGGTGAGGCACCTGGTAGTCATGGCTTGGGATCTGGACAAAAACCATTGGGACTTTCTTGCCTTTCGTCCCTCTTGGGAAGCACTCTCTGTGTGGCCTTTCCAGTGACGACAGTTTTGTTCTTATGCTCCTGGGTGACCCAGGAGTGAACCGAGCTCATTAAATGCGCTTGTCTTTCCTTAAAGGAGGAAGAAATAAAAGTGGAAATTGGAAGATTCAGGTATGACCCCACATTTCTATTCAAAACAATAGTTGGCATATCTCCTACTTTCTGTAGAAATCAACAATATTTCACTCATGTGATGCATCTTCCTTCAGAGACAAGAGCAACTGTCAGACCAAGCATCTCAAGACAAGTCATTTCCAAAAGAGAGGAGTTAGACACACTCTTGATCATGTGCTTCTGTTTATTCAGTGTAAAGGATCTAGGACACCTGTGTTAGTTTTAAAGCTACTACATGTACAGCACTTGACTGCTATATTTTGGCAAGTCCCAGCTGTTATTTCACATGTGTGAACTAAGAAATTACCCAAGGTAAACACAGACTTAGAAGAAATATCAAAAACATTTACAATAAAGTGCAAGTATGGCCCAGTATGTTAGCCTGCTAGTATATACACTGTGCTGGCCACATTCTGTTTTCTTTTAGAGCAGCAAAGGAAAAGAAGTGTAACAAAGCCTGTGTGAAATGTCGTAACTGGTTACCAGTCATTTCTCCTAAAACACCAGTATGAAAGTCATTCTTCTAATACTTAAAGATTTTTATCAGCCAAGCTTACCCAAGTATGGGCAACATAGCACAAAGTATTTTTCCCCTATTCATCTGACAGCATTTAATCTAAAATCTAAAAAGTTTAAATCCAGATTACTTACATGTGTGCACATGCTCCCACTCCTCTTATACATACAGTGTTAAAAGGACATCACTGATGATCATTTATTTTTCTCTGCTGATGCTGCATTTCATAATATCACTTCTCTTGAAATACTGCCAGACAAGATTGTCTTTAATACACTTCAGTGGCATCAAAGGAACCTCAGGAAATGAGGACTGAGGTGAACCTAAGACACATTCTGTGCCACCAGTGCTCTGATTATACTGCTTTGAACCAGAGGTAAAGATTTGCACTCTTGATGGCCTGCCTTCAAAAACCAGTATTGGGTCTATTTTCTATGTTCTCTAATTAAACACAATTACTTCGACCTCTTTTGTTTCTTCTTCACAATTCTATTATTACCTACTCTAGCCCACAATCAGTTTTGAGTCATGCCTCAGAAACTCTTAGGTTTCACTAGAAATGAGTTTTACTGGAAAAACAGAGTTTCTTTATCTCCATGATTTCCTGTATATAGGTCACATCATCTCAACTATGATCACTAGCTCTGCAAATACTACTCTTAGGTGCACGCTTTTCTGACATAGCCACCCAGTTTGTGAGCCATAGCTTTTATTGGTGTACAATGAATGTACAGATGTTATAGCTGTGAGGTACATCAGAGAGCTTGGCTACATAGTTATTACACAAAAGCAGAAAAGATAGGATGCTCACCTGCAAAACTACAGCAGAGCAGATGTCCAGAAGAGATCCTTCCCCACTGGTAGTCAGCTCTTAAATGGATCTAGGGAGAGGTGCAGCCAGGCTCCACCCCTTCCAGCAGCACAGGTGAATTGCCTTCACCTGTGCTCCTCTGGCTGACTCATTGCTCGCCTCAGGTGATCAATCAGAGGTTCAGGCTGTGACTCAGCAGTTCCCATACAATTGGGCAAAGAAATAAAGAAATAAGAATTCAAATTGCAGGGGACAAATGATATACTTTGAAGCAGCAACCTGAACACAGAGTAATTCTGTCTGAGATTGATTCCATCAGATTGGAAACTAGTGAATAGGAGAAAAGCTTTGTAGTGGAAGGGGACTGAGGGGCCAGAGTTGACTCAGGCTCTGTACGAACATTTCACAGTGTTTTAATTTATAGAATCATAGAATGGCCTGAGTTGAAAAGGACATTAAAGACCATCTAGTTTAAACCCCCACTGTAAATAAGCCCGGTTCTACTCAAGTTATGCAGTGGATAAATTAGCCTGCCATTTAAGAACTGTGTGCTGTTTTGTGATCAACTAATTTCTCACTCAAAAGCTTGAAGATGAATATCGGATTTGTCCCATGTAGGACACAAAAATATTCAGTTGAGGTATCACTTCCCTCTAATGATAGGATCTTCAGACTCAGTGGTTTGCTAACATCAGTCACTGATCATTCACTGCTCCCATTCGTCATAATCCTGGATTGCTCTCATTCACTCAGCAGTAATTCTGGTTGACTTTCATCATTCACATGGAAAACACATACCAACAATTAAATCTCTCATCAGAAGGAGTCAAACTCATTTGGAGATCTACAAAAGTGCTAAGGGGGAAAAGATCTACAAAAGTGCTGAGGGGGAAAAAGAGGGATGTATATATTTATGCATCAATCAATAGCATTGAATAAACATGTAAGTCTCTGATAATAGTACAGCTTGTTTTGTCAGTGATGAAATGCTAATTGATGAATTCAGCCACTTTCTCATTCTGATGTCAGACAGTGCAATTCATTTTGCAGTGACAGGTCTAGAAATTCTTGGGAGCTTCGTGGAAAACTTTCAAAAGAAGACGGGGAGACAAAGAGACAAAGGAAAATGAATACGCAATTATCTAAAGAAATTCATAGAAAGTCACTGATACAGGGCAATGTAGAAAACAATCATTTTACTACAATGATGTAACTGCGAGATAGTTCAATATTGTCTTTAGAAACAGTAAAGTACATCTCATTATGTGAAGGGAATGAAAGTGGTAGCCCAAGGCAGAGAAAAATTTGCTTCTTTAATTTCATACTCTCACAGAGGTTGTATACTGAACTCAGTTGTCTGTCCAGTTCCACCAGCTCTGATGACTTGTTTGAAGTCCTTTAGGAAATCTGTGAATGAAGTAAGCTCTTCTACCTTCTTGCTGCACACAGTGAACACAAGACCACCATCTTATATGGGAGCCTAAAGGTATTGCAGTATCAGGTGAAAGATACTTCTGCATCTTTCCATACATTTTAGCCAAAATAGCTTTGCAACACTAGAGAATAAGCAGCAAGCACAATGGTTTGAGAGTCGACGACTTTAGTGAGGAGATATTTATATCAAGTTACTGGTTTTGTTTGGTCTTTTCCAGCCATCATTACAGAATCATAGAATCACAAGGTTGGAAAGGACCTATAAGATCATCTAATCCAACCGTTCTCCGATTACCACAGCTACCACAAGCACTAACCCATATCTCGTAGCTCCTCATCCAGACACCTCTTGAACACTGCCAGGGACGGTGACTCCACCACCTCGCTGGGCAGCCATTGCAGTGCCTGACCACTCGCTGAAAGAAAGAGTTCTTCCTTATGTCCAACCTAAACCTATGTCCTCTGGTACAACTTGCGGCCATTTCCCCTGGTCCTGTTTGTTGCCTGGGAGAAGAGGCCAAACCCCTCCTCATCACTGCCTCCCTTCATGTAGTTATGGAGAGCAATAAAATCTCCCGAGCCTCCTCTTCTCCAGAATGAACAATCCCAGCTCCCTCACCTGCTCCTCATAAGACTTGTGCTCCAGACCCCTTACCAGTTTTGTTGCCCTTCTCTGGACATCCAGGGCCTCAATGTCTTTCTTGTAGTGAGGGGCCCAAAACTGAACGTGGCCTCACCAGTGCTGAGTACATAGGGATGATCACCTCCCTGCTCCTGCTGGCAACACTATTTCTAATGCAGGCCAGGATGGCTGCATTAGATGGGTCTACTTGTAGAGAATATTAGATCTGAAAAATTGCAAGTGGTGCTCATTTTGTGTATGTACATTCAATATGCTTTAAAAGAAATAAAGAGAAAAGAGGACATGATAAACTGCAGAAATCAGTGTTCTAGTTGCAAGACTTAAAAACCTTCTGTAGTAGGGAACACACATGATAAAATAGTGAAATAGGATTTGATTAAGCTGGTGCCCCTGCCACAATATTTTAAGTTGCTGAAGAAAAACAATTCCACATGATGTAGAATGTTGGTAACTTGGAAATTCTTGTAACTCATCAGTATTGCAAAAGACGCAATGGCGTAAGAGGAACATACTTAGTATCACAGAATGGTGATACTGAGTTGGGAGAGGACTTTTGGAGGCAAGGTTAGTATTGGTACAGATTTGATGTTCATGTCTGAAGTTCATAAAGCAAGAAATACAGATTTTTTAATATTTTACTTGTGTTAGCTATCAGTGCTTCAGCTACAGCATAAACCTGAGCCTCTTTATTTTGGTAGGCTTGGTTTAGTCCTGCTACATACAAATGAGAGATTTTTTCAGAGCTCAGTTTCTCTTCTGACCTATTTCAGTGCCTTCAAAAAATCTTTCTTCCTGCTGTCATGGAAACCTGTGCTGCAAAGAAACAGCCTAATGCTCCACCATCTTCCTACTGCTTCCGTCACTGACTAGAAGGACTTAATCGTTTTTGCCTTCTAGGCAAATGCTATGGTGTTTGAGAGAGTGACCATACTATAATGATCTTTTAATGACACTTTATCTTAGACCTAGCTTTGGTAGAGTTATTTCCGTCCACATCTCTCACTGCCACATCTACCACATATTTATTCTGTATTGTTAATTTCATTTCACACGAAAATTGTTTTCTGCCACAGACTCTAAAAAACTGCTAGAAGTTGGTAAACACTTTGTTCTTATTTGTACTTAGAATGGTCCTTCTCTTGACTTCAGGAACTGTGTATCCTTTTAACGGAGCAAAATTACAGCAGTTGGTTAATACTTCTCTTAATTCCCTCAGTAGTTTATTCATGCATGCCTTGGTTGTCCTAGTTCACAAATGTGGTGATGGAGAGTGCTAAGAGGAGGAATTGACTTAAACTCTTTGTATTGTGTGATGTAACAAAAAAGATTTGTCCAAGAACGAGCAAGTATCAAAAGAAAGTAGTTCTGGAGGTACAAGGCCTTATAAGGACTCTTTCAAGGGCTCAAACCAATACAGAACTATCAGCGCTATGAGAGATTAGTACTACAAGTTGGGAAAATAATCATTTTCATCTTGAAAGAACCAATGTATCTTTATTTCTCTTTAAAACAAATTAGGGATCAGACCACCAGCATTTCTACCTTCTGCTTTTGCTCATGGTACTCATTGATTATAAAAAATGTTGACGTTTTACTTCAACTTTATAAAAAAATTATTCCTGTTCCCTAATGGATGTGTTATTTTTCAAATGCATGACATTTCATAACTGGTGTTGTTGCTATGATGATCTAAGGATATAACCAAGGCCATGTTTGTAGAGAGAGGCATTTTCCTTTATTAGATTGAATAAAATAGCTGAAAAAATACAATCTCTTCAGATACAGAGAATAACACTCCTTAATTGCATCAAGTTAAACTGTGGAAGTTGTTGAACTTCATATGAAGGCTACAACTTCTGGTCCCCCTGAGCAGACTTGCTGTGAGAGGGTGGCACATAACTGCCCATCATCTGCATTGCACAAGAGGAGTTGCTGATTATGATTCTTCTGAAAAATTTGAGGATTGCTATTTTCAGGGACCAAAGTGGGCATGATTTATTTTTTTTCCCCCTTTTCTGAGCATCATGCACAAAAGTGCTTTTGACAGGGTTTTTACTCAAGCAGTGGAAAGTTTGGCAATATACATTTGCATGGCACATTGCATCTTTCTAAATCATCTACTGGCAAATGACATCTGATAGCAAATACTGCAACCTCACTGCTTACCTCTCTGGCTGCGAAGTAGTCCTGCTAAAGTCAGTCAAACTCAAAGCATAAAGCTTAGGATGGACTCTTCTTTAAAGAACCGGGACCCAAAAGAACAAAACTACTGTCTATAGAAATTCTGCAGATGGCATTTCTCATACAGGCATGTTTCTTCATGGGAAAAAAAAATACATATCTGAAAAAAAATATCCAATCAAGAAAAGCTCTTGCCTGTTGCCACCTTTTACTTCCTATTGTAACTTTCCTTAGATTCAGTCGTATTTACAAACTGTATATAAAGCAGAGCTTTGGGTCCTGAAACCTAACTTTGTACCCTTGATCTGTAAAGGTAAATAAACAGGAACACCAACAATATGTCAGAATTTAGATGAAGGGCAGAGATTCCGCTAGTGCTATTTAGGTAGTCTTTTCAAAATAAATGTACACAGTTTGGGGACTATTCTGTTCCCATTCTAAAGCAATTATAGAGCTCAATTCATAAGTATTTCATGAGAAATTCTTGTGCACTAATCCAGCACAAGAGCAATCTCAACTGGCCAGCAACAATGAGTGAGATAGAATAAAAAATCTTCTGCATTTGAAATGAATGCAGAAATGTAATGTTCTGTAAAAAAACAATCCACCCATCATCAGCCCAGAAATACATGGAGGAAAAGGGATTAAAACTGCAATAAATAAATTTATTTATTATTTTTCTCAGGGATTAACACAGGACTAATATGCTGGAATGCCTAGCTTACAGAAAGATGGAGGGTTTTTTTTCACTCTTCATCTCTTGTTAGGCTGGCATCTAGGCAGCTTTTAGAGTATTCAGCTGCAGGAAGGAAGATGAGAACAGACACTCATCTCTGGTTCTGGACATGTCTCATGAGGAGCCACATTACTATGACAATATACACTTTCACTTGGATCACACAATAGATGAGAAAGACTGAGTGACCCTTGGGAATGGAAAAGCTGTTCCTCAAAGTTGTTTTGCATACTGGAAAATGTCTAAATTTTCCTTTGGTTCCTTGGATAACTGCTACACAAAGATTCTGCTGGTTAAAATTTGAGAACTTTTTACGCACCAGATAGTCTCCACAAAGAAATGGACATCAGCATTTGCTCCACAGTGATGGAGAAGACTCAGAAACAACAATGAATTTATTTAAGAATGACACATAAGGCTATACATACTTTTTTTCTTTAAAACATTCTATGTAGCTAACATTGGCTATATTTTTCTGTTTATCTTTCCGTAAAATGCACACACACATACCTGTATGTACATTGGTATGTATACATATGTGAATACATGAATACATGAATACATAAATATGAATGTAAATCATAATGTAATTTATATGAAGAAACGTGTCTTCTGCTCAGATCAGTTCTCCACAGTGTAGGCCCATGGTTCTAAATGAAATTATATAACCCTGAAAGAGGATGTGAAGCAACACAGTGTATGATGGAGAAACTGTGGTCCTTAATGACTGTTGTCTCTTCTACAGCCTCCTTTACTCTGGCTCATCGATCCTAGCTTTAAATGAGGTATTATTATACAAGTATGTATAAATCACTGTGGGACAAGCTGAGACTCTTAAGCATCCTGAACATAAAGACCAGATTTAATCTACACCCATCCACACACTTGAAATAGGCCTTTTACATCTCCTGCAATGAGTGTTGGACTCTCTGAGTTGCAAGAAACCGTTGCAGTAAAAATACAGATGAAAACTAGGTCATGATGTTCTGAGGGAAAACGAGTCTCCAAGAACACAAATACCTTTTCCAAGCTAAGTGTGATTCCACTGATCTATAAAATGCTTGTAGCATTAGTGCCCATTTGACTTAGTGTGAGCTGTCAGTTTGTATGCAGACATCCACACCTTAATACTGAATGTTCATTGCGTCCAGATATATTTTTATCATATGCTTGGCTGATTAAATGGTCATTTTATGATCTGATACATTCTGGATTCATTGACAGGTTAATGCTAATGGCAGCCAGCAAAGGTCTCACAATTTGCTCTCCTAATTGCCTCTTTCCCAAAAAAGTCACGGAACCAGAAGGAGAAGGTTAAGCAGAGAAGTAGCAAGGCAATGTTGTACATGCAATCCAACAGCAAAAGTGTGCACATTCGCTGCCTGTAAGGAGTGTTGAATTCACATTCATGTTAGATCATGTGAAGCAGAGAGGGAGTGGAGCCAGGCCCTCAAGTCATTCTGTAACATAACAGGCAGATTACTCTAATACAAAAAATGTAAACCATGATAAGTGAGAGCAGATTTTAGCTATGATAGTGCATGTAGACTTCAACGTATGAATTAATTATTTGATGGAAGTCTGAGCTGTTTTTATTGTTGATAGGTACATTTCTATTCTTCCTATGGTTTTATAAAAAGTTACAATATGAAATAAAAACTATAATTTTACTCGGTTGTTTTTATTCTCAGATTCAGATTCCCCTGAAAGAGACA
Organism: Lagopus muta; assembly: GCF_023343835.1. Lineage (NCBI taxonomy): Eukaryota > Metazoa > Chordata > Aves > Galliformes > Phasianidae > Lagopus > Lagopus muta. The sequence continues at coordinate 80,585,288 of NC_064435.1, read as the reverse complement.
TTTTGACAGGTCAAAATGCTGTATCCTGATTAAAAACCACTATAACATTTCAGTTCCAACTGAAAGAAAGGTAGCTCAGGACTTTAAGATTTTAAACATATCTGAGTTCTTTTCTATTTTTTTTTTTCCTTTGAAGACAAATAAAGCAAAAGAAAACTCCAGTACCCTACCTCAGAATATCCCCAAAACCTAACTAAAAGAAATGGACCTGAATGCTTTTGAGTGTGTTAATAAATGGTTGAAAAAAAGCATGTGTTTGTACATATGTATGTCTTACTGTGGTAGTTCCAGATGTGCAGCGTAGGACCACCTGGAATAACAATGGAGCCACTGCAATTACTTTGTGTGTATGCAGCCAGGACCGGGTCCTATCTACGTACAAAGAAACTTTTGCTTTTGGAGATGTTCTCAGCCAGCAACACCTTCTCGAAAAGCTTTAGTCACAATTCCAAAGCTTGAGTTCTGTCTCATGTCTGTTTGGCTCAAACCTAGTGTAACTGACGGGCACTCCTGATTAAAACTTCTGCGTGACAAGAAAACTCTGCAAAAGAAAGTCTGTCTATAGAATTCCAGCTAAGTGGTAGAATTTTATACGTATTCCTTTCTCTAGCCTCCAGTAGAAATCACATTCTTTCAGTTATGGATAGTTCCCAAAGCCAAGGAGAGCCAAATTTCTGTCTTCCATTACTCAATGGGAAATGGGAGAACATAAATGCATGCTAAGTGTTCCAGTTAGCCAACATCACATCTGACCCCTTTTCAGGAAGATTGAGGGGAGGGAGTGGACAGAGGAAACACTGTGATACAAAGCATTTTGCAAATGTCTTACAAGAGCATCACCCACTGAACGGGGAAGAGGCACCTGATATATAGCTGGCAGCTATGTTAAGTGTATCTATTTAAATAGCTACACTTTTCAAAAAGACTGCTTAATATTACATTTTTTCTTTTATTTCTTTCAGTGACAAGGCCATATTTTTATATATTAAAAAGCCCTTAAAATGTCTGTTTCAAGCCTTCCAAAGTCTTTTTTTTTCTACTTTTTAATATGATTAATAACTCTAACAGGTATTCTCCAAGCCAAACAGCTGGGTTATTGCTCAAGAAACAGCTGTTTCATTGCTAAATATATCCTTATTTCAGCAGCCATCAGCTTGCTAACGCTTTGCTGGTTACTTGCCTTTAAACATTTGCTGATAGTGAGAAAGTCCTGGTATTTAATCATAGCTGGTGCTACAAAAGCCGGAGCTACTCTGAAAAAATAATACACACAAAAACATTGGCAGAAGGCTTTTTTCTTTGAGGGCGGGGAATATATATATTTTTTTTTGTTTCAGTGCCACACATTAGGTTCCAGCCAGATGTGCATATGGATTAAAAATAATAATAATAATAAAAAAAATCCTTTTTATTCAAAAATGTCAATATCGTTTAACAGCAAATGTAATATAATTACAGTATTCCATAAACATTTAACAAGACGCAGACATTTTCTGCAGGAAAATATTACCAGAGTGAGCCTTTTAGCAGTTTAGCAGTTAAATTAGTAATTTCTTTTATAACATCTGGTGAGCAGTCTCTAATTTCGAAAGTTTTGGAACAAAAAGACATCGGGCAGATTTTGAGTTATGAATAACTTGCCCGTTGTTTACCTTTATGCCAATCTAGTTCTCCCCTGCATAGATGCAATCGAATACGTTACAAATGTGTTTTCCATAAAAATCCCTAAAATGCAAGAAAGGGAAGGTAGACAACGAATTTAAGCAAATCTGGGCATTCACAGGCACTGCCATCTGTCACTGTCCCACAGTGCTCTTGACACCTGATGGAGCTCAGGGTCCCACTCTGAACTCCTGAAATTCAAGAGTGCCTCTGTGCAGCGGCTCAGGCCAAAGCAGTTGGCCTTAGTTGGAATCTTTCCACAAAATCCGTGGATTTGGGATCAAGTCCAACAAGGATCCCTCATGGAAAGTGGAGTTTCTATGTGTAGTTCTGCCCTAGCACACCAGTTCTTCTTTCTCTGTGTTTTTCCTAGGTTGGCTGAAGATCTCAGAACTGTTTGTCACTATCACCTCCTGTTCTCAGTTCAAGCACTTCCCTCCACTGCAGACACGGCTATGGGGTTTATAATGATAAGCCCCATGACGAGAGGTAGATCATCTCACTATATTTGCTCCTATCTACTAGAGGACTAGACAGGTCCTGCATTTTGAGACTGGAATTGTACCACAGTCCCTGTAATCCTGTGCTTTCAGTGAAGACCACTGGGAACTGATAGTGTATGATACCTGATAGTATGGATAGTGTTCTGCAAACCTCATGTTGGAAACTACGTGATAAAAGTTCCTGTAACTTGTAGATTTCCAGAACACAGTCGATTTATTGCCACTTATCTTCACTGGGTAATAATAAAGCTAATAAAATTTACTGTTTGACATCTTGTCATCTGTCAGTATGCAAAAGATCCAAGATTTTTGCCTTTCTTGGATGAAAGGTTTAATTATTCACCTGTTTCTAAATTTCACAATGTTTATTATTTAATCCCCAATAAGAAACCTGCAAGATTTTTAGACATCTTCCTAACAGTCCATATTTCATACGTGCTTGTAAAACTTCTGCAAAAATCTTCCAAACTTTCATAAAATGGCCCTTGGAAATGTCCTTGTTTTTCCTTTTTGATTGTTTTTTCTTTTGTTTTGTTTTTCAAGTACCAACATTGAAAGACTTTTTTAACATCCATTAAGGAATTCTTGTTCGAAAATAATCATCATGGGCTCACGGCACCGAGTAGGATTTCTTCTTGTGGATGCTTTTGTTGTGCGCCATGACAATGCATGGCTAGGTTCTCATCTGCTGGTTATTCTCCATTCATTACAATTATCTGAGACTGGTGCAATTACTGTCCAGATGGCATCTGGTGTAAAGCACAGTTGTGAAGGTTTAATCTGTCAGATCCTTCCCTTTCTCTATTTTTTTTTTTCCCCAAAGTTCAGAGGAGACACAAACAAAGCAGCAGATACTGGTAGGTGTCGTGCCTTGCTAGATCAGCTGGGGGCCCTTCCAGTCCCCTTCCAGCTCATGTAAACATAAACTGACCTCAAAGAGAGAGAAGGGACGGAATCCTCAGCAAAGCTTTGTTTTGCTCTCAGTAACTCCCTTTTCCATGTGTGGGAAGGGAGTAAGCTGGATAATTCCTTCTATAGCCTACAAGGCCAACAGCAATTATACTGCAGAACAGAGCAATGGCAAATGCCAGGCAGTATCAGGTATTAGAGGTAGAGCAAACCACTTTCTCTTCAGATAAATCATGCTATTTGGAGCAGGAGGACACAGCACCCAGAATCTCAGACCTGCTAAGGCACAAGGGGACACAATAGGAAAGATCTGTTATTTGTTGATGAAAAAAGCACAGGGTCTGTTCAAACTCTGCTCCGAATTCACTTCAAGTCTTCCTCTGGTGAGGGCCTTCTGCACACTGCAGCTCGCAGGGCTCAGCCTGCTCCAACCTATGGGAGCACACCCATTGCTTCTCGGTGTTCCAAGAAAAATAGAATTAGATTGTGTTCAGAATGCATAATTTTATAGGATGGAAGATGTTTTAATGGAAGTGGTGGGCATTTTTTTTCTTTTCTGGCATTTCTCTGCTGCTTCTCAGAGCAGAGCAGAGCAGATCTGGGATGTGACACCCTGCAGTAAGTGCTCTGTCCAGCTGCAATATAAACAGAGCTTTTTGCTGCACGTTCTAAAGCTGTAACATTAAGGAGAATAATGGGCGATGTTTTTAGACATCTTTGTGTAAACAAAGAATTTTATTACAGTGAATTACCATGTTAATTTATGAAAAGTAAACAAAACCAAGTGCAAAACTGATTCAATGTATACCCTAGCTTCCCTGGTGTCTAATGAGGTGACAGTGATGAAATCAAAACAAATATCTTTGTGCTTCATAAATGCAAGGAAAAATTCTTCTGTATTTAATCACTGGCTGAGTTGCTGACAATGCTGGCACACCAACACCACAGGTTTTAAAGTAAATAGAAGTCACTTTGTCTAGTGGATGAGAGTACAGGCAAACTCGCCGTAGACCACCGTGAGACGTATGATAACAAGAATGTTAGGAAACAGCAGATAAGGCTGAGCAGTGAGTATTCCCACCAGTCTACACTTAGCTGGTATACCTTCCCATCACCATTCTGATTCCCCCATTCATCTGTAAGCTTCCACAGAAACAAAACTAAGACAAACACTTCGTACTGAACGCCTTCCCCGGACAAAAAATTTCCTTTGGCTTCAAGGTTATTTGATTTCTGGAAGAAGACATTGAAACCTATGTCTGTGGATGGCAGTGCTACCACCACTCCCACATGTTATTCCTCAAGATTATGCCCATGCTGGCATGAACCAGATGCAGGTCCCCTCATATGTAGGTCCTCCTCGTGAACTCGTGATCACAGGAAACCCTCTAACCCAGCGTTTGTGGAAATGGCTGTAGCCACCAGATCCATTAAATAGTCACAGATCCAAAGGTACGGGTTGGTCATGCACAGCCTCAAAGCAGTTAATTTCAGAAGGCTCCTTGTGCTATCTAGCTGTTTGACAGAACTTCTCAAAGAGATGAATCTTTAATAGGAATGTAATCCACATCTCCCTGGAACAACTTGGGTGCAGGTGTTGCTCTTTCCCTTTATTCTCTCAGATGCTCAAAAGGTGGTCATACATTGCTTTTTAAAACAGAGTTGGGATTTGAGCATCCACAATAGTGTGACCAGCAGGTTAGTGTGTGTTGGTGTATCCTTTCCTAAGAGCGTCACAGGAAGACTTTGGAAGCTGCATGCTGGAATTAAGTTCCATATATAGATAGAAGATAGAAAATTGGGTTCTCCAAAACATGAGCCAGTCAAAGTCGTGATGATGAACAGTCTTGCAATATGAAAAGCAATGCCATACCAACTTGTAAACTGCAGCTGGTTACATTTATTGTGGATCTGATAGACATAATATGAAACTGGTTTAGTTTTTGTGCCTGTGGGTTGGATTATTGCATTCTTTAAAAGTCTTTTTTTCCTCTATCTCCTACAAACTCTTCCTCAGAAAATGATCAGAATGTACAGCCTCCTATAGAAACTCCCTTCTTTTTAACTCGTGCTTTACAATAGAAACGTACGCAGTCATAATTACTCTTTTTCATCTGGAAACATAATAGAGAAGCTTGTGGAACTTTGACATAGTTGAATGTGGCAATTCCAATATCCCTCTGCAGTGCTAAAGATTAATAGAATACCAAAACCTGTCAGTTGCAGCAGTAATAAAAGTAAAGTTGGTTTTGAGTCCACGTGTCACTGTCCATACGATCCTTAAGCTGATTAGGAATCCAGGGTGTTAGCTGAGTGTTAGCAATCAGCCAGGTCCTTGGTCTCAGCCTCCTTTGGTTCTGCCAAGGCATAATTACTCTGACATCCTGCACAGACCAACTCTGCCTCCTTTTTAATAATCTCTCTTTTAGAAAACCATTTATAGATAAAATAAAGGAAAATTATTGAGCTCATTTTATATCCCTGTAGAAGGAAAAAGCAAAGTAAATTAAGTCCAATTTGCATGGACTTCTGAGCATGCACAGATTTGGATATAAACTATGGGGCAGACAGAACGTTGTAGCCTTTATAGTCAATATTTTATTAAATTTTTCCTTGTAAATGTTGCTGTGTCTTTATTGCATTTATTCAATAATAGGAGAGCTTTCCTATAACTAATTCTATGCCTTGAAATTTCCCTTCTTGTTAACCTGTGAGAGCAGCCTAATGGATAGCGTGTCTGCCATACAGTACGGTAAAGATAGATCCAGGTATCAAGTTGACTATATTTTTTATTAAAATACCTTTTTATATGGTCAGTTTCAAGCTGATGACTACATTTGCAACACCTAATTGCCATCAGTATCCACAAATATTTTGCATTTTATGAAAATATCAAATCAAGTCTCTTATGTCAGTTGAAGCAGCAGGTAGTATTATGTAGTATAAAATCCCATTTTATGAAATTTCATAGAAATACAGATCTAAGTTTGCACTCTCCATTCTTTTTTGAACTTTATAGTCTCTATATGGTAGAGCTTTATTAATTTTTTTCATTGTAAGTCTCAACATATTACTGTTGCATCAGGGAACTAGGCAGCCCCATTGTGGCTAATTTAACACCTGTAATTGCCATGGCTACCAACCAAACACTTGCTGCCTTTATAAGGCAAGTATCTATTTCGTGTTTTAAAACAGTGGTGAGTGCAGTTCCAGGGGCTGTAGCTTTTATTAAAAATTCTCTTAACTTTATTCATCAACGCCATCAGGGATCACTATGAGCACACTATTGCTCACACTTTTTTAAGGCCTGGAGAGCATTACCTTAGTCGGCTAACACTGACCTTCTTTGTACTGTATCTCATAGATCCTCATGTAATAATGTCTAAATTGGATTTCTTTTTTTTTTTCCTTTCCTCTTTCCTCTTTCTTCTCCCTTTTCCTTTCACCCTTTCCTTTCCCCTCTTTCTTTCTCCTTTTCTTTTCCCCTTTTCCTTTCCCCCTTTCTTTCCCCCTTTTCCTTTCCCCTTTCCCTTTCCCTTTCCCTTTCCCTTTTTTAGGCTCTGCTTACAAGAGTACAGAAGAAAAAAAAACTAGCAGTACTTGAAGACTTGGCTAGAACAGGGATTAGAGAGAACTGCGTCATCTTTAGTTCTGTCCTTCATTCCATTTTCCTCAATACAGAGCTTCATCAGACACCATTTCAGTAAATCTAACAAGGATTTGAAGGTTCACCTTTCTTATGAGCAGCTACATTTTCTGTTGCTCAAATATATTGCTAATGCAGCTTTAGACCTTCTCAAGGTAAAGAACCTTGTCTGCATCAGGCATTAAATGTCACAGTATCTATAGTCTGCATCCTAACAAAGAATGACTAACAGATTTTAGGTTAAAAACCAAAATTAAAGCATAGCAATTCAAATAGAAGATTATAATTCTTCAAACTCAAAGAACAGACAGATTCCACAAAAACAGTGGTTCTAGTGCCCAAAGCTATCATTTATATTCAAGCAATGTGAGTGTGACACCCCATGAATGATGCCTGAGATAAGAGACAACCCACTCTACAGAGACTGAGTTGGGGCCAACCAGCTGTGAGACCTGGCATAGGTGAACCACTGGGACCAAATTCCAGATTACATTTAGATTACACTACTAGTCAAGTTCATTACTGCAGAGATACTTGTAAGCCAAGAAAACTGGTGAGAAGGTGTGAAGAATGACAGAAAGTGTAGAAATGTGGGGGAAAAAACACAGACCTTGGCTCTTGGTGGTGGAGTCTTCCAGGATGTACCCAGAATGCCCTACAGCACCTTGTCCAGAGCAGGACAGAGCATGTAACTTCATTTAACAACATGTGCCAAGCACCTTAAGCTTCCATTGGCAACAGGCAAAATGGTAGAAACCTGACTTGGGCTTACACAGGCTGAGAAAGCAGGGCGTTGGATCTGAGGCTTAAGCTCACTGCTACTTGGCAGTAGTCCTCTCTCTGACAGGCAACTAAATCAGGTGACTTTGGTGATGTGGTTCTGACATCAATTTTGTATGAAAAATGTACAGATTTTGAAAATCGCCAGGAGTGGTTGTAACACAGCCAGATCCATTCACTTCACCCTCCTAATTTAATGGGAACTGGTCAGAAAGGTCCCGTGAAAAATATACAACACTTTCAGACTTAAAAAAAAAAATAAAAGAGCTTGGAATGCATTGAAAGGAGAAATAAGAATGTGAGAATGCAACTGCAACAAGCTCTTTGATCATGAATCCAGTAAGAATTCTACTTATCTTCATACTTGTAAGGAGATTGTGGGATTTCCTTTTCAGCAAGCCACTTCAAAAGTAGAGGAAGATGTCAATTTTACAAATTTGGCACTGCTAATTCAGATGAGAAAGACTTCCTTACACGTGCTGTATATCGGTTTGCAATCACAAGTAGAAATCAAAGAAAGGGGAGATGCTTTTTACAGGACACATCTCATGCTGCTGTTAAACTCAGCAATATAAACCTACGTGTTATTCCACTGGCTTCAGTTACATTCTGCAGATTTTCTCTATTAAAAATAAAACTAAACAGAAGTCTTAATTCCCCTTTTATTTATATACACATCATGTAGGTTATACGGCAAATTCACTGAAGCTATTGTATGCAAGACAAAAACAAGCATCATTCACCTAGGGTGTGTTCAGGTCCTTGCTATCAGCGCAGCACTGGATCTTCAATCACTTGCATTATGTCAGCACTATGTAATACACAGGGTAATTCCATTCATTCCTGATTTACTCATGCAAAAAATTACAGATTCAGATCCTAAAAATTCCTTTATTTAGATTCATTCTGAATACATCTGTTGAGCAGATCACTTCTTTCCACACTTCCTCTCCTTTTTTTCCCCCCTTTTTCTTTAGATTCCTTCTTCCTTGCTCTAACCATTCTTCTGTCTCCTCTTTTTCTGGGTACCAGGTACCTGTCTGATTCAAGAAATTTGCAGTAACTTTCTTGAAAAATCAGTTTCTTTCTTTCAAAAAAATTTCTGCTGACGAACCCAAACCAATGCCCACTAAAAACCTGAAAGGGTTTTGTTCTGGAGAGTAAGAAAAGTTAGTTGTGCTGAAAGCCAACGAATTTGCACTGTTCCCAAAGACAACATGAAAGATGGCGACGGTAGAGTTTATGTTATAGGAAGTTTTAAGGTTCTATTGCTGCCTTCTCTGTTACACGGGGTAGACACTCATCCTCCTGATCTGTGTACATCAAAGCTGTCATTTAGAACAGAATACTTTAAACGTAGAACTATATTTTTAAAGCTTCTTTTTTTTTTTTTTTTTTTTTTTAAATCTACTTCACAATGACAGCAGGCGATGCCCACGAACACACAGCCCTCCTCCACCAGCCCCCGGGAGCTGGCAGGCAGCATTCATTCTGCAGGCAGCGCAGAGCAGCAGCAGCCGGCAGGGGTCACGGTGACACCAGGACATCGCTGCAGCCCGGCTTTGGTCAAGCTGGGGCTCAAGCAACGTCATCAGCTGGCACATTTCTGGGGTGATGTGTCCCCACGTCCAAAATTTTATCCTGAAATTAGCGATGAAGCAAGTCTCAAAATGTTTGATAAGAGGCTACGTGTTTTAGCTTCTTTTAATTCAGCTCATACGCCGCTTGCTTTGTTTCAGATCAAATGCCTCACTGAACTTGAAAATAATAAAGAAGCACAGCTAGCCAAACAGCCTGAGATCACAACCCTACAATAACAACCCAGGACACTCACACAATAGAAAAGAAAAGCTCCCGCAGCAGCAAGGAAACAGCCTTCAGCCTCGAGCTTCCAGGGGGGTTAAAACAACAGCGAGTTAAACGTGCAGCTTTGCAGAATGGGAAAACAGCTCGGTCTTCTGTTCTCTAAGTGAGAAGCTGCAGAATCAGAGATTGTGTACTGTAACAAAGCTGCACGTTGAACCCACAGCTGCTTTGCATGTGAAGACAAGATTTTTTAATGCTACTTCGGGATGAGCATCTGAAATTAATAAGAACGTTCATGTACACACACCGAAACCCAGGAAAGTCCCTAAGACTGAAAAAAATGAACCAACATGCATTTAAGCGCTTTTCTGAATCAGGGCCAGTGTCTGTGGTAATAATTAGAGCATGCTAATAATCAGGATGTTCTAATTCATATTCAGTCGGTTGTCTTTTTCCTGTAAAGAAAATACACGCATATATGTGTAGTTCAACGTATATTTTTTTATCTATCACATTATTGGTTTAAAGGAGGATCTTCTTTTCTAACAAATTTTTAAATCAAAATAATAAACGCAGTAGTGTAACTAATTCTTGTGATACAACACAGCAAACTGAAAAAAAAACAAACCTCTAACCAATCAAAAGGAACAACACCGAAAAAAGATTTCTTTACTTTTCTGACCAGCCCTAGAATTGCTAGCACTTGGAAAAAGCATTTAATTTTAATTAATTTTAATTAATTTTAATTAATAAGCAAGTTTTACCATAGTTTAGAGCACTTATAAATTCCTTCCTGCTAAGAATTGTACATTTAGTTGCATTTATAGTTGCACTATACCGAACTTCTCCACATTCAACATTTTTTTTCAACCTCATCTACAATAATAACACCCTCTGAATGCAACTTTGCTCACTATATACAGCTTGTTGTGCAGGATGAAGCAATATCATATCTACCTAAAATACAGTTATAACCTTTTCTGACTCACCTAGAAACCCAGCCATGTAATTGTTATAGAACTATTTGCTTTGATGCTGGAAATAATCTGAAAGTCATATTTTGTTATGAAGATATCTGTGTTTGTGAGTGCTTGTAAAATGGTGACAATTCTGAAATATATCTGTCTCTATCCCAAGAGTGATAGTTATGATCTATGACTGAGCCAGACTGTAAGAGAGACTTTATGGAACTTCACAACATGCAGAAGACTGGAGAACATTCACAGGATAACAATTCTATTAATATAGCAATTTTCATTGTAAAGACAAGGCTAATGGAATCAGTCACAGGCGTGCTGGAATTGGGCATAAATTCAAAGCTAATGACACCAGGTAGATTAAAGTGTGAGGGTGACATCACTTATAAAAGTTGTATCTGATTCACTGTAATTCGAATTTCCTCAGCAGCCATTCCTCAGATGACCTATTTGTACACAGGCATGTAGACATTCATATAGTGCATAATTATGGGTGTGAAGTCAGGGAATGACTTCCTGTGAATTTCCAGAACATGACTGGAGGTTTCTTGACCCATGAAGAAAATGTGACCATCTCCAGACAAAAGTTTGAAACATAGCTTCTCTCCATCTCTCTACTATCACTGGAGCGCTGCCATAAATCTTTGATTGCTAAGATCAGTGGGGAGGAACCAAGTTCAAGGCTATGTTTTTCCAGAAAGGAAAGCCAGCATAGTGGAGTTGTGCTGATTAATACTAGCACGTGGTTTGGCTCAAGTATGTTCCTAATCAGGCTGGTATTTTTTTTTTTTAATATATACAGCCTTAGCTTTTTTCCATCAAAAGCATGGGACATGACCAGAATACTTTTAGAAAGATGTGTTTCATGAGAAGTTTCAAAACTTTACTGGGAATCATTGTTTGTGTAAGAAATTGCTCAAAATTGGGGAACTTTTCAAATAAAATTAAGTAGTTTGTATTTTGGAGGATTGCAGCCAGAAATTTGTGACAGAGCAAGATTTTGACACGGCTTCTGTGCACGGGGTTTGTAACAGGGTTCAGAGGTGGCTAAATGGTTGAAGAACGAAGTTTGTTTTTCTTATTTTAACTGCTTGATCATAACAGTGCAATCAGGATAGAGCATGTTCTACCTACTGCCTGCTGCCATATTCCTACACTTCCAAACATGATACAAGACACACCAGTCATTACTAGCAAAAATAGAGAGATTTTTCTTATGCTAGAGAACTCAGTTGGCTCTTCTCCATGGTGCTGTGCTTCCAAATCCTTTGCACGTTCCCTCTCAGATCTCAGCTCCGTTAACGCTTTCTTCCACATCTAGCACTGCTCTTATTCCTTACTATATTCCCCTGCCTTACACTTGATTGCAGACATGATGTGGTGAGGAAAGAGAAGCTACAAATGCATCTCTCAAGCTTTCCAATATTAAAATACAAATAAAATCTAGTCAAGGTCTGAAAAGTGGAAAATGTCATCCAAACAAAGTGACCTTCCCTTTGTTGCTGCCCTGGGCTTCATCCAGGGAGCTTGGACTTGGAAGAGGAAGAAGACACTAGTGCCAGAAGGGCCCCTTGGTAGGGCTGAGTTCTCACCAAAGAGGACACTTCAAGATGTAGTGGTGACTGCTGAAGTCTTTTTGTTTTTTTTTTCTTTTTTTTTTCATTAAAACCACTGCTCATAGTCCAAAGGAGGAGAACTGCACTTCTACAAAGAACTAGAAAATGACCAAGAGATAAACTATGTGGATCAAAGGCAAACAGTACGTATGTGAGTGTGGTTGCTCAGACCAAGAACAGCAATGCTGTGCTGCTACTGGAGCATGAAGCAACTCCAAAGGGACTGTCAGTGCAGCAGGCTGGGAGGTTCTGCCAGGCAACCAGATGTTGCTGCTGGGGAAATTTGTCCAGTACAGCTCAGCACCTGGGACCCATGATTATCACTGACATGGTGGAGAGCTCTGGGACACAGTGGACAAAAGGTTTTGAGAGCTGTACTCCACCCTTATTCTCAATTAGCTAAGAAACTTTCTTGGAAAGCTGGGGGTGCTAAAAAGAGCAAGTCTTAAAGCGTGACTGAAAAATAACTTTTACAAAAACACGTGTCTCTTATTAAGACTTTTTATTCTTATTTCTTATGAGACTAGTGTTTGAGAGCTGGGAAATATATACTGAAATTAAACCACTCACTAATGCTTATATTGTATTTATATTACGACGTATACATGTGTGTGTGGAGGTGGGGGGAGAGGGTTCCTATAGGTGATAAGTTTGTGCCCAAACCTGTTCCCAGTTAAATCCAGGCTAAACTCCCATTAACAGTAACAGGAGGAGAGCCTGACCTGAAGTGGGTCAGTAAGGCTTCCCCTGAGCTCAGCAGGTCCTGAGTCGAGTCCAAACGACTGAGTTGACAGAAGCTCATTCAAATACACTTTGCCTGAAGATGGTGATAAATCATTTGCTATATTAAGTGAACCTCAAGGAAACTTGTGTATTTCTGTGATTATTTTTGCCTGAGTGAAATCAGAGGCACTGTGTAAATTCGGAGTGGAGTTTGTTAGTTTTCCTTTTTCTTTTTTTTTTTTTTTCCTTTCAGTTTATGTTTTACACATTAAAGTCACATGCTTTCAAAAATGATGGCTTATTTTTGTTGTTTTTTTGAGAAAGACCTGATTTTGAAAGCATTTTATATTGGCTGTTCCTACTGAATCTACCTGCAAGGAGGAGCACTCTGTAGCTTTAAAAGGTTCCTAGTCTCAAAGTGAACAAAGTTGGAGGCACTTACATGTTCCTATTAAAAAACAAACAAACAACAAAACAACAACCCAAGCCAAACGAAACAAAGAAACATATAAGGAAAACAGTGGCTTGATCAAACAAAGTTCACTACTGCATTTGAAGACTCAGTTATGGCCCCATTCACGCACGTGCTTCAGTACGTGCTGAAGCGCATTGCTGGGAATCGGATGTGCTAAGGCCAAATATGTGTGACAGGGCTTTGGTGAAGCACACCCAGGCTGAACACCCAGGATTCTCCAAGGTGGGGATGGTACTATGCCTAGATTTCCCACCTCAGCCCCTGAATGATACCACAAATGCCACTGAATCTGCAAAAGCACTTACTGCTGTGGTGTTTTTTTCCTTCATCTTGATAGAAGAAACCCAAGCAAACCATATCAGAAAGCCCTCTTCTATGATTTGTACTTTAAATAGCCACTCGCAGCAGTGCTGAGTGGATGGAAAACACTGTTCACAGCATCAGGAGTGAATTCTGCTGTCCTGGCATTTCTAACGCTTTCGTACAGGTGGAAATTAGGGCACAGAGTGCAACCTTTCATATCAACAGTGGCAAGCACAGCTTGGCTGGCAAGGCAGGAAGGGGCAGGAAGAAAACAAGAATCTGTGGTCAGAGCCTCTCTCCCAATCAGATGGAGCCGGCCAGAGCAAAGCTTGCTCTGTGTCATGCAGCTGCCTGCACAGTCCCTGTTACAAAGGGAAAAGAGAGTTTCCAAGTATGACTACAAGGAGCTCTACAGCACAACAGTTGAGCAGCAAGTTTTCCGTCCTGAAACATGACACAAGACAGACTGCATTAGTAGAGACAACCTGGGTATTTATTATCCGAGAGCTGATGGGAGATTGGACATAAGCCTTCAGTATTGTTTCAGAGTGTTACAAGTGCACAGTAAAGGCAGTACTTAGTTATATTTATTTAATAGGAAACAGGAACATAGCACTAAGATACTGACTAAGGTATTTGCCATGGATATCTACACCAGGCAACAGCTCATGTTATGAACATGACAGACAGAAGTGAGGTCCCTGGGTTTTTCAGCCTGGAGCAGAGGAGGCTGAGAAGGGACCTCATGGTGGCTGCAGCTCCTCACAGGGAGCAGAGGTGACAGCAACAGGGCCTGAGGGAATGGCATGGAGCTGCATCAGGGGAGAGTCAGGTTGGGGGTTAGGAAAAGGTTGTGCACCAGAGGGCAGCGGGCTTGGAACAGACTGCCCAGAACTGTGGGCACGGGCCCAAGTGCTGGAGTTCAGGGAGTGTTTGGACAGTGCTCTGAGACATAGGGTTTGAATTTTGGGTAGTGCTGCTCTGAGCCAGGAGTTGGAATAATGATCCCTGAGAGTCTCTTCCAACTTCAGATATTCTACAGATATTCTTTTCTACTAAGGTTCCCTTCTGAAATGAGAAAGTGCTAGAGACTACCATACAGGATGCACATTTCATGTGTAAAGTCCTAAATACATCTAAGATCTTGAATGCATCTTCCTTTTTAGCTGCAACTGGAGAAGCTTGCACTACAGTAATAGCCATAAAAGTTGACTTCCTTAAACATTTTTTTCAAACTGGCACACTGATAAGTCTCTGCCTCATATACTTCAGATAGCAGAAAGCTTTATATAGCTGTTCTTCCAGATTTTATGATTGCATTTCCAGACTATCCAAAATTACTTTTCCAATTCATGAGTTTCAAGGAAAGCTTAAATGTGAGGAAGAAGGAATTTAAAGTAGTGCTTTTCATAAACACTGGAATATTTTAGTTATAAAAAAGACCAGCAGTGATTTCTTCTAAGTTGTGCCTCCAGATCTTGATGCATTGCCCTTCAATTGGTTTCTATACAATGTTTAGTAACATTTCAAGTGATTGGAATCTGAATTGAGAGCAACTTCAAAGTATGACATGTAATAGACTTTATAATGCATGCCAGTCTCTTTTTTAATTTTTATTTTCTATTTTTTCATCTGTCCTAGAAATGCTTTGGCCTCCATCATCGTTCCTGGAAATCATATTGGGCAAGATTCACTTGGCTCACTTCATAGCCATATATTGTACAAGCAGACACCACACTTACGAGTTAGCCATGTATAACCAGAACTCATAATAGCCTCCAACTTTCAACACACTAATCTTGACACAGGAAGCTAAAGGAGCCGAACTTTATGTGCAGTCAAGCAAAAGGAACTGAGTAGAAACACAAATTAACAACTTTGGTACATTCCAGTTTATGCACACACCAATGGCACAGACAAAAAACACACTGTTAATGATGGAGTTCAGATTTTGGGATCCTTTGACAGTGATAGAAGGTAGTATAGGTACATTGCTTTGGGGAAAAAAGAGAAGCAACACTCAAGTCTGATTCCACTGAATGGAATGAAGAGCCCAATTACTGAAATCCGCTATTCAGAAGTGATATCTTAGTATGATCTCCTGATAGCTGAATTCCAAAACAGACCTATATTTTGACTTATTTTTTCTCAGAAGGAACTGTGAGCATATGCATTATTAGTGGAGCAGCTGGTCTTAATGTATACCTATGCCCTCTACTGAATGAGAACATGTCTGAGGACTGTTTTAGTTTGAGCTACAACAAAGAAATGCTGCTTTTTTTCATGGAATCATAGAATGGCTTGGGTTAGAAGGGACCTCAAGGATCATCAAGCTGCAACTCCCCTGCTGCAGGCAGCGCTGCCAACCTGCATATCTAATACTAGACCAGGCTGCCCAGAACCCCAACTAATTTGGCCTTGGACACATCCAGGGATGGGGCCCTGGAGCCTTAAGTTCAGCCCATCACAGAAATCCTTTTTGTTGACTTAACCATGCTTCCACTGAAGTTGATGGAAATCTTTTGTGGACTTTAAGAGTCATCAGAATGAAGCTAAGCACAAGTTCAGTTTCTAAAAATCCTGTTCATTATGGCCACGTTTCACAAGAAGGATTTTGCTCTTTCAGCAGAGGCATCTGTTACAGGGCTTTGGGAATCCAACACTGGACAAGCTGAAACACATTTATTTTATTTATGTTACATCTACTGCATAACATCTGGGCTTAATGTAAAAGCACATCATAGCAGACTAAAACACTGCAATCACAAAATGGCCCCTAATCTAACCTAGCACCTTCTCCACGCATAATCGATTTGGCCTAAAACACAACAAAACAAGCTACGCAACTTAGGGAAACGAATGCAAGTGTCCTGTGTTGCATTTGTCAGCTGAAACTTTTCATGGCATGGCTGTGAAACTTCACAGTCAAAAAGCACTGCTATATGACCAGCCACAATGTCTTCCCGCAAAACAGGAGCCCTAGCAGTTCACTCTGTGGTTCTTGTAGGAAACATAATCATTTGTGGTAGAAGTAAGTACTCTGAGACAGGAGGGGAATATTCCCACTGTTAAAAAATATTTACATTTGCCTTGTGTTGGAGCTGCAAAACAAAGAAAGTTTTGCATTAATGACTCCAAAAAGCCCTGATGTTTCCTCTTTTTCCTTTTCTTTCTTTTTTTCAGTACATCACCTTTATGACACTTAGCATTGACCAGACTGAAAAATAAATCAACAGAAAAAGACACCTAATGTGCTAAGCAGCACTATAAGGTCTTTTTTGAAGCACATAAAAACTCTTTCCACCCACTCCTCTTAAATATTCATATTTAAAAGGAAAAAAAAAAAACAAAACAAGAAATACTTTTCCTCTTTACTTCTCATATAAAAATTGCTGTTTCTGAGATTTTTTTGAGAGAAATTAATTTCACTGCAAGTTTTCTCTGAGAGAAATAAAACGTTCCACTCATATTCCACAGATAGTAAATTGTCATCATTAATATTGTTCTTTAGAAAATTAGACTGCTTCTAATTGCTAGTGTGCTTCTGCAGTCTTAACCTAATGATGTCTCTTTATCAGTACTGACCAGATTAGTAAAAATTTCTCTTGTACTTTGTTAAGATGATGTCTTTTCTATTTTTTCATAAACACTGTGGTTAACAGAAAAAAAAAAAAAAAAAAAAACAAAAAAAACCCCCACATTTTAAAAACAAATAGAAGTAATAAAAAAGAAAACTGAAATTTACACACTGGCTCAGATCAAGCATGTTTGCCTTACTGGTAACTGGATTCCCCTGATCTCAAATTGATTTCAAGATTTTGCAGAATTAGAATCTTTGATGATAAGACCCAAATTTTCACTTACTTCTATTCCCTTATAAATTGCTAGAATTTGATTAAAGCATGTTTAAGGTCTCCCAGTTTTTTTCCAAATGGCTCTTTGTTTTCATTCAACATTCTTTATGGGAATGCCAAACTTAAAACTATACCCCAAATCAGCTGGAGCAGGCAGCTTCCCAGTATTTTTTGGGGCCCAGGTCTACAAAGTCCTGAGCACTGCAGCTCGCTTTCTGAGGGCTTCCTTAACCAGATGCTGGGGTACCAAGGACTGAACTCAGCATCGAGTCTAAATGTGCTGTGTCTGGTACCGCGGTGAAGTCAAAGGCAGTCTTTAAACCCCAAGAAGTGAAAATGTATTTCAGGAAGCTACAGGGCTATTTTGGGCAAAAGGATGAGGAAGTCCTGTAACACTGGCCTATTTTACAAAGCCCCATTAGATTGTGCAACCTTTTTGGCTTTTAAAAACAAATGCACAAGAAAAGAATCTCAGCTACCTTCAGATGCACATGAGTAATGCATTGGTTCTAATAAGCACCAAGTCTGAGCACGTGCTTTTGAAGGTAATATTTATGAACACATAACTAGGCTGACATACTGGCAGATTTGTGTGCTAGATGCAATTTAACCTTTTGTTACAAGGTGAAGATGGACATCTCAAAGCTTGGAAAAAGCAACTATTCTGCTAACATTCTCACAAGTGGTTTTCTGGATAATGCAATGAAGCCTCAGATCTCTAACACTTCTAATTTTCTGTTACGAGACATATGTTCATTGCAACCTATATATCAATTATGTGGCAGTCATGTTTTGCCAGAATTCCAAAAAAAGGAGATTGTTATTTCTAAATTAATGTTAATAGAGTGAAATTGCTACAGGGTTTCTTGAAACTTTAATATATTTCTGAATTGAGATCTTAATGACATTCTTGCAATGCCAGGAAAAAAAGAAAAAAAAAAAATGGAAGAAAGGAAGAAAGGAAGAAAGGAAGAAAGGAAGAAAGGAAGAAAGGAAGAAAGGAAGAAAGGAAGAAAGGAAGAAAGGAAGAAAGGAAGAAAGGAAGAAAGGAAGAAAGGAAGAAAGGAAGAAAGGAAGAAAGGAAGAAAGGAAGAAAGGAAGAAAGGAAAGATAGATCAACATGAAAACACTGTTTTGTCATTTCAGCTCAGAAGACTTTAAAATAGATTTTTGTTATTACTCAAATATTAGGAAAATATTAATGAAATATTTAATATTGAATAACCTATGGCAAGAACTTAATGTAAATCTGACACAAATTACACTGCCTGGCTGGAAATAGATGGAGATTAATTGTTGTTTTACATTAACTCTTGTTCATCTTTTCCTCCAGATTTCTACAAAGACCTGCTGATATGACACAGTGTAAAGAAATCAGATAATAAAGTAATACCAATTTTCCAGTAAAACGTTAATGTAGAAAGAACTTACTTGTGCTAGATTCTGGGATTATATCAAGACTGCTAAATAAAACAGGAATATTCCTGGCCATGAGATCAAAACAGCCCAATCTGGCTATAGGATCATTGCACTCGGCCTTGGTCTTTCCCCAACACCCCATCTTCATGCTTTATGTTGTTCTAGGGTGATCCTATGACATAGTTACAATTTTGGTAGGCCTTTAAAGAAGGATTCAAGGTTGCTTCAGTCTCATCTACAACCCCTCGGAAGTGTTTTCTATTCTCTGCCTTCAATGTGTGAGGTGTAGGCACTGTCTTAGAGAGCACCACTTGGCAGTGCCAGAACAAAACTAGAGAACATACCCAAAATTAAGCAGAACAGAGACTGGTTATCAAAAATACTTCTTATCACACTTTCATTCAGCAGCAGATACACTTTGCCAGATCCTAAAGAACCACAAGATGTGATAAAGGTCAAAATACTTTTTTATACCATGCAAACTTGTCTTTGTGATTGTGAAACTATTATGATCCATCGCCAAGGGGGACATGACGAAGCATGTGTGAAGGAGGCCATGTGCTCAGAGGCAAGGAAAAGGGAAGGAGAAGCCACCATGCATTATGTTCTTGGCTCTGCCTGTCCCAAGACTACCTGATCCAGTTTCTGCCACAATTTCCCCACCGGTTATGATGCTTTCTAAGGAGAAGAGTTTGGGACTGTAAGTAGTCTCCTATGAAGCATTCATAGGAAAACCTGTTATTTGACTGCATTACTTAAACTGTGCCACCTTGGTTTATGGTTTTGAAGGGTATTTAAACACATAACCTCAATCAAAAGCAGAAGATTCAGAATAAATTCCTTCAAAATTAGGACTTGCGCCCAACTAAACTCATTCCACATTCAGATATGAGTTCTAAAATAAGTCTTCTTTTCCCACTTTAACTGAGGTTGCTATGAGTCATACTGCTGCAAACAAGAATTTCACATAAAATTTCTGTATGCTGCGGTTAAATCCACAGTTATTCCTTAAAATTAAGGGTAATTCCTCACAACGAATAACACCTACTAGGAATCAGAAAGGCAGATGCATATTAAAACCAGTCAGGGGTGAATTATACTTACTACCAGCAAAGTTTTATGTTAGGAGTCCTTTATTCCATCAACTACGTAGCTTTGCAACTTTAAAAAGTGGTTAAAGGTACATCTGTTCATCCTTTACAAGTATGATTTTTTTTCTTCTGGAAATACGTTTTATTCCAGTTGCATACAAAAGTTTGGAGAATGTTTCTTTCAAGATGCATTAGAGAAGGCTGAGGTGGGGTTCAGCAGTTTCGTCACCCACAAACTCACATGGCACGAAAAGAGATACATTTCTTTTCCCCCAAATGTGGAGTTGGGTAGCACCTACTCCCTGCCTTTGGCTGGGGTTGCTGTCTGTCTCAAGTAGTTTAATCTTCAAGTTTTCTGCAATTCCAAATGCTGAGCTTACTGAGCTTCTCCCATAAAAGTATGTTTCATGCAGGCTTCATAATAGTGCAAAAGACACCTTCTAGGGTCTTTCACTACAAGACAGCCCACTAGGGGTATACAGATCTACCTTTCCACTTCTGATTGCTAAGCAGGTAGAAGGAGTTGTTTTATACCTTTAACTGCTCTGTTTTTATGCTTTCACTGTCCCTTTTCATGTTGAAAATAAACCAGGTCTCAGAAAATTTTGGAAAGATCAAGGGTTGTTCACATACAGAATTCTTGCAGGAGAGAGGTGGTAGAACAAGTACTGAAAATACAGTGGAAAAATTGTGGAAGCATTGATTTAAGGCAGCAAGAAAAGAATTTAATCTCATAGCTGTGTGTCACATGACAACAGTTCCAAAATCTGTCCCACTTTAACATCGTATTTTACTTTGAAATAACATCCATAGTTGATTAACTCCTATTTTTCATCTACATCTTCATTGTTTTAGGGTCCACAGAACATCAGAAAATATTCCTTTATCAACAGGATGATAATTTATGGCACTGTAATACTATCAGTACACCTTTTGTGGCATGCTTTTTAAATTCTTAGACAAGAGATAACATTTAAAATATATGTTGTGCTGTTATTAAAACCTCCCACTTCATCGGACAAACAGACCTGTAAAAACTGACAGTGAACTCGTGTCTACGAGTACAAGTTCTTATAATGGCATTTGAAACGACACTGGTTCCACTAATTTCTGTAGAACTTTCTGCATGTTTCTGCATAACTAAAATTCTGATCAATAGAGCCAGACCTTTATGATGTGCTTTCACCAACATTTTTTAGTAGTCAAGGCCATTATTTTTAGGCACTTTGTTAAGTGATGTATGTCAGCATGCATGCTTCATGTATGAAGCAGTGCACACAGAAGAACATACTGCTGTTCAACTTTCTTTAATTTCAAAGTTTTACAGGGGTTCCTGCTTTGGCCTGTTACTAAATTTACAACAATGATAATAAAATCTTTTAAAACTCCCCAGATACATCTCACTCAGAGGAAACTTTTTTTTTTTAAAGCTGGTAAACATCTGAATGTAAGCTGTTTCTTTTCTTTCTTTCTTTCTTTTTATAAGAGAGCACTTCAAAAGAAAGAAAACATATGTTGTGGCTGGCCTTTGTTATCCAGTTAATGAAGAAACTAATTCATTGTTTGGACAGGCCATTGAGTAAAAAGTAGCTGAATTTTTGGGGAGAGATCAAGTGTTTAATGCAACATATGATCCGTATTGGTTATGATTTGTTGGAAACACAGAGAATCCAAAATAATTTCAAAGTAAGTAGACTAGAAAGCTTATGGAGATTGTCAAACGGGATTTTTAAGAAGAGTGCATAGCTACTGTTGCTCCCAAACATGGCATGAAAAAACTCAGCTACTTCATGCACATCAAATATTGAAAGCAAAAATGTTATTTATGGGTGAAAGTAGAAGGAATTCTGTAAGACCTAGAAACTATGCCACTGAGAAGTCATGTACAAGTCACAGCTTTATTGTTAGTTTTCACAGAACTGTATTTTAATTAAGACAAAGTTCAACTGCGTACTCAGTTAGAAAAACAAAATTATTGTATTTAATATGTGCACTGTGGATTTAATATAACAGAAGGGAGAAGACTGAGGGAGCATTGGTGCCAGGCTGGTTGCACATTACCTGGGTATATGGCCACAGGAGCTTAGTTTCACATGTGGGGACATGTTGAGCACCTCCACCAGTTTCACTTCAAAGAGCTCAGTGGGTCTGGCCAACGCTAAAGGTCACCCACCCTCAAATCTCCCTTCAGAAACCTCCACTTGCCCTTCTGGTTGCATATTCCTCCCGGGTTCTGTCCTTGGTTCACCTTCCTTGCTTGGAGAAGAGGTAGATGAGGTGGTATCTCCCTTTCTCAGTTTTGGGTTAAGTGGAGGTTCTGGCTACATCTCTGGACTGAAATTAGCATTTTTAGCTTTCCTTGGGCCTCAGACACTCTATGCAGATGCTCAGCACCCTCCTGAGCCACAAGCAGGGGTCCTCAGTCCCCTCACTGAGCACCACAAGAATCATGGAGATAAGGAAACCATGGAAAGTGAACCTGGCTTTGTAGACTAGCAAATAATGTAGCATCTCTAAAGTCAGAAGGTAAGAATCCAGAGGGATTCTTTCAAAGGAATAGAGGAGCAGAGGTAAGGCTCTTTTTAAGAAGTCCAAATCAAAAACCTTACGGAACAAAAATCAAATAGTCATTCTGAAAAATTCATTTTGTCCCAACACATTTAATAGGTCAGTCTGAAAAGCGTGCAGAAAGAATTGATCAGCAAATCCTACACAAGAAGTGAACTATGAAAATGTATTTTTGGAACATAAGAAGCATTGCTATGTGAAATAAGCAGCATAAGTGATGACAGCAAAACAAATCACACGACATCTTTAGTTTTAGGTAGGTAGGTATCAGGAGCCAAAGATGACATAAAAACTATTTAAAGCCTTAAAACAGTAATTTCTTTCTGGAAATAATATTTTTGGAGCCAAAATTATTTATTCTTCAGAAACACAGATCGTTTAATTTCAAAAGCAGAAGAACTTCATGCAGATCAGCAGCAAATTAATAATCAATTGCTTCAAGACAGATAGAATACAATTCTCCAAAATGGCATCTGTACTTTGAAACCAACAAACTCATGTGTTCAAAACCACAGGCAGATATACTAAGTCTAGCTGACAAAAGAACCCCAAAATGAGACCTGCTTAAACAAAGGTAATATCATTGCCAAAGTCAGGGATGACAGGAAGCAAGTGAGAAAGTCAAACACACAAGTGCACATTTACCCTCTCTCTGGAATTTGGGAGGGTTGGTGCCCTTGAAAGGAGAAATGCTCCCAAGCAACAGTAACCACCAGAGAACATGAAATTACCCATGCAAAGTCTCTACAAAAAAGATTAACAGATCTGTGCTACAGAGGTAAATTTGAACCAACTTTTTGGGATATCCAAGTTTACAGATGAACTCAGAAATTATTCTGACACGTGGGAAATCAAGCTTAAACCTAAAACCACCCCACAGTCTACCTATGAAGCACTGAGAAAATTATCAGCAATAAGTGATTCCACAAAGCATAAGAACAGTAATTTCAGTAATTTCAGACTAGACTAGCTGATCTACTACAGTTAGATTCATGACTAGTAGTCAATAATATGTCACAGCTCTTTCCACATGACAGCATTGTGTATTTGGTTAAAACTGTAATTGTTGTCAGATGAGGAAACCTAAAGAGAGGAGCAATGAAGCTATGAAAATTGCAGAATGCTTTAAAGAGATCACAAACAAATCAGCATCATAAAAAGTGATTGATTTAGATAAAAAGATTAACACCCCTATCCATGAACCACTGTATCTCCAAAGCAAATAAAGAAATTGAAGATTTAGTAAAACAAATAACTGGAGAAAACTTCACTTGCTGACCAAGTTGATGTACACAAGCAAAAATAATTGATATGAACAACATTTAGATGAAGATTCCATTTACCAATTAAATAAATGCAGTACAAACTCCATTGTCATACTAGGACACAATCTTTCAGTGCTCTTGCTTGGCTTTGCCACCTTTTCACAAAGGAGACAAAGTGTGAATGAATGAAACAGAAGTTATAATGTGATTTGATAAAGTTACATCAGAAGACTCAGAGAAATAGTACACTAATGTTCATGTGCTGGACGGCTTGGTTTACGTGCAAGTACAAGCAAAGATTTTGTCCAGGACTGCAAACAAGAATCAAACCTATGTTTGGAAAACAATTGATCTCTTATGATCTCCAAATGCCCCCCAGAAAGAAGAGTCTAACAAGAACTTTGGCAGCCCCTAACTCTGGCCTATGTAAGAAATCAGAGTGGGTGAAATTCTTCTAGAAATACGGAAGGAATTTTAATGCCATGCAAGGTTACAACTGCATTTGCCACAATAAATTATATTTGCTCATCACAACTCTATCTTAAGAACTAAACTGCAGATTTTCAATTTGAGTATTATTTCCATGTTAATACAAGGATGTGAAGGCTGGAAACACATCAGAGAAAAACAGATGTCTGTATGATTCTTAATGAAAATAGTTAGGCATGTAATGGAACAAACCTCTGGCAGGCAAATGTCAGGACAGATTCGATAGCTTCACAGCTAGAAGTTATCCAAAAAAGCATGAGGAAACTACTAGGATACGTGCTAAGAATGAAGATAGAGCATCTGGTGTGAGAAGGTTATTTAGAGGAGAGGGACAAAAGCACAGCTTAACACAAGCAAAATGCCATTCACCAAGAACTGCAGCTGACAACTTTCTCCAGCCCTTTACTGCAGCTCTTGCCATGGCTGTTTCTATGCCCCTATCTTGCATGGTCGAACTTTGCAATGGGCAGTGTGAAAGTGAATCTCCCTCTCTTCCTCAGGAGGAATGGGAAGGCATATGGATGACTAATAAGCAAAACAACTGTATGGCTCATTAGCAATATTCCCTCGCAGTGCCCCAGTTCACTTGCATTCAGTCGTCATTGGCTAAGGAGAGGATATGACAAAGCTAAGACAATTATGGTAATCTTACCATTCTTGGCTATTCAAAGAATCAAAGAATAACAGAATGGTTAGAAGGGGCCTCAAGCATCATGAATCTCTAACCCCCCCCACCACAGGCAGGGCCACCAACTTCCACATTTAATACCAGACCAGGCTGCCCAGGGTCCCATCCAGCCTGGCCTTGAACACCTTCAGGGTTGAAGAATCTACAGGTTATTCCTGCAACACTTCTATTTTGAAGCAGGAGGAAAAGTGTCATTCATTTGCAATTCCCTTTGAAGAGTACACTGCTGCAGCTCTACTTCCATGTAACACAATGGAACAAGCAATCTCTTGCTGCCCCATGGATAACATTCCCAGGCTGTGCTTCTTTGTGAGCTGACCACTGCTGCTCAGGAGGATCCTACTCTTGTGACTCTTGACCTCAGCTTTATTCCAACCATCTATCATAATACACTGATGCAGTTACATAAAACATATCCTGGAGTTCCCCAAGGCAATGTGCATGACATATATGCACTCTTCTACCCATTTGGAAGAGTGTAATTGCATCAGATGAAGTAATTAGATGTTATAGATAATCCCTAAAATTATGCCTAGAGATTGGATTTTTTTTGTTGTTGTTTGAGTGATTACTCCCTTATTAACATGGAAATTCAGTGCAACTGAATGCAAATAAGTTTGTAAAACATACTAACAAATTAGCTCATCACTAGGAGACAAGTTTGCCAACGAGATTGCAAAAGAACAATCTGCTATAATTTGCCTTCAAAGGATCTGCATCCTCATTATGGCCTGAGAACTAAGACAACCAATCAAAAAATGAAGGTTCTGATGTTTCTGTTTGAAGTGAGATTCTCTTTTCCTCCCACAAAGTAACAGAGAAAAAGCCTTTTGCTATAGGCACTGCATAGTTCCTGCCTGTGTTCTTTACACACTGTGCTGAGATTATCACTTCCACACTTGTGTGTTAAAGAACCAAGTAAATCCCTCCATTATCTTATTTTTACTGGGACTGACCTCCAAACAGAACAGGAAATCTCTTTGTAAGCAAATTCCCATAACCAGTCCCCTTGCTGTTTAGTCTGCATTGGATTAAGCACTGACTTTCTTGCTTCTTTGATTGGCAACTATAGTACTATAAAAACAAATGTACAGAGCAAGTCTCACCAAAAAAGCCTCCCAATCTGCAGACCCTTTCAGCTTTATTTGGACTGAAACTTGATGATAGCTCTACTAGACAGGAAATACTCACCCCTCCTTTCTAATATGGCACTACCAGGAAGACGCATTTTCTCACAGATCAAGCAGCTGAGCGGGGAGGGGGTGGGAGAGCAGCAACACCAGAGCCCTTCTACAACACATGTCTCAAAATCAAATGGTTGTAAGACGTGAAAACTGACAACACTGCTTATCTAACCTAAAGGTAGTTCTTTGGTTGATAAAAAAACATGGTTTACAATATGCTTTAAGTCAGGTGAGATATGGGAAAAGCAAAGCACCTCAGACACTTAAAGCCCATTATCCTGTGGAATATAAAAGAAGCACACTTAAGCAGTGAAGCACTTCTCTGTTTTCTCACTGGGTATAGTATGCTGCTTGTTAATGACCCTTCATCATGCTACAAGGAAGCCCCACCATGGACGAGGGCTCTGCCTTCACAGGTGCTTATCAAGTGGCAGACATACAGTGAGCACTGATCTTAAGGTAAGGGTACATGAAACAGAAAAGGGGATAGATGCATTATCCTGCTAATTTTGTAGCACATCTATTAAGATATGATATTTATTTATGTGTAGCTGAGGCCTAGACTTATCGTGTTATTTACTGAATGCCACTCAGCAAACAGGTGGCTATGGAAAACCTATGCAAAATAACTCTTCTGTGAGTTATGCTCTATGAATCTACATGCTAACCAGTGCCAGCAAAGTCATTGCCCTTACGGTGACCACCATAGAAAGTAGCTCTGAATACTTAACTGAGTATGTGGGCTGTATTTGTAAGCAAGGATTAATGACTCTCCATCAAGAAGAAAATCTTGTTATTGAAAGGGTGATTTACACAAAGAAACTTCCACAATACGTCAACGACAATCTCTCCCAAACAAGACCTTCTCAAATTTAGAATCTGTGTGTACTTTATGATAGAAGTATTCTGAAACAGCAAAATGTGCCTTTTAATTGCACTGTAAAATTTGTTCTGGCAGAAGCTTGGCATTGAGGAGCTCTGTCTGACAGCAATTAAATACATAGTACTAATCTGAAAAAAATCTTTATCTGTGTTTGTCTGCTCCCTAAAGAGGTAGGGAGATAACAGCCAAGGGTGAGCATGAGGCAGAGGTCCCTCACTGACGGGCACTATCACTCAAAGCGTGGCCATGACAGGCCCAGATGGGTGTCCATGGACTGTCCCAAGCATGCTAAGCAATGTGCTAAGGACAGGGTACACCCAGGGAGCCCCATGTCAGAGGGCAGCAAGGGGACAAGGCTAGAAATATGTCAATAACACATTCACGAGGGTTCATCTGGCACACAAATGATGTGCAGCACAGGCCCAGTGTTCACCCAGGGGCTGAGCTGGGGATCCCCAGCAGGACTATCATCAGGACAGCCTCTTTCATTATCTATTTGCTTTGTGAGGTCTGAAGACAAAAGGGAAATGAACTTCCTCCATACATTAAGTCCGGCCCTTAGAGAAAAAAAAATGCCACAGCACATTCTTAATTACCACATGCTTGTTCTGATTTGTAATCTTGGCAGAGGGGGGCACAACTGAAGAGTCAAAAGACTGAAGTATTTCTTTTTGAGGTTAAATAGAGGTTCATGCTCCCAAACTGGCATTACACAAAGAAGTCACTGGCAGATGTGAGGTGCAAGTCCTGCCTTACTTACGCTTGCCATCTAATTTATACCTCACTAGTTGTGCCAACTGATTGCTCCAATTGTTTGCCCAAATATCAGCTCTGCTACATACATGATACTGGAATGAGTCTATATCTGCTGGAAATATATGGATTCAACTCTTACTGCTACCACTGTAACCACAGTCAAGAATACATCCAAGAACTGAAGAGTCTATATAGGCAGGAACATAAGAGCACATTTCAGCCACAGGAAAAAAAAAAATCTACTGTTTTTCCACTGAGATAAAAGATGGATCAGTAACAGATTTGAAACTCTCTACCTGTCAAAGGGCCTCTGAAGAATCCAGGTTCTTACAGGAAAGCAGATCTCAGCTCCATGTCTCCGTCAGCAAGGCACTTGAACTCAGTCTGGGAGCACTAACTGCTGGTCCCCAGCTACACCTGACCAGGCTAGATCAAGTCCAATGGGAAGGACAGAAATATTCCAAGAGGTGTTCTGACTACCTTACCTAGAGAAACTGGAGGTAGCCACTTGCTGCAAAGCAATAGGATGTTAAACCCAGGGAGCAGCTGGAAATAGGGTCTTCTTTCTCTCTCCTAGACATACTGATACCCTAACCCTTTAACTCATTTTCATTCTTCTGGGTCTCTTGCTTACTACATTTAGCATTCACATTATCTCCTGGGCTTCACACAACAAAGCAAAAAGCAAGAAGGGGAGAATGTCTCCATCACATTTATGTGCTTCGTGTTACTTGAAGCATAATTACAGCACCCACCCACTTTCATTCTACTCACCTGAAGACAGTTGAAAAGATGGCAGGAGTTATTGTGTGTTTTTTCCCTCTTCCCACTGCTGGCAATGAATAGCTGTCTCCTGTTGGCCTGTTTTCTTTTGGTGTGGAGAGACATTAGCCCCTTCTCATGAACATCAGCTCCTGCACACAGTAACCAAAAGCTGATTTTACTAGGTCAGAAATTGAACTGTTTCTGCAAAATAGAAAATAAAAAAAAAAATAGGGAAAGAAGAAAAATGGATTGATGCAGCAAAAATAAGATCACTTAAATGTTTTCTCACTTGCAACAGAACGACTTCTGGTGGCGCATTGGAGCACAATTCTCTGCCCAGCCCATAAGAGGTTGTGCCCCAAGAGAAAGGGGCTGACGTCTAAAAGTAGCCCTCACTCAAGCTGGCAAGAGACCATGGCTGCTCATGCTGCCTCCTCTGAGCCAGCTGTGGGGATTGCTGGATCCTTTCACAGGATGACACAACTCCCTAAATCTACACAAGGTTATGCCTGCCAAGGGTGACAAAAAAAAAAAAAGCCTTTGGTATCTGTAGTAAATTGAACTGACATGGCAGAGGCCAGTGTGTGCCAGAACTGCCTGAAGAGAGGAAAGGACCTCGTGACTGAAGGGTGTGGGGTGAGTGAGCCAGGCCTCCCCTTTTGGCAGCTCAGAGTGATCATGTTGGTTGGGTTGCCCAAGTCTCCTGCCAAACGCTCTGATTGCCAGGCTGGAGGAGAGGGGAGGCACCCAAGCTCTCCGTGCTGGCATTGCAACCTTGCCCAGCACCCCAGGCCATTCCCTGGGCAGAGCCACTCAGGCAGCAGGCAATGAACAGACCTCCAGGGCTGCCCCTCTTCCAGCTGAGAGATGTAGTTCTACACTGCACAGCAAAGCATCAGCCTTTGCAAGGCCAAGGAGTCCTTATGCTGCACTAGGCTAGCTAACCATCCTTGCTTTCTGCTTGGCCCACAGCAATACAGCTATCTATCCCCCTCTCTGTCAGAGGGAGGATGTGAAGCTGGGTCTCCTGCCACCATGGAAGGGTCGACTGAGGCTAAGCCACTACTTCCTCCAGCTTTGCTATTTATTTTTATGGCCAAGAGACAATCAGGGCTTCTCAAAGGTGGTTTGTCAGAGCTCCCAGTCACGGACGCCATCAAGGGTTAAACATGAGATGGGTTTCAACTTACTTAGCACAGGAATGGAAGAAAAAAAAACTCACAAAAATAAGGCAGAAAAGAAGAAAGAAAAAACAGAGGCAGTTCCAGGCATGCCCAGGAGCAGACCTCTGGGCACCTCAGGAATTTTCCTGGCAAGAACGTAGGCACTTGCAGACTTCAGACGCCTCCAGGGTTAGGCAGTAGCTGAACAGGGGTTTTGAGGATATAAATTTTGGCTGCAGATACCTACAGAGGCAGTTAGGCAGAGCTTACATGCCTAAACCTTTTTTGTGGCTCAAGCCCTAAACTAATATTATGGAAAATACCAGCAATTATTAGGGACTCCTTATCAGATTGGATACATATTCCTTTTGCATAACTTTACCATGGCCTCATTCATGTGGTGCTTAAGGAGGATGAATACCTGTTCTGCATGAGTAATTATGCCAAAGTCTCGTGTGAGAGAGGTAGTTTATGACTGCTGAACAAGGCCGGTTATGTTTACCTATAGAGCTTCATCACTTAAACTAAAAATTATTCTTACCGCTAAGTCTCCCTTGTTGCTTCATTTGCCTGATTGCAAACAGATCCCAGAATGTGTAGTTGCACTAAGATGATTGATGCCAAGATGCTGCACTGAAAGGGAAATATTCTTTTAAGTGTTATCACATCCACAAGCATAAGCAAAAGCCATGTCATGTGACAAAATGTAAATAGAGCATTTCTTAGAAAAGTAGTTTATTTGCCTTCGTGATTTATTATTCAGTGACATGCAGACTATTTTTTCTTTGTTATTGGCACTCATGTTCATAATAACAAGGTACTTGACTTAAAGGTATTTGGCCAACCTTTCCAAAGTGCTATGTAAGCAGTAATCAGAGAGAGCTAAGTTCGTGAGTCAACAAATTGCTCTCCCATGCTGATCAAACAGCGTTGGCATCTCTGTAAAAAAAAGTTCAAAAACAGATTTTGGACTAGTCTACTCAGTTCTCTCTCTAAAATTATTTATTGTATTTGCATTTGGCAGAGTCCAAGCTTAAAATAACTAAAGGTGCCAGTTGTTTTATTAAGAATATTTAACATGTGATTTTCATTTACATTTAGAAGGATAAATGAGATATCCAGTTAGTCTCATGGTTTTTGTTGCCTTAAATTCTATTTCATTTACTCAACCCAGGGACAGATACTTCTCTCATTTTACACCGCGCCTCCTCAGCCTGTCGTAGAAAGCAGCCTCATGCTTGGATCAGTGCTAGTCAGGTCAGCAGAGCTGAGGTTCATTGTGGAAAGCTTTCATTCCATCCCACATGGGGTTACTATTATTAAAGTAACTAACAATCAGATAAAGAGCACAAGCTTATATAAGAGAAGGAACACAAATGAAGTGGAATTTGTACTCATTTTCTATCATCCATGTCCATCATATGTACTCACAAATCCAGGCACTGAATCTGAAACATATATTCCCATGCTTAGTCTCACTACTTCACTGTGTAAACGAATGCCTTAAAATGAAATATAGGTATTTTTGTAACTCATTGCTACTGAGTGCAAAGTGTATTCGGCTACATGAATTATTGCATTTATTTTCAGTATGACTGCCAACTGGGAAACATTTTGGAGGCTTGGATTAAACTGAAATAATTCCCCCCCCCCCCCCCCCCCCCCCCATTTCTTACATGAAATGAAAAATGAGAACATGTCATTTTGCTTTGAAGACCTCCTTCTGACCCCCAAAATGAAACACTTCATCTTTGGACAAGTGTAGTGAAAGCAAAGGAAATTAAAAGGCTAGATTTCACAAAGCAAGATGTGATATTCTGTCCCCTATTTGCTCAGTAGCCTGGATACAAAAGATAAATCCTTTGGCTTCCTGGGGTGCCTGAAGTCACTCTCTCCTCTCTGGGGATGCCACTCACCATCTCTTAGGTTAAGGGGAACAACCAGCCTGCTACCTGTCAGTTGTCCAACTCTCCTCCATGGAAGTGATGCATAGGGCAGGGTAAGCTGCCAGAGCCTGAACTGTTGACTCCAAGGAGCAGATTACCCTGCTGTAGACAAGATGCTCCCTGTAGCAGATATGGTAAATCACAGCCTGAAACAGTGATTGAGCACTTGGTAGGAAGGCAGAGCCAACCCAGGGGAGCTCAGGTACATGTAATGTGCCTGAGTGACTGGAAGGGGTAGAGCCAGAATGCTCCCCTTCCCAGCCCTCATCTAAGGGTTGGCAGTGGAGGCAAGGGCATCTTGCTGGAGATCCCTGCCTACCTGAGGCCTTCCAAAGGTAAGCAGCATTCTTCCTTCATTTTTGCATCTGCTGCATTTTCCTTCATTTTTGCATCTGCTGCATTTGAGCTTGTTCTCATTTGGTGTAGCCAAAGACTTTCCACCCTGCTATTTATTGTACTTTCCATCCCATTATGGCATTAGACTCCCTCAAGATACAGAACTGGGGGTGGAAGCAGTTCCAAGCTGCCCTCCATGTGGGGCTGTTTCATTTTGTCTGTGTAATTAAATTTTCTTTGAGCCCAGGGTTTGCTTTTTTTCAGGGAGGGAGTCCTTCCCATCAGGCTACACACTTAAGCAGCTTTTTAACCAAATGGTTACTTTAGCATTTGGTTTCTACCAAAGTGCTGTTAAAATAGTTTCACTTATTGCAGGACCACAAACATCTGTTAATTATGGGTCCAGATTTTATTTCTTTATATATTTTAATAGCTAGGTCTTATTGACCTTCACTTAACCACTTTTGAAAATTTTACTCTGAATAAAGACTGCTGTGTGGAAAAGTGCAAGCAATTGCCATCATGGGAGTCTTGGACTCAAAGACAGTTTGCAGACCTCATTAAGCCAATGAGTTTGCCAACTACACTCTTCTCAGTTCAGTGAAAGCAACAGTTAAGCTCCATATAGCAAAACAGATGCAAACAACAGAGGCTGTCTGACATGCTTAAGGAGAACTGAGATCACCCAAGTGGACTCCTCTGCTTTGGTATCAGAAAACTGTGTCTCACATTGATAACAGAACTCTGAGAGAAATCCTAAAAGAAGCAGTGCAACAGGGTGGCACCAACATGGGGCCGATCAATGAAGCAGAGTCAGGATTTCTGAACGAGGAAGAAGTCTCCTGATTGTCCTTTGTTTCAGGAAAGATGACTTCTCTGTTGAGAAGCATAATTACAGTGAGAAATCTCGATCGATGCAAAACAAGACTGGCAAGACCTCCAGAGCCCAGATGAATAGAGCTATCTAAATAGGCTAGCATGCCAGAAGGCCTGCATTATGCCATTGAAAACTCTTGTCTTGTGTGCAGGGCTAAAAGAGACTTTGGAGAAAGTCTTGAGTAAGACAACAGTGTTGCTATGGACATAATGCTTTTCAGTTGTTTGCATGAAGGATCACAAGCCTTATGAGAAGCAGCTGAGAGAACTGGGATTATTTAGTTATTTAGTGATTTAGAAGAGGAAGCTCAGAGGAGATGTTACTGCTCTCTCTAACTACCTGAAGGGAGGTTGTAGTGAGCTGAGGGTTGGCTTCTTCTCTCATGTAACTGGCAGTAAGACTAGAGGGAATGGCCTCAAGTTGTGCCAGGGGAGATTCAGGTTGGACATTATGGACAAAATTCTCCAAAAGAGTGGTCAGGCACTGGAATGGGCTGCCCAGGGAGGTGGTGGATTCACCAATCCTACAGGTATTCAGGAAATATTTAGATGTTGTACAGAGGGACATGGTTTAGTAGGAAATACTGGTGATGGGTGGATGGATGATCTTAGAGGTCTTTTCCAACCTTGGTGATTCTATGATATACTACAGGCACCCAGCTCCACTAGATTGAGAGGAGCAAATCCACCTGGTATTATCACAGTGATATTCCAAGGGTACAACTAGTTTAAAATTTTCTGGTAAAAAAAAAAAAAAAAAAAAAAGTAGATGGCAACACACATTCAGTGCTGACAAAAAACAAAAGTGTCAAGATTACTAAGTTCAGTGCTATTTAGGTGCTTTTTACCTGTGAGGGAAAGGAACATCTATGAAAATTTCTGACTGGTGTGCTGATTCGCAGGTCAGTGCTGCCCATAAAGTCTATCCTTCTTGGCTGAATCACCCTTAGCACAGAATACTTTCAAAAACAAGAGTATTTTTCAAAAGGCCAATATATTTGCAGTGGAGTAACTAAGATGTCACCTCAATGCTAACAGTCCTTCAGGATGTGTGTGGCTTAAAATACTCTATGAGATTTAGAATTCTCAATACACTTTTATTCAGCCATAAACCCTTGCAAGAACCAATTTGGAATTGGTTCTTGCAAGGAGCTGCCCAAATACAATTCCCAAGATTGAGATATAGATGAATATGTCACAGTGGCACAGCCATTAGCAAATTCTATGGGAAAGGTAAAAAAAAAAAGAGAGAGAGAGAATGTATCTGGAACACAAATGCATGATAAAATCCTCAAGTGAACATATTTCAGACCTGGTTTTCACATTTGATTTACAGTTTCCAAGTATTTATCACTTCAGGTGGGATTTTACATACTGACCATGGGTAGAACACACCCCATTTTATGATCCCTTTATCTTACCTAAATAGGAGACAGATAGTGACTTCTATACCTGCACATACCTTGACAATAGGAAGGAGTGATGTATTGAAATTTTCCTTATCACCTTCAGTTCTCACACAGGTGTTCCTGGTGATAAAACTACTGAATGTTATAAACAATGATTTCAATTAAAAGTAACAATTGATCTGTAAGAACGTTAAAAAAAAAAAAAAAAAAATCATTTTCTGAGTGGGAAACTGAAAATACTTGAATACAAGAGCGTCTGAATCTTGTCAGTATGGCCACAAAGCATAGAAGCAGTAAGGGAAGTCTGTCTTAGATTTTGTAGATTTTTTTTTTCCATGAAAAATTATCAACAACCTCAGACCTATCCATTTTTATTTTATGTCTGCCTTATGCTTTCTGTATTTGTTTTATGTCCCAGTCTCTTTAGGCCTTTCCATAATCACCTTTCTTTCACCTAGGTTACCTTTCATCTAGGTGTCTCTCTGCCTAATTTTTGAAACTTGGAGTGAGACACTTAGTGAACAAGTTTGTTTTAATCAGTGAGAGGATAGTGAAAGGAAGAGATTCTTTATCTTTCTTTTACCAAAGCTGCTGTTTATACCTAACAATTTAAAAAACTTGGATGTTTTCACAAGGTCAAGACTTGTCTGAATAATTCTCTTTTAGCATCTACAAGAGAAGCCATGTTAAAGGCAGAGGTTTCCAAGCCTGCAGTGTGTGATTTATTAACGGCAGGATTCAATGTACCTCAAACTCCCTTTTACTTCCTATTGCTTCACATGACATGCACAGTACCAGTACATAGGTGCAGTGTGCCACTACATAACAGGAACAGATCCTACAATATCTGCTTAGCAAGAATTGCTTTCTCAAACCCTCTCACAGAGGTGTTCTTCATCTGAAATGGATAAGATTAGGATTTTAGATTCATAGCACCACTGGCAGAAGAGTTATTCCAAGGGCAACTTGTACAGAGTATCAAATATCTCTTGACTGTTCGCAAACCTTCTTGATAACATCAGATGTGCTTAACACTTCTCAAGAATCCTCTTCAAAGAATCAGGACTCCATGGATATGAGGTAATATGCATTAACGAAAATGGAAAAGAGCTCTTGAATTGTTTTTATGTTACTTTTATCTGGAGTGCCACAAGCTGTTACATTAGTAATCTTTACCCTTGCTGCAGTTCTTGTGAGTGTTGGCTGTGGGTTACTCCTCACACTCTGCACCACCAGTACTGTCTCATGGAGTTAGCTCTTTCTTGCTTTCCTCAGTCAGAGTCCAGTAGGATGCCACCATCTGTCAGAGCCTACAGGGAGGCATGGTGTTTAAGAGTGGATTCTCATGAGAAAGACAGCAATGTGAACAGGAAATATCCCACTAGGAATCCTTTCTTGGGACAGGCTCCTGTGGAAAAGAACAAACCCTTATTGTCACTATTGCAGTTTTAACTTTATATTCTTGTGCTCATCCTTTGATTCATCCTCTCTCCCCCCACTCTATTCCCATCCTTTTGGGTGGGAAACAGGATATTTTGTGAAATTCTTTCCTTCCTGTGTGGGTCTACATGACATCTTTAATTAGCAACTCTCTGCAATGGAAGTGAAAAAATAAAAACATAACTATCCTGTCTAGGGGCTTATAATACAGTTGCTTCTTGAGCAGGTATTTCTGGCAGCATTTTCTGTCTCTTACTAAGACTGCTGATATTACTGTTTAAAAATATCACCATAAGAATTAAAACACACTCCCCTGCAGAACTTGTGGCCAGGGAGAGCTTTACAGAGAGCATCCCTCTAAGTGCCTCACTAAAGCAGAAAGGAGTGATGTGAGAGAGACCTCTGTCTGCTTCCCCAGATGGAGCTCCAGTCAGTTGGCAAAACCCAGAGCTGGAGGTCACTTTTTTTCATTGATTTACCTGGGAGCTGATCAGAGTGGGGTGGCCTTCTGTGGAGATCCCCTGTGGCTGAGAGGCCTTTCCTAAGGCTTTCATGTTATGGAGGCACAGACAGCAGTGCTGGCTTGAAATGAGGTCAGAACAGAGAAAAGCCTGGCAAGCTTGGAGCACCTGGCCATCATAACTTCACTGCTTTTCTCTATATGATGCTAGGAATAAAGTTCTGTAAGACTCATCTGGAAAGGCTGTCCTTAAACACCAGCAGTCCAGTCCAAGTGATTACCCCTAGCTCCTGGATCTCTTCTAGCCCTCTCCTCTCCTTCAGACCCACTGAGCAGAAATTTCCTTTTCTAAATATCTCCAGGCTGCTGGTAGGGCTGCACAGTCCCAGGAGATATTGATATGGTTTTATTCTCTGATGTTTGGCATCTGGGAAAACTTATTTACACCACTACAGAGCAGCCCGCACTTGCTTTGTGACAATAAGCAGAAACTGCACAAGAAGGAAGAACAGGGAAGAACCACACTCTGCATACCAGTGTGGCATTCCTTCTGCACCAGAAGTGCAAGTGTGAACTAAGAACACTGCAGAATGAATTACAGTGTTGTGCTATCAGCACGGTGTTTGACATACCCCAAATGTTCTTGAAAGTTGGTGTGCAAAGCACTGGAGTATCTCACCACACAACAACAGATCACGTCAGAGAAGTGTCTCATGCAAAACAGGTAAGAAATTTTCATGCCAAGTTCATGCAACAAATCTCTGAGCTGCTCTCCCACACTGTCCCACTGATATGTTTGTCCACAACCATGTCATAACATAAAGTGACTGGAGGCACTTCCTCCTGATTTTCATACAGATCTAATCATGAAATGAGTGTGTGGTCATATTTGTGCTGGAACTGCACGTACAAAGTTTGCATGCCCCAATCAATTAGCTTGCAGCAGAAAATAGAAACTGCTATTGCCAAGGGCTGAACTCTGAGCAAAGATTACCAGTGTGTGAATATTATTAATGGCATTAAGTTCTTTATCACATCTTGTAAAGCCTTATCAATCAAACTACAGGTGTTAAGCAGGTAAAAGCTGTAGCTTGAGGGAATAGATAAGAACTTTTCTCTTTGGATCTTAAGCACTGTTCCATAGTAGCATTTTCCTTAGAGAATGTGTCAGGATACCAAAAGGAAAAAAAAGGGAGAATTTTTTCAGGCTTGAGGCAGGAAAGGGTGGAAATTTTGTAGATAGTTTTAGGGGAAGCATAATAAGCCTCTCAGAATGATTTTCAATACCGATCTCCTTCCAGTCACAACCGCTGTTGCTTCTATTTACAAAATAATTTGCCTTTTTCTTTAAACAACCATTTTCTGGTGTTGTGAACAACTATGTCTTGTGAATTTGTGAAATATGTGTGGAAAGATGGGCAAGGACATGTGAACCACAGGAGCTTGTAATACCATGGGCACCCAAAATAAACGTGCAGCAACATTACATACAGACTTGTTTGCTAAGCTGGGACCTATTGCACATTGCTTGGCTTGCACCAGTCCTATACCATAGCACTATAAATATTTAATAAGCAGAATGTAAAGAAATCAATTTCAAGCTACAACTGAATCCCCCAATAAAGTTCCACTATTACTGCTCTGTTGTATATTACACGCTATTGATTCCTCTGGCTTCTTTTACAAATGAGGTGTCTTGGTGGGTTGGGGCCTCAACCTTTCATCTGAATTCAGATCCCTCCTGAGCTTGGGAGTGAAAATGAATCTGACACCTTGCCCTAAGCCCCCATTTGGGTAC
The DNA here is from genome assembly GCF_023343835.1 of Lagopus muta. Classification (NCBI taxonomy): domain Eukaryota; kingdom Metazoa; phylum Chordata; class Aves; order Galliformes; family Phasianidae; genus Lagopus; species Lagopus muta. The sequence goes on along the minus strand of NC_064435.1, from coordinate 80,547,498 downwards.
AGGGCTCGGGGCTCCGGCAACAGCAGGCTCTGCTCAAGGCTGACATACTTCCACACAGTGGTATGACAAAACTTTCTGATCTGTGCCCACTTTCTCTTCTAAAATACCTCTTTCTCTCTGCAAGACCAGGAGCTGTACACATAACAAGGAAAGATGAGAGACCTATGCCCATTGCAATCTGAAAAACGGGTTTGAGTTTTTGAGCTGAAAATCTGTAATTTGGAGGAAAATTTTTTGTTGTTAACCCCATTTTTTTTTCTTAAGTAGCTTTCTTCATACTTTCCTCTTACACCAAGGAGAAGAAATAACCAAAAGGAAAGACTTGCATAAGAGGTACAGGTCCTAAGCAGCCTAAAAAGAGGTGGAAAAGAAGAACTTGTTTTCAGGTCTGTAGTCAGTCAGAGGTTTCAACTCAATTTGAAGATGGACAAAAGCTGTGCTTGTTGTTTTACAGCTGGGAAGAAAGGCAGAGCTGTACCAAAGCATGCTGTTTGAAGCAGGCATCAGAAAGCAGAGATCAGAAATTTGGCACTGCCTCTCCAGTTCTGAATTCCTGCTACTGAACCTGAATTTGAAACCATGGGAAGTGCAAGCAAAAAACAGTCATAACCAAGCAAAAAATTTGCTCTGCTAGAAAAAAATACCTGCAAAATTTTCTACATATAAACTGGTATCAGAACTACCTATCTCCTAAAGCAAACTACTGCAGATGAACTTCCTCTTACACAGGTGCATCTTTAAATGAGTTGATTTTGTCAGCATTTCAGCTGGCACCTAACTATACTGTTGGTTCAGTTAAAACATTTTTAATTACTATATTTTATTACAGTGAACCTCTCCTGTAGTCTCTCAGCTGTCTGGAAGAGTGTTACACTGTCTTTTTTTAATCTAATGGCTTACATCTATTTGCAGAGGTAGTACCCCTGCAAAAGGTGAGAATTGCTTTGTGTCCACACTGATGATGGGTTGAAACTCACTTCCTGACTCTGAGCCCTTTGGATGTTGGAGACAACAGCCCTGAACTTGCCAGCCCAAGTTTTAGCTACCTCTGTGATCCAGATATGGAGAAACTGGCTTGTCAAGGTGCTTATCCACACTATTGAGAAATAAGTGAGTTGATTTATTCCACTCACTAGTCTAATCTAACACATCAGACCTTCACCTGAATGCCCAATCCCAGTTACTAAGATTGACTAATTTGAGTAATTGAAGTGATCTTACTTAACGTTTACCTTAAACGATCTGTCAGTCTGATTCAGATAAAGTTTCAAACGGTCTCTGTGCTTTTGATCTCAAACTGACCTCAAAATTAACACAGGCTTGGCTCAGATAGAGTCCAAAATCCATGTAGTATATCTGTACCATATCAATGTCCAAGCCTTCTTCCTGATTCCAACAGCTTAACTAAATCTCACCTCAACCCATCACATCTCTATTGCAAAGTGGGGCCCGAGCTGCAGGACAATGCTAGGGAGCTGAGAGGACGAGCAACACAGCACTTTCAGAAACTCCTGTGGCTGAAGAGGGGAGAGAGGAAGGAGGGAGATCTCTCTGCCTCGTTCTTTAAAATGCTGTGATTTGATGGATTCTTTCTTATCTCCTGAGATAGAAAATCTGCCTGTGAGCAATGAGATCAAGAGCCAACATGTCCTTTCAGCACAAGTGACACTTAATTATTTTATATAAGACACCAGGTAAAAAGCATTTCTATGAATGAAAGCTCAAAGCAAGTTGAAGCCTTTAAAAGCTTTCCTTCTCCCTAATGCTGACTTCACAGCACTGCTACAGAGAGAAGAGCTTCTAACATCCGAGGGCGCTACACATGGCACACCATTTCTTTTAACATGAAAAGCCCTCCTTAGCTATATTTGCTTTTAACAGCTCCATTCCTTTTTGCATTCATTTAGCAGGTACAGTATAGGTACTTCAGAGCAACTCTAAATACAGTCTTTTCAACAGTGACTTAGGACCCTAACTACAGGTGTGGAGTGCTGAGCTCACTGGTTTTCTGAACAACGCCAGCTAAGTACACAGACAGATGCCTGGGGAGGACATTTCAAGTTAATTCTGCAACTAACCTCATACAAAAAAAAACTCCCAGGCACCTTGTTTACAACCCAGTGTAACAATGTGCCTTTGAAAATTGCTTTTTAAAGATATTTCAGCTCACATTTCTCTGTTCATGCTTAGGCTTTTTTTGCTTCTATTTCCGAGTTTTAAAAGCAAGGGAGCAAAAGTGCAAATAGCTGCAGACACACAGCCGGGCACCTGAGGCCTATTAAAATCATTACCTGTAATTTGCATCTCTCTTTATCGTTTACCCTTTACTACTGTTGAAAGGAGTAATGCATAAACACCTTCAAAAATCTGATCCAATGAGGTGAAGTAATTTCAGAAGGTGAAACTGAGGTTCTCAACACCCTTAGAAACGCTACATTTTTTATTTTGTTTTTTTACCTCAAGTCTACAGAAATGTTTGTATATCACCTAAAACCACAAAGCCTGATTTTTATTAGGCTGTGGGTAACACTGGTAGGTTATTATTCTAAGATACCATCGTGGAAAAACTTCAGTTACAACTTAATTAATTTAAACACTGTCATTACTTTTGAATGGAAGCATTTTATCCAGGCAAAGGATCACTCCTGAGTGGCTATATTTGTACTGAAGAATAAGCATGAATCTAGGGTTCAGCTAAGGTCAGCAGTCAGTTATTGTATTAACACTTATGTTATACTGCTGCCTACAGGTTCATATTTAAAGTTAGGGTATAACACTAACTTGTGTTTAAACAAGGCTCCTGTCCCAAACCTTATAAAACAAGCAGATAAGAAAGATATGGGAGAAGGTGCCTAGCCTAACCCATTTTATCTTTTTAACACATTATAACACAGTCATGTTTGGATATAATTGAATGCATCTCTTCAGCTGCCTTGTAGCCATGACAGAAAGGGCTGTTGTTTTAGTTCGGGTTTTTTTTTGTATTTTTTCCTATATACAGGAAAGAAATTCAAAAGGAAAACAGTGATGCTGGTGCTTGTGTTAGGGGTACTTATGGAAATAATATGAATGGCAGCCCTCCCCACAACAGGCAGGTATCCACTGATCATTGTTTGTAGCAAACTCTGATTTACATTTGTGGACAAATGCAAATTTTCTAAAGCAAACATAGATGTACTTTGAAATTCTCATATATATATACGTTGTGCACAGAAAACACCATTTTTTCCCCTTATTTTGTAGTCTACATATCCCTTACATTTTGCTCGTGGACACTAATGGCTTCACACATTGTGGCTCACTAGTATTATGAAAAATGCAATGTTGCACTTGCTACCCATTTCATCAAAATAAAAAAAGAATAATTCTTGGGAATGGAGTAAAGGGGAGGCAACTTTCTTCTTCAGTTCATGTTCACAGTTCTTCTTTGGGCTAATGCCTCTAATTGCCACAGACATATTTTGGATTTTAAAATACTGTCTGAATACTAGAAGATTCCAGCTTAGTGCCGTAGAGGAGCAAGGCACATCTACAAACACTGCCTGTCCTCCTTACACAACTGATTTTGACAATCCACAATGCCACTGACTTCAGGTAAAGCTGATGGCAGCTCAAACTGTGTTCCTCCATGTGCCACAATACAGTATTTTCCTGTAAAAGGAGATCCCTTTATTTGAACTATTAGCTATTAAAACTGCCATTACATAAAGATCATATAAACTAATAGAAATGTTAGTATTTCACAGTCAACATCCCCTGCACCCTGGAGGCTGGATAAGGTATTCGTCATCTCTAATTAACATTGTCTAACATTCGTAACGCTAGGAAGTGATTGCCACTATACAATTTTCTACGTAATGATTGGTCAATTTGTTGTAATATATCATCAGGATTACTGAATTATTAGCTATAATTACAACCGCAGAGTCAATAGCAGAGTCACAGCAAGGGTAAGTAAACACTACAGAATTATGAGGAATGGGAATACCTTTCTAACAGCTATGGCATATTAGTAATACAGAGACCACCCACTGTAACAGTTAGGCACAATGATAAATTCCTACTCTGAGAAGGTAGAATTGGGTATTTCCTCTTAATGGACTGAGTCATCTTGGTGACATCCCTTTAAAGCTCCTCTCTGGTTTCTGCCTACCATCTGTGGAGCATGTGTGTTGGGTGCTTTAAACTAAATAAAAACCATGCATCTTGCCAGACTCAATTTTACAGCTACCACTGTGAAATCGTTCACACAGGATACCTGAGGATGTACCTGAGGATGTACCTTTCTCACTCACAGGAGTTTACATCCTGCTTTCCTACAGCAGTTCAATTACCCCAAGTCCTGTTTTCAGAAGTGGTCTGAAAACTTTCCACAGCCTCTCAGGCAGAGGCAGATGCTTCATTCTCCAAGGCCCAGATCCTCAAATAGTATTTAGATATTGATTTCCAGGTATCATGGATAGATCATACAATCTCTTGGGGAATTCATCTTAGTTATTTCTGAGAATATGAAAGAAAGGTTTGATGGCATTCACTACTGCGATGGCAGTGACTACTGCTTTTAATTATACTTTTCAAATAACAGAATTTTTGCTCCTAAGTGCTAACAGTGGACCTCACTTTTCAAACTTATTCCCAATTTTAAAGAATGCCAAAGTTTTAGAAAAAGAAAATATCCAGAACAAGTCTAGTACTTTCAAGGAACCCACAGGAAAACTGTTTGAGATATTTCACATTTCAATCTGAGTTCAAGGTGTGTTGGGAAATGACCAGAGGGTTCAGTGGATGGAAACATGACCAGCAAATTCCAACAGAGACTGCAAGATTCGAAGTCTAATTTAGGGGTGTTGCTCAGATTTATAGATTATCTAGCTAATGTCCAATCACAGCCTCACAGGTTGAAAATGTGACATCATCTTTTGAAACAAGAAACAGATCATTAAAATTCAATCAGCACAATTAACATTACAGCTTAATCTTGTTCAACCAGCTATGGGTTTCAGTCATGTCACCCTTTTGGAGGAATTTGAAGTAAAAAATAGTTGTTTTACATTTTTACAGCTGCCTCAAAAGAATTCTGGGAAGGCCACAGCTCTGCCAAAACCCAGGGTAGCCCACAATGGTACTGGAGGGAAACCAGCCGGACTACAGCAGCCAACCAGAGCCATCCATCGAGTCGCTGCCTGGCTGTGTGCATCTGTGGCCTGCCCTAATGGCCCTTACCTAGCCTGTTTCAGACAAAAAGAAAAAGGGTGCTCAAGCTTCAGCTACAGAGAAAGTGATTTTTGAGGAACAAAAAATGCGGCTGTATTCCTGCACCCTTTTTTGGAAATTTGGCACAGCTGCTTGTTGAAGAGGAGGTCTTGATCCAAGCTGGCTGAGTGACAGTGGAGTATGTTCATTCCCAAACTGCAGGTATTCCAATTTGTCTATGATCTTGAAATGAAAACAAAAGCTTTTCATCTGGAAGAGTGTTGAAACTTTTATTTCTGGGTTAGAGAGACCAAGTTTTCAATCAAGCTTTCAGATCAGACATGACTGGAGACCTCATCCCAGGGTGGATGGGGAAAACTCCCCATTCATCAACACAAGGCTCTCTGCAAAATGTTTTGACATCCAAGCAGCCATGTATTTCAGTTAAAATATATTTCATCAAACATGTTCTGACCAATTCTATTCTTGAGATGACATCGTGTCACCAGCTTGTGGAAAGATCAGTATTTTAAAAAAAAAAAAGAAAAAACTCTCATAAAAATAGAACATGGAAACGAAGCAGAGTAACCACCAATTGGTCAAAAGCCATTTGTCAGGAAAATTAAATATAAGTGCAGGCATATTCTGTTTCATCACATACTGTTCCTTCTAGGGGTGAAGGGCACTTAAAGTCATTTCTTTATTTTGGAATGAGACTGTAAGACAAACAGTTTATCTTCAGCTTGGCAAAAGAAAGTTACATTAATGTCCATCTACACAAAAGTGGTGCGAAACAGAAAATGTTATAATTAAAATAGTATCTCTTCAGCTGAGTATGAACTACTTTTTCACAGGATGCAATTGAATGCCAGTGCCTTGATAGAAAAATTCCAGGGAATCCAGAAAACACAAACCCATGTGCACACACACACGTGTATATATGTACATGTATATACATACATGCACACTACGTAGGATCTATGCATAGATACAGTGGTGTGTACATGCATACATACCACATCTAGAGTTCCATTAAAATATTTCTCTTGCCTCCTTAACAACCATAGTTACAGTAATCAATTTCCTTAGATGGAACAGAACCTGTCTAAGCACTGCATTCTCTGATCACCAGTATTTGTACAAGGTAATTTTACGTTTCATTTCACTAGTGATGACAATCAATTTTTCTCTGTAACAAATTTTCTAGTAGAAGGAATGTTTGAAATGCTGAAAGATTTCCCCAAAGAAAGGTTCTGGAAATAAAATGGGAGCTTATTTATCTTTTTCAAGATCTTTGTAAGTTGGAAATGGAGAAAATTATCTCTCCTCACACCATTATGTTATCAGACTACAAGGAAGTACATATTTCATTATTTCTGATGAAGTGAAAATGAGAGGGAAAAAAAGCAGAGAAAGCACAGTGTTTAAAAGCCAACCCCCTATTTGGTGGAAACATCACCATTTTTCATTCTAACAGTCTTACCACCTTTTTAGAGGAAGATGAACTGAAATGCGACGCACATTTTCTATCAAATTTGAAACACTATTTTAAAAATACCTTACTTCTCATGAGACTTCATAGTTTCCTCTTTTATTTATTTTGAAACAAATTTCAGCATATTCCACTTTGCATTTTGGATTATCTGAAATTTCAAACTGAAAACTTCAAAGCAAGCCATCTCCACAGCCATTACTTTTGTGTGATTTTGATCAAAGCCATGGAAATTCCTGGTTCCACCCCGGAATAATGAACTGATCCGGGTTTCACTTGAAATCCAGCTCTGAGGAGCTGACTTACCTATCTGGTTTGAAAGAATCCTGCTGTCTTCACCTGACCCGAGAGCATCTCCTCAGAACAAAGCTCTCCTCCAACTGGAGCACATCCATGCAACAGTCTTCATCCTTACTATGTGGGGGGCATTACTGTTTCGCTGTCAACCTCCAGTTTACCAATCTCCTCCAAGTTCAGAAAGCTCCTTCCTTCTGTGTCTTGAAGATCAAGGTTTTTTAACAATTCACTCACTAGCTGTGTTTGCCTGAAGAGACCCTCCCACCGCTCTTTTATCCTCTGAAGGCAGGCCAATTTTCAGCTACAGCCTGATGGTTGCCTGGGTTAACCTCTGCATTGTTTTATGAGGCTTAGAAGCCCCAATACGCATTCTGAATAGCGTGTCTGATCACACTCCTCTGGCAGATAACCAGAAAATTAGGAAAGCACCAGCATGAAACTCCTATCATCTTCTGGGGGAATGCCCAGCAGGTAAGCAGGGCCTTGCACATTGATTTCTAGATTGTCTGCAATGAAGACACAGAAAAGGCAGCTGTGCAACAGTACTGTAAAACCACTATTTCAGTACACATGCAAGGCAAGGCCCTGGTGTTGCATTAATGCCACATTTTCTCTTAGAGTGACTTTGAGATGAGCATCTTGATAGAACTTTTCAGCCCTGAAATATGCATATGACACTAAGATGGCTGTTCAAGATAAGACCACCCCTAGTTTAATCCAGATAATTTATATTCAAGTATTCTGGATTTGAATTTTCATTACTCAGTTCAATGCCTTTTGTCCCATAGGCAGTTTTATCATTTTTAGGACATTTTTCGGTTACACTGAATGCCTATTCTCTTGTCAACAGTAACTGCATGTTGAAGCAGTATGTAATAACACAGGCAAAAAGATTTGTTTTACTTCAACTTACTTTAAGTGCTCATCTTTCACTTACAGGTGTGGGAGGGGTGTTGTCTGAAAGCAGGTTCAGGTTCAAATGCAAACTTTATGCAGGAAAATTGAGGTTCCATTGTTGGTCTAGTCTTCAGTCAGCAGAAAATTGTCCCATTGTAAGAGTGAAGCCCTCTAGGCTACTCTAGATGACTCTGGGAGTCTAATACATTCCCTGGACACCCAGAATTCCTGGGGCATAAGTCATCCTTCCTAAACCTGGATGTTTCCAAAATGAGTGGAATTTAAAGGAATATATATTTTTGCCTCAGAGTTTTAAGTTACTTCTTTTTTTTTTTCTTTCTTTCTTTTTTAATTAGGAAAACTAAGCAGCTCAGAATTCACAATTAAATCCCAGCTCCTTAGGACTCCATTCCCCTTCCACATTTCATTGCTTTGCCCCAAATCCAAAACATACATTTAACCACCTCTTGCTAAGGTCAGTGGGATTTGTTTAAATCCCTGTCCTCCCTGAAACACAGAGGAACCCAGCTCCCCTGTGCTTATATCACCTAAGCTTCTCAGATTTGTTCCATAGCATGGCCTGGGAAAGAAATTGTTTCAAGGTGTGCAAAGCATCTGCTGCTTTTGGTGGACTAAAACTACTGAGGAGCTGTTGCCAGGGGAAGAAAAAAAAAAAACCCAGAGCAAAACAGAACACACAGGAGGAGAAAAGAGAGTGGGGCTGGAGGTGCAGAGTCCCCCTCAGACCCAGCTCTTCTTCCAGATTTACTGAGCTCAGCCTGGGCACTGGGTCTGGCCAAGCTTGCTTGCTATCTGCATTTATCTGTTTGAGGCCTCTCAAAGCTGTTCTAAAAACAGGGCTCTGACTCTATTTCCTGGCAATTTATTACCCGATAGTGTGTCAGCCGAGGGCACCCAAAGCTGCTTACTGCTTAGAAATTTGTTTGCCTGCGCAACATCCTCCCAAAGACACCTGCATTGCTGCGGGGAGGAAGGGGAAAGAGGCAAAGGTGTGCCACTTCTTCACAATTTGGAAACATGCTGAAATGTTTTCTCACCCACATTGATTTGTTGATCTCCACTTAGAGTGCAAGAAATTGGACTACAGACCCGGAGGCAGCAACGTTAAAATCTATAAACCTCCCCATGAAGCCAAATCTCCCTGGGAACACTGCAACAGATTTGAAAGGAAGGGAAGACAGGCATAGGGGGGGAAGCATAAGATGGAGGGCAAAAGCCAAGGGAAAGTCTTGGAGCCTGTTAGTCCTTCCCTTGATCCTAAGTCTTAAATGTTCTCTTGCACGTGCTGCCTTCCCAGAGCCATTTTCTCAGGTTAACACAGCCAGCATTCCCATGCTCTCAGTAAGCTACATGACTTGGTAACAGCAATCAAATTAGAATCCATCTTTTAGATCTGTAAAAGCTAAAGCAATTAAATGGCTAGATACATAATCATACTTCTCTTCATTTATTTTGAGGCCATGCGTATATGAAACTTTCTTTCCTGCAGCTTCATTCCTGGTCTCAAAGCCCTCTTTCATGCAATTTTAGTGGTAGCAATTTTCTCTTTGCAGAATGACACTGCCAATTTTTGTCACACCTTTGACTGGGTGTTTGGTTTGGTTTCTTAATTCATCTTTTTTGTTTCTTCCACCATGCTTTGAAAACACAGTACACCTTCCAAAGAAAGGAACTGAGTATCAGAAAGGGATCTTCCTCAGCAGAAGATTTTACAGTTCACTTGAGTATATCGTGGGTAACAAATAACAGTCTTTGGTATCCATCGTATTCCACAGATTTTTTCAAACTATTTCAATGAGAGACTTCCCTCAGAACAACTGTTAGATACAAACCATGGTTTTATACAACAAATCCCACTGGAAGACAGAGCAAATAACCTTAAAGTAGCGGATCATTTATACATTAAGCATATTTTCCAATTAAATTCTCTTTTATCTAATAATGCAAAGCTTTGTTTTGAAGCAAGTTCTACTACTGCTATTCAAAAAAAAATTTCCTCAATATCACAGTGAGAGTAAATTCCTCAAATATTAATTCACAGCGTTTTTTTAAGGACATGTTTATAGAGGTTGGAAGGAAGGTAAAATAAAGTTGATGCATTGTGGCAGTACATATATATGAAATGAATTGTTTCAATCGGAAAGAAGTTGAAGATAATCTTTCAACTCTGTTTCCTTTACTGCTTAAATCCCTTTTGGTCATCTCTGTGAAAGTAACATTGGCCACTTTTGTTTCTTTTTCTTTAATTAAAAGTTTTTAACCCTGAAAGCTAAAAATAAAGAAGAGGTACCATGGGACACCAGCACATATCCTTGCTTCCAGGTGCAGTTGCCTCAGTAGGCAAGTGAAAAGGTGATTTTTGCCTTTCTCCCTGAGTTTGTGTTCTATTTGGAGTAGCCACCATCTGTAGGGAGCAGTTTGGATTTGCTTTGTGCCAACTCCAGATACGCTAAGGAGCTGCATGGGAAAGGGACATAACTGTAGACAGCTGAAAAATGTGTAAAGTTGGTGGAAACAGGACAGACTCTGACAAGCAGAGGGGGACTCCTCAGAGGTGTCCTATTATCAGACAGAAAGCTGGGCATGCTAACGTTATACAGCACAAACGCAGTACTACTTTTTGAATCACAGCATAAAGCTTAGGATTTTGGCAGTGAAATCTGAGCGGAGATCTGAAATCTGGAGGCTCACCTTACCAACAGTTCTGTGATCATGAGGCCTTACTCAGATAAGAAAAGAATTCCCATGTCTGGCTGATTGCCAAATTTGCCTTTCAACTCTAGTTTCTTATTTCTTTTCTTTCCTTTTTCTTTTTTTTTTTTTTTTTTAATACTGTTTTCCTAGCAAAGAGGGCTAGACAATTAGACATACCAGGTAAGATTTTTTGTCATGCATTTGAAGGAAAAGACAGACTAGATAGAGAAAACCAAGTTTCTACTTCTTTTGTCCATCAGGTGGGTGAATGTCATCATTCACCCTAACCCTAACCCTAATCCTAACCCAAGTTTCTACTTCTTTTGTCCATCAGATTAGAAACTGGAGGCTTCTTTCAGCAGACTTGGGTATGTTATCCTACTTCATGTCCCAGGCACAGACTTTGACCCAAAACCTCGTGTCCCATTCCAGTGTTCTATGAAGCAGTACTGAAGACTCCAAAGAGAAAGCCTAATACGGCCTGACTGCATCCCATCCAGGGTCTGAGTCAGTGTTTTATTTTGTTGAGCAGTTTTACTGGCAGGCTTGGAGCTTGCACAGGTTCCTCCAGGTCAGTGATGTAGACATGCCCTCAATATACTCTACATTCAGCTCTACAGAAAGGTGCTGGCAATAAATGTGTATTTATCCTAATGCTCAGCAGGTACACCAAGTCACCCTTAAATTAGGAGAGCCCTTCATTGTCCAAGGTATTCCACAAGGCACTTGGGCCACACATGGGCCAGTGGTTGAGCTCCTCTCTTCCACAGAGAGTAATTCTTTGCCCAAAAAGCCATGGGTGCCCCATCCCTGGAGGCATTCAGAGACAGATTGGATAGGACCCTGGGCAACCTGATCTGGTGGGTGGCAACCTCACACACTGTAGGGAGTTGGTACTACATCGTCTTTAAGGTCTCCTCCAACCTAAGCTATTTTGATTCTTATCTCGGACAGAAGACAATGTTTTTTATTCATCTGCAGGAAAACAAATCCGGTCCAAAAGCTTTCTCTTAATTTTTCTGTACTAGGCACCCTCTGCCAGATAATCACACTGACACCCACGATCCACAAAACCTGCAACTCATGGTGCACTTGAGCATAACAAAAGCCTTGCAACCCGCAATTTATTATGTCCCTTGCAGACTTCACCAGTCTCTTACAAGTTTAGAGTAGCACAGAAGCAAACCAAAAAAACAACCCATGGCTCCATTTCCCAGCATCACTGAGAAAGCATGCTAAGAACATAGGATCAAGCTGCTGCAAGGAAACACGCTTATTTCTGCATTGCACTTGGAGCACTTTTGAGGTGCTCCAAGTGCCTAATTTTGGTCATTCATGGATTGAAATGTTAGCTAGTAGCCTCCTTTTACACTGCTCCTGGAAATGTTACACATTCGAACATTTGATGAAGCCTGATACATTTGTGAGCACCAAAATTCACAGTTACTGTTCAGATATAATCCAAACTGTTCTTCTCAAGACTGCTGTCATGCCCAGTTCTGCAATTTAATCAATTTTAATGTAAGTTTAAATTAAAAAGAAAAAATGAAAGAAAGAAAAAAAGATGGTATTAAGATACAGCAGAAAAAAAGATGTACTCCTTTAGCAAACAAGAAGACAGTTTGTCTCCCCAGATCTGGGAGTGACTATTCTGTGGTGCCTCTCCTTACAGCTTGTGTATGTGAAAAAAGCATCGCAGTTGTGCTAGGGAGCTCTCTCATAGGAATAGCTATGCTGCATCCCTTAGCACCCTTCTAGCTCATTTCAGAATACACTGTAGCCACAAAGTGAGGCTGGAATTTTACTGTGCAAGTGAACATTTTTTTCAAGGGCATAACTTCCTTATTTAAACTATCTGAGCAGTAGGAAGGTGGAGCACCTTAATAATTTGCTTTTCTCTTTTATTAGTGAAATAAAATGCTCAAAATATCTGAGGGTGTTGGAAGAGCAGTGGCCCTTATTGCATTCCTTTGCAGGCGGCATTGCTTTTGCAGGACACCTGTCTGCATGAAACTCTGTAAACGCTTCTTAACAGGTCCCCAGGTAGCAGAAAGAACACAGCTGCTAAAGAGCGTTAATGGCAGGACAGCTGCTTGGCTGACAGAATTGGAACCAGCACATGCATGTGCTGCGACTGTAAACAGGAATGAATTTTCCTAAAAGCTTTATAAGTAAAAATGTTTATTTTTGGAATATTAGCAAAATAAAAGAGTTACAATGTTCCTTTAATTTTAAGTCAAAATGTAACGACATGCAGCTTTTAAGGAGGTTTATTTTATTGAAAAATCTTAAATTGAAACAAGGTGGCTTAGAAACAACTTCAGAAATACCAAGGATTTCTTCTAGATGTATATATAAAACACACTTAGGCGGTTTTTGGTTTTTGTTTTGTTTTGTTTTGCCCTTAATGTGTAGTAAAATTGATCATGAAATCCTTCTTTCCATAAACCACACATCAGGTACTGGGAATCCCTTTTCTGGCTGCCAAGCCTGCCATAGATAAAAAATGCTCAGTGTGTGGTGCACGGAGATGTTACAAGGTAGGTGGAACAGGCTGTTCACATGCTAAGATGAATCCTTTGATCCTTGTGGGTCGCTCCCAACTCAGAATATTCTATGATTCAATAAAACAGAGATTTTGTATTTCAAGAATGGGCTCTGAAACAAAAACACCTGATTCGTAGCCTCAGCCACAGTCTTCTTCTGAATCAAAGAACTCGCTCAGTGCCAAAGAAGAGTCCTGTTTTGGTGGACACGACTCAGCATGGGTTCACAATAGGAATTATGAGCCCCACAGAGCATGAGACTGGTTGCAAACAACTGCCATCCTTTTGGAACTTCATAGACCTTTTGCTCAGATCTATGTTGCCTTCTGTGCTTTAGCTTTCGCAGCTGTGAAATGGAGATAGCACTAACGAAGTTTGCTCCCCCAGCTGCTACAGTGATTCAACCAGGAGCGTTTAGAAAGTCTTCAAGTTCCTTTGAAGGAAGCCAAAGCATAATTTGTGTTGGTAAAGAACTCTATTTGGTTTGGAAGGTTCATTTCAGGACAGCAGAACTCAAACCCCAACCTACTTCCCCCCACAGCACTTTCAACACAGCACTCCAGACCTCACCATATGAGCAAAGCTCACCTTGTCCTCTTGAAATGCCATCACTACCTAGTTAGGATTGATAGAGACCTTTAAAAACCTACAGATTTCATCCTATTTCTCAAAGTATCTCAAAGGCATTTCCCACCATCCCTACTACACAGCCATGAAGCAATTGGTGTGCTTCATGAAGGGGTGGAAATAGCAGCCCCATTACCTGTACATAACTGTTCTCAGCTTCTCATCCTGAGCCTGGAGCTGGGTTCAGTTTAAAGTTATTAATTGCCTTCTTCACAGCTGGCACCACAAGCCTCACATGTTGGCTCAAAGCGTGATGTGATAATTAGACAGGGTGAGGAATCTTTATAGGTTTTGTTCTTTGGCAGTATTTTTCCTTTGATCTTCTCTGCCCTCCTTTCCAGGAGAGTTATAATGTGCCAGCAGGAGCTGGTCTGGGCCTTTCATCAACTTGGGGGGAAAACTTCTTCCCATGCCCCACAGCACTCTGCTAAGTCTTAAACTTTCCATTCAGTTGACTGCTATGTGCTGGTTGTGAGGTGCCTATCATCAGAGAAGCACGTATGGTGCACCTTCCACCACAACAGAGATCAAATCAACACATTAAAAGAGCAGCGGGAGCAAAGTTCAGTAACTAAATACACAAATAAGTAGGTTTTTGCTAATGCCTTTTCTACAATAACTTGTTTGAAACCTTGTCTTTTTCTCTGCAAATTGGACAAATGTTTCTTACTGGGGCTCCAGAACTTCCCATATTCCAAGGTCAAACAGATATTTATCTTACTCATTTTGCAGTTACTTATTGAACAATTACTAACCAGTTAACAGATGTTGTAAAAACAGTTATACAAATGAAGGTATAAATCTGAGAGCATTCATAGGTTTCTGAATTAACTGTCTCCCTAAAATGGTTGTTTTTGGGCTTTTGTGATTTATCTCCTCATTCAGATCTGGTCTTTCTGTTTGTCACACTCTATCCCTCCAGTCCTGGACAGACAGAGGCAACAGGCAGGTCTGAACTTGAAGAATTTTACTCCTGTCATGCTGTTCACTGTACCGGGCTTTAAGCAACACAGCATAGCAAACAGAAGAAAAGTATCTGGGCCCTGGGAAGCCTAACAGGTGGGAGTTTTACAACACACACAGAATAAATGAATGAGAGAAGACAGAGTATAGCTATTTGCTTTTTCTACCCTGCAAAGGAAACAGAGCTTCGTGTTAATTACGAAACAGAAGCATAAATATACAATTACCTTTTGCTCTGTGATGTATGTTGAACTGAGCCCCAAAGCTTTAGAAAATGCCACTGGAAATTACACATGGATAAAATGCCTGAAAGACAGGTGTGTAACTACATACATGACAACAAAGTTACTACCAAAGCATATATAAGTTAAGAAATGATCAACTGTATTATATGCTATACATAGAGTAGTTCTCTAAAGCTGCTTTCCGAGACAATTCCCTCCCAGTTGCATCTTGTCCTCACAAGCCACGGAGAACGAGTATGACAGTCTGCTAGCAGGTTTTGCTTATAGCCATGACTGTTTTAATTGTGGTAATAAATAGAGGTACTGCACATCTCCTCAAGTTTCTTCTTGGTAAATCTGCAGAAATTCCCATAGGAGATTTCATGTGAGTGTTCAGGAGCTGAAGCTGGTACAGAAGGAGATATCTCGCTGTTACATCTCTTATCTGATGGGTAACATTGCTGCTGTTACATCAGAGGTCATTCAAAAGAGTGAGCCCCTGTAAGTACATTAGACCTCCCCTTCTCACACAGCAGGCTGAGCTGTGGCACCTTGAGCCTTCTCATAATGCTCTGCCTTCCCTCACTTCCAAATTCCATGCTGTGTCCCTGGCAGCAGCTCGCTGAGACTAACAAGAAGGAGCAAGGACACAGAACAGCAGCTCACAAGCTGTTGCTCAACAGCCACAGAACAGCAGTACAAAGGCAGGAAAAGAATCATGTAGGAAATAAAATTTACCAAGGAGATATTCCAATTTCAAGACCTAAAGACAGTAAGACAGTGTTCTGCCATGTAAGTACTGGACTGTCTATGGTCTATGTTACATACGTCTATGTAACAAATTACTCCTCATTCTTTCATGGGTTCAGCTTCAGCAGGAATTGTTAAAATCTTCTACATACTTATGAATGCCTCCTACAGTCTCCTCCCCATAGGCAGGAAACAGTCAGGAAACAGGAGGGAGATGAGTAATTAACTGGGCTAGGTAAACCACTCACAAAACAGTGAAGAAAATGAAGAAAAACAGTGGAAGAATATGATCAGAGCCTCACAGAAACTTTGGGAAAAAAAAGCAACAGATGTTGCTATAGCTGGATGGACAGTAACAGGAAGAAGTCAATGTAAGGGAAGAAAAGTATAATATCTACGGCCAAAATAAATAAATAAATAAATAAATAAATAAATAAATAAATAAATAAATAAATAAGAGGCAGCACAGCAGGTACTTCAGGTTAGTACCACATCTACAGGTTTCTTGAATATTTCCAGAGACGATGATTCAACTAACTCTTTGGGCAGCCCATTCCAGTGCCTGACCACTCTTTTGGAGAAGAAATTTTTCCAAATGTCCAACCAGAACCTCCCCTGGTGCAGCTTGAGGCCATTCCCTCTCTTCCTATCACTGTTATCTGGCAGAACAGATTGACCCCACTTTTCAGGCAGTTGTAAAGGGCAATAAGGTCTTCTCTGAGACTCCTCTTCTCCAGACTAAACAATCTCAGTTCCCTCAGCCACTTTTAAGACTCATGCCCCAGTCCCTTCACCAGTTTTGTTGCCTTTCTCTGAATGTGCTCCAGGGCCTCAATGTCTTTCCTGTAATAAGGGGCCAAAACCCGAACACATTACTCAAGATGCGACCTTGCCAGAGCTTAGTACAGAGGGAAAAACACCTCCCTGCTCCTGGCTACACTATTTCTGGTACAAGCCAGATGTCATTGGCCTTCTTGGCCACTTGGGCACACTGCGGGCTCATGTTCAGCCAAACTGAACGTGATGCCACTGAAGGACATCAACCAGCAGGTGGATTGGTCAGCTAGGATTGAAGTGGATCAGGCAGATCTGGATTGGCAACATAAGGGTGAGTTATTTTTAGCTTGGTGGGCCTATGATACTTCAGGCCATCAGGAAGAGATGTAACATATAGATGAGCTCAGAATGTAGGGATGAACTTGATCATGGATGGTATTGCACAAGTTATCCATGAATGTCAAACACGCACTGCAATCAAACAAGTCAAACAGACAATGCCACTGTGGTATGGAGGGCAATGGCTGAAGTGTAAATATGGGGAGACCTGGCAGATTGATTATATAACACTCCCACATAAACACCACGGCAAGCACTATGTGCTAACAATGGTGAAAGCAACCAGATGTCTGGAAACATATCCCATGCCACACATCAATACCAAAAATACTATCCTGGATGTTAAAAAGCCTCCAGGTGTCAACTGCACCATTCAGCTTGGTGTCATCTGCAAACTTGCTGAGGGTGCACTTGATTCAACTGTCCATATCACCTACAAAGATATTAAATAACACCAGTCTCTGCACTGTGAAATGCCACTCATTACTGGTCTCCATTTGACACTGAGCTGTTGACTGCAACTCTCTGAGTGCAACTATCCAGGCAATTCTTTATCCAGTGAGTGGTCCATCCATCACATCCATTCTTCTACAATTTGGCAATCAGCATGTCAGGTAAGATAGCATCAAACACTTTTGCAAAAGTTCAGGTAGATGATATCAGCTACTCTTCCTTTATCACTGACACTGTAACTATCATAAAAGGCCACTAAGCTTGTCAAGCATGACTTGCCCCTGGTGAAGTCATGTTGGTTACCACCCCTCATTTATACATATAATTATCATTAAGTTTTTATTTCTATTTTATTTTTCTGTTGTAAGTAGTTTTTTTTCTTAACCCACAAATTCTATTTGGTTCCACTTCTCTCCCTCATCCCTCCTCGGGAGGACTGAGCAAATGATTGTGTGGTGCTGACCTGCATGCCAGGTTAAACCACAACATTCGTCTAGCGGAACAGGGACAATGTAAAAAAGATGAAGTACTGAAGGAATTAAAGATGGCCCAGAACTGCATATATATCAGAAAATATAACATTTATATCATCCAAGAAAGTTGTTTTTTCAGGTTCTGACAACAAAATCCAGTCACAACTGACAACTTGCAGACTGAGAAGTCATGAGCTCCAGGAGCAAAAGAGGACAGCTATAATTCTAAGCTGCACATAGGAAAAGTTTGATATTTGATACAGCATCAACTTCAGTTTGACTATCAGCTCTTTACCAAAAAGAGCTTGGTGAAAATTTTGAAAAAAGGACAATATTAGTATTTTTTCCAAGCTACCAAATATATGATCAGCAAGACAAATTTAGTCAAGGTTGATGCTGCAGACATACATATTTCAGCCTTCAAAGTCTAGGACAGCAAACTCAATTTAGTAGAAGACAATCTGATTTTAAAAGCCCTGTCCAGATGAAATATGGATCATGAAATTTGTTCTTGCTGGAACAAATGCTTAGGATGTGACCCCACAGAGAGAGTGTAACAGTCTGTAGTTTGTGTTACAGCAATTGGATTGCTGGTTTTTTGGCTGGTGCTATTTCTCTACCAAAAAGGAAAAAAAGAGAAAATGTCCTGAGAACTGTGCCTTAAAGGCTTAAGCTACTCAGAGACTCTGAAGCTGAGTTGGGACTCTGAAACTATTATTGGCTTTAAGCACAGTCATTTGGGACAGCATGCAGGAAAATGTACTTCTCCTAGAATTGCACCAGGTGATCTTTGAATACCATGCTGCTCCCCCTGAAGCAATACTTTATTATCCAGCAGCTCCCCACCAACTTCAGCAGCAGTAAGCACTGAACTTTATTAATAGACTCGTAAATCCACCTGTGCTTAGTATATCCTAAGCTCATACTCACAATGGAATCACAAATGTAAAAACCACAAACATCATGAATATTACTACTGCCCGCTCTTCCTGTCCTGTACTTCCTGTCCTGTACTCTGAAGGCCAAATTTTAGTGATGAGATGCTGCTGTTGCTCAGCATCACACTACTGACATATTCTTGGGAAGTCTCTTCACCTTTTGTATGCATCAGGTGCAACATCTATAAGCCTGATAAAACATACTGAGTTCCACAGAGATCCTGTGTGAAAATACTAATATCTGTCAAAATAAATAAATCAATAAATAAATCAGTAAACCAATTGCTTTGATTTTTTATTATTTTTTTTTTTGAAGATGTAAAGCTCATCAAATGCAAAAAGCGGCTGGCTACAGTAAGCGTGGTATCAGCTTCAGAAGACAGCTCAATTGCTACCAAGTGAACAGTGAAATTAAAAAAAAAAAAATTTTTTTAAAGCTTTCTAATGTGTCACTATGCTAAGTTTGTAAGCCAGGAGAGGAGGCATTTGGGAATTTATTGATACAATTTTCCTAGTCAGAAAACATCAATTTGTCCAGAAACCAAAACAAAATATTTTTTTTCCAGAAAAAAAAACATTAACAAAAAAGTTACCAAGATGGCAAAACACATCTTTTTCATATTTAAAAAATTTCATTCAGACAACAATTTCAAGCTCAACGTTACTTTTGTTTAAATTGTTTTTTCTAGTTTCCTGGCAGTTACAGTGAAGCAGAGCCCTAGTTTTTATATATATATTTTATATATTTTATATATATATTATATATATATCTATATATCTGTTTGCCATTGAGATGAAAGCCACAATTTTGAAACCAAACTGTGAGACAAGGATGCTGGTTCTTGCCCAGCTCTAGCTGTTTTAGCATCAGACACCCAGCTACACAGGCATTGAAGCACCACTTCTGACTCTCACCCTGCTGTGGTCAGAAAGGGCACAAGTATCTGTGTTGGGAAACTGAAGCTGCGTCTTGAACCCCTCTGGTGTGGCACAGATAAGCTGAGGGTGTTTATTCTTGCAAAGTTAAAGAATCTACTGGCAAGTTCACAGGTCCATATAATGGCCAAGGCTGGAAGGGCTTCAAGGATTATCACTTTCCAACCTCTCTATAAGCAGGGTTGCCAGCTGCTAGATCAAATACTATATCAGACTGCCCAGGGCCCCATCCAACCTGGCCTTGAACATCTTCAGGGACTGGGCATCCAAACCCTCTCTGGGCAGCCTGTTCCAGCAGCCTGTTCCAGCAGCTCACTGCTCTCGCAGCTTCTCCCAACCTCTAATCTAAATCTCCCTTTATTTAGTCTAAAATTATTCCCCCTTGTCCTATCACTATCTACGCTTGTAAAAAGTTGGTTTCCCTCATGTTTAGAAACTCCCTTTAAATACTGGAAGACCACAATGAGGTCTCTCCGCAGCTTTCAGTTAAAGTCAAAGCAAAAAAAATAAAAAAAATAATAATAATCATGAACCCATAACTGCTTTCAGTACTGATTCCTTTTTCTTTAAGAGCTTGAATGGGACAAAGGAAGGAAAGTTACATACTGCTGCGGGTAACAAAGCAGGCAGGAAATATGGCTTAGCAGTCAAAAGAACACACACGATAAAGCTCACCCAAGTTCACACACAAGAACAATATTTATCTCCTCTTCCCACCACTATTAGAAAAATACTGAGTCCAACTGAGCGTCTCTGTGAGCAAAGTGCTCAGATATAAAGGGATTACAAAAAGTAAGCCAGGAAATAAAAAACAATCAACATTAGAAACACCAGAGATGTGTGGGAAGAAGCCACGCTGAGGACAGTAACAGACGAGAAAGGTGAGATGAAGCAGCTCCAGCTTCTGAATCACTTCTTCCCTCAACTCCATTCCTCTTGCTGACCAAGTCAGCAGCTCATAACCCCAGCCTCCCCTACCCACTTTCCAGATGTTTCATTCACACACACCTTTCTCTTTTCTTCTGCTTTTGAAAGGGTTGTCTATAAACACCAATGCAGATCTCTTATATATTCCACAAAATGCACTGTAAGGCATTTCTCTGTCATAACATCTAGAAGAGACTGCAAAGGTACTGATATGCCACTAAGCCAGGCTGATGCACAGCCTAAATACTGATAGGCATATTCACAGTGTTTTCCTATGTTCCCTCATCTCCTGGTGAGCCTCAAGGAGGTTGTCTTTTTGCTCTCTGTTTATACAACACAGAGTTTCTTATCTGTGGCTAGGGCTCCTTGATCCTATCATCATACAAATAACAACAGGTAATGATTCAAAAGAAAAGCCAAGCAAAACATGAGGTTGAGTTGTTTGAATTGCTTTCATGCAATTGAAGTTGCAGTGTTGGGGGAAAAAAAATCATTATTCGATAGCAGCAGAAGTGATTGAATCATGTGTAATTTTTTTGTTGTTTTGTTTTTAAGTGTTGTGTTGTTCCAAGGTTTTTCTCTACAATCATTGTCAGTTCTAATTCTCTAAATAGGCAAAAATCTCAGTGGAAATCCTGGCTCCACTAAAACCAAGTGCCAAATTTCCATTGGCTTCCATGGGCCTGGAATTCACCCGGTCACAACCTAGAGGAAGAATATTTGTAGTAGCAAACCAAATAAATATACCCATGTTTTTCTATGAAAAATCATATTGAGACCTTTTTCTTTCCTGGCACAACTAGCCAAGACTTGCACACAGTGATATAATATGAGATACAGCAGTACTTAAAACAGGAAATGACTGTGGACACATTGTCAGGGCCATGCTATGCTATCCCAATGGCTGAAGCAGAGAAAACTCCTAAGAACTTTAAATGCTCCAGGAAATAAAATAAAGTGAAATAAAAAACAAATCCAGAAATAAAATAGAATGCACAATGAAAATACCGCAGTTGAAATTGCTGTGAAATTGAGATGAAACAAAGAGATAGCAGACTGTATTGAAAGAGAAATAGCATTGCATGGTGATTGCTGATAAGGTGCCAGATGCTGCCCTGTGCAAGAGAGAGAAATCATCCTGAGAGAGCTTTCCAAGGAATACAGTAGCAACACAGCTGAGTACCTTAGGGGACAACAGCCCTCCAAATACACATCCTGATATAGACGGGATGGAACTACTTTGTTACACATCCAAAGAGTGACTTTCCTATTCAGTAGAATTAACATTAACTGATGCATGCATATATGTACTCAACAGATCATGAGGAACTGAAAATGGCTCTTTCATGCTTTATTAACAACGCATGTTCTGTCTAAATAGGGATAATTCATCCTTAAAAACTAGGATACCTACGCAGAAGTAATGGAAGGACATAAGGACATAAAAGATGTTTTCTGCATCAGATATCAGTGACACTTTCAAACATTTAATAATTTTGCTCTGGGAACAATAACACATTGCAATAAGCCAGAGCAATACACAGCAGAGGGTACAGTTATTCAGTGAAATGCTGAAACAATCCATGTGCAATGACTTGGTGTCTGAATGTGACTAGAGGCATCCTACAACAGACACGGCAGTTCTGTATTTTTGGGGAGGTGACTGAACACTCTTTTCTGCAAATAGATCATTTCACTAAAACATTTCTCTCATTCATTTATTTTTTTTCCCCAATTAGGAAGTCAGTATCTTTTTCCCCTAACTGAAAATACAGACTTTTTGCATTAGTTCTGGAATCATACAGACTAAAGCAGGCTTTCAGGTGAATAATTTAATAATAAAATTTAAGAGAATTACTTCTGTGACAGCAAATTAAAAGGTAATGGTGAATTCCCATGATGATTTAATGTCATTAATGGAACACAAGTTATGTTTCTTTGGAACATGATCTGCAATACATTTTCCACGATATAAGGTGGTTTCTTAATGCAAGCATTAGAACATCATCAGAATCAAGGATTTCATCAAAAGCTTAACTGGCAAATCCTCAAACTTCATAAAAACTGTTGATCATTTACAGTATATCAGCCATGTTTTGCTTGTAACACGTTTCTTCACAGCAGTGCAGATTGCACAATTCAAAACTACGCTCACTCCAACACAGTGCACAATCAATTTCCATTTTTAGTATTTCCTTACTTGTTCTCGATGAGGATCTAGTAAGTATTTCCCACATCTTCTACATTTCAAGATTTTGTGTGTGTGTGTGTTTGATGTGTATTTTACATGAACATCCAGCAGAGGGTTTTGCTGACAAGAACATGGTCTCTGAGCACGCAGATGTATGTTACAAGTAGGTGCAGACTTGTCCTGTGAGGGAAGCAAATAGAACACAAGTGCTCTCCACTCACCTACCACAACTGACAACAGACCTGCTCATATATGGGCAGAAGGATGTCTTTGTTAGAAGAACTCTGTCGCAAATCAGTACCTTCTCACTGCAGTTCTGCTCCATGTCTCAGTTTCTAGCACATACATTTAGATCTTTATTGCTGTTTGAACCCACCCCCTCTCGCAGACCCCAGCTCTCTGGACGGTTTAAGAAGATGGCTGGGCCTCAGAACAACTTTCACATAACAGATTAACACATGTTATCCATTTTAGGCCAGTTTTCTATAGTTTTAATAATATTTTTAATGTACATTTTCCTAAGATTCTGTATTTCTTCTCTCCTTAACTAGACCGAAGAGGAGGAAGATAAACAATCCAAATGTGGCCATTTTTAAATTTTAATATTAGGAAAAATAATAAAAAATGAAATAATGAAATAATGGCTTTTTATTTTCTTTTTAACTTTGGGCCAGTTTTTCTTACTTCAGACCAGGGTTGTATGACAAACTTATCTGACATCCTGGTAACAACAAAGTTGTGAAGTGATACAATCAATGATAAAGATAGTTCTGCAAACATTTCTATGATACAGAAGCAGTTTTATCTGGAAATTGTGTTATACCTCCCTTCAGTTTAGCAAAGGAAAGAGGAGCAAAAATAAGTGACACAAAGATTGCGCTTTGCTTCTATATACTAGGTCATACCAGCAAGAAAAGCTCCTCTGGCAACGAACTTCTCAGGGCTATTTCAGTCCAGGCTGAAAGCTGACCTTAGACAGCAAATATAATATCTTTATATTAAAGGCACCAGTTACTTATTTTCAACCTAAAAAATGTAATACTACACATTAACTATAATGCTTGCAGTGGGAGGAGGGCTGTAGTCAAGAAGTAATTCCACACAGAAGTTATAAGCAAATGCTCCTATCTTTTGTATTACTGTTCCACAATGCATATAATGGGAGGTTAATTCATCATCAAAAGCAACAAAGCTGAACTGAGCTCTCACATCAATGATCTGCACTATATTCATTGAGCATGCAACACCAGTACAGCTCTTACTGAAATGAGAAAAGATGAAAGAATACATCTGAACTGCAAGACCAAACCAACAGAAGCAGGAGTGAGCTAATTTTGGAAGAATAAACCTCACGATATTGACATACTTTGGCACTTTGTGCGTTTGGTATAAAATTGGCACCGTTCTTTTGCACAAGGAAGTTATTTGAGGAACCATGCCAGTTATGTGGTAGGAACAGGACATATGTCAAAACAGCTTTGTTGGAGCAAACAATGCACATTGTGCAAGTGTGTAAAGGCAGATGTGACTTTGCAAGTCTAGAAAGCAAAACAAAGGAGCACACAATGGTGAGTACAACGGTTAGAAACCAGATATCTCATAGGCAACAACTTTTATTTTGGTTGAGGGAAAGAGAAGTTTGAATGGCCCCACCACACAACATCATGGACACTCGCGTACAGAAATAAACTATTTCAGTGAGCAGAATAGAAAACAGAAGTGAACTGTGAGCAAGCAGGGATAGTAGAATTCAAAAGCCCCATAGTCTGAAACTATCATAGTCTGACATCGGAAAAAAACGTTCTGTGAGAACAAACTTGCAAAAGTTTCTTCTCAGTTTGCTTACGTTTTTTTACCCTCAGTTTAGATAGTTTCTTTACCTTTATTCTTTCTTAAGGAAGAATGAAAGCATATCCCTGGCAATTGATATTCTTTTTGCAAGATAAATAGATGAGTAAAGCTGTTTCCTTGGGCAACCCTAACCATCCTTGATAGGGGCCTTCTTAGATACTGTTCACTATTTATAACAGAGGCAAATTCGTAAGTGACAAGAAAATACATTAGCATTCCTTTCATTGAAGTGCCCCAGCCCTGTGTACACCATCACAAGGGTTACAGTCATCACACTGTCAATTTTAGCTTATATACTGGGTTTTTAAGCTTACACCTCAGCATAAGTTCAGAAGAAAGTTGTAAGATACAGCAATGCAGAACCCCTTCCTCACAACAAGAGCAGCATCAGAATAGGTCCAGCAAAGTTCAACCATGTACAGAGTCTGTGTTATGAAGAATAAGAGAAATTATCTTAAACTAACACACCGTTATTGAACTGAGCTCAGGAAGTGTGTTAAAAATATACGAGAAAACCGATCGCTGTATTTAAATACAGTGAATCATTTTCAACAGTGACTATGCCATGGCTGTATAGACAGATTACAACAAAACAGTACATGAATCTCAAACACAAAAGATAATGAGGAAAAAAAAAAATAAAGTCAGAGAACTGCTGACCAAACAGTGCTTTGAGAACATTTTTCAATATCAGATAAAATAATAATAAGCAGGTTAACAATATATGAAGAGAAGATAGTTAATGTTTTAGAAGCATCAATATTATATTAAGGCACAGATTAGATAACAGCTCATATGCAATTGGTTTGTTAGCAAAACCTGGTTTGCTCTTAGCATCATCACCTGCAAGTCATGGCAATGGGAGCACAAGACCTTGTAAAGAACCTAGCTACCCAACTATTTTATTGCTGTGCACCAAACAGTAACTGTCATCTCTGTTTGGTTATTTTTGTCTTTTTCTTTTCTCTTCTGGATAAAAATGCCACGCAGCATGTCTAAGACATTGCTTTAAAATGGTGTCTTTTACACAACCTTTTTTTATTTTGGGGGAGGGTGTGGTGGAAATCTTTTGATTTTAGGAATCAGAATTACCTGATATTACATTTTAATTTTTAATCAGGTTCAAGGTCATTACTTGCAGAACACTTGCAGAAGGAAAAGTACAAGGAAAGTGAAATACTAGGGAAGACCTCTTATTCAGGTATGTTGAATGGGAATCCTGTAGCTAGTACAAATGAATGTCAAAGCCTCTCCTTCACAGACAAGAAGAGAGAAATAAGAGATGATCATTTTACAAAAAAGAGGGAAAAAATATTGCAAATCCCTCACTTTCTCCCTCTTTCTACAGACTACAGAAATACACATGTCAATGTGTCATCTTGTTAATATTGCTGTTGGTGTGTACACAAACACATCTGTCTTCTTTATTTATTCAGTCATCAAAATTCTAAGTCTACAAGCTAGTCATAATTATGCCTTCCAAATAGGCAGGCACCTGCCATTTACTGTACCTTTTTCAATTACATCTAATTGAAGACTTGAGTTCAAATAGAGGAAGAAAGACAAGAGTTCTTCAAACTGTCTAAACACTTTCTGCTGAATAGGAAGAAAAAAGTAGTCTCCTACTCCAGCTCAAAATAAGCCCTCCAACATGACTGGCATTATAAAGGACTGGGATACGAGACACCTTTCCTTCCTCTAAGCACCGCACACCATACAGATGCTTTCTGCATGGTTGATGGCTCACAGCCAGAAGAAAAGTCCCCTCGCCTTCCCAGTCACAGCTGAAGCTAAGCTATGAGTGCATATCCTGGGTATAAGAACTTGTCCTGGCTGCTCCAGTAATTTCGTTTTTTGAAAAGCAAGGATGGAGGGCAGCAAGTTAGAAATTGCAAAAAACAAGTTTACCAGTTATCTTAGAGATGAGACGACTGATCATAGATTATCTTCTCAGAGTACAGCTGTAAAATCCTTGACGACAGCAACCTAATAGGCATTGAGCTAGAATAACCTTCTAGGAACTGAAGAAGATAGAATAAGCCCAGCTGGCTCCACTTTTATAAGTGATGTAATTAGATCTAAAAGAGAAGCTGATTTTAGCCTGTGTGAGCTGCATTAAGTCTGTTTCTGAAAGCATTTTTGAGAAGGTGCTTCTGGTACTTGTGTATGTGCACGTTTGTCTTGGGATTTTCCCTTTCCTCAGGCAGTATTGGAGAAGTTTATATCAAAAGGCAGTTGGAGGATATCATATGGGGACAACAAGACAAGTTAGAGAAATTCTTTCTTGTGCCGAGTGATGTACTGGGAGAAGCTGACTGTAATGGTCTGTCCCCCAGAATCGTAGGAAACAAGCAAACAAGAGCTCATTTATTTTTAGCAAATTAGACTTTAAAAACAAAATAGCCAAATGGAAAGTATCCAATAACCATCAAGGGAAGATCCACTGTTAGACTGTAGAACACAGAAGAAAACCAGAATAGATGAAAATACAATAAATCATCATCATGTTAGTGATACAACCAAAAAAGTGCATCAGCATAATACTTCATCCTCTTGTAATCAAAGCTAAGATTATATTTTTAATCTGTGTTAGTGACATTACTAAACCATCATTTCCTAGCCACATTACCAGCTTCCTACATACAGAGGAAACCTATAGTGTTTATAAGTTTGATTTTAAGATAATGGATGATGAGTGCCATTTAACCATTGAGAAGCTTTTTTCTACACAAAATCTTAGCTTAAGGAATAAAATGTAAATGCTGAAATGGTGCTATCCTGGTTGTTTGAAAGCCTAAAGGATTTAATGCTTTTGACGAAAAGTCAAGGTTAGCAATCTTTCGCCATTTGTAATGGCATCTGGAGAATGCAAACAGCTGTATCAAAGGCAGAAGAATGTGAGATTCCCTTTTCCTGCCTTTGCACATTTTACGTTTTCTCCAGGGAAATGTGGGCTCATCACCAAGGCCAAGGTGATTCCTTCAGATTTCCCTAAACAGAACTGCCTAAACAATTTTATGGGTACTTCCTCATCATGGACCATGCAGCCCTACCAATACCAGCCTTTAGATTGCTAAGCTATGTATATCTACTCCATTTATATTCTGTTTCAAGGGGTTAAAAGCTACAGCAGAGGACAATTCATTTTGTTCCCTAGTCAGATTCTACAGAATAAGATATATTTGTCAGGTCACAAGAGCATAACAGAACAACAAGATATACTCTGTGGGTTGTAATAAATGAATACTCTTTATGTGATCATGTTTCCTCTCTTGTAATAAATAAAGACAACAAGATGAGCTTGATTTGTCAGTTTTTCTTATGGTCATCTCTACCTTTTTTCTTTTTTTTGGTAGTGCTGTATATTTCTGATGCTTATTTTTCCTATGATCTCAATATTCCATTAGTACTTTCAGTCAGTTCCTGAGCAGATGACACTGCCTGGATACATGTTGACAGTGATAAAGAGTGCCAGATCTGATGATACAAAACATGCAGAACTTCAGGTATGCAAAGAATCACGCTGAATTCCTTGGGATTACTTGCATGCTTAACCAGAAGCAGGTGTGGTAATCTTTGCAAGACCAAGGTCTTACTTTTAAAATAAAATAGTAGGTCAAATTCATTTCAGAGATCACTCCACTGGCCAAATAAACGCAGAACTGATGAACTTAATGCAGTGACTTAAAAGATTCAGTTGGCTTACAGTCTTCTCTCTCTGTTCTTTCTTCCACTTTAGCAATGAACGAATTTCCCAGCAAACACCTGGGAAATTTCACTGAACGTTTCAGAATTTATTTGAAGGTGTACGGTAATACAATATGCACACAATATGCAGTCACATTATTCTTTCATTTACTTTGGTAGCATCATCTCCACTTTCTGTTGCAGTTTATAAGCCTGGCATTAAAAATAAAGCACTCCATTCACTTTTCTTTCACTGACATGAGCAAAAAGTCTCATTGTTTGACAGCATGGATTAGCTGGGTTCATGATGGCCTCTGATTCAGAGGGAGATTGAGAAACAACCCTCAAGTCTTTCTCCACCTAAGCACTGAACACTAATTCAGTTTAAGATTTGGAGAGAGAAGCAAAGCAAGACAAGTCCAATTGTACTTAGGAAAATGACAAGTGATCCAGGGGAGGAAAGTGTCACACACAAAATGGCACATCACTAGCCTGCTGGAAGGGAAACATGAACTTACTGAGGCAGGTTAGGGGCTTTGTCCATGTAATCCTCTCATAGCACTGAGGATAGATTTCAGAATACTAAACAAAGCAAATTCTTATATTTGCAACGAGGAGCACTCAGTGTAAATTATTTCTTAGGACAAACTCTGACTCTTATTAGAGCTTGTTTCATCCATGCACAACAAAGGTAGCACCTAACAGCACACACTGGTAAGAAAAACAAGAACTCCCTTTATATCTTTTGTATTACATTAAACACACTGCTACCTACCACACCATACCCTAAACTAGCTTTCCCTCCTTTGCTATTCCTTTTATTTCACAGTCACTGTTATTTATGGTCTATGTAGTTCCTCGTTCACTGCTTCAGAAAATGAAGATAATGAACAACGTTTGTCGTTTGCCTTCTGTGCTGTTGTTTTTTTTTTCCCACTGCTTATTCCCAAGAGGGCTACCCTGTTTGTTCTTTTTATACATATGTGATGGATAGCTCCAATTTTCTTCTTCAACGTAACACAATTAACAGGGCTTTCTAAAAACACTGAATAGTCTCTCTGACTTTCTAAGTAGAGAAGCAGTGAGTGAGATTACTTTTACTACAGTGCAAACAGAATGAATAAAAAGTAGGCAAGGTAGATTGAACTTTAGTCTCCAAAGCATGCTTTTAAACCCAGAAGTGAACAAGGCCCTTTCACACATACAAAGGGGTGAAAGGAAAGCGGGGTCTATTTCTCACTGCAATATGATGGGTTCTAGGAGCTGCCCCCAAGCTCAGTGGGACTCCTCATGATGAAGGCTTCCCTCAGACAGAGATGGGGAGAGCTGCTTCTCCTAGGCAGGAAGGCCTATTGGCACAGGCAGCCTGAACTCGTCCCTTCCTAATGAAAATAGACACAAGTCCATCCTAAAAGAAAGATATGGTAAAGGTAAGGTAACCCCATTGCAGGCACTGAGTGAATTGCTCTGACTAGCAAGCATGGGTAGTATTTTAAATTTAAGTTACCTAAAATAGCTATGTCCACCTATTTGATGCTGCTCAGGAACACTGTGTTGGCTCCACAGCACTGTGCTGTGTTGACATAATCTTAATTTTCCCTTGCTAGAATGATTGCCTCTTCCCTCTCCTCACCCTTTTACCCTGTCCTCACATTGCTTCAGATTTAATTTGTTTCCTGAGCATTGGTTTCAAGGGTTGCATGAATCAGGGTGACACGAACTTTGCCAACCCACTGTTGACATTCCAAGTGTGGCGCAATAGCAAGAGACAAGATTGCAGATATTCAATAAAACAAAAAGGCAGGTTTGTTTTTTCTAGAAAAGTTTCATTTGTTCTGGCAGGTGTGTCTGATACCTTTTGCATAATGATAAACCCACACACATTCTTCATGCAAATAGTGACCCAACAGTTGCTCTTAGTTGCTTCAAGTAAGTGCATGTAACAACCTGCACTTACATATACACACATGTTTACAAAGCATTCATACAGTGCAAAGTAAACAAAGCCCATTGTGCTGAGGGAGGGACATAAAGCACTGCTGAAACAGAGGTGCTATACCATGGCCAGCATGGTCCAAATCAACTAAAACTGTCCAAATTCTTCAGAAATACAGGCGTACTCCAATAAGGCTTATCATTCTTCTAGCATTTAGTACCAGATAATTTTTTCTATCATGTGCATTATGTGAAATACCTCACTTATCTCAACTATTCCTGTTCCACAAAGGCTGTGGGAGCTACTGTAGATGTAAACATGAACAGTTGTGAGTTCCTCTCACTTGAGGAATGAGTGTTAATAACGTCCAGTGTGACTGCTTAGGCACACAGATTTGGACCATTCTGAGCGCTGAGACTAGCCCTCATTTACTACATGTGCTCCATACAACTGCCTTGCCAACTCAGGCTTGGCCAGTAAAGAGCTTCTCACGTCCTTTGTCACATCCCCTGCTAGCTTTCTCCTTTAAATCCTCCAGTACTGAGCCTTAAAGGTCTGCAGAATATTCCTTATGCCAGCCCTCACTGTTAATTAGATCAGATAATTACTAAGAGCTTCATTTTTGTTGTTAGAGTTTTCACTTCACAACTGATCCTAATCTTGATAGTTTTTGAGTAGAAACAACAAATAAGACTGTTCATCAATACGATTGTTTTGGTAAACATGTACCTTGTTGATGATTCTTCAAGTTGTTGTACTTCAAAATGGAAAATAAAAAAGTATTTCTATGTATGTGGTAATATCTGCACATATCTAAATCTACTTTCTTAATCCAGAATTATAATTTTAACATGCAATTCTACTACACCAAAGGTACATTCATACAATTAGCTGAACTTTCTGTCAACAGCAAGCAGACCTAATTAGCTCTGTTTAATATAGAGACAACTGCAGTACCTGACAATGAGCTTGGGCGGACTGATTTATAACAGATGAGAAGAAGATATGGCTCTGCTTTTCTGTTGTATTTGCTGGCATGAACACTCTCCGGTGTCTGCACTGAGCAACAAATAGTTTAACTTCACCCTTTTGATCCTGCACCAAAAAGGACTAGCACTGTAGTCACTCAAGGACCAAATTAATAATTCACTTTTCAGACCCAGTGGCTCACCTGTGTATTTTAAATGCTTTCTGGTCAGCCAAATGCACGGCTCTTAGCCACGTAACCCAGCTGCAGAAGCAGTTCACATTTCCATGCTTGACTTTGCACTGAAATATCCCAAGAGCACCCAAACACTAAAAACATAATTGTGGAAGCCAGTGACCTTGTACAGGGACATGGTGCCTGAGCATCCAGCCTGGCAGCAGCCACCCTCCTCCTCTCTGGCAGTGCTCATTTATTCACTCATTTCAACGTGAGCAGCACAGTAGCTACTGTGGCAATGAAAAGCCAGTTAGAGTCTGATCACCACTGAGAATGCTCAGTCTACTCAAATAGCTACAGTTTAAGTCACACCTAAAGTTGCTTTATGCTGCAAGGGGCCAGTGTAAGCATGGGCAACAGGATGTAAAGGGAGTATTTTAGGAGCCTGTAAAAGTAAGCGTGTTTAAAAATCCTTTGGGATGTGTTGCTCAGGAACGTGATTTAGCAGATGGAGTTAGGGCAGTATGGTCAGATTGCAGTTGGACTTCATGATCTTTAATGTCTTTTCCAACGTGAGTAATTCTATGATTCTAAATGAAAGGCAGGAATGTTCCCCACTGGGACTGAGATACTGTCCCTTGGGAGTTTTACTATGAATTCAGTGGAGTCAGGATTTCATCTTGTCATACATTTAATATTCTAAAAGAAGCAAAGCTACACAGACTTTGATAACCAGATGATTGTGACTGTGGCTCATACAGAGAGGTCCTGTGAAACATACCGCTACCACTGTAAGACAGTAAATGTTCTCTGCCTGTTTGGGTGTAACAGCTGCAACATACTGTAAGAAGTCGACCAAATAAAGCCAAAAATCCAGATACGTTTCTGATGCTTTCTAGGAGACACTTTGATCTTTGTATCTTCTAATGTGTCCAATACATGATGAGTTTTGTCCTTCCCTGTGAGTAAATTCATTCGTTTGATATTATGTTTAATTTTAGAAAAAGCACTAGAATCTGTTTCAACGTGACGAAGAAAATACCTAATAATTGTCATCAAGCTTATCTGATTGGCATTTTAGCTTGAGTTCCTACTAATAAAAAACTATTTGAGACTTTAACAGAAATGTAAATGTTGAAGTTTCACAGGTCATTGAGTTTTATAATATTGAGTCATTGGCCTATTATGCATTGATCAAGCAAATAGCAAATGGTGTGACTTGCCAAAGAGCATTACACAAATATTGACTAGGAATTCATGACAGTCGGCTACTCTCCAAAGGCTGCAAAAGTTAACAGGAAATTTTTACCTGGGGCAACTGCAAGCCTCTGCCATAAGACAGACAGCTACAGTGATTCCTTTTTGTAACCACCTTTTCTAAGCCAGGCAATCTTACAGTAAACAGATAGACACTTGAAGAAAATGCTTCTATTCATGTCGATTTCCTCGCTTATCTCTCAGTCATCTCATAATTCCAGCAATCTCTATTGCTCTCCTTAATTAATCATATAAATTAAACAAGCAGAAATGCAAATATATGCAGTGTACTGCTCCATTCTTAAATTTGATTTGTATGAAATGTAATGTATTTTATCTTGAACAAAGAACACTAAATTACAAGCTTCTAGCATGGCTATTCCCAGTCTTACTTCTCCATCAAAGGCAGGAGTTTGATCCCAGTGTTCATTAGCAGAGGGAAGCATTTCAGTTCAGAAAGGAGAAAAAGGCACTGTACTCACTGAGCCCTTCTCAGAGCACCTCCTGGAGCAAAGTCTGGTTTGAAAACATCCAAATATCTTCTTCACAGAACCACAGAATATCCCAAGCTGGAAAAGAACCACAAAGATCATCAAGTCCAGCTCCTGGCTCCACAAGGGAACATCCAAAATCCAAACCCTACATCCGAGAGCGCTGTCCAAACACTCCTTGAACTCTGACACTCGGGGCTGTGCCCGCTGCCCTGTGCAGCCCATTCTGTGCCCACCGCCCTCTGGTGCAGACCCTTTCCCTGACCCCAGCTGCCCTCCCCTGACGCAGCTCCATGCCGTTCCCTCGGGCCCTGTCGCTGTCACACACAGCAGAGCTCAGCGCTCCCTGTGAGGAGCTGCAGCCACCATCAGGCTTCCCCTCAGCTCCTCTGCTCAGGGCTGAGCAAACTGAGGGCCCACAGCTGCTCCTCATACTCCTTGTCCTCCAGACCCTTCCGCATCTTAGAAGCCCTCCTTTGGGCATAATAGTTCTATGTCTTTCTTATACAAAACCTACCAAACCCACACCCAGTGCTCCAGGTGATGCCACACAGTGCAGAGCACAGCAGGACAATCCCTTCTCTCACCTGATGAGCAGTGCTGATGCACCCCAGGCTAGGGCTTCCACAGAACACAGAGCACTGCTGAGAAGATCCTGTCTTAAATCTGACCTTTCCCTAGGACATAGGGCACACTACGGGTGTTTCAGACCCCACTCCACAGTCAGAGGTAGGAGCATGCACCACTTTTCTCAAAGCACAGCTGGAGGAGGTTATCCCTAGTTTATCCACCTGGCTCAGAACCAGAGGCCTCACCCACATCCACAGGGGAACTGGCTTCATTTCCCCCTCACCACAAAAGAATTCAAATCAATTCTCTTGAAGAGACTACAAGGCAGCTTGGGATTAATAACATCCATTCCTGAGGAAGCAGTTCCACACTATTTGGAATAATCAGATATTTTCTTAGCCAGGGAGAATGTATAGACTCTTAGACATTCAGCTGGAAGGAGAAAACAGAGTGTCAGTCCTTGTTCTGCTGCCTATTTCACACTTCTGTGCTGTACGTTTAATAAAACAGGAACTGACATCAGTGCCTTCCATCCCAGGTGAGCAGTTAACACAAGATCTCAGAATCACACTCAAATCTCCTTTTTCCTTTTTCATCTAACGGATGCTGAACTAGTCCCTGAAAATCAGCCCAATTTCTTCAGGAGAACATTAAGTCATGCCTCTGTCAGGATGAGATGCATGGCACATTAGGTTGTTGACTCACTCAGCTTTCAGCAAGCTGGCATAGAAACCAGTAGCAGCCATGACAGGATAATGTCATCTGCACAGGCTGGTAACTGAGCTCAGGTTTCTTGTGAGACTGAGAGGGGGCAGCCTGGACATGCTGCAGACAGGCTTGCTGCCCTTCCTAGCCACTGCTACACCATTGGGTGAACACAAAGAGCACCTCCGTGGTCAGCTGTGTTGATAATCCTAAGAGGCTTCCAATCACCAGCTAACAGACAAGACAAAGTCATACAAAAACAAGTAATAGAAAATTTATTAGTAATCTGGTTTTCAAGAGATTTGCATTTGCATCATTATTTTTCAGTTTTCCTTAAAGATCCAAGCCACAGACCAGAATGGGATTCTATTCTGCATCTGGTTTAGGTGCAGAAGTATCTCAGAAACAGCTGAGTACACCCAGAAAGAAACCTTACCATAGCCCTGAACATGGATCCTGCTCTGAGGATATGGACACTCACTTCCACCATCTGTGTTCTGGTAGCACACAACATTCAAGACTTCACTCATCCCTGAAATTCTTTAAAAAATACATAAAGCTGCTTTTGAAACTCTACCATTTTTGGCTTGCAGTGCTTTCCAGCAGATAGAACTTAAGCACTGCTGATCTTTGAGTAGCAGTGATTTGAAGACAGCTGAAATAGAACTGCTGCACCTTGCCAAGAACATTTCTCTTGACACAAGCTCATGATGGATAGATCAATAGCTTCTTGAATCCTCATATCCTTTTCAAATTACTACTCCTGATATATACCTGAGTAGGCCATCTTATCTGATAACTTAAACAAGCAACCTGTCTACACTTTAATTGTTATTGAGGATTAATGTTGTTTATAAAATGAAATCAATACAATCTCTATTGCTTATTAACAGAAACATTCTGGGCTCTGCTTTGTTTGCTTTGCTTTTCAATTAGTTTCTATTATTTTCCCTATTAGCTTTTAACAAATAGCTGTAGAAATAAACTTAATGGTTGTGAAACTGTTATCAGAGTCAACAAAGCTCCTTAATGGAAAGTCTTGTATATTTAAATGTAAAAAAAATCCACTGTTTAATCATTTGACATTATGAGATAAGTTTATTACTATACATCTGTTCTGTGCTGGACCTAGACTTTTTTTCTAAGCTGAGCAATTAAGAGTTCTTAAGAGTTCTCAAAAGTTCAGGTGTCAGAACAGTTAAGCTCTTCATTACATGTAAGATGAATAAACTAGACAGTCTCTTAAAAAATAGCAAAAACTGAAAGTGGGCAGAAAACAATGAGATTGCCAGGCACCTAATAAATATTGTCCTATTACACTGTAAAAGTGTTCTCAGCACTGTGCAGCCATTAAGCATCTGAAATATCTCCCAGACATTATCCATGCTTCCTCTGTCATCCTGATTCACATCAGTCACATCGACTGCTGCAACTGCAAAGGTTTGTTCATTCCTAGCAGAACAGAAGAGAAGCAAGATAGGCTAAAGTTCCTTGGCTCCAGATACACTCTTCACACTAAAGTATGAATCATAGAATCATTAAGTTTGGAAAAGACCAATGAGATCATCTAGCCAAACCATCAACCAACCACCATCGTGTCAGGTAAATCATGTCCTTCAGTGCCACATCCAAACAACTCTTGAACACCTCCAGAGATGGTGACCTCCTTAGATCCAGAGGGAGAATAGATGATAGTGAAGGCCAATGGCTATATGGCAGGGGAGAACAAATCTGAAGATGCAGAAAAGCAATAACCTTGGCAACAAATCTCAGTATATACGTGGGGTATATGGCAGCGCTCCATTCTCCAGCTAGTATTGAGAGAGTACAAATCTGTTTTCTCAGTCTTTTTCTTTGTTGCTGTGCTTCAAATAAAGTCAACTTTGCTTTCGTGTTATTCACCATGTAGAAGGAACAGTGTGTGACTGAGATTGCAATGGAAACTTTCTATCTATGGAAATACAGCTCTACCAACCTTGCTGAAAGTGCTGCTTCTTTTTTTGTGTCATGTCTTTACCCATAACAGCCAGAGACACCTGCAGATCTAACTCTCTTGGCATGCTCTTTGTGCAGTCTTGGTAATTTAGCTGGACTTTGTCATCAAGCAAGCATATTTCCAACAGTTAGAGAGCTGAGTTGTTGTGCAGTGTCTGCTGCCACTCAAACTGCAGGCACTAAAAACAGTGGAATGATACCTGCATCCCTGTGCAAAATGAGCCTGACTTGGAAGCACAACTTTGCCCCTTCCTTCACTGACATAAGTAGAGAACTGGTGTAAGTACAAGACGCTGTTGAATAGGCCCAGTAAATAGATACATTTTTGGATGCAA
This sequence comes from Lagopus muta, assembly GCF_023343835.1. Taxonomy (NCBI): domain Eukaryota; kingdom Metazoa; phylum Chordata; class Aves; order Galliformes; family Phasianidae; genus Lagopus; species Lagopus muta. The sequence goes on along the minus strand of NC_064435.1, from coordinate 80,510,789 downwards.
GTGTATAATTCCTACACACATGGGGAGGACGGTCCAGGCCCTTTGCCATTTTGCTCCTTGCCGTGTATTCTGAACTGCACATAAGTAAATAGGTCTAAAAGCCACTGGACGCAGGACACAGGCTAGCTATTGGAGCCCGTCTCCAGACGGCTCTGCACTCCCTTGGTTTGAAATAATTCTGTTTGCAAGTGAAAGAAATATTCCTAGCCTTCAAGCAGCGCTGACGCATTCCAAGGTGGGGCGAGGCAAAAGGTTATGAAACTTGCTCAGGTGTCATTTATTTCATGAAAGTTTGCTGGTTATTATAATCAAATGTCAATTGTCTGTAATTGCTGTATGCAATGGAAAATCCCTACTTATTACATGTTCTGCCACTAGCTGTTAAAGTACGCTAACCCTCAACAATGAAGCAATATTTTTAAAATAGTTTTGACATGTAAGCAGGCTCAGGAGTATAATTAATGTATGTTTATTTTGATTTATTTTTTTCTTATGGTTTTCCCTGTAAGGAAACCACCCTATATTTCAGAAGGGTTCAATGCAGAATGAAAGACTTCTTCCAACCCATTTTAATTCATTCTAGTTATCTAATTACTAATTAATAACACATTCTGCTTTGATGGCTTTTGTCTTATCTTAGCATTACAAGCATGGATGAATCTTGCAGTAATCTCACAAGACATGACTGCATTGGTGGCTTACCTAGTAAGGATCAGATCGTGGAGGACAACTGGAAGTCACCTCAAATGCAGTTATGAAACAATGTTCTCTGATAGCAAGCTGGCAGTAGAGCTGCAAAATAAGGTGCAAACTGTTGTAATCCAGAGCAAGTATTATTCTGTGATTCTATTTAGGGACACGGTTTAATGGGCATAGTGGCAATGGATTGATGGTTGGACTTGATGATCTCAGAGGTCTTTTCCAACCTTAACAGTTCTATGATTCTTTGATTCTATGATATGATTCTATGAACAGAGAAGTAAGATTTGGTACAAGAACTTGGACTGAGTAGGTGTTGGGCTGGGTGTAGCAGAGAACATAAATTCATTGTAATCTTTTTGTGTTTTTATCTTTTCTAATAAATGAAATGAATTAATGGATTAGCTATAGACATAATAACTGAATTATTGGGGGAGGAGGGACTAGAGGTGGGGTGGCAGTGCTTAAACTGATGGAGAAAAGCATTAGAAATTTTCCATTAGCCAACATTTTCTTAGTTTAACAGTCTGTTGGAAAAAAAAAAAAAAAAAAAAAAAAAGCATAAGGACAGCTTACATTCTGGAGCTGAGGGTAAAGAAATTCAGATCAGAATCCAATGCCAGGGTCAGTTTACACATGGATGCTATAGACTTGCTGTCACTTGCAGCTTGAAGTTGCAGCTGGCTTTCTGAAAAGGTGCTGGGGTTCAAATAGTTGCTCTGGGCTTGATGCAGAAATTGCACTGTGCGGCTCCATGGCTTGTTCTATGCATATGGGAAAACATGATTCATATCTAGCCTTAAAATCTTTGGCTCTGAGGAAAGAAAAGACATTAACAGTGTTCCAATAGTCAAGCAATCAGAGTAGTTTACAATGAGGTGTACTTGAAAAATTAAGAGGGGAGAGGAAAGAGCCAAAGGATTTCATTAGCATGCCAAGTTGGTCTAATGTTCCTCATCAGTGTCTGCGTTGTGTTTGTCTTATATTTTCATTAGAGCTGGCCCACTGTAGGTGAAGATATTTGTAAAAAATGTGCAAAATTTCTCTCCGCCTGTACCTGAGTAATTCCTACATTGAAAACTATCCATACTCATTTTAACTGGTAAGCAGAAGATAAATACCAAGATTATATGCAGGTACATACAAAAGCTGAATAAGGTTGACCTGTAATTGTCACTCCAATGATCCCTTTAGCACTTTTAAATATATGCATTTTGTTTCTTCACAATGAGAAATGATGTGAATATGAGACTGAGTGGGAATTCATGTTTATATGTGTATATACAATGAAGAATGGAAATTGTGGAGCAAACCCAAATAAAGGCACACTTGAAAAATTGTATGCAAGTATGCAACTATGTAAAAAATATAATTATGCATGCTGGTCATTTTAAAAAGCCACTTATTTTGCAAAATGACCAAATTCTGATTATTTTAATTATTAGCACAAGAGGAATTTAAATTATGTGTATTGGTATAGTGACACACTTCTTTATATTTACTTCCAGAATTGTGCAGACAATATTCCTAGAGTTGACATTTTCATAACTTGAGCTGTGATGAATTTATCTGCTGTGCTACAGTTATGCTCTTGAGCATCTGCATCTATTCACTCTTTTGGACTCCTGTGACTTCATTTCAAACAACCTTGACCTTCATTAAATGACTTGGTTAAGGCTGATTTAGAGAGACAGCTTTATTCTTATTAACACACACGCCTGTAGGAAAATTGGAGAAGTGGTATGCAAAAACAGTATTCAATTTAGTAGAGACAAGAAAAAAGTACTATGGTTTTGGCACAAATATACGTCTATTGCCATAGGATGCAGAACAATTGGTTAACAGTTCTTCAAAAAAGGATTGTGGAGTTATAATAAACTGTAGGCTGAACTTGAAATGATAGTGCTCCAGTTCTGAGGAAGACTAACCACAGATAGAAATTTTCAGAGAGAAGACATTTCAGGAAAGCTTATAATAATATATTGTGTACACAGAACATGAAAGCGGCTGAAGTTCTAAACCCAGTTCGCGAACAGCAGATCATTTCCAGAGGCTACAGTTAATAAGTACTGCAAATGGATATGAATAACCTGAGCATTCAATAGAATATACACCTAAGGATGGTGAGTTGAGAAAGAGGCATCATGTGGCTGTAAATGTATGGCATGCTACCAACTTAAAGGCAAAATGGTCCCAGTAGGAACAGTTGTGTTGGCTTGCAAAGAAGTATAAAGATCTCATCCTGGTTGGCATCTTTGTGGGGCAGACCCCATCCTGTGGTCATTTGTTCCATCTACACAAGCACCAAGCGCTCACTGCAGTACATAATGCTGGGAGGAGAGTCACAACAACTGCAGGAAACACAAGGAGCAGAAAATATCATTCAGGTGTTTAGAGAGGAAACAAGAAAGGCAAATGTGTATTTTATGAGCTTATTCTCTTATCATTGGTTATATATTTTAATTCTTTTTTGTATTATGTGGATGGGTGTATATGATACAACTCTCTACAGAAAAAAAGCCCAAAGAAGCCAACAGACTTAGAAAGTTTGGCCCATGTTTAGGCTGACAACTGAAGTTTCACACACTCTCTGTGGATCCAACTTTGCCCAAACAGTGCTGTCAGTTTTGTTTTATTTGCGTGCAATTTCTATCTGAATTTCATAAAGAAACAAAAAGTAAAATTGGATGCCACAATGCACACTTGTAGACAACGGGATCAGACACCTTCAGTTAGAATCCATTTCTTTGAAACAGCAGAAATGCCTGCTAATAGTTAACCAAACAAATTGCATAAAATGCCAGTATGCATAATTAAAAGCACTAATGAATGCTTGGCAAAATAGTGGTCATTTCTCACAAAAAAAAGTTATAAGTAGAAGGAATATTGAAAAAAGCCTGGCTGGAGGGTGTTTTCTAATGCCCCTTTTTTTTTTTTTTTTTTTTTTTTTTTTTTTTTTTTTTAAATGAAGCTTTCTTTATTTATTTAAAACAGTAGGATGAAAGATTCACTTTGCGAAGCTGATTTAAACTTCACCACAGGTCACACACACAAAGTGAAGGATTTTTTTGCCTCTCAGATCAGTTTATATGAATATTTCTTTGCCGTAACTCTGGAAATGATCTGGCAATACCTGGGAGCCAAAGCACCCTGCAGCAGGAATGGAAACAGCAATATCCTCTCCCAGCAGATCTGAGGACTGCCTGGTGAGATGCCAGCTTTCTGGTGGAAAGTACCCACATTTTTTTCTGGAGCTGTTCCTCCAGCCCATTCTCTCTTCCTGCCCTCTGGCTCAGCAACCCACCTTCTCCCCTGTCCTCCCTCACCACACCACCTGCGTCAATGCTGCTCCAGGGAGAGAAATTTTGGCTGAGCTCAGAAGGCTCAGAATCAAGCGATTTAATTCCACCCTGCAAAGAGCCCTGTAAAAGAAGCGTGGCTTCTTTCTGCAGCCTACTCTCACACACAACTGGATTCTAACAGAGCGAGGATACAACTCATGAATTGGCAGTGGAAATAATTTGGATATTATGCATATCGTTGGAACTGGTCTGGAAGGAGCACTGAAAGAGGTAAGATGCAGAGAAGAAGAACACAAACACAGCGAAGCTACAAGAAGCTGAAAGGAAAATTACAACCATCAACAATAAAAGAGAGCTTGAAGTGAGAGAAGGCAACTACACGTGCATTCACAAAAAGATGTGACTTTGAGGAAAATTTATAAGAACAACCAAACAAAAACAGCCCAGCACAGTTTTATGGTGGGCCTGCTGGCAAATGACTTCATGGAACAGACAGCAAACAGTCTGGGCACAAGAGCGTCACTTGAGGATTTTATCTAGAAATTGCTGCCTGGGAAAAAATAAGGACAAACTGGAAAAGTTAAAAGGTACTAACGTGAAATGGGTCTGCCTGACTCACGATTGAAGCAACTGAATACAAAATCTAATACCAGGACCTGCCAAGCTCCAAACTCAGCCAAAGTACGTACAAACATACACTTATTTTCAAGTTTTTCTCTGATCTTGCTAGGACTTATCATATAGTCAAGGTCAAACATGCGTTGCTGTGCTGTGCTGGGAAAGGGCCTGAATGACCAAGAAAGGACAAGGACATTTTTAGGAGAATATATATGAGACCATTACTGTAACTGAACAAATTCTTTCCACCTCCTGGATTTCTTTTCCAATGCCTCCAGCTAAATTGAAAGCAGAAAGCAAATAAATTTTCATTGACTCTTTCAGCACATTATAATTAGAGCCCATTTCATCATGTTAAACATCCAAATAAATGATGACTTATATGCAGCATCATCAAGAACACTGAACTGACAATATATAGCAATCCACATGCATTTTACTTATAGTTTACATTGTGCATATTCACGTGACCAGAACCACAGCTGTGACCAAGGAGTTCAGGCTGCCATCCCAGCACCTAACAGCACCCACTGCTTAGGTCAGTGTGCTTCCCACAGCTGTCACTCATTAATGATCTCACAGTTCTGCACCAAGTAAGTCCCATATAAACCTCTGAGTCCTGAAAAAAGAATCACAATAATTTCTCCTTAACTCTTCTTTTTTTAACTTCTATTTGCTGCTCTAATAATATTTGCTTAGTAAGCTGTTAAAGGCACACTATTTCCAGTTTGCTGACACAATGTACAATTTACAGATACCAAGACCACAGCTAATAACATACCCCAACATCTAAGTCCCTCTGTTTCACATGTTATTAAAATAAACTTGGACAGACAAATCCTTGCTGCCTTTGTGTAGAGAATTCTTATTGTATAAAAATAGCACAGTGATGCAATTACTAGCTTAATGGACTATTTGTATATGATGTGATCCTGTGAAGGGGTTGTGCAACAAGTTCCTTCTGATTACTTTGAAATTTTTCACAAAAAAAACAAAACAAAACAAACAAACAAACAAAAAACTGCTGCAGGATGTTTGCTATCCTGGATTTTCACTCTTACATTCCTCTATCATACAGTAGGTACAATACTGTATGAGCAGAGAAGTGCAGAGATTAGGGCTACAGTTAAGAAAAGTGAAAGGAGGAATTCAGTGGCCATTACAGACCTGTAAGTCTGACCAATGTTGTATGCAAACACATGGAAGCAGACAGAAAATAGCATAAAATTTAGCTTGAGTTGATTAAAAAGGGGAAGCAAAAGATAGACTGCTAATCTTCCTCTAAAAATTGATTATTTTCTTCCTGAAATGTGGCAGGTTTGTGTCAAGTCCTCTAAGGCAACTGATGCAGTAACATATAGGAAGTTTAATTTTTTTAAACTAGAGATATAGGGATTAGCAGAAGATATAAGGCAGAAAAGGAGCTGGTAAAAAAGGGAAGTAGCGGCATACAATGCTAAATTCATAGAAACATGGAATCATAGAATCACTAAGGTTGGGAAAGAGCATTAAGATCATCCAGTCCAACTGTCAACTCATCCCCACCATGCCCACTAACCATGTCCCCCAGTGCCACATCTACACATTTCTTGAACACCTCCAGTAACAGTGACTCCACCATCGCCCTGGGCAGCCTGTGCCACTGCCTCACTCTCTTTCTGAGAATAATTGTTTCCTAATATCCAACCTGAACATCTAATGGGACAACTTAAAGCTGCTACCTCTCATTCTATCTCTGTCACCTGGGAGAAAAGGCTGACTCCCAGTTTGTTACAACCTCTTTTTAATTCCTTTTAGTTTCAAAATGGAGAGGGATTATCAACCTAAAGGAAATTTGAGAATATATATAAAGTGAACTAGATAATGTAATTATCTAGTATGTAATTTATAGGGAGAAAACTAGGCAGCCTTGAAGACTAGAATAAAAGTAGGAGAGCAGTATTTAGTAGCACAAAACAGAAGAATTTCCTTTTGGCAGCTAACAACAGATATTTCAGCTGTAAAAGCAGCCAGCTGGAAGGGAATAAAAAAAGACAAATTTACTTGACCCTGCACCTATGCTGTGAGACAGGAGATCACCATGCAGCACCCCTTAGCTGTGGTTTTCCGTCACCCACTTCTTACTTGTGGCCTATCAACCTGGATTTCTGCTCTGAAGAAACGAGTGAAGAGCACTGCAGGAGTGAAAGCACACAAGTCTGTGTGTGTCCTTGGACATAAAACTAAAAGGTTTGTTTGGGTCAAACAGCTGAGAAGCGCTTCTGTATCCCTATACATACAGAATGGCGGTGGGCTGCCAAGAGTAATGCACCATGCACCACTGCTAGTATATGAACATGACTTTGTGGTCAATCAAAACTTATTGTCTTTACAGTAACTCGCAGCTGCTTCATCTGAAATGACATACAGAAAAGCCTGTTGGAGTGGAAATATCCCAAATCTTCAGCCATACGTTGTAACAGTTTCAAAGAACTGGAACTACCCACCAAGTCATCCTGTTCTGAAAAGTCTCTGCAGACGTTTAGCCCAAATGCCCGTGAACTGGTTGCTCAAAGCACCGAGGTTCATTTTTGGACTGTCTCTGGCGTTGAATTTCAATCTTCAGGATTTTCTATGTAAGGAGTTGTTGCACAAACAAAGCGAGGTTGCTGAAGCATTTAACATCTGCTGCCATGCAAGTTCCCTGGGTTTACAGCCATGAGGAATTACGCAAGCACTGCTGGCATGTGCAGTTGGCTATGCAAATCTAGAGATTTTACAGGGCTCATCTAAACACAGAGAGTTCTAATTGCTTGCTAAATCCTAGAAAAGATACACTGCATAATACAGTGCAATACTAGATGGAACAGGGCTATTTCTTTTCATCTGCTGATGGAGCAAATAAATCTTCAGTTAATACAGAAATAAATAAGTATAACCTGAAAAAAATACTTAAGTAAGAGACAATGCAAGATTGCAGAAAATTTCCTCATCTGTTTATTCCCAAGCTCATATTTGATAGTTATCTATCGATGGGCCACACGCCAGAATGGACTACATTGTGAAAGACATGCATATTTTACATACATGGCACTGCTACTTATAGAAAACAAGTTTCCTGCCTAGACTACTAGAGTCCAGGAAAATACTTCTTTCTTTCCTAAAAGTTCATGAAAGTTAAGAAAATTGATCATGGTCTGTAGCAGGGGGAAAAAAACAAAACAAAACAAAACAAAACAAAAAAAAACTCAAGATGTTTTTCTGAATTGACAAAAAAAAAAAAAATGAAAGGAGCTTAAAAAAACCAAAACAACAACAAAGAAAGCAAAAATCAAACACCTCCCTGCAAATTCAATTCAACCAACGTATTCATATTTTCTCACTTCAGTTTTGAATTACAGGAGGGAGAAGGTCAGTTTAAACTCACAATGAATTGATTTCCTGAAAATATTCTAAAGGGGCATTTTGGTGACCTCAGAACTGTTCCAAATCATTCTTTAATAAGGAAATATACCAAAACTGAATCTTTCTCAAAAGTTATTCTGTTGTTTTGCGGGGTTTTTTTGTTTTGTTTTGTTTTGTTTTTTGACAAATCAGAGGTTGTTTTTTTCCTCTCTTCCCCAAGGAAAGGCAGTTTGTTGAAGAAATTCCAGCCCACGTTATCAATTGTGAAAGTCCTGTGCTTTTGCAATAACCAGCTCAGTAGCCTACATCTAGATGGAGAATAACTAGTGACATGCAATCTTGACCTAATGAGCTTGTCTCCATTAGAAACTATACATTCAACTACACGTGTAAACATCACTTCAGTCTATTAATACCATCTGAAAGATTTCATTGGGTGAATCGAATAAATTGCTGTCATTATTTCTTTGCCTGAAACCCTCTTCTGAAAACAAAATGAAATTACTAAATAAAACACATCCAATTAGATTTTTTTCTTCTAATCTGTCTCACTGTGATTAAGCTAGAGCTTGCCCACAAAGGCTAGCCTTAGGCTCTGTTGTACAGTAACCTCTTCCATGTTCCAACATGTTGTTGAGGGTTTTTTCAAGCTAGAAAAAAAAGCAAAATATTGAGCTAGATGAAGTTACCAGGGTTACTGTTTCTTGGCTACTGTTGATATGAAAAAGAGATATAATTTTTAGAGTGAAACTATTCACAGAAACAGGGAAGAATCTGTGGATATGTTGATCTAATCCTGTCTCCATGGGAGAGTTAGAATTTATTGCTGACTTTCTGTGCCTGGTTTGCCTTGCATATCAAAAGGGTTTAACTAATACTTCTATCCAAAGTACAATGAAAAGTTCAGTTAAAATGACTGTTTGTATAATAGAACACTTTTCTCAGAGGGAAAAAAAAAAAAAAAAAAATGGCCAGCACTATAAAGGTTTTTTTTCATATATCAAAACTTTTGAAGAACTTTTGGGTTCTTCAAATTTCTTCATAACTTCTTGGACTCTCATCATTTTTCCATTTCTCCTTTTCTTTCCCCAGTCCTTTCTCTTTCATGTCTTTTCATCCCTCTACAGTCACTTGTGCCTTCTCAGCCCTTTGTCAGATACATACTGTCCACTCATCTGAATTCCTATATAGACCTTTTCCTTTCAATTTTTCCTTCTCTTCCATCTCTTCTACAATGAAAATTTATTTCCTGTGAAAGTGAGTAAATCTGTTTATTTGCTAATCCTGGAGTATCAAAATTTACCTAAATGTACCAGAAGCTGTATTCATTAGTAGGATGTTGTTCTGAAGACAGAGAACTAGACATCCTTGTAATATTAAATTATTTTCTGCATGTTCAGAGAGGAGGCAGAAAGAGTTAGATTGCATGGTCGAACAGTTACATGGACTATGTGCCTCACTTCATCACATCCAACTGTATGGTGGTGTACTCAACAAGCACTCCTGGTCAGGAATTCACTAAAACTAACTACTGACTGCTTGTTTTTGAATATTTTCCATTGGCCTGTGACAACCCTGGACTATCTCATGTAATAAATTCAGAGGCTTGATGGACTGAAGCTTGCTATGCAAAATCTTTTAAAGAAATCAAGTCAGTCTTCGTTATCATTCGGTGCAATGAAATAGTATTTTGCAAAAGTGTATTTGTTCCTAGGTTTTATGTTAAACTTTAATGTGAGCATAGATATTTACCAGTATCTCAAGGAAAGAGTAAAAGGGAGTCGCTGCAGATGGGTTAGAAAGGATGATCAAGCAGTTCATGGGAGTGAAATGTTTTGGTGGCCACTTGTATACTCTCAGGATCACTTCAAAGACACCAGTAGGTCTACAGCTATTACTGAAGGCTTCAGAGTAAATTCATCTGATTACGTCAGTTGCAGTTCATTAATGTAGGAAGGAGAGGATGAAAGGTGTCAAATACTCTAGCGCAGCCATGTTGATATTGCTAGCTGCTGGTGCATACATAATGATATGAAGATGTCCTCAATTTATGTGCCTATGCTTTAAGCAAACATGCACCCTGATAATAGAAATAGCTGCCATCATATACTTCTTACTGTAGTGTAGTTCACCAGACCTCCCTCTGTATCTGTTTCTCTTTGTGGGTACTTTTTAGTAGAAGAGCTTTGGGAAGTAGGAATTGCCTCAATTTTTGGCAAATAACTATACAATAATACCTCATTAATTAAGGGCAGAACTCAGCTAATAGATGTAGCAAGCATTTTAATGCATTCAATCTGCTTTTAAATGTCAGCAGCGACTGCACATTTGAAGTTTTGTTGGGCAACTGATTCCATAACCTCCAGCCACAATTAACCTGTAATCAGGTTAAGACACGTTGAGTAACATACCAAGGTAGATCTCAATATATTATATGGTTATAAATATAAAGCAAAATAACTCTGGTTAGCAATGCCCACTCAAGTCCTCAGGATAAAAAACTTCAAAACAAATGCAAGTTGGTCAGTTCCACCATGGCTTTACTCTTTGGTAGTTAGCTTTCACTGTGCAGAATATATTTGAAGTGATGCTTAGAGTCAGCACGAGCCAAACGTCATAACTTTGCTAGCAGGATTTTGAAACTAAAATCAGCAACAAGAAGAAATCAAGAATATCAACTCCTTGGCCCTGAATGGGAAAGAGTTCCTTCTTTTACATTTTCCATCCAGCATAAAACTAAGATAAACAAGTAAACCAAGGGAAAACAAACCAAAGCACTCATGAAGTAGTGCAGGTGATCTTATCATTGAATCGTTGAGTTGGAAGGGATCTTTAAAGGCCATCAAGTCCAACTACTCTTTAGTGAATAGGGACATCTACAGCTACATCGGGTTGGTCAGAGCAATTGATATAGGCTTTGATGGATGGGGCTATTCACAGTCTTTCACAGGTTATCATCTTGTTAACCTCACTTTCGGTGTGATGCCTCTTGTTTTAGCTTCCTGTAAAGCAAGATGTTTGGAGTTCTTTTAAACTCTTCAAGCACCTGAAGGGTACTCTAATGTTAATTGTATCTACCCAGATTTAAACACTAGGGTTTTTTTTTTTCTTTTTTTCTTTTTTTCTTTTTTCCAATAAATAATTGAATTTTTAGTTTGATCTTGACTCACAGTGGATAACCACCTTCTGGGAGTATGTGCCTCTTCCTGGCAAGTCTCCCATCTCCATAACAAATTGAGCATCCCAGTATGGAATCACTCATCAAACATGATCTACTGGGCAATGAGATCAGCTTGCTGAAGAGCAATGAATCCAATAAGGCAAGAGGCAGGAAAAAAATATCACTGTTCATAATAATCACATTAAAATAAGATGTTTCTGTGCATGTGGGAATAGCGCATCTAAAAGATTTCAAATTCAGAAACAGCAGAATGGGAACAAGAAAATTTCTAAGGTGACATAAGAATCTGGCAAGTTGATCTATGTTCTGCCTCCTCCTGGGATTAACAGAGAATGTTCAACCTAAAAGGGGCAAGAAATTTCCTTTATGCATTCTCTTCTTTTTATGTTGCTTCACACATAGACTTTCACATAAATATGAGGAAAACTTCACTCTTCCAGCCTAATGAAATACCTGGTATTTTCTTTCATGCAGGAACAGATGGGATTTTCATAGAAATTCAGCTGTCACAATACTTAATTACTGCAACACATAGATGTTGAACAGAGCCAGCTGGAAAATTTAGAAGTTTCCATTTAAAATACTAAACAAAAACAAACAAAACAAGAAACCCCCATCAAAACTGGATGTCCAATTGGTGTCCATTTTATTATAACAGCCTAAGTTTGCTCCTTTTTATACATCCAATTTCTACTTTACAACTGGAAGACTTCAAAAGAAAAAAAAATCTTTTTTTTTTTTTCTTAAAAATTGTTACTTATTAGTAATGCCCAATTTCACTGATTAAAAATAGCGATAAAATTTAGGCAATGATTACATCATTAAGATACACAGAATGCTGAGCCCTGGGGAAAAAAAGTACACAGGATCCTAAACTCTGTTTATGCACTCCTTCTAATGAAATCTACAGGTATAAGGCCCTTTTAGGGGTCTTCAGAAAAACTTGCCCTTCAGAAGAACTGAATGGGTTGAGTAAGATGCAGTGACGTTCCAGTGACTGCAACACAGCCATGCCAGTGCAAAGACACTTTCTACCACTTTAAGGATTAGGGACTTGCAATTCCTATGTCTTGATGAGTCAGAGACTAACATGGGAGATCAGATTTCATACATGACTGTTTAGTTTAACAGTGGTTTAGAAGGTTAGAATGCTTTTCTTCAGCCACAAACCAGTGGACCTCCTGCAGGAGATCTTTAGGTGACATGGTACATTATGCTGCAGGTCAGACTAGAACATTACAAAGTTTCCTTCCAGCCCTTCTGTACAAAGTAATCTCTGAATCCAGGGCTGGCCCAATTCAGTAAGCTTTGCTTGTTTCCTGGTGAATTGTTGTTCCAAATCTGATTTACTACTGCAAGGAGGGCTGAGATTTCAGCTATACTGCACAGAGAAGTCATGCAAAGATTTGACTGGATAAAGAGACGAGTGGTAAGAAGAAACCAGAGGATGCAAGACTATGCATCATGAAAATACAACATGATTTGGAAATGAACAAATAACAAGGAAAAGAATGAAAATGTCAATCGATATAATTATACATACCATCACACCCATCCGTTCTCTTCCTGTTCTCTCTTCCCTTTTGCAGCCATTCACTCTCCTCTATAGAAAAGAGAATAATACTGCTATCATTCCCTCTAACTTTTTACATCATAATTATTTTAATACACAGATGAATTTAGAGGGAAACTTTGTTGTTTCCACCTTTAGACAGACTCCATACTCTATTTCAGTGGCTGCTCCTTTGAGCTTATTTCTGCATGGCAAGATATGAAGGTCTTTGATATGAAGGTTTCTTAAAAAGACTTATCCTCATTTAACAAGTACCTCTATTTGCAGACATTCTTTCTCATCTTTTTTTCTGCAATTACTCCCCTCATAGTCAAGTTCTGCAAGATGTTTCTTCCATCTGGGCTTGGTATTTATTTCTCTCTTTCAGAGATGGAAATTACTTCATCACCCCTGAATTCATGACACCAGACATATGTAATCAGAAGAGCTATGCTGTTTCTTACCGTATCCCATATCGCTGACTTAGTCTTATGGGCCTCTGTAACAGTGATTAACACAGACTATATGCTAAAATCATATAATTTTTCAATAGTTCTCATTCCACCTGAATTCTTCTGAAAGACATATTCTTACCCCAAAAGAAGGGGGAAAAAATGGCAGTCCCAACAACAGGATTTCCCTCAGCCCCAAACCCCATCATGTCATTCAGAAGGATCTCTTCTGGTACCACAGATGTTTTGTGCTTTTATATGAAACAGGAGACTAACTGATCTCCACAAGTCTGGAACAGTGGCTCCTTTTATTTTCAGCCAGTGTGGGTACCACATTAATCTGAGAAGAACTGCTGGGGAATTATTTTTTCAGAGGTTCATTCATAGCAAGGTTGGGGCAGGGGGAGTGCAATCTAGACAGAAGTCAGCACAGAAGACTTGACTGTGCTTCACTGTCTAGTTTATGGCTTTCATACATTGCCCAAGGACTGCGTGGTTATGGAGGATAAATCACTTTCTCACAGAGCTCAGTACACTGCTGGACATCTCAACCACAAAGACTACATAAAAAGCATTGTTAAATGCAAACTGGTTGCAATAGGACCAGCTATACAATTACGGCAAAATCACAGAGATCAGCCCACTGCTGTGCTGCCAGATGTATTATTATACAGAGATATGTGAGTACTGCTCCAAAAGTAATACCGCCTCTTTTATTATGTTGGCCCAAGATATCAGAGGCAGATGTTGGTGGTATGGCAGTAGAGGATGAACTTTCCCAGCAATGGGGAAAAAAACAAAAAAAAAAAAAAAAAAAACAGTGTTTTGTAGCTCAGAATTTTATCTACTTATCTTAGCCATTGGAATTTCCACAGAAAAAATAAGACACATTACCTTTGGAGCCACCTGTGTAAGTTACATGCTTGAAATGCAAGTTTAAAACAGGATATCTGGGAAAAAGTCTGAATAGGTCGCCCGTGCTATGTGAATTATTCATTTCAAAAGCAGAGAGTTGTTTTTCATTGGGAAATTGTGCTTTGTGATACTTTCCTACACAGAAGCTATATATTATCTTAACCCAATGTTGGATACAGGAAGCCAGCCTTATGGAACAAAGTTTCAGAAGAGCTCATCAAATGTTTCTAGCAAATACTTGTCAACAGTATTGAGCATAAACAACCTCATAGAATTCAATCGAGCAGCCTCACAGGCGCAACCAGGTTGAAGACTCTTCTACTGGGATTTGCCTCCAGTGAAGAACAAAACTTGGATTCTGAAGTTTTTGACTCAGTATCTTTCGTGAGAACATAATCACACACTACAAAATGCAAGAAACCAAATGATGGGTTATTTCTTTTCATCTTGTTTAAAGAAAGGTACTACTTTTCCCAGTGAAATCCCACCTTGCAGATGTACTGGTTTTGGTAAGCCAAATTAGAGTTGGATGGAAATCCAAACCGAGAAGCAAACCATGAACCATAACTCACCGCCTGATAGCAATGAATAGGCATAGATGCCACTGAAAGTTCTCACCTAGCCACATAAGCATTTTACAATTGCTTCTTAATATAAAGGATAAAGCCTTTTCCCTCCTTTTCCCATGGCCAGTGCTCGTATAATAACTCATCTCTGAGTAATAAAGTAAACAACATTACAAAATAATTTCTGAAGCCAAATATCTGATAAAGATGATTAATGCCTCATGAAATATCCAAGTCATATTTGCAATAATTGCAATATTTGAGATGGATAACAGAAGAGAATTATAGGATTTGTTGTAAGGCTGAATTATCTACAGGAAGTTCAGGCGAATGTCACATTACCTTCTAACTCGCTGGTACCTGCCAGGCACACTCCTTAGCAGCTAGTTTATTTGTTTTCAGGGTTCTAGAAATAGAAAAATTAAAGTTTTGAAATAGACTTTGTAAAAATACCTTCAAAAGTAAGATCATTCTTGAAAGAAACTGCATTGGCCTAGAAACAACTACAGAAATGTACAAACGTTACGAAGTGCTAAGGGGGAAATAGTATCAAATAGTTGCTCAAAACAAAATTTCACATTTGTTCAAGAAAAATGTTGCCAACAAGTACAGCTTTCTTTCAGTGGGGAAAAAAAAAAAAAAAAGAAAAAAGAAAAAAAAAAAAAGACACATTTCCTATTCAAAATACATTTCCCAACACAGACTCAATCTTAAATGCTTGGCAAATGTCTTGAGAGAAAAAACAGACTGAAAGGTACCTTCCTTACAGGAACTGAACCATTTTCATAATGTATTCCACAGAATACGATAGACTTTATGACTGACATTCTTTTTTCTTTTTTTCCCTTTAGATCACATAAATGAGTTCTCCTCCAGCGTGTGTCCGGGCTGTCTCAGTAGCTAGCTGGTGAACAATAAGATAACATATGATAAAAGAAGAATAGGAGAAAAGTTACCATTGTTCACAACTGCCTACTCCAAACTTCTGAAATTTATTCACATGAAAGTATCTATTACATCATTTTGTTAGTAATGACTGAACACTTTGTAATGTTTGTTATAAGCTAAATTCACAACTTGAGTTGTTCTGGCTGAACACAACTTAACAGTTTTGTTTTGTTTCCATGATGCCTTAAGGTCCTTTTATAATCAGTCACTTCTCTGATGCTAATGAAAAGCCTTGCCGCAAATTCTCTAACTTAATTATTTTTCTATGACCACTCCTATACCCCCCAGCCCCAGATTGCACCAACATGAACACTGGCAGCAAACAAGAACAAACAGGGCATGGAAAAGGTCAAAGAAAATTTGTTTTCAACTTTAAAGGACTTTCCCTGTAAAACCTTACGGCATCTGCTGAGTCCTTGTAGCCCCTAGAATTTTCTGTACTCCTGCCAACTGTCTATTTCACATGGAACAGCAGGAAAGAAATATCTAGAAGAAAACTGGCACTGAGTTGTATGCCTCTCTGGCCATTCACACTACAGTCACAGTCTGATGTGAAAGGAACAAGGGAGAATTTTCCCCCCATTCCTAGGGCCGAAAGGAAAAATCAGGGAAACGCTTTGCAGGGTTAACCAATTACATCTTGTTGGGTAGGGATACAGCTAAGCCACTGCATGTTATATGTATTTTGTACAAGTCAGTCCCTAATAGCAGGCTGTACAGCTGCCTTTTCCTTAAATTTTGTACATTATCATTATCAGTGAAGATACCCCCACTTGAGACCTCTCTGGGCAATTACAAAATCCTGGAACAGGTAGGGCTGAAGATTAACGGTAAGCGACTTTGTCATGGCTTCTCTCCATACCCACCACAATCCACAGTGCCATGGCAGAAGGCATGACGGAAGGCATGACAGAAGTAGCAGCATGGCCTTTATTTGCTCCTCTTGTGCTCCTTTCATCACTTCTCCTGAAGATCATTGACTAAATTCCCTTCCTTCCTTGTTAGCACAGAGAGCATTTGGTCTGAAATCAGCTTAGTCATGATCACCAGTGCAATTACAAAGTGCTTGTTTAATTGAAGGAAAGCCTTTGTTTTCCACACCCAATCTGATATTATATTACCCTGACTGTAACTGCAAAGATTTATAGAACTTGTACATGTCAACAGTGGCAATTTTTCTAACAAATTCTAGGGCAAAGGAACATTAGCAAACAACCAAGCAAAAAAGCTAGCAAGAAAGCAAGAAAGAAAAAAGTAACTTTGGAAACAATCATCTTTCTTTTATGCACAAGGAACAAATAACATCATGAGAATCAGGCATAAATGGAAATCAGCCTGCAGCTTTCACAAGTGAATAATCATGCACAGAAAACATAATGCTTTTGTTACAAATAAAGATGTAATTTGCAATTAACTAAAGAGCAATAACTATTTCTTCTAGAGCCAATGTAATGTGATTTTTACAGCGGGCATATTCTGATCTCATCAGCTTCCCTATGCGCAGAGAAGCCTATCTTGAGTTTTCTTTTCCTGTTACAGATCAAAGTGACGGTTACAGATGTTAGTAAAACAAAGCCTCCTCTAGTATCAGGCAAAACAGGATAAAAGGCAAAACAGCAAGAAATTGAGAACACGAATATTCGAGTACTTGGGAGAGTATTTCTCCATTCCAGGAAAGGTGAACATCTACTAAATCCTGGATTTTAACAAACACAGTATTATGATAGATTAATAGTTGCTACGTATGTGTCAACTTTCCTGAGAATCCAATTTTTATATTCCTTGCTTTACAAGGACAGTTGTTCATATGTTTATTTGCACTGCCATAATGCAGAGATGCAGGCTGTGATCAGAAGTCTATTGTATAAGGTGTTATACACACAGCTTCAGAGAGCCTTCAGTCTAAACAGGGAAATTCTGGAAGTCCCACAGGGAAACAAATGCTTGCAAAGTTTCCAAAAGAGAACCAAAAAGTCTTTGGAAAAGCACATTTGAGTAGCGTTTCATACTCAACTGAAACTGATGTTCTTGTTTTGGTAATGTATTTCCCTGAGTTTGTGTCATTAGGAGTCTCCTCTGTTTTTTTTTTTCAACAATCATATCAAAAGAGTTTCAGATAATGAAATTTAAGTGAGGCTCAAAATTCTATCCATAGCAAAATCTTCCTTAACCAGAATCCCTTTCTATCAGAGAGTTCACCATTTAATTAATCCTTGCAATTCATGCTTAAACATCAGGTACCAGGAATTCCTTGATTATTCCTCATCACAAAACATTGTGAAACTTCCACCACCTCAATAGTTTCAAAATTAAGGCCCCAAATTTCTTCAGAAAGACATTTTGAATAGCTCTTCAAAATAAACGATGCCCAGATGTAGCTCATGTAATAAAAATGAGCAAAGGAAGAAAAAAAGGTATTTCATTACACATTTGTCTGCATCCATGCAGAGACAAATAAATATATACATGACAAAATGGAACCCTCTAAACATACATGTGCATGTGAGAAAGAAATGTGGGTATGTTAAACAGAAAATAAATGGTGGATGAGGCAAAGGGGTACAAGGAGATTACATATCTGGGCGTGCTGTTGCTTGAGGACACAATTTTCCATCTGTCTTGTAGAATGCATAAAAAACACAAAGAGAAACAAAAATCCAAGAGTAACACCAAGAGGATGCTTATGTTCATGTTCCAGTCCTTTGTTTCTGAATCTTTTCTCTCTTTACTTAACAGAAGCACAGTCCCTTTGGCCTCTGCATGGACTTCTGTATTCTCCAGGAGTCAGTAGAAAAGAAAGGTCGACAGACACATCATGTGTGTACTATTGGGCTGCATGGTTGGTGGAGTTTCACCACTTAAACATAATTAATGAATAGATCTGCACTGAAGTTCAGCCTTACACAGTGGCAAGAAGTGGAGATGATTTAAGAAGTACTATTTTGGACGTATGTGCTGAAGGAAAAGGTGGGAAGAAAGAAGGTAAAGAAAAGCAAATTTTTCAATGATTATTCAGACTGAGACTTTAGCCTTCCATTGTGAACATGTAAATACACATTTATTCTTCTATAGAAATGTTGGTAGTTCAGTGAACAAAAATCTGACTTGTATTGAACTGTTGGAGGTTAAAGGAAAGAACTCACTGCCAGTGAGTTATCTTAATAAAAGATTCAAAGTAAATGATGGCCATATTGCCCCCTCGTAGTTGTTAGCTGATGTTCTTGTATTTTAACAGTTGAACATGGTAAAGTTACTCCACAAAAGTCAGACTGCAGATTTCAGTGTTGTTTTTCTGTTAAGTGAAAAATGGCACGTATGCACTGCAATACCATGAAGAATTTCTTTCTTCATAACCCATCTGTTGAGTTGCTAACGATGTGAGCCTCTACTAGAGCTGAGCAGGCTAATTTTGTGAAAAGCAGAACATTTTGGTGAGATTTTGGTAAGAAAAACCTTGCATAAGAAAAGCTGTTCAGCTGTATAGGCGTCTGACATGCTGTGTGGCAGACAGGAGATCTAAACCTGTTACTTAGTAAATGACCTCAGAAATTTTGGAGCACAATCAGAGAAGACCAAAGCCCGAAGATTTTTTAAGGCAACTGCAAGTCAAGGACCAGTTAGTAGGGAGGATGTCAAATGAAACTTGAACAGCTTCACAACTGAAGACTGCTGGTAGATTTCCATTTATAATAAAGGAGGAGACTGCGGAGTTACTGGACGAAATTTGCTAAAACACTGTCATGTACATGTTTTTATAAAATTTTACTAAAAAAGTTCCTCATGTATTAGAGTTTTAGCTAACATTCATGTAAAATTCCTTTAAGTCAGTTGGTGAGCAAGTACTTACGGTGTATGATTCATTTTGTTTTCACCTTTGCCAGCAATAGCTGAAGATGTGTCAGAAACGATGTCATGGCATACAGAGATTCTTGTTTCATTTTGAGGCTAAAACCAAAGCAATTTGAGAAAGTCAGGGGATGTGAGGCAAAGATAACAGAGGAGAACAAAGCTTTCCTGCTATTTTTTCAAATAGGCCTGGACTGAAGCCTTAATGCTACTGAATTCCAGAGATGCTGTAATGGCATCTTGGTTTCATCCTGGACACAACTCCTCAGTCATGCAGCTGCTCATGCAGTGTTGGAGTAGGAGGTCTCCAAAGAAAGTCCTGACCTGTTCAGACATCTCACTGCAGTTCAGACGCAGCACAAATGCAAAATATCAAATAACATTTGCAAGTTCTATGCATGGCAGGCAGCCACATCTCTGTAGATTCTAACTTTAGGCAAAACACTACTGTAATAAAGTTTCTCTAGACTTTTGTTACATCGAAGCTATTCTTAAATTAGATAGGCTTGTTTTGTTTTGTTGTTTTGGTTGGTTGCTCATTGTTAGCTTGAAAAATGAACAACAAATTGAGTCTTAAATATAATGTTTCTATTCAAGTGGGAATAGTGGTCTATAGATTCGCTCTGAAGCAACGAATACCTGAAATTTTAACACATGCTGGAAATGCAACTGGCATTTTGACAAATCACTGAAGAGATGAAAATAGGGAATTTTCTAGCTGAAGTCTCTATTACTTCTCTACTGTTCACCTGGCCATGATATTTTTCCCTTTAGCATTAACTGGAACTACAGTATAATCTATACAGCAGACAGAGAGGTTCCTATGCTTTGGATAAAGTATTTTAATCTATGGCATTTTTTCTCTGTAGTGGAGTCTTAAGACTTCGAGTAACAAGCAGCCTTTTTTTTTTTTTTTTTTTTTTTTTTTTATGGCACACACAGGAGTAAAATTCAATGTTAAATTTGCTGAATTAAACTTGTCATTGTCAAGAATCACAACAAAGAGAGATTTATGTAATATGCTTTCCACTAAAGTCAAGGACCGAGGTCATGGTTTATGTTTCTTATGTAATAAGCATCAAATGAAAGATGCAAAAGGATTCTGTTTTTAAGACAGAGTTAAAATGAGATATTTAATATCCTGAAAGTTAGTGTGTATGATATTGCAAAGTCCACAATGTGCTGCAGTGTCAATTGCTGACTATGTAATTAGAGAGATTAAATGGATTGTGTTTCAAGAATAACCAGTGAAGCTATTCAGAAATAATTTCTGCAGCCTCTCAAGATGAGCTGTCTATTATAACTGCATGGCAGACAAGGCAGATACAAAACTCTCCTATGGTTGCAGGCTGGGTGAGAACACGCACCTTGATCATCCCAGCACAAGCCTGAGATTCTCTTGAATATAAGCCACCAAAAGAAGCTCTGCACTTCCTCCAGCTTCACACAAAGACCACATAATACCACAATTTTACATGCCTCACAAATCAGGTTGACTGCAAAACAGTCCTAAGTTTATACAAAAGACGTATGAATATTGCAGACAAGTCAAGACCGCACAAAGCTTCTGGGTTGCATGGAAATAAACTGCCCAGCTAGAGATGATGGTAAAAATTTCTCACCTGCAACTTTCTTGCACATTTTTTCTTGTTTGGTATTTTGTACACTATTAGGTGGTAATCAGTTATCACCACCAGTGAGCCAAAGCAGTATAGACTGTTCCTTCTTGGCAAGAATGGAAGAATTGCAGGGTTAATTAATTAATGTTATAGTATATAAATAAAAAAATATTAAATACTTTATAGATGCAATTTTTTCAGAGTTGTATAATTACACAAAAGCTCCATCTCTGGTTCAGGAAGTCTCACAACCACAGATCCCGTGAAGCTGAAGAGTATCACTGCTTGCTTACCTCATCCTTGGGCATCCACATTTAACATCTATGAGGAGATGATTCAAAGCAAGAAGAACCTGTAGTCTGTCTTGGTACATTTGATGCTGCAATAAAAAAACAAATAAGCACAACATCAGATGGACCTCTTACACTATTTCTTTTCACCAAATGTAAGTTTTGTTAGATTGCTTTTCCACTGGTGTACAAAAGGAAAATTGAATCAGGGCTAGAGGAAGTGTGTATGAACAAGGCATGTATGAGCACAGCTGAGGTCTTGCTTCTAGTAACTGAAGAATTCAGTTTCAGAAAAACAAAGACAGCATGGTTATTATGACAAAAAGTACCCTAAGAACGCATTATGAAGTCAAACTCAAAAGAATCTGTGCTGGTGGTATGAAAAACTAGGCACCGGCGTAGGCTTGTGGGTTTTTTAATTCTTTTAATTATCTCCTCATAAAAGTTCCAGGCACTTTAGAATAACAATCGACCAAGAAATAAACATTCTATTCACTCTACGCTTTCAACTTCAGAGCAAACTGGTACCTGACAGGAGTCAGTCTTTAAAGAATTTCCCAGTGCCTCCAGTGGGTCAACTTTTCTTCACCATCAGCTATCACTGTTAGTCTGCCTACTGGCTTGGAGTGGTTTTTTAAAATTTTTTTTATTTTTTAGAGAGTCTGTATTTTTTATCTGTATTTTTTTTTACAAGTTCCTCCGATCTCTGCTACGTCTGCCTAACATCTAATTAAAAATCAAAAAACAAAGCTGGAGAATCAGGAAAATATTATCCCAATTTTAGGAGAAAGGATGGTATCTTTCTACTTTTTTTTTTTTTTTTTTTTTCTTTGATAAAGACTTTAGTAAGTTAATCACCACTCTATTTAAAATAAAGCCTAAATGAAGAACAGAAGCTTGGAAAAACGAAACTACAGACCTGTGTCTGCCAGTTAGTTGTCGCTGGTGTTTATCGTGACACAGGCTTTCAAGGATGTTTTTCCCATAGCCCTGCAATTCATAAAGCCTCTCTTCCATGTTGATCACAAGTGCTTAATGAAAGAGGTATCTTTCCCTATGACAAATACTTGCCTCCTTTTGTAGGAACTGATTACCTCTAAAAATTCTACATGTCCACCAATTTTAGCTAAAACAAAACTGAGTTCAGAAGTTCCTTAGAGGGTTGTTCAGATGGACAGGAGCACACAAGTACACAAACACAGAGGCGGTAGTTAGGACTCATTTCTTTAGGAAACCTGAGCCCATGCTCAAGGGTGGGTTGAGAGCCTTCTGTTAAATCCAGCTGAGTTCATGAAATGGTCGGGCTACTGGAGGTTTGCGTAAGGCAGCTGCACAACGGCATCTGACCTACTGCTTAGCTAAGCCCCAGCTCTGCCACCAGCAGCACCACCAACCAGGAAATTAGCAGGTGGGAGGAGACAGGGAACAAAAGGTAAGGGGAAAAAAAAAAAAAAAGAAAGAAAGAAAGAAAGAAAGAAAGAAAGAAAAAAGCTTTGCTAGCTAATCTGGTTGATTGATGTGATTAATTGCCACCCACACAGGTAGGTGTTGCTACTGTTTATTTAGCACTCTGCCAGCAACAAGTGGTTGGGATTCCTTTTGGTTGCTCCATAGACTTTGTCTACCTGGAAGTCAAAACCAGTTGTGCTTTATGCATCACCGCCAACTGAACAAAACATCAGGAGCATAGGGTAAACAATCCTCAACAGCTGGATGGCAGAGAGACTGCAGGCACTTATCTCTTACCAGGAGCTGCGAGCAGGGGGAGACAGACAACATTCCTTAACAAAACTCATTTTCTTCTGAAATGGTTCCTTCATCAGAAGGATGCTAGTGTAGCACTGAGTAAAAAAAATCACAGATATATTAACTCCTGGAAGCTTGCGGGCTTAAAGATTTAAAAGCATCTCCTTCACGTTACAGATAGCAAAATGGGGGGGAGGCAAAAGGGAAAAAAAAAAAGAGACATAACAGGACAGTTCTACTGAGGAAGGAAACTTAAATTCAAGAACACATAAATTGTGTAAAAAGTGCTTGGAGCAGGAACTACTTTTATTTGGGATTTTGGTTCTGTACTTACACATCCTGCCTGGACAACATTTAGTAGGAACTGCTACACTTACGAAAGATAGTTTAAAAAAAAAATAAAATAAAATATTCTAACGTAGAATACATATATGCATATTTTCTTTTCACAAATATATCTTTCTAAAAATCTTTTCCAATATTAGCCACTGATGAAAAGTATATTTTGAATACAACTATGCAAGTCTGCAAGAGTTGAATGACTGTTCACTCTTACCAAATGGTGCATGTAAAGATAAGTTTCTGTTCCCCTGTCAATCAGAGCAGTTAGCATTTCAGGTATTGTATCCTTCTAGAGATCGGGTTGATTTGCACCAGTTTCCACATATTAAACATAATAGTGTGCTACAAACACGCTAAACATTTTCTAAGATTTCATCTTCAGTCTAGCTGGCAACATTTTTTCATCACATTAGGACTTCCCAGTAAGTCTAGGAACATGCATCTCCTTCAGTAACCCGCACAGCTCCAGGCCTGTTCTCAAGACACAACATGCATGCAGATACTTGGCAAAAGAAAAACCTAGACTATGGGAAAACATACTTTGGTCAATGATCTATGCCTTAGAAGAGAGAAAACATATGAGAAAAAGAGGTAAGTTGATCAGCAGCTCTGTTATAAAAGGAAAGCTATGGAGGGAGCTTGCAGTACATTGTGTCATGCTGCTTCAGTGCTTTATCTAAGCCAGGGAACATACTGAGTGTGGTTTTCCCAGCTGAAAATAGGTGTCCATTGTTTTCACTTTTGGTCAGAAGCCAGTTAGTTGTCAAACAGGCTCATCACAAAATTGTTAGTGTGCAAAGCAAAAGAAGAATACTTAATGTACATGTTCAGTGTGTCAGAAATAAAGTGCAAGTATTTCCATCTGGAATGGAATGGATGGTACAACTTTGTTCACAGGCAATCAAGATGTAAATCTTCCTATTAAGCTTGGGTTGACCCAATGGATGAGGATTTATAGACAATTGGCCTGCAACACCCAGAATAGGCATTACACAGAATGTTTTAAATTCTGTGGGACAACTACAAAATTACACCCCCCTCTTGAGTGTAGCACCGGGGATCCAATATTTCCAGTTAACCACTGAAATTTTATTTTGCTCTCAGTGTTTTCAGATGACATGAAGAAATCTGAATTGTCACAAGTTCAAGCCAAAGTCGCACTGTACCAGAAAGAATAAATTTGTGCTAGCACTAACCAGTAACAACAAATCTGAGATGTATCACATGCCTGCTTCCGCCTATTAGTGTATGTGCATTCCTTAGTATGTAATTAGCACTGTTTACCTGATTAGCCAACATCTCTCAGCCTAATCTGTGGCATTAAAACTAATCACCCAGACATAGCAAATGCCACATTTCCAGTTCAGGGATAGACAAAGTCCAGCCTCCGCCTGCTTCAGACTGTGTTTTTGGACCTTGCTTCATCCTAGCCAAAATGACTAGCAGAACGGTTTTTCACAGCACCACCAAGCATAATGAGCAGCTGTTTGGGCAAGGCTTTCCAGGCTATCCTTGGAGTCCAGCTGAGCAAGCTCAGGTGTGGTCATGTCCAGCTTGCCAACGCCTATCATGCCTGGGGCTTCCAAGACTGGCCATTGCACGTATGAAGGATGATGAAAAGCTGATGCATGGCTGGATCTTTCTCAATATTGCCTAAATTCTTACCTCACTTGTGTTGGTTGCCCACATCAAAGCTAACCATTAGTATCAGAGACAATGGCTGCTCAAGGCACAGGAGCTCTGAGATACCTGTGGGAATAGATCTCCAAAAGGTTAGTAAAGGCCAGCAAACATTGTGGTCTACCAGCTGAAGAATAGAGTTTAGAAAGAATATGGGCATGTAATTTAGCCACAATGAATAGATAATTTTATGGCTACATCAAACCTAGAGATGAATATTCTGCTCCAGTACTGTATATATTACCTCAGATAAACATGTCTTGTATCTATAGCATCAACTTTTGTTCCTAGCCAGACTTCCATTCTCTAGAACTATTGTGTCTGCACAGTGTTATACCTGCCCCACTAAACCTTTTGCAGGCCAGTGCTATTCTGCTGTTCACTAAGATGGTGTGCCTGTTTACCAGGCAGTGTGCCTCGGTGAGACAGATCTTCTTATGTCCCACATTCAACAACCAAACCGCCCCCTCCCCAAGGCGTTTCATCCACCAAGTCAGAAAAAATTCTCTGACAGTGTTGATGGGAAGAAGAACAAGCACAGTAAAGATATTCACTCTACTGAACCCACTGTACATGAAATTAGCATGAGGGACAGTCTGCCTCTTAGCCAGGCTTGGCTGGAGATACCTGAATCAAATGATGCTTTCCTCATATACATCTCTTTTGTGTTTACCACAGGTATATGCGACATATGAGCTTACATTCTTTTTGCAGTGGTAGGTATCATGCCTAATGCCCCATTTCTATTATGTGCATAGTTGAATGCATATAATACAGAATGCATGCCATGCAAATTTACTTTCAACTACTTAAGATGTTTCTCCTTGAGGCACAGTTTCTGATTAGCTTGTTTAGATGCCACAAATCTAAACCACTGGGAAAAAAAAAAAAAAAGAAAGAAAGAAAGAAAGAAAAAGGGAAAGAAAGATATAGTTGAAGAGCATTAGCAAAGCATTGTGAAAGACTGCCCCTGGGAGGAAGCAGAAGTATTGCAATTTTAAAAATTAAAAATCCTGTACCCGCTTTGCCAATTCCTGTCACAGTGAAAGAAAATTTCATTAAAGTGACCGCAGTCAATTTTCTGCAACTTCACCAGTGTTTTTGTGCAAAGCAAAGCCAATAAACACGCATATATATGAAGGTGAATGGAACTGAAATACTTATATAACATGAAGAAGGACATTGGGAGTCTCTGCCTCCCCTTCCACAAACATTCTTCTGTCAAGGCTTCCTTCCTGCAGTAGGCTCACCTTCACTAATATCCTCCTGTCTTTGCTTTTCTCCTGACAGCAGGTCAGAGGAAGGGACAGTCTCCTCTAGTGCAGTGGGTTACTCGCTCTCATGTACCAAAATAGTAACTTGTTCAACTGACACAAAAGAAAGAAAACATCCTCGCATCCTGTCCTGCTGCCAGCTTTCAAAAGGTAATTAAACATCCCCCTTTTCAAAGAGCAGAGTTCTCCAGGACCACAGTGTTTGAGCTCTGATGTTGTCAAACAACAGGGGGTTGCTTAAGCTTTGACTGACCTTTCCAAAGACCTACAAGCAATTTAATGTGAGCCCTCTTTAGTGAAGACAGAAATGTCCCATTATCTGCTTCCTGTTGTCTAGATTGCTTGCGGTAATGGCAAACTTTGATTCTTGTGGTCTTGAGGACAAAAATGAACCACTTCAGGCAGACTGAAAAAATCCATGCACAAAAGTTTTGTTCTACTAAACCTGGTGACATCCTGATCACATAAATTTGAGTTCCTCTTCCTTCAACCCATTCTGTTGAGGGAATGTATATGCTATGAATACCTAATTCCACCATCAAATTAGGGGGTTAGGCTCTCTGAGTGTCCCAAGACCAATTGTCCATCTGAGAGCTGCTGACAGGCGAGAATGGCACTGGAAGACCTGCCTGGCAGCCCAGTTCTGATGGAGCCCAGCATACCATGTTCCAGTTGCACCTGCTTCTTCCCTGTTCTCCATGTAGATGCTGAAGAGATGGAGTTAAAATGGAAGCTCATTGGGGTAAAGCAGTCTGTCTGAGAAGTCCTTACAGCAGGACAATTTCCTTGTTCCAATGCAATCCATTGGAAACATTAAAAAAAAAAAAAAAAAAAAAAAATCAGTTCAAAAATCACTATATGACTTGACTTGGGTTTGTTTTCCTTTAAACTGAGCAAAGATGCATCCAAAACAAAATACTCAGTTAAATTCCACAGGCTCCAACGTAGCAAACAACACACTCCATGGGAGATTTGCTCAATTAAGAACCATTAAGTATAGCTTTGCTTCATGATTTTACTGTTTGTTGAAAAGTCCCTGGAAGGCAGCCTCCCAGAGAAGCAAACCTCTACAGCCAACATGAGGTGAACAAGTTACAGTTTTTCTATTCCCAGAGTCACTTCAGCAGGATGACCCTTTAACCTGAAAAGTGGAAATGAGGTTCTTCTTGTGCCAACCAACATTCAGCCATTTTCTTCTTCACAAATAAAAATGGAGAAGTAAAGCAGGCAGATTTTTGAGCTGGAGAGAGCCCTATAGTAGACTGGCTAAGGGGCCAGCTGGCTCCAGGCAAGGCTCTGACTTCTGCATTTTGTCTTTGACCAAGTGAGATCATTCTCTATACTGCCTTCCTCTCCTTCAAGTTTTCCTCTGTTTAGCCCTGTGTAGAATGCAAGAATCACTGGCAGGAAACTAGTTTCTCATATTTCTTCCCCTCTGCTCCAGATATCTGAGGGACAATTATGTTCTCCTAGCCAGGAGATTAAGAACAATCCATTCGTTCTGCAGCGCAGTCATTACAAAAGCCTCCTCTTCCCCCCACCCTGAGGTAAGTGGGAAGATATGTGAATACCAAAGATGCAAGGGGAGAAAACAGTCATGCTAAACCATTCAACTTGGCCACACCTCTTCAAGACATCAATAGCAAGGCAAAGATTAATGTGCGATTTTCAGACCAGGTAATAAAGAGAATTACTTAAAGCAGCATGCTGTTTGCTGTTGCTTATGCCTAAGAAGCTGCTGTAGGCAAGAGAGAGGGGAATGCAGAAGGATACAAACTACCATCATGCTTTCTGAAACAGCATTACTTTCCCCCAGCTTTCTCACCATGCAAAAGAAGGAGAGGCAGCCAGTCCAGGTTTTCTTCAGGGCACTTTCCCAGCTTGGTGGCAGGAGCAGACAGGTGTTAGCTGTTTTACCTTGGGCCAGCAAATTTAATTCTGCCAACACCACCAAAAAGATGTCTGAACTGGCCATGCTCAAACAAACACAGGTTGGGGTCATAACTTGGGAGCTTCAAAAATACCATAGCGATCATAATGGCCACAACAAATTAAAGCAATGCGTCGAACTGTTGCTGGCATTTCTGGAAAGTACCTTTGGATTCTGTTTTCAGCAAAAACACATCCTCACAGAAACCACACAAGTTCTGCAATCCTATGGAGGAGGGAATTCTGGATCAGGTGCTATTTAGAAACAAACAAACAAAAACCCAACCAACATCATTTTCTGTATATTTGGGAAGGAAAAATGAGACAATCTAAAATAAAAAATTGATAAAGTAAATACATATTTCTGATAATCAGGCCAAAGCACATGGTAAAGCAGTAGTCTGTTTCTTAAGTTATTTGCGAGCATGCAAGAGCAGCACCAACTCTGAAAGTGAGTTATGACTGCATCAATGATGTATTCACGTGTCAACAAAAAGGACTGTCATTAGAACTCATGTCACTCTGAGATAACCCTGCCAAGAACATTTGAGTAGCTTTGCTTCAGTCTCAGGATGAACAAAGAACACAGAGTCAATCCCTGCCTGAAAACCCCTCTTTGCTCCTTACCATCTCTGTATTTGCCTGGCTTCTTTTTTCCCTCTGTGCTAGAATCCTAGGTTCCTTTGGAAGAAAAAAATGAAGGCCACCAAGATGAGGTTCTGAGTACTGTCAAGGCAGCAAAAATTTCTGTGTATATTTCATCTCTAATTAAAATGAAGTGAACAACAAGATGGAAGGCACCACAAATCTTTCCTGACACTCAAGTATCTTCCTTTGATGTGAGCAAAAAAAGAACCCAAAGTTTTCCTCATATCTAGATCCAATATTCAATGGATTTCAGGTTTCTTACATTTCTTAGACATTTATGAAAAAAAATTTATTGTCCTTCCAGAGAGAAAGAGTCATTACAAAACACACCAAAACAGTGAGGTACACAAATAGACATGAAATCAACTGAGTTGAGCTCATCTATATAGCACTGATTTGGCACAGGATAAAAGTGTAACTCAACATAACAAGCAAACTACTTCCTCCTTATGTGTGAGGCTCATAGAAGTTATCCACATGTCATTTTGGTTAATCAATAGCCTTAATGCTGTTCAGACAGTAGCCCCAAACAGCAGATTCTTCTACCAACCAGTATTGATCAATTTCATTCTTTGGCTTAGTTTATAATCCTTCATATCTCTGAAACTTCTGCCTTTGCTATTGCAGGACTTCATTTTTAATTTATCATTGTGCAAAGCAACCCATTAAACAAAGCCAGAAGCTGGCAGCCAGACTGTTTTCTTTAGGGGTAGGGATGTGGAAAAAAGGGAACTAGCTATGGAAGGAATTATCTATGGGAAATATCAGATTCTTAACCCTTCTCACTTGGTGTATGATATTGAATATTGTATATCCAACTGGTTTTGATTGAAAATATCTGCTAATGTTCATGAGACAGGCTCTATCACTATAGCTCTGCTCATGTATCCGTCTTAAGTACAAGATGAATTAGTTTAATATACTCCTGAAAACTAGTCCTACTTTTCTCTACCCTGACCTATTTTTAATAGCTGTAACAGGAGTTCAAAGAAAAGCTGCTCTGCCTGGAGCTGCACCTTCCCCAACATGATTGCATCACTAACAGCCACAAGAACTCAACAGCCAATGTAGCAAACTTTCATATGAACTGTGAAACGCATTCTCATGCTTGAATTCATAAGCAACAACATTAACTGGTCAGACTCTGTAGATAAAGTGATACACAACCTTTCCCTATTGAGAACAAGAGAGACAAATTCCCCAGCACAGCTACTGAAGGCAACAAGCCCTACAGGTGTGAAAGTGGTTGGGTTAGAAACAAACAACAAAAATCCATAATTAAATTAATTTGAATTCTAAGCTGATTTGCATCTCAGCTTTACAACCAAAATCTTTCCTTTTCCATCTGCCACCGTGGATGCCCTACTTTTGGAGGCCAAAATCTGGAGCTGGTTAGGTACAAAAATCTTAACCAACAATGAAAGCATTCCGTCTTGTTTGGATGTGAGAGGAGAGAACATGGTAAGCAACTGTGAGGAAAAGACACAGTCAGCACAGCTGAGCAAAGTTATATCCAAGCTTCAAAGGAAAATGATTTAGGAAACTGCACAGATCAACACTTCAGTCCATGCAAGTCACATGAGCACCAGCAAAACCAGTAGTCTGCATCAGATCACCCCTCACAAAGAATGGCTGTACAATCCAGTATGTAGATGACCAGGCAGATATGCCTCTGAAATAAACAGCTAAAATTATTATTGCAATTAGTTGCTTCCGAATTCCTATGTCTTATATATTTGAATGTAAACAGACAGAGAACTTCACTTTTAAAACTTGGAGTCCTCTCCCCTCCAGTACACACATTCAAAGTATTTCAACTCCAAGATCCAGAATGACAAATTCAAAGCAACTTTCAAGTGTTGTGAGATCAAACCACAGGGAAAATTCTCTACAGGCACAAGGATGTGAGAGTTCAATATAGTCCACCTGACGAGATAATTCAGGCAAGCATCCAGACAGTGAATGGGGCATTTCTAACTGTAACGTATGCAATAAATACTGTTGGTCGTGAAAAGCACATTGCTGCAACAAGATTACAGATAGTAATACCATGTTTGGGTCAAGAAGAAGAGAAAATTTTTACTTGCTAAATAAACTCTATTTGTAAAACTTTGCCTGAGGCATTTGCTTCCTTCCAAAGGCTCAGCAGATTTTAATATACTCTCTCCCTTGCAGAAGTATTTTTGTTCTCAAATTTTGCTGAAGAGTGGGGCTATGTCAAAGTAGCAAAAGTCAACATCACCACTCCCACCCTCTCCAAGATCATTTCTGGTGTTATTTTGATGCCTCAGGAGTCTCTTCAGCATTAAAATAACCCTCTTACATATGAACAACTTGTAGTTGTCATCAAGTGATGTTTCATATCTCCAGGCTTCCTGTACCAAGAAAGCTTGAGGCTTAGTCTCTGTCTTTCTCTGATGTGGGGTAGTGGTGTTTTCCTGTAAACTACTTAAAACTTTCCCTTCTAATAAACTGAATTGACAGCTCTTTGCAGGTGTCTACACACAGTACCGTGATAAAGGTTTATGTGTGAGTGACTCAGTGATTTGAGGGGAGTGCTGCCTGGATCAAAGTCCAGTGCATATACAAATCCTGCCACTTCAGGAACCCCCTTGTGCAACAGAATCCACAGTAATGCTGCAGTATCAAAAGACAAGCTCCATTGTGCAGCTCCTCTTGGCACTAGGAGAGGGAAGGAGTGATCAGCAATGACGAGGAGAGTACAGTGCCTGTCAATAGCCCTCATCTGTGCTCTGGGGGAAGGGGGTCATCATCTGGATAACCAGAATGAGATTAGGTTGGAGTTCCATTACCAGACATTTTTTAGTAAGGAGCTGAGAGGCATAAACTTGCTGCTTACTGTTATTTGGACTGGATTTGCAAACATTCATTCTGATTTTCGGTAGATGCCATTTATCTACTACTATAACTCTGGTTTCAGATTTTCTGAACTATGAACTTACTGGATAGCAGGAGACACTACACACAGTGATAGAAAGATGTTTTTTCTCATACAGTCTTGGATACAGCTAAGCGATAAAGCCTCACAGATTTCAAACAGGAATGCAGATTACACAGTTCAATACCTTTTTCTCAACCTGGATTTGATTTTCTTTTTATTCTTTTTCGCTTTTTTTCTGCCAACAATCTAACATTTCATTCACAGATGTGCAGCCCCTGTGACTAGAAAATCTTCTAAACTATTACTTTTGACTTTCAGTATCTCATAAGCCATTATATTTCATGCTATTATTGAATCAAAAGTTTTCGTTTAACTAACCTGTGTTTTCTGAGAGAATTTCTGATAAAGATTAGCAAGAACCAAGGACAGATCAGGATATGGTCTCGTTTGTTCAAAGATTAGTCTCCCACTTCAAACTGAAATGTTCTCTTCTCTGTATCTTAAGAATACCTGGATACAACTTTCAGACACTTGTGTTTATTAGGCTATTGATTCTTCCAGAGAGAAGCAACATCACAAGAAATTTGTTGTTCTTTGGAAGACTATATTTTATTACCACCTATATATACCACTGTATTTTAAACTAGAAGTTCTTCTGATTCTTATCTCATTTACACAGAAAATGACAATAACTTGGAATCAGTTTAGAAAGGATTGAGAAAGCATTGGAGACTGATTTAAAATAGAATCAGAATTCTTTAGGTTGGAAAGACACTTAAGATCATCAGGTCCATCCATCATCTAACACTATCAGGTCTACCACTAAACTATGTCCCTAAGTACCACATCCACATGTCTTTTAAATGTTTCCATGCGTGTCAACTTAAACACTTTCCCAGACAACCCATTCAAGTGCATAACCCTGCTTTCTATAAATGACATATTTCTGATATCCAGAAAGATATCCTCTCCTGTGAGGCTATTGCCTCACATCCTATTACTTTTTACCTCATAAAAGAAGCCAACACCACCTCTCTGCAATCTCCTTTCAGGGAGTTACAGAGAAGTGAGGTCTCTTCTCAGCCTCTTTTTCTCCAGACTAAACCCAAGTTCCCTCAACAGCTCCTCATGTGTCTTTTCTTCTAGGACAGTTGGTTCAATCTATTCTTCTTCTTCACCACTACAGATGTTCTGTTGAAGGACAAACATTCAGATTTCAAAGCGAAATGCTGTGGAGAAGTCTCCTATACCAGCCATTAGTTAACAACTACCAGCTTTACCAACACTCGCAAACAGCTTGAAAAATCATGAAGGTTTGGACATATCCTTGCATGACCAACGTGAGAAAGGTGCTCTTTTGCCTTTGTGCTAGAGGGAGAAGGCAGCTCATTCAGCATCCTCTCTGCCATGAAAGCAGGTGGTGGAAGGTGTCTCTTCTGGCTGTTGGCAAGATCTGCTTCATGGTTTCCACACCAGGCTGGAAGAGCAAGAAACACCAACTATAAGGTTCTAGCAGAACTAGAGCTGATGGGATGTTTCACCTCATCTCCTTGGGGCCATGAGAGACCCCGCTAAGCCCAAATAAAAAGAATTTTTAGGTATGTGCGAGTGTTGAGTGCAGACCACGCTGCCTTTTGGAGGGGCAAAAAGAAGTTTCCCAGATTCCTCCAATAATAAGTGGAGTTAGGGTGGGGGGGTGAAATCCATTTGTGTAATTCCTATTTCTATTTGGGTTTTCTTTTTGAGCTCATAACAGGGTTTAAATTGCTGAGATACTTTCAGGAGTTCCGAATCCTTCTGCCTATAAGGCAAACAAAGACTGCACTCTTACCCCTCCCCTAGGAGGAAAGGGGACACATGCACAAATGCAAGAATGAAAATCTCTTAGCGTTTTATCCAGACCTACTGAATTGGGAAACATAATTACTACAGCTCTCTAGTCTCAGCACAGCTGGTGGTACCACTCTGCTGCTCCTCCCACCTTATTCCTATCACTACTGTCCCTTGCAGCAATCAAATAAAATGCATTTGTAAGAGAGTCATGTGCTGATGGGAAAGGATACATGCAGCTGCTCACATGATCTCCTCCTTCACACCTCACAATAACTCCTGATAATTCCTATTTGGTTGATACATCTCAGTAACAGCAAAAGAGAGCTGAACTGCTCACAGATGAAGTGTTCCAACTTTATTGGGTTTGATGAGATCATCCAGGTTCATTGTGGCCCTCGATACTTAGAAAAACACTTATACACATATTTACAAGCTCATTTCATGTTCCTGTCAGAATAGCAAGAGGTCATTCTGTGATTCACCAGGCTCACTTTCCTATCTTTCTCTATCTTACCCTACTGTTCAAGTTAGTTCACATAAACTACAGATGTTACACAGACTTCAGCAATCCACTCTCCGCTCCCTCCAAGATGTCTAAACAACCTCCTGACGCACTAAGTAGAGTGCACATACCACAGTGGTGTTTGTTCACATGCACAGCTTCCCAGCAAAATGCTTTGGCTCTCACATGCAAATAATACAGTAAAAAAATCCATTTATTTTGCCATGGCATTCACAGACAAATGCCCGAGTCTCTCTGTTGAGACAAAGACACATGTATCGACCCTCACTGGTGCAATCATGAGAGCTCACTGGTGTGCTGTCATGTGCTGCCAGTGACAATGGGAAATGAAACATTTCAGAGGCCCAAGAGCATGGGTGTAAGCTCTTGAACAATTATAGAAAGAAGCATATTCCAGAAGCCATCACTCCTTTGCTACAAAAGCAACACTTCTGATAACAGACCAATTCCATATCATCCCTATTTCATCTGCTTACAAGAACCTCTTCTACCAGTTACTCCTGCCTTCCAAAGTATCTCACCATCTTGCAAAAGTGAGCAAGCAACACAAGAGCGAACAATAAACTGTAACCTCCTTTATTCCACCACTTAATACATAACAGACTTTGCATTCTTGCAAGTGTCAGGAAACTTACCAGTTTTGCTTTGTGTCTACTACGCATTGTCTGGCTTAGCAGAAAAAAACATCACATGCACATGTCCACATAAACATAAATCTGTTATTTTCAGCCAATTCATAGATAGCTACATATATATATATATATATAAAACTATACATATAAGCTATATATATATATAAATATATAAAAGCATGTATACATAAGCAAATCTCACATGGGAAATTTGCCTAACTGCAGGTAGAAAAAAATCTAACAAAGAGCTGACCCATCTAACCCCTGGCATACCTGCCTTTTGTAGGAGGGGGCTGTTTGTTTAAGGAGATGTTTTACAGATGATTGTATCTTTAAGACACAACCACGCACACACACTGCTGGTTTTAAGAAAGCTAAACTTGCAGAAGTGAAGATGGGAATTCTTGGGAAAAAAGAAAAAAAACTTGTTCTGACAAAGCCAGTGCTATTATGCTTTATCAGCTTCACAGGTATGTTTCCAAAGGACACTTGGAAAAAGCTTGTGAGAAAAAAAATTGTTTATGCAACTTTTGTGTAAACTTCCTTTAAAAGCCCTGGAGTTTACAGATGTTGGAGGACACAGGAAAGCACCTGTCCACTGGCGCTCCTCACCTGATTAGAGGCTTTGTCAACTGTTGGTCACCATAGAACAGATGCTTTTTCACTGCCAGGCACCAGATACACCCATTTGACCCAATCTGATGAACTACACAACAATCCAAATGTTAACAAAAGGAGACTTCATCACTCCGAGGAAATCTGCGATGTGATTTCAGATTCTATCTCATTTGTCCTTCAGTAGATCATCTATCACCTTTCAAATAACCATTTTTAAAAGAAAGATCACCATCCTCCCTGCCTACCCATGTTAGACAAACATATTTGGTGGCCTTTTCATCACAGAGCAGCAGTTAAGGAAAAGATTCACCATGAAATGTTGTAAAACAGAAACACACCCTTTTCTGCAGTCTTTTGTTTTCATTAAGCCTTCATATCATTCTTAAAAATATCTCTGGATTGAGTTTAGGTTTGGGTTTTGTAATGTCATTAACTTCAGTGCTTTGACATGCCCAGTGTGCTCACAAGGTTAGATCTCAGACCAATTTGTAGAAGCTTGTAAATAACATTTTTCCCTTCAGAATACAAGAAAAACAAGGCCTAGAAGCACACTGAGGATGCAAGATGGTTCAACAACCTATACTATGAATGCTTAACATACTAAAAAAAAGAGAGCTTGCATTTTATACCATTCTAACTTTTTGGAACAATAACCATTATAAGGAGAATCTGCTACACTTCTGAAGAAATGTCCTTCAACTGGTGTTTCTTTTTCACTAGTTTCAGTCAGAGATCAAGCAGTTTTTAATAATAGGAACAATGAACATTTGGGGGAAAAAAAAAGTTACAAGAGTTTATGGAAAACATAAAAAAGAAAAAGGAGGAAGAGAACACAAGCACTCTTGTCTTGCTCTAGGGCTTGTTGTTTATCCAGCCTGAATTTAACCATCCCTTGTAACAATCAGCCCAGCCCAGCTTATCTCTCTAAAGACAATACTCTTCGGCATTAGTGCCAGCCAACCTGATTGCAATCACCAACCTGAATTCAGACCCAGTTTATAGAAATGGCAAATTGAATTTTACCAGCAGCAGAATGAGCTAACACAAACACTATCATGAAGCCCTGCCCTTTGTCAACACTGCACTCCTGTCTCCAGTCCTGTGTAATGGATTTGTGATACGTGTTCCCACATAACTTCTAACTACGCTAAAGAAATTATCACTTCATTTCATCATATCTGCATTAAAGTGCCAGAGAAAAAGGACTGCAGCTGGATGGCTAGAACAGAGAAGGGAGACATTACAGTCCAGGTGTTAAAGAGAATTTGTACAGAAATCAAGACTGAAAGATTTTGGACAAGGGTGAGAGTTAGAGGGAATTCTGGCCCACTAATAGTAGGGATCTGAACGAGAACAGGCAACCGCAGAGGCAGTGGTTGAAGTAAACAATTAAGGACACACTTTATCCGTAATTAACATCATAGCCTTTAAGATTATTGATGGAATATTTCACTCAAAATACTGGTGAAATCTTGCTTCCTTTATAATATTCGTACCAGTCCATTTTCCAGGAAAATCAGATGAAGTGTTCTACCGTGAGTGGGGGAAAGTGGGCCAACTCTGTTAATTCAATGCCACTGAATGAATAAGCTGACTCATAGATAGAATTGCAGTGAATAAAGAGAAAGGAAACACTGGTTACATGGTGATATTTGCCACTCCAGCCAAAGTTTGTTGAAGTTTTTTGTCAAACCTTAGAAAAGGGTGGAACTTTTCCCTTGAAAAGCTTTTTCTTACTTGAAAAGCTAAAGTAACTTCAATTAAAATGGATACATGGAAAAGCATATTATTATAGAAATGAAAAAATCCTCTTTCTCTTCCCAGTATCTGCTGGCTAGTGAGACTGGAAAGTTCTAGAAAATGTAATAAATTTGGGGAATAGTCTTTTTTTACCCTAAAATTCTTTTGTTCATTTAAGGAAAAAAATAATAATGAGGAGGAAACTTTAAAAGCCTGTCTCTTAAAGGCCAGAAAGTATTAAACATTAAGATCCTTCAAAAGAAAAAATGCTTTTCTTAATTCTATATTTTTTCTTGTCTGAAGTAAGTTTTGACACCGTTGTTTGATATTTTCATACTTAGTAAAAATACATAAGTAAATTAATAATAATAATAATAACCATGCTTCTGACATGACCGTAGTTTGCACACAGAAACTCTTCTCTCATCCCCAACAGAGCAGGACGACTCTCATATCCTTGACATCTTGAGGTGCTCTATGCGAGAAGGAAGAGAGAACAGACAGTGTTCACTGCAGCAATGTGGAAAGCCTGCACAGATCCCTTTTGCCACTGACTCGTGCTTGTCAAACTCACAAATGCACAGCTAATACTGCAGCTTCTGAGAGGGAGAAAATGCACTCCTGATTCCGCAGCTGGATCTCCACCAGGCATCAAGCTTACCTTGCTACAGCGAGGAACAGCACTAAGATTCCACAAAGGTGGAAAAATAAAATAAAATCGACCTACACCCTGCTGGAGAGCTGAGAGGAAATAAAATGGTGCCTTCTAAACTGGCATGCCTCCAAAGGGCAATATCTGAGCTTTACTCTTTCAGTTATTCACATTAAAAAAATAAAATTATCAGAAATGTTTATTCAAGAGTGAATAAAACGCTTGAATCAGATAGGCTTTATCTGATAGCAAGGTAATGACTGACTACCAAATCACATGGCAGCAAAACATTTTTCATAGATGTGGTAATGTGCCCTTACCTTAAAACCTCTGATTAAACAACAGAGGAGTGGGGGGGACCACAGATAAGGACAGACAAATCACGTAACACAGCAATAGCAGCTACACAGAACAATACTTAAGGGGGGAAAAAGCATTTGGGCATCCACCTACAAAAGGATTTTTGCCTCTACTCTGTTCTGTAGTCCTACTGCCTTTCAATTAAGTGCTTTCTGATTTAGTTTATCCAGACAGATGAGTGTGACCAGGCATTTCTCCATTTCATTTTATTTCTGTGTCTCCTATTGCAGGTACTGACAGCCTCCACAAGGCTTCTATTAGTTATATAAAAAAATCACAAATAACAAATCTCTTTGTTATCTTACATAACAAATATTGTATAATTAATCTAGAAGTTTCAGAAAGAAAAAAAGAAAGAAAGAAAGAGGAAGAAAAAGCCTCTGTGTTCTCAGGGAACATTCCTTAAAAAAATGTTATACAATTACACAGCAGTAAAGTTTACAAGAAGCAATTTACTTTCCCTAAATTCAATATACACTAAGTTGCTGGCAATTTTCAATCCTATTGTATTGCAGCTGCTTTAATGCTCTGTGGAACTAGCAATTTCATTGCTAACCATTAATCTTCAAACATTTTTAGAAACTCATAAGAGTGAGCCTAGAAAGCCACAGTATCAGAAGAAACAGGAATGAAACAATCTGAGAGGTCATCTATGCAGGATCAGCAGTGCCCAAACCATCCGAGCAGACATTTATCTAATATGTTCATTAGAAGTTGTGGTGGTGAATGAAGGAACGCAAAGTAAATTTCTAACAGAGATCAAAGAACCCAAGATCTGTTCTGAAAAATACTCCAAAAAATACTTTCCTCACCTGTTAACCTCAATATAAACATGTTCACAGGGAGGAAGATGTTTGAGCTATTAGCCACCAAACAGCGTGAATCTCAGCAGGTGGGTACTTTGCCTCTTATTTTTGACCTTGGGCAGCTCTTTGCAATTCTGCAGCTTCTTCACTAGATACTGCCAGTCACAGCGATGGAATCAGGCCACAGCATACAAGTGTTGTGGTAGAACCTGACAGCCCATCAGCAGAAGAGGGCGCTTTCAGGAGCTGAAGACATTTCTGGAAGAAATTAGTTTTTTTATATGAGCTAGGAGACATCCTTGGCAATTTTTACGGCAAAAATTTCACTGTGCTTTGTTCACAGATCAGTGCTTTTTAAATGGTTTCCCTTCAGTGATCAACCAATGTACTACACAGTCTATAGAAAGAAAAAGGATCAGTCATAGAAAACTAAGAAAATTAAATAATCCAAGAGTGAACTTGGAAAAATCAAAAAGCTACTGCTTCTACTGGCCTGCAGCAGCTTCACTGTGACCAGTTTCCTCTCACCTTAAAGGACTCATATATCCTATGCAGTTATGCATCTGTATTAGGTAATCCCTAATTATAGAATCATAGAATCACTTAGGTTGGAAAAGACCTTAAAGATCATGAAATCCAACTACAACCTAACCAGACTACCCCAACTAACAACCCTCCACTAAATCGTGTCCCTGAGCACCGCATCCAAACAGTTTTTAAACACATACAGGGATGGTGACTCAACCACCTCCCTGGGAATCCCCGAAGTCAGAAGGATCATGAGGCCCTGCTTTCACGGTCAGTATTCATACTGAAAATCAAGATCAAGTGAGCTTCTGCCCTTCTGCTCTGCTGGTTCTATTCCAGTGCTTAACAACCCCTTCTGTAAAGAAGTTTCCTGATATCTAACCTAAACTTACCCTGGTGCAACTTGAGGCCATTTCCCCTAGTCCTGAATGGCCTGGGTTCAAAAGGACCTCATCTAGTTTCTACTCCCCTTCTGCGGGCAGGGTCACCGACAACTCAGTACCTCCATATAAAATGATCTGAATACCTCCATGATATCACTCAGTCAAAAAGGCAACAGTTATGTTGAAATAAAGTATTTGAACTCAACACCAAATGCTGGTGACACTTCTGTCACACATCACTCTTCAAAATGCTCAGTCTTATGGTGCCCACACAGAGAAGACTGCCTTTTAACAGTGATTTCAGGTGAGGCGCACAACTTCTGCATAAGGAAAACCAGCTGCTACCATGGGAAAGGGGCTCTCCAGGCAGCTCACTCTGTGCCAAGTTCTGAGCACTTTGCACAGTAGCTGAGCCTTGTTCCCTAAGAAGGGCAGGGTGCTTCTTTCCCACTGAACTGGGACACAGGGTCAAGACAGCACTACAACCTGCAAAGCAGGTCCTTGAAATGGGTTTTCCATGTTCTGATGTAGCTTTTCTGAGACCTTCCACTTCAAGGCATCTGTTAAGATGGCCTTTGTAATTGCTTGCAGAGTAGCCTCTCCTGTTGACATACGTGGGTCCAAGCATACAAATTTTTACATAGAGGTATATATATATTATTGACAGATCATTTCCACTGAATCAATAACAAGCTGGAATGTTCTTGACATGATCACCACCATCAGCCTCACAAACCACCTCAAGTTCACCGAGGTGAAATCGTAAAGAGGGATTCTATTTTACTGTTTAAATAACCACTGTGAAGAGAGGCTGGATATTGTTACAGTTACACATTGCACACATATCTGTTCCACTACAAAACGCAATTCGTGTTACATAAATGCATTACCAGTATTGCAGTTATATAACATAACAGCCAAGAAAGTGAAGGATGACCCTAGCAAGGAAAATATGAATCAGCTTGCCCTATCAAGTAGCTTTACAACAAATTACAGCAGCCTACAGATTACTTTTAGTCAACCAGAAATTGCTCATCAGAACACAAATAACTGACATTTGAGTCAGAAATTTCACTGAAATGAACATTTTAATATTACCAGTTAAAGAGGACGAGGATATTTCTGTAACTTTAATAAGAAAAAGAACATCTGCGATTTGATAAAAAAAAATCCAGGAATTAACTTATCCCCAGCTTCACACCGAGGTTTCTTTTTTGGAAGTACTCTGTGTTCTCCTCCTTAACTGGCTCCACGCACTGCTCCAAATGTTAAGTATCTATAGAACAACTCTAGCTTTGAACTATGCTAGGCCAGACCAGACATCAAGCAATTTTCTCTGGGTCTGAAAACAATTTGGATTGAGTTATCTAAAAGAGACACTTGGTATGTTAAAAAAAATTTAAAAAATTTACTGCATTTGCTATCTGGTACAATTCAGTACAGGACTAGTAGATGGACACAAATGACTTCGGCAAAGCCAGTGTGGCTTATGGAGTACTTTCTTTTGCTGTAGAACCCAAATATTCACAGCAGATTCAGATATGCCTATTCTTTGATGCAGTGAGGATTAACCTCCTACTTTGTATGCTCATCTGAGGAAGTACACAAGAAGAAGAAAACATTCATTGAGGTGAACCAAGAAAAATCTGGGCGCCATTTGGATAAATCAAAGATTACAGCTTGCGCGGCTCACTCGCCTGTTACATTTAGTAATGCTAACACAGCATGATGTCTGTTAAAGATATGCCAACCGTATTCTCACGAGCACAGAAAATAAGCCCTGATTGTTAAAACAATTAGTAACTTGTAGTAGGCACCAAACGCCTACAGAAAAGGTTTCTTGTAATACTTTCTGTATTTTCCCTGCTAATCAGGCTTCAGTATCGCAGACTGTTTCACGGGCAGTTTCTCAGGCAGTAATGCTTCCTTACTCCATGTGGACTGTTGTAGCACTTTTAGCATAAACTCAGAGAAGGAAAATCGCTTTCCACAAGGTTTGGTTCTATTCCAAAGAAAAGGAAAAGAAAAACACCCACTTGGCCTTCTTGAGTCTTGAAATAGGACCTTGGAAGCTGGAGCCAGAGTGACCTGGAATTTGTCAGGGCTGAAGAGAAGCATGCAAGTTCCAGTGGGCTTACACACTTGCTCTTCCTCTTGCACCTAGGAATAGTTTTTTGCCTGCTCACTTAACCCATTGCCTCACATCTCAGCTATAGATTCCAGGCACTAAAACTTCAATTGCATTTAGAAACAGAAGTTTAATTTGATTTGTCTGGGCCTGGATTTTAGACACTTGCCTGTACATCGCTCAGTAACAGATCTCTCTGCTCAGCAGTCAGCTGTATCTCCTAGCCCCTAATGCTCTTGGTACTGAGAGTTCAGACTGGTGGTTATTGCCCGTTAGAAAACTTTCAAACACAGCAGATAAGCAGAATATTCAGGTGGCTGGTCTGCAAGGAAATGAAAAGCACTTCCTCCAAATTAAGTTATCAGTAGAAATTGCTTACTTGCGGCATTAAACATGCTGACAATGTATGGACTGAAGTTAGAGCCATTTGTTTATTTTTGTGCAACTGTAATATAGGAGTGTCCCGCCAAACCATCCAAGAGGATGGAATTAGCAATTAGTGTCACTTGGCTTCACTGTTCAGTATGCATGCACGAAGAGGCACGACAACAGATCCAGACGGATAACACAAGGAAACAGTTGGTACATGGTGGGATCAGTATGTTGTGCAACTTAAACAAACAGTGTCAAATATCAAGAGGGATGAGTCACGAGCATGCATATGATCTCCAAGGTTCATTAGAGAGCAGATTCAGGTCCCCATACTTCGACAAGAACACAGTTATCTTGTTCAAAAGAAAAAATTATTCCGTCTTCTGTGTAATGTTGAACACGGCAAAGGGCATAGCCTTTCATGGACATATTATCAGGCATCCTATGATGAAATTTGACTTTCTGCAGTGATGTCAGAAACAGAGAGGATCCTGCATAATGGCATCATGCCAGAAAGTGTAAGCACTCAGTACTGCAAGATGTTCCACTCGTTCAAGGTGTGAAATTACTGTGTAGGCAGAAATATGGGGTAGATAGGAAACTAATTCAAATGACAACTAATAACTCTTTCCTCCTATCAATTTAATGCCTACAAATTACAGTTCTGTGGATGACATGCAATCCTCATAAACTCAAACCTGAGGGAAGACTGTTAATACTTACAATAAGGCAGAATGAAGAGTCTTAATTCCCAGATTTCAAACTGAGTTGAAAAAAAGCAGCAAGGCTCCTAAGTTTGCTGTTTGATTGGAGATTATTTTACTTCACTAATATCAAGCATTTATTTCCAGGGGACACTTAAAAAAAATTCCATAGAAGCTGTCCCATCTTACTCTCTCTCTCTCTTTCTCATTGCTTGAGTAATTTGTAGTCATAGTTATGCATTCCCCAAAAGACAAGGGTAATACACTCATGTACATTACTCTGAAAGTAATGCCTCCTATTTATTTCCATGAAACTATAATGGATAGAAAGAGCATACTAACAATATTTGATAGAGCAAATTCTCAGCTGCAAAATACTACTTTTCAACAGTCATCACCATCAGCTATGAATTTCTGCCAGCAGTGAACAAAAGTCTGCATGCTTTGCTCATAAAAATCTGCACCAGTGGAGGTGACCGGCTGTTGCTGTCACCACTGCTGAGATGCACCATCCACCATCTTCACTGTGCTCACATCCACTCTTGGTGGTCTTCAGAAATGTTTAGCAGGCATCAATAAATGCCAGTGGGTGCCATGTTTTACACATGGAGGAATTCAATTACACACCTTTGCTTCATCCACACTTCCATGCCAGTTAGCATTTTGTAAGACTGCCCCTCTGCTGCCATCTGTTGCACAGTAACAAAACGTAAGGGAGTATTAGTTCAGCCTCTACTGCCATACCATCAACATCCGTCACTGACTTTGTGGGTTGACATAGTATAATAGGAGGCACTATTTTCAGAGCAGCCCTTGTGCACATACATCCACATGGACTTACCTGGGTAGAATGACACTGTGTTTGTATACCAATACCACGCAAGAGATTACGAGAAAATCACATCGTTAAGAATGAGGGATAGATGTTTAAATCCACACAAACACTGCCAGAAATGTACTTGCTTAACCATCTGTCGTGTGCTTGAGAGATACGTTGCATCAGTGATCAAAAGTACATGTCACAAAACCGTCTGGAGGAACAACTTTTCTTCAGCCTAAGAACACAATCTGTTTCCTTGTGCAATATTTCACCATTCATAGAAAGACAAATATTGTCACTGGCTGCCCTACTAGCAAACTATCTTCTGACTTTAGGCATCAGAGATTTTAAAAGCGTTGTAAAAACTTAAAGTCCTTATGAAAACTGATAGATTATTGCCAGATTCATCCAGGACAGTTTGTAATCTGCCTGAAAGATCTGAAGGAAAACAGCGCTGGCTTTCTGTATGGCATGAGTTCTATGTGTTTCATAGCTTCCCAAGCTCAGCTATGCAAGATCCTTGCCTTATACAGTCCGATCGAATTTTACTTAGTCATCTAGACTACACACAAAAGAATTTAATGGAGTCTGTGGTACGTGGATACTTAACCACACGTGGACCACTACATAGATGCACTGCACCAAACACAAC
Source organism: Lagopus muta (assembly GCF_023343835.1). Classification (NCBI taxonomy): domain Eukaryota; kingdom Metazoa; phylum Chordata; class Aves; order Galliformes; family Phasianidae; genus Lagopus; species Lagopus muta. Next base: position 80,466,145 of record NC_064435.1, on the reverse strand, counting down.
TCTCTTCTTTATCAGGTGTCTATGTACTAGATAAAAAGACAAATACTTGCTTTTCCAGACTGAATTGACCAAGTACCTCTGTTCTTGTAAAAAAAAATTCTTATGTCTTACTCTAGAAAAATAGAGGCAGATTACTATGTTTTCCTTGATCACAAGCAGAATGCAACAAATCACTGAACTCCATCCTGAGGGAGCAGTATTGCAGTTACCATCTCTTCAGCCAGTTCCTCAGCTCACCAATTAGCTAACCAAATTAGGATTTGATTAGTCTTTAGTTGTAGGATTAGTTTTTATACAGATTAGTCTTACTTCATATATCTGTTGTGAATTGATTTTGTATTTAAACTTATTTCAACGTCTGTGTATCTATCAATATATCGTGTGTGTTCTAGGGTTTACAACCAGAGGTAAGGCTATCCTGGATTAAATCCAACTTCATTCTCTTCCTTATTCTACGCTGGGGTCCTTCTTTGCTGTTGCACAAATGGCTATTCTGGCTATGGTACAAAACACTTCTATTTAAAAACAAAGAGGGAACTGGAAAACCAGGGGAATGGCAGCAGGCATGGCAAGCTAGGAGTCCAACACTATACATTCTGACAAAGAAGCTATATGTGATACTGCGCTTCTTTCCAAGAGCACAAATTTCCAAAAAAGTTAGAGGATGGAAGCAGGAAGATCGCAAAGCATCTATTTCTGTTATCGCATTACGTGGCAAGCTTTTGGTAGCAGGAGGTGAAGGGATGGCCTCTGTGAGTAGAGCCCAGCATTACCTCATGTCAGATCAGAGCCAGCTTCAGCCAGCTCCAAAAGGAGCAGGTTGTGTCTCTATGAGAGCAGATTTAAGAAAGGTTTAAGAACACTGAACAGCAGCTGGCAGACAGGATTGAGAAACATGAGAGAAGCAGACCTGCAGGCTCCGTGGTCAGTGCACCAGGAGGGCAGGAGGTGCTCCAGGCATACAGCAGCAGCTCTCTGCAGCCCAGGAGAGGCCCACAGCAGAGCAGGACATCCCCATGCAGCCCATGGGCACCACGCAGAGCAGATCTCCACAAGCAGCCACATTGGATCCTACACACAGCAGTGGATGAGGTCCTGAAGGAAACACAGCCCATGAACATCTCCCAGCAGGAGCAGCACAGGTGGAGCTCCAGCCTGTGGAGAGCAGCCCACGGTGGGGCATGAGGGCTGGAGGAGCTACCACCCATGGGGACCTGTGCGGAGTAGGAGACCTGAAGGATAGGCACCATGATACAGAGCCGTATTGGAGCAGTGCTTTGAGAGCCGCAGCCTGTGGGAAGCCAATATGGGATCAGGTCAGGAAGGATGATATCCCATGGGAGGGACCCACAAGGAACAAGGGCAGAGAGAGAGATCATGCAGCAGAGATGAAGCATTATAAACTATTTGCAGCCCCCAGGGCCCTGAATCACTAGGGGCAAACGAAGGTGGATGTGAGGGAGGTGTTTATAGTCTGCTTTTAGTTCTTATCTAATTTGCTATCAGTAGGCAATAAATTACACTAACTTCCCGTATGCTAAGTTTTTTGTCCATAATGGTAATTGGTGAGAGACCTTCCTGTCCTTATTGCAGCCCATGAGCTCTTTTCCCATCATATTTTCTCCCTGTCCTTTTGAGCAAAGAGAATCAGAGAGCAGTGTGGTGGTGTTGAGCTACTGACTGGTGTTAAGCTCACTTTCCTGGGCAGCACATCAAACACAGCATGTTCTGTGACTGTGAAACTTCACCATAACCTTTGCCTTCTGGTCTTCAGAAAACACAAACCATCCCTAAAGGGTTAAATCGCTACAAATACAAGAACCCTTTAAATAAGTTCTGCCCAACTCTCCAGAAACACACTGTATTCTACATATGGAAAAATGTAAGACATATTGTAGCCTTAAAGGTTTTCAGCAGTTATTGCCCAGTTTCTGTCTCTTTAGGTAGCACAGAATCAGTAACAATTGCCCACCTTATCAGTCTGAGGTGTTCTCCAGTTGTAAGGGACCTGCAAAGTTCATCAAGTCCAGACCTGGACACTCTCCCTTTTTGATCTGTGATGAATGCATATAATCTACAATGACTGAATAAAAGAGGGAGAAATTTAGGTTAGTTTTTGCCTCTTACACCAGTCTGCCCACAAGCAGGCTGTGGCTTATTCACATGTATTGCTTGCTGTGTTCTGACAGAGCATCTGAATTTGCTGTAACTAGCTGGTATTTGTAATTCAAGCTACGTAGACAGGTCAACTGTAATATTATGCTTCTCTTCCCTGATGAACTAACTCCTAGAAGATGGCTAGTGGTGGGAATACTCATGGTTCCGCATTCATCATCTGTACTAAACACTCACAGCTTTCTTGAACTTTCCTGCCAGTAAACACTCACTCAAGAGCTGGAACACAAAGAAAGAATTTGTTAAAAATTTCTAATGAGCCTTTGAAAGTCATTTGTTTCATGTTTATGACTAGCACACTGAGTTCCTGACCTGGTCAGACCTTAAGGTGATACCACAGAGTAAATGTTAATTTGCAACAAATAACATGCAAGAAAATTGGCCTCATTTGACTCACCCAAATGCCCCAAGAAAGGGCTGGTACTGGGGCTCTTCTCCAGGGTAGCAAGCCAAGAAACTCAATTCTGTGCCATTTTTATCTCTTCTGCATCTTCAGTCCAGCTACAACCTACGTGAGAGCCTTCCCTATAAATCTATGTGAAATCTTAGTGCACAAATATTTACTGATCACAAGGTCTCACATCCCTTAAACTACCTTGTTCCTCACTCTCTAGTTCCCTGCTTCTCAGGGATTACCTGAAACAGATTACCTTCAGGAATACACTGGCCAGACTCCCCCTCTAGTCAGCGTAAAGAGCTATATCTTGTACCAGATTTAATCTTTGTATTTTAGAAATACAAGAACAACACTTCTTCCACCTATTTTCTCTAGCCCAGATCAAGCTTCTCAATCAGACTAGGTCTTGTAGAGGCAAAATGTTCTTGGTCACTCTACATAACAGTAAAATTAGCCTTAAAAAGTTCCTAATCCACACAAGAGAACAAAATCATGACTATTCTGAGCTCCAGATGCAATAAGAGCAATCATGTTCTCAACAAACGCAACACAGTTTTCTAGTTAAAAAGAAAAAAGTCACAAAAAGTAGAAAACTTACAGTGGTGGTGGAGGGAGAACAGCCATGTTTAGTAGGGACAAGGACAGCACCAATTTGTTTTATAAGACAGTATATTCAACATAAACCAAGTCATCATACTATTGCAAGCATGAGAGTGCTCACTTTTATCCAGCACTGCTATGGAGCGATAGCACTTTCAGCCTGCTTCTCCTTAGAGTCCCAGGAGGAAGAAAGCTATTTTTGCCAAGTCTCCTGTTGCTATTTTTTATCCTGAGTGTTGGCTTTCATCATTACAGAATGGGAATTCTGCCACTGATTTCAAAGACTCCGTGATCATAATTGGAACTTTAACTTTATATTAATGTACATGCGTTTAATTTGTTTTGTTTAAAGATAAAAGGAAAATGGATTTCAAATCTCTCAACTGATTTCACTGCACATGTTCACAGCTCTGTAGTTAAAAGAAAAAAAAAAAATGTATGCAGCTTTTTTCCTCCCCCCACGGGGAAACAGCACTATACCAACCACACCTATCTATGTAATGAAAGTAGCTATTAAATATTTACATCTTCTTCATTGTAATGGAAATTTTACACTGTTCTAGTGTGAAATTGATTTCTCAAGTCCTTACAATCTAATGTTTTAAGGGTAATTTTATGTAAATCTGCTTGAAGAGTAGGCTAGAGGCTTAACCACCTAAAAAAAAGGAAAAAATAATGCTTTAAGGCCATAGCACTGCAGGTATAAATCAGTGCAGCTCCATTGCTGGAGTTAATTTACACTTGCATAACTTGTTTCGAAAGCCTAGCCATTCTGAGGCAACGTGTGACAATTTGTAATCATTTTTATGGAGGAATGGAAGATGTTCATCTTCACATTTACATGGATTGAAAGACAAAGATCAGATCATATTCGCAAAGCAGCATTCACCTCTGAACTCAGGTCATGGAGGGAGGATTCACTTCAACAAGAGTTATCTTCAGGCTGGGAGAAGAGAAGTCTCAGAAACATTTAGCACTACCTCCTAATGCAGCAATGACTTGCAATGCTGTGCAGCAGTAAGCATTCCCCACTCTGGCTACTGGCCAGAGAGCAGACAGAGATCTGGAGAAATCCACCCCCAGCTTCTCCAATGAGAAAAAAAATGGTGATTTTATCTCCTGTAGTTAGTAGGCGTTTATAGTGGAACGATTTTTAGTTTCTTTTTTTTCCTAACCCTAATGAGATGTTAAAAATGTGAGAAATTTTTCTGAGATGTCAGTCTGAGTGAGTTTCACAATCTAAAGTCCTGTTTCTGAGCACTAAGACCAAGATCTAAAGGATGTTTAATGAACGTTCTTCTTTTAGTCACAGCAATGCTTCCTCTTTTGTTTGTTTTGTTTTTAAATGTGAATAGCTAGCTCTTGGCTTATTTATTTATTTCTAAATAAATCTGGCCTTCATTTCTATATTCAGCTAAAGTCAAAGCTAAATTCATGATGGTTCCATTATTCTTACCTTTAAGCATTCTCTTCAACTCATCTACTAGAAAGATATGAGAAAAATTGCTCAGTACTTTACTGGGAGCAGCCCTGAATATTTATCTGAATGCAGGCGTCCTTCAAATGGAGGAATTTTGACAAAGTTCACAGCACCTACCTAAATGCAAACAGTTTCTGCACATGTGCTGCTGCATACAACCAGCCAGACCTTATGAGTTTCTTGTTTCCTTCCACTCATAGAGTGGATTACATGGAGAAATCATGTTGCTAAATGCACTGTTGATGGAACAGATGGGGCTGAAAGTTCAGAAGAACCAAATAATGTGCATCACATCATTAACTGCGCAACTGTTGGTATTTAATTTATTACGTATTTATTATTTTTAAAGGGCTCCTTACTGCCAGAGTGAGTCAGAATACAAATCGTTTCAAATAAGGTCCAGCGTAGTTACATAAGAAAAAAGATGAAGCATGTGTAGGGAAGAAGTCTGCCTGTTTTCTGTGCATTTGGTTCTCAACAGCTCAGGGGTTACTGTAAACCATCGCAATGACCATCAAACCTTCTTTTTCATACTGCTTTAAGCACGTACCATGGCTAAGCAGGCTAAGCATGTCACTAAGAACTGGAAGTCAAATAGCAAGTTACATGCTCACATCAAAACTACCGTAAATCAATGCTTCTGTAAATGCTCAAGAATCAGAGGCATCCCTGAGCTGAACTTGGCCACATCACTTCACTTGGTGACTTTATCTACTGAAAACTGCATACCATATATAGCAGGGGGCTGGTTAGGTTCAGTTAGAATTATAGAATTCTTAGAGTTGGAAGAGACCTTTAAAGTCCATCTAGTTCAACCCCTCTGCAATGAACAGAGACACGAACCCCTCAATCAGGTTGCTTAGAGCTCCATCCATCCTGCCCTTGAAAGCCTCCAGGCACAGGGCAACCACATCTCTGGGCAACTGGTAAACACGTGATGCTTTCTTCTCAGCCTCTGGTAACCTTCTAAAAAAATTTTCTTGTATGCATGTAATAGGAATACAATCCCAAAGGCTGAACCTGCAGTTATTCAAAAATTAATTTAAAGGCTACAGGTTACAAACGTTTATAAAAAGAGTCATTCTTCTGTTAGCACAGAGCTTGCCAGCATGCCACTACCTGGTGCAACACAAGGCCTTGCTTGTATGGAAGCCAAGTGTTTCAGAGGGACAGAAGTGCTTCCGTTGGCAACCTCCTGGCTATAATGACCAAAGCTGGCAAGTGAAGCTACCTTTGAACTACGTTCCTCTTCAGCTTTAAAAACTTGTAGTAAAAGACTGCTTTTTCCTTTAATTCAGAGGATGTTTTGGAGCAAGTCACATTTCTGTTGGACAGCCACTTGCTTTAAAAAAAGGGGCATGTTACCATCATCTTCTAGGCCATTCAGCCTACCGTCTACACTGTGCAAAACCACAAAGCAACGTGTAATGCTACTGTCTCCAGTTTTCCACAGCTAACTTTACCCAAGCCTCTGACCCTTTCTGGATGCCAGTCTAAGACTTTGTGTCAGCTGAGGGCAATCTCATGCTGAGAGAGGTATATGCAGGACTCCCTCCTGGGCCCTTGTTCTTTGTGAAGAAGAGGAGAACTCAGCGCTTTGCCGTTGCTCATGCTGAGGACCTTTCTCCAAGGCTCAGGATTGCGATAATCCTCTTGCTTCCTAATCTCACACCAAACACAGCCTAAAGGCAAAGAAAGTGGGAGATGCTGTGTAGTTAATACGCATTCTGTGGGTGCTCTGGAGGCACTGCGTGACAAACTGGACACATCCCATGATTCTGCCTAAGATTCGGCAGGAAAAACAGTGAGGGAGAGTTAGTGATATAATGTAGCCTGAAGCCATTATAACCTTCCTGCAAAAATCCTCTGCACTGCAGAATCCTTTTCTCTTAAAGGAGAAAAATATTTTTGGGCTGCTGTAATCAGAAGCAACAAAAACAGAAATCTCTGGGAGGCTATTCTCACCTCACAGCAGATGCAAGAGTACTTTTATGTTGTGGTGACTGCTGTTTACATCTACTGCACTGGTCACACATCACTTGCTATAACATCACAGAACACTTCTCTAAACTTACTTGGGTTGAAAGAAAAAGGGGAGTTAACATAATGTTACTGACAGGTGAAGAAATCAGAAGACATCTAAGAGTATGCCTAACCACCTTCATTTATCCATTCTCTTTCTGGATCTTCCTCCTGAGTTTTGATGAAATAGTTATTTTCTGTATCCAAATTCTTAACATCTACACATGTGTAAAGAGATCTTATTGTACTTACCCACAGAGCCCAACCCACAGATTTCTTAAAAATATGATTCTGAGTTTCTCTTACTGCTTATTTCTTAAGGGCCATAAACTTTATTGCATGAGTAGTCATCATCAGTTAGTTACCAAAATTACCACAGGAATAAAAATTATCAGTACTAAGATCAATCTAAAAATGGTGGACCTTGACAGACAGGATCACTCCTAGACCCAGCCTTGCTATCAGATCTGTATGTAACTAAACAGTGATCCCTTTCAAAGCAGTCATACAACAGATGGCACCTCAAAATGCAAGGCCATATACTGCTCACTCTCTGATTTTTGGTCACTGGGCCACAGATGAAGTTTAAGCTCAGTGATGCAGCTCACTTTTCAGTACTTCTCCTCAGGTAACTGGGCAAGTTAAAAGTCACCTCTCTTCCTGCTAAACACCAGTGCATTCTTAGACAAGTTGTCATCCGGAAAACCAGCTGAAACAAATAAACAGCCTGACTGAGAAGCAGAAAATAGTAAACTGACTATGGGTCAAATAGCAATAGACGTTTCCGGCTCTCTGCATACCAAAAGTTGTGGAGTTTTCTGCTTTACTTGGTTTTCACAATTGCCCTAGTGTAGAAACTCAGCTCTGTCCTTCATATGCTTTGTGCTTTCATGCTATCCCTTTCAGCTCCACATGCCTGTGTTTCCATACCTGTAAACTGGGGTGGAGAAAAGCTTACCCTTTTTCCTCATTAATTGTTAACAATGAACAATTGCCTATGTCTAGTTTCTAATCTGTCTCAGGGGAGCTTTAAGCCCAAATAAATCTAAGATAAACTAGAAAGGGGACCTAAGATTTCCTCAAATATTTGTCTAAATGATGCAGCAAGAACCCTGGACCTGCAACAGATACTGCACTGTACCTTCATATCCACTCAATTCCTTACGTATTGGCAGGGGAGGAAGTCAAAGGCTTCCCTGGTCTGTGCCTACCACCACTTCCCGTGATGACAACCTACATGGAGATGGCATCCCACCTTCAACTGGATCCAGCTCAGGACATGGGCAAGAGAAGAGTAATCCTGCTCTGAGAATCATCTCTCTGTGTTTGGTATAATAACCAGCTACCTATGTAGCTCTTCAGAGAATACATACAGCTGTTTCACATACTTGAAACCAGGCCAAAGTTTTTCAGTCAACTGCTGTATGTTGCCATCTTTTTGGCATCTATAAATTACAGGCTAGGTTTTTAACAGTATTTTGAAGAGCTGTGCCAACTCCATGTGTTTGTCTCACTTGTCTTATGTTAATGCTTTCAGTTAATGCCCATGTCCTACATTCTTTATCTTTACTTTCTGTTTTCTGAAATATCCCAAAGTCACATCCTGTCTTTCTGTAAGGACTCACTGCACAGTGTTGCTTCCAGGTTGCAGATCTAGGCTGCTACACTAGGTACACTTTTCCTCATCTGGTTTGACACTCCAAGAAACACTGGCCTCTTCTCCTCATCTGCTTGGGCAGCTACATGGTATCAGCAAGCTCTGCAGAATCAGCTTGCTGTAGAATCACTGTTGTTAACACAGGCTATGTATTTAGGAAGAGAGGAAGGTTAACTGCTGAGACTGAAATCACCCACAGCATCTGCTATTTGCTTTCTTTTTTTTTTTTCCATGACCTAGAAATTGAGAATAATCTGTTGGTTTCTATTGTCCATTGGCAGACAGCTCTGCAAAAACATGTGATGTGACAATGTTCTTCCTCAGTCAAGAGTGTGGGAACTAGCAGTACACTGATGGAAGAGAAGCTGTAGAACCTTCAGCTGCAATGTATCTGATAGGACAGGATTTCAGAGTGCTGCATCTCACAATCAGTGGCAGTTATTTGTGAAAGAACGTAAGAACAAGGCAAACATAGAGCAACATATAGTATATCTGCTATGCTGGCTTTTGAAATTTGCAGCTTAGAGACTTTGGGAAACCAGGAGCTTGACATGGTCCATGGGACTAAGTAGTCCCTGACTTCTTTTTCATGGTCTGAGATACCTCCGTCTTATAAAACTGAAGGCCAGAACAGAACTGCATAAACACTATAACGCTGCTAAATCAAACAAACAAAAAACCCTTCAATGCATGATTTTAACTTCACAGAGTTGTAGTTTCATTGTCTACCCTGGAATGGTTAAAAAAAAAAAACAAAAAAAACTTTTGCACATTCTGGAGGGTCAGAACAGACGGACACAAGCAATACAGTAACTGAGTTTCGTCCTGTGGTGTTGCCCTATAAGCTAACTTTGTTCATCTGCAGTAAACATTCCTATAAGTAGCAAGGACGTGAAAGAAAAATATTGTTTATAATTTGCAGAGTCATCCATGCAAACTTTTCCTAAATTCCGTGTAATGATGAATTCCTAATATATGTTTTTCAAGAAAGACATCACTTAAAGAATCTCAGGTCTAAACACCTCCCAGGCTTTGGAGCAAATCCAAATATGCATGATCCAGAAATGAATGAGATCACTGGAAAACTATCAGTGTATTTTCTTTAAAGTATTTTGAACAGAACAGATTTACGTGATGGATAAATGTGCTATTAGGCTAGCATGGGAGAAGAAATATAAGGCTGCCCTGGGAGAGAGAACATAGCATTAGCATTACCTTCCAGTTGTACCTGCTGGCATAAGTAGAATAATATTAAAGGGAAGATGTTTCAGAACTAGAGAGAGGCACAGAGATCTGAAAGTGCTGAAAGGGAAATAAGTCTCGATGTAGACTTCACTATTTCTAATTTTGTCAACAAGAACCATGCCTCAGGAGGCAGGCAAGTTTGATCTTGCTAGTTATATGGACAACGTCTCTGTGCCCATATAAAGGTCATCCGCACGTTGTTGAAATTGACTTGTTTGGCAAACATAAAAACTAACCATGCTCTCACATATTCCATCTGAATGACTTTAAAAGCAAAGGAGCTGACTTACATTTTTCTCCTTTTCCACACAATGCAAATAACTCCTTCCTGCTTTTGGGAAGGATAAAATGGGGACAGAATTACTTAGTTATTTTTAGCACCTTCACATTTCCCACCCACTCCAAGAGTCGTTCTAGAGCTATGACTGGTCCTTTTACAATCAGGAAATGTGCCAACGTTTGGCAGAGGAAAGATACCATGAGATTGCAAGTCTTTTTCCAAGGGCTTGAATACACTTCAGATAAGAATCTGAATTGACGAGAGAGCTCCAGATATTTTGAGCTTTACCTTTCACTCATTTCTGACTTGACTAGTTTAGGTGCTCTCTTCAAAAAGAGGAAAAGAATGCACCCGTGTGGACAATTCAATTCCATGGCATGCCATGTTTCAGCTTGAAAACATTTTTTTTTATGCTGCAAAACATTTCAGTTGGCATTTCCGTGCTTCGCAAGCATAATTAAAACAACCCTATAACAAACTTCAGGTAAGACAAGTCAAATACTTTGGTTTGGTTTCTTAGTGTTATTATTTTTTCTCCAAATTGACATCTATTTGTATCATCATTCCTTAGCTCCTGAATCCTCTTCTGCCTCTTTTTAATGAATCAGCTCTTTTGCCCTTACTCAGACTAAAATTTCCTGCATTCCACAGAGCCCCAACAGAATATCGCTGAAAGCTTTTGAGACACCATTCATTTGTATCTCTGTTCAAAACAGCTTGAGCCACACTACTTTGGTCACACTCCTAGACTGTTCGTGAATCTGAGAATTATTAGCACAGACTCCAGACAGGAGATACTAACATGTGTGAATGCTCAGTTCTACCATTGGCCTCCCGCCTCGTAATCCAAATAACTCAATAATTAGTGTTCTGCTTGCAGCATCAGGGGGTAGAAATACTTACGGGCTATTACAGTTAAGCAAAACAGCAGATGCAAAGACAGAGAGAGATTTTCCACAAGAGAGCTTTCCTAGTAACAAACTAGCTTGAAAGGCAGCAAGCCATTTGGAGGTCACATGAGTTGCATTATCCACCCTTTCTGCTTCACATTTCATGCTTGTATCACCTGAGAAAGATGCTTGTTAATCCTAGGATCCTAAGTCTGGCTATTTGAGCTGATCAATGAATTGTCATAAAGTCTCCCGTCAGTTGCTATTTGTAGTGATTGTGCTATGAGCTTGACATGCGTTCCATTGTTCAGGCTGGTTTTGTTCTTTTATTTTCCTTGGGCTGGCTGCCTCTTGGAACCTCTACTCTGCCTACTTCCTGAGGATTAAAGCATGTCTTCTGGGCAAGGAGTCACAGGGACCACCTGCAGATTCTGTTTATACATCCAGCCTTACAGCGTGATTGATCTCACAATAGGACTGCATAATGTAAACACTTCATTATTCCACTAAAGGATATGTGTTGTACCACCTAAGGTCCCCTCAAACCAAGAGTCAGTTTTAGATGGTTAAAATCTGCTAAGCCACACCAAAAGAAGCTAAACAAAGAAAAATGCATTCTAGTGCCATTAAAAGTCTCTAAGTTAAACTAATTAAACCTGTTAAGTTGGAAACTTTACCCTACCCCTTTATTCCAGGATTTTGCTATCAAGCCCCAGCAACATGTGGGCCCGTTGCTTCTCATGCATCATTCCAGTGTGCCTGATAACCACAAAAGCCAGATTATCAACCGGGCTTTATTCCCATTCTGGGACTAACACATCACATCTCAGCCTTGGGAAAGACTTGACATGGGGGTCTGGTGGGAGATGATGAACCAGTTTTAGTTTTGTCAGGACCCACCTGGAGAGGAATGGAAGGTGAATGGCACAGCACCTCTTAACTAAACCACCACCCAGCCAGTGAGAGGGAGAACATTTCTGTTCCTTTCAAATGGCAGAAAATAGGAGCACTGATATGTTTAATCATTTCCTACAAGAATTTATGTTGAAGTTTTCATTTGCCACATGACAAACTGAGAAAAAGAGGCTAATGCCCACACCAGGGCAATTGTGATCTGCACCTTCACTAGCACTGAGCAGCTCATGCTAACACCTACACTGAGCCTTGTACCACCCCTCCTCACCTCTGCTCAGGAACAAATACCTCTGGACAGCAAGGACACATCAAGGACAAAGTCATGGTCATAACACTGCATAACCTGGCACCCTCCTTCAGCTCTTACAAGTATTTCAACATCGTTCCTGTGGTTTATTTCTCTCTGGGATTTGTTTGTTAGTTGTTTTGTTTACTTAACAGCGTTAATTAAAAACTAAAGGCACACCCAGCTAAACCAAGGAGAGGTAATCTGAGGAACTGCCCAAGTTCCTCAAGAGGGAGGAGAAGTTTACCCTGAATTTATCTAGGTAACTATAAATAATAGGAGAACAAAAAAGAAAGAAAGGGAAAAAAATAGTACAGTCTGCACACATCGCAGGCTGCTTCTGAAAGCATACGCCAAAATGATGGAATTTAATTCAGGTTTAACAAAGCAGCCTATTTTGATTAGTAAACTAGGCATGAGCATGCACAGATTGCCATTGTATCTGTTCAATTGGGCATTCAGTTTCAGTACAAAAAGCAACCAAAATGTCTTGATTCAATAAAAGACATAAGGAAGGCATGTAAGCATTTACTAAGATCAAAAAAACATACGTACTTACATGCTTTATAGAATCAGAGCTTAATTGTTCAGCAAATTGCAACAGTTTCATGTTTATACTAAGCAAATTATCAACCGAAATACCACTGAAATGAATTTACTTTTCTGCTTTGGATCATACTGAAGTCCTTCAACAGGATGGCCTGGGAATCCTTAAAGGGTGAGAGTCTGTCTGAAAAATGGATGCCATCGCTCTCCATACTGGTATCTAGCCTCATTTTTATGATGGACACCTACATTGAAGTCCCTAAACACATATGTAGATCAGTAAACAGGAATGGTTTGAAATCTGAGAACTCCCAGGACCTCTGAAGTCATACTAAATTCGTTTTAGTCCTAAAAGTAGGTTCTGTTGCTTATGGTTTATACTCCCAAGAAGAATAAAAATACGTTTTTTGAACGGGAAAAAAATAAATGAATCAGGACCCATTTGAAATTGACAGAAACATATAGAAACTACATAAAAACATCTGTATAGCAGAAGAAAAACTGTTACCATTTGAAAGAGGACACAGTCATGTCACTAAACTTGGCACGAGCATTAATTCAGGAAGGATTTCTACCTGAAATAGGCTTCAACAGATAAAGCAGCTTTAAAAATGCTCTGGAATAGAATCTTCTCTGTGTTTCTCCCAGTACACCTCATTGTTGAAGGCTCTTTTTGTACACAGAAGTACAGTGTACACATTTTGTCCTATCTCTACCAGCAGCTTATTACAGGAACAGCTCCTTACTGTGTCAGTTCTTTCACTGTTTCATTCAGAGGAAAGTTTTCATTGAGAAAGGAAGTTAAACCTGACTCTAAACCCCTGTGTACATGATGCTAATTCTCCTTCTTTTAAATCAATGGGAGTTTAAAAAATTATCTAAACCAAGAACAGGATTGATCAGCTGTTTTGCTGTTTGTTGTTGCTTTTTTATTGCTTACAAATCCCACGAAAATATGAAATCCTGACTTTTTCACAGCAGACTTCCTCAGTAGGACAGACCTGCTCCTGTTATTGCATGCAGCTATTAACGCACCCAGTTGCTGCTTCATTGCTGCAGGAGCAAGGCGTTCTCTCCAGAGCCCTGTTGGCACTGTTCACACCCAGAGCCAGAACATTAGCTCTCCTTAAAAACTTTGCTAGCACCCTCCTTGTGCAGGAGGACATGCTTTACAGCCAAGAAGGCATGCTCAGTACCTGCAGAAAGCATGAGGACAGCTTTCAGGCAGACAAGACTCTGCCTCCTGCCCTAGAAGGTGTACCCTGTCAGGTCCTTCCACCTCTATGGGCTTTGCCTGCCTCACCTGTGAGCTGGTGGGTAAATACCTCAGCACCACACAGGAGCCCGACAAGACTGTGCTTTACGCTTATCCTAAACGCAATCCGGAATCTTTTGCACAATAGAAATCACTCATAGGGAATAGGTCTGTAAAGCCTAATAGAGATTTATTTATTTTTAAGAGTTGCATAGCTATAATTCAATTCATTCTGGCTAATGTGTCCAGACTTGTTCTTCATGGTCTTTTCTTATGCCCAGCTTTTATTTTAAACTACTCTCCCTTTAAAAACTTTCCCACCAATTCTGGACTTGTTTTGCAATCCTAAAGCAGATAAATTCTGGTTTATGCTCTTTTCTATATTTGCAGCAGCAGCAGACAGGGAAAGAAAATAATTGTCTATCAGACAAAAAAATCCTTGCTTATTACTTTTCCCTCATTCTCCCCAGGGAGCAGCACTAGCAGCCCCAGTCAGCAGAGCTGTTTCTCTCAGCCTCCTGTATCACACACAGCAGGAGGAGCTGAGCTGCCAGGTTGGCAGCCTCCACCAGAACAGTGTCCCCTTTACAACTCACATCTGCAGGAGCAACTGGAAATCAGACCCTGTGGGACATCAGCATCATTAGAGATGAAGCTAAGCTACAGGTTTAGAACCCAAATCTGAGTTCACTTCCAAGCTGAAGAACCACGGACTCATTTCATTGTTTTATAGAAACAAAAAGCCATGAGGTTTTGATCTGCATCAGAAAACTCATGCATGTTCAGAACCTGGCTTTGGTCTGGGCCTCGTGCCTGCCTGTAACAGCTGGTTATGAAGTGATTACTCAGCATCACTTGTCCAGTTCATTCATTTTGCAGTCTCTGTAGTACTTGTGTGTGCTGTCATGTATATTTGGCATCCTTTACCTGCTTTTATCCACAATCAAGTAAAGTAAAACACTTTTTTTTTTTTTTTTTGCTTTCAAACAGAGGAGACAAAACACTGGATGGCAGGGGCACAGAGGGGAATCACCTCAAACATTTCAGTTCCTCATTTCTGGCACCCAGGGAGCCACAAAACATAGAGGTTTTGGAGAAAAACAGCACTTTTCAGTTACTTACAGTGAGCTGCTACTGGTATGTACCACGCAGAGTTTTTCTTTGTTGGCGCTACTGCTTTGTAGTGTTCAAAAATAACCCAAACAGGTTAGGTAGTAACCGAGATATTATCTGAGTAAATTTTACCTCAGGGGATTCCTTCAGAGTAAAAATGTTTTAGTCTGTCTGCACGAATGTGGCCCCGAGGAAGATTTTACAAGAAAACAAGTTGAGCAGCACCAAAAAACCAGGCAAATACAGGAAGGGGGGGAAGTAACAGAAAGAAAAAAAAAAAAAAAAAAAAAAAGGTGTCAGATTTTAGTAGTTATGGGTTTTAATACCTTGGTATTGAGATTTGTCTTTGAAAAAAAAAAAAAAAAAAAAAGGACAGCTTGCTTGTTTTGGTTTGGTAAGAATTAGAGGCAGGCCCAAACAAAAATCCCAGATCCAAACACCATTTGTGGTGGGAAGAGTCAAACTCCCAGAGTACAAGCACTCCTTTAATTCCAGTACTTTACAATCCAAATCCTCCTGTGTCTCTGGATTACACTGCTGGGCATTTTCTGACCATAAAACCAATTTAATTTTCTAGGGCATGGATGATTTTTCAGTGCTTTTGAGTTGATGTAGAGGATTTTACACGCTTTCTTCTTCCACTGCCAATTTAATAAGGAAAATAACTTAAGCCAGAGGTGTATATGTCCCTTGGTAACCTTGATCTGCATATAGAGCCTCTTGTGTTCACAGCAGCCTACTTTAAGGTAGAAGGGAGCTCCCTTTCTTCCTGTTTGACCCATCTCCTTTTCACAGTTGTAGAACCCTGCTTCTTCCTTTATAATAAGCAAGACCAAAGCTTTAGGACTCTCATATAAATGCAAACTTCTGGGCTCTCATACTTCAGTGCTTGAAATCTCTCATATTTCAATGTTTGAAATCCAGATTAGAATAGTACTGAATTACCCAACTCTACCTCTTTATAGAAGTAGAATCAAGCAAGGAACCTGTCTGTGAACCCAGATGCAATATTACACCCCTATGAGTGGATTACATTATACACAGCCTATACAGTACAAGAATTAACTTGGTGTATGGTAGCTGCTGGTCTCCTAACAGCACAAAAGAAAAACGAATATAGAAGGAACACATTTTGGACAGGCCCCATTTATATCTTCTCTTCACATGCATGCTGATAATTACAAGTATTTGTTTCCTCACCTGTGTATTTGCACAGATGTTCACAAGCAAGCAGATGATTTCATGCCTGTCTGTTCAGATGCAATTTATATATACTGTATTGCACAAATATTTCGAATGCCTCTAATACATATTGCATACATATAACATGTTTATATATGTTTGATTGTGCTACGTTTAAACATATCTATATGTGCCATGCAAAAAATAGTATGCCAAATAGTGTCACTCATAGGTTTCAGAGGTCTCAGAGTACAGCAATTTGAATGGGGGGAAATGAAAGAAAAACTGTTTCAATGTAAATCCTCCCAGCCCTTACTAAACAACCATGGCAGAAGGAAAAAGTCATGGGATTCAGATTACAGGCAACACAATTCTGGCTGCACTAATTTCATTGTATGCTGATGTTAGGAACAATTTTGTAGCCAGCTCATATTCACTCTACCCATTTAGCTTATTGTGCATAAGGTACACCAGCTCCTGCAAGAAACATCTGGACTAAATAAGCCAATGACACTAGAGAGACACCAACAGAAATTCAACATATGACATTGTCAGAATTAGTTGTGACTAGCAATTCGAGGACAAAAAGTATTGAAAAAATTTTGTTCTTGCACTCATTGAGCAAACTGAAAGGCAAATCAGTTAGAAATCTCACTCTTTACTGCATTTGTCCAAACCACCGTATTCAGTGGGGCTGCACCAAAGCTTCAGGCTTCCTCCCTGACCCTATTTTGAACACCAGCAATCACAGCCTATGAGCAGGACTATCACCTCTGCAATTGGGATATTAGCACAATTTAGAACATCAGTACAAAAAGCTGGGGGGGAAGTCCTCTAAATATCCCCATTGTATAGGCAAGGAAATAAAGTCTGCCATTACAAAATGCTCTGTCATGAGGCCAGAAGATGTAAAGATAAAAAGAAAAGAAGGTCATGTCACTACCTTATGTTAATTTTACCAGATTTTCTGGTGCTAATAAGGTCATTGGATTATTCTGTTATTGGAGAGGAATTGCCCTCAAGGGAACCCCAAAAGTTAGATGTGCTATTCCAATGCCACAAAGCAGGGTCATTTCCTGGATGTACTTTTTAAAGTCTGTTCCTAAAGGTCTCCAAATATCTTCCATGAGCAAACCTGTACCAGTGCATCAGTAGAATTTGTTGTCATGGCAAATACACTCATAAACTTTGCACCCACTTCAGTTTCTAGCATTCACCTTAAAGACAGCTGTCCTTATGAGAGCTGGCTTTGTGTCCCTTGCAAACATGACAAATTATAAATTTATGAGAAGTGATCAAGACCAAAAGGAGCAAAACAACCCAGCTCTGTGAACTACAGGAATGAATTTCTTCATTGTCTAAAAATGTTCTTGCCCTTTTACTCTTAAACTTCACCCATCAGTCATATTTGTCTCTAAGGAATAATTAGTCTGAGAATTTCCATGTATCAAGGAGTGCATGTTCTTGCTATTTTTATTTTTTCATGGTACCTGTAGCATGATAAATTCTCAGTTGTTCACGTGGGTTTCAGAGTATGGTTGCAGAGAGCAATGAATATGGGCTACTGCCCATGAGTGTGTTCATTATCTTGTCCTTTTACTATTGGCCTGGTTGGTTTTTTTTGTTTTGTTTTTCAGAACAAAACATCCTGAAACAACCCCCTGTTGCCCAAATATGACACATAGATTGCTTCCCCAGTGGAACTGAAGCTACTTCAGAATTTCATTAGGGAAAATAACAGCATCTGGGCTTGAATTTCAAGTTAGCATCCACTCCTCTTCTGCAATGCCAACTGCAGAAGTAAGAGCACTAAAATACATCAGTGCTTCCCCATTTGTAGCAGGTTTCGTAGTGTGAGTTACAGACATGCTCTCAGAGACACAGATTAGCTTGTTGAAAGCTACTGCAAAGCATAACTCTATTGCTCCTTCAGAGTCAGAATTGTAATGGCCGCTCCATTCTACTAAGGGAGGACACTTACAGACATGGTCTCTATGATGGGATTCATCCTTTGAGTTAAATGGTCCAGAAAGAATATCTTTGTCCCTACTTTCTTGGCTCCATACTTCATCCATAACTGCAGTAATACTTAAAAGTGATACTAAACTTCAAATGTTTTGGGTCCTCCAAACAACTCTTGGGAAACCTTCACTCACAATAGGATCAGCTTAGTTCCTTTCACATAGACTGTCTGCCAAAATCTTACCTCTGCCTCCAGATCCAATGAGAGTGGTTCTGGTAGCATAAGTCCTTCTAGCACAGAAGTTGTTCAGGCTCCTGCAGCAGGGGATGAGGGTAGCAATGCTCAGGCCTCACAGCCAGGGCTACACGAAGGCAGAGCTTCCTGAACTAATTTGAAATAGCATACAGCTGTCATCAAGGTGAGCTGTCAGGCAGCAGAGTCAGCAGGCAAATAAGACCTTTTGTATTTGCAAAGACTCGTGTGTGAACTGTTTCATTCATCTGGGATGAAGTTAAATAGGTGATGGCTTATGTTTGAAATATGTCCAAGGTGGTTTACCTGAATGGTATTCATGTCAACAGAGTTTTATCAACTTTAAATTGTTTTTGTTTTATTTGCCTACTCATAAACCATTCCAAGGACTGTTTATGGTTTATTTAAAGCCTGGTGATATTGGGACAAGTTGCATAGCCCTGCTATTTTTTGCATTTCTTCAATCATCTTAACCTACCGCACAGACAACGTCTGTCTGTGTTTGACCAATAGCAACAGGAAAAACCTTTTCTCCAGTGACTGACTTAGACAGCTCTGAGGCCTGTAAATGTCTTATCTTGCACCTGTTTGCTTTTGCAAAAGACATAGCCTGACAAAGCTAGAGTAAATAATGTTACTAGCTCCTCCTTCAGATCTGACATTTTTGAGCCAGAGTGTTTACTGCAGGTGACATTATTCAGAAAATATTTAGAAAATTTTCTCTGTTGCCACTGATCCTAGCACTCAAATGCAACATATCTCTTGGAAAATGGCTGGTCTTGTGGTCTTGATTTGGCCATTTCTGCACGTTTCTGCACCATCTTGAAAAGTTGTATTCATCAGGTGTTCATCAGTTTTCTCAGCCTCCGAGGAACACAAAAACTTTGACACATATTTCCCTCTTCCCCATGCCAATGGCATCTTCTCAGTCTTTTCTGCCTCCTTCCTGTTTTTCAACTTCATATTGGATTGTGTATTTCAGGAAAAGACATCAAAGTCTGTAAGATCAACATCAGTGAAGTGCCCTTTGCCCAGCTGAAAAAAGCTGTAGGCTCCCATTTACTTCTCCTTGCTTTTATTTATTTATTTTTATTTTTTAAATTCAAAGGCTGTTTTAATCCTTCTGGCAATTATGTGAGCCTGTGAAGGCCTCTGAAGCTACTTTCCTGCCGATCTGAAATCCTCTGCTGAATCACATTCTCCAGGACATATCCATTTTCAGGACACCAGACCCATCTTGTAAGCATGACCAAGCACTTCTTGTTCCTACATGCTCGCATTTTGCATTTGCTTGCATTAGAGTGCATGATATTAGAAAAGGGGTTCTAGAAGAGATATTGGTTACTCTACACAGCTTGTCCTCGTTAATATGAAGCCACAGCTTCATATTCTACGCTACACACAAATTGCACAATTCAGTTTGTTTCTCTATTAGACTGTAGGCCAGCAAAGGCCTCTGTTACTACATTAGACCACCAACTCCAATGTCTCTACAAAATCAAGCTACAGTGTGCTGTCATTCTGACTCAGGGAGGAATGAACTCTGGGCTTAATGCCTGTGTGCAAGAGAACTTGTTTACTAGGAGCAGAGACTCTTTCACACGTCATGCATATTTTACAAATACATCACCGTGGAGCAGAACACTCTCATGCAATTGCACCCAACAAGCATTACTCTTCTTTCACTGGTGTGTTTGCATGAGCATTTTAGTTTCAAAGTGTCATTATAAACACAGAAGGAAGTTTTGAAACACTTCTCGTCACTGAACTTCTGTGCCAAAGAGCAGGTACTCTCAATGGCTTTGAAACAGAAGCACTGCCAGCTGTAGAAGGGTGGGCCATACCTGTCTGCAGCCACACAGCCACTATAGCCAGGCTGTGACTGCCGTCTCACCTCTGGTTCCTGGGCTCTGCCCCTGTATCCTGCTGCACGGCAGATGAGAGCAGTCATGGAAACACGATAATGAAGAAAAATTCAAATTGAAATTACTTGATCCTGAACCAAAATTCTCAAATTTTGAAAAATAGTTTAAATATTAGTAATTTTCCCTTCTTGGAATATTCCTTGAGAGCTGTCCCATTGTGTACCGGGAGAAATTAATAGCTTCTCACTGAGATGGAGGCCATGCACTCCAGTTATGATCATTGTTTCTCTGTGCCAATTGCTATACATAACATATTTCAGACAGCCTCTCCTACCCTTACAGTGCACCAATTCACATCATCCTTGGACACAGAAGCAAGGTAGAAGGTATTAAGAGAGAAGAGTTTTCAGGATCTCACAATATTATTTTTTTTAAAATAAGCCAATTCCATTATGAAAAAAAATCCATTTCTAAGTGGTTTTTGTCAATGGTGGGAATTAGTAGGGAAGACGAGGAGCTCAGTTTTAGCCAGGTTAAACAATAACTTGCTACTATTTGTGGCTAGCTCCCAGAAGAAATTAACTCGTGGTTAGTCAAATAATAGTTTTATTAAAACAATAATCAGATCAAATAACTGAAATATATGTGCGGGAAGTCTTTCAAAATACTCAGGTCCTGCAAAAAAAAGTTAGATCAAGAAAATGCCTTTTAAACGTCTGATCCCTGAAGTAAATGAAGCTCACAGAAATTGGACGCCTTAAAAAAAAGTTTTTAAACCTTAATCCCAACATTCTCTCCTAAGAATAACAGAGTTCTCTACTTTCAGTGTTTTCTCTTTGTGCAGATGTTTTTGTTCCCTTTCTACAGCAGAGAAATAACTTTTTTTCTGCTACCACAGCCCTTTTAATCTTTCATTTCTAAAAAGAGAAATAAATGAAAGATCTAAGCTGTGTGGTTTCACATCCCCCAGTTGAGTTGCCTAGTGAAAGAAGCAAGTAACTTGTAAGAGGAATGCTGACTGAAGGACAACCAGAACAACCCTTTAGATAACCCACAATGCACAGACAACCACAGAAATGCATCTCTGTGAGACCCACCGCAGGTTCAGCTTGACACTTGCGCCACAGTGGGACTTCTCTGTCTCACCATGGAAAATCTAATCTCACCATGAGAAGGGTAGATGTGGCACTGAGGGACATAGTGGGCATGGTGGTGACAGGTTGATGGATCCGCTAGATGTCTTAGTGGTCTTTCCCAACCTTAATGATTCTATGATTCACTAACCACGTTTGCATATTCACGTATCTGCAGGCCCTGAAAAGAGCGAGTTCAATCTCAAGTGATTTTAATGCATGTGGACCATGAGACTGGTTGGAGAAAGCCACTCCATGTCATGATGAGCACTGTCACTGGCTTGGTGACTGCAGAGTCAGGTGTATGGTGAAATAGCTCCAACCAGAATTACCA
This sequence comes from Lagopus muta, assembly GCF_023343835.1. Taxonomy (NCBI): domain Eukaryota; kingdom Metazoa; phylum Chordata; class Aves; order Galliformes; family Phasianidae; genus Lagopus; species Lagopus muta. The sequence goes on along the minus strand of NC_064435.1, from coordinate 80,444,555 downwards.
GCGTCGCTGTAAGAAGATTGCAGCGTCTGGTTCAGACTGTGCCTGAAAAGGGCCACATTGCTTCACAGAGTTCAAGAAGAGTGCACAAAGGCAAGGTGCCCACAGGCAGTATTTGTCCCCTAATGTCTGCACTCCTGATCCATGGAAGTAATTGCTCGGTGGATGTTTTGTGACTACTGGAGTTTGAGAAGGCAGCTCCAGGTGCTGAGAGTTGTTTATATAATCCAGAGTGCAAATGGATTCTGTCAGCAAAGCAACATGTATTCAAAGAGAGCAGTGACATAAACAAAGCCTGTTTTCCTCAAAACTGAGAATGAGTTTTCTCAAGTGTAAATACATGCACGCACTTGTGGCAGATGCCCATCTAAAAGCGCGTTGCTGCCACTAACCTGTGCTTGAATCTATCAGTTTACATTACATTCAGGTAGTGGTGAACACTGCCTTTTGGGTGGGTGCAGAGCGCTTTGGATGAAGGGCACGTAAAAACTTGCTTTGTCTTGTATCCAAGATACGAGTATTTGCCTGTTGGAGCCCTGCATATTAAGGCCCACGCACTTACCCTGCAACACAACATGGAATTTTAATGAATTCACGGACTCTGAAGGCCCCCACCCAACTCTACTCAAACAACTGAAATCCTTTGCATTCCTCTTGACTACATCTACTCTACATCCAATGGCAGCAGATCAGAATGGGAACAAACATGCCAAACAGATAATATGGCAGACTTCTCCAGGTGCCATCTAAACCAATGCTGATGAAGTTGTTTCTCTCTTAAAGCACAAAAGGATCAGAAATTAGCAGTTCTCACCTCCCATGGGGCATTTTAATAAACTATATACATTGAGGCATTCAGCATCACAAGCCAGGCCTGATTACTTTAATCTTCCTATTTGAGAAACCACACTTGCTCAAACACAAAGTGTCTGTGGTGAACAGAATCAATTGCTTATCTAATGGAAAAATCACAAACAGCAGTGAAGTAGAGCTTTGCAGAACCTTGCACAGGTTAACCATTCTGCACATCATCTTCATCCAAGGGGGAAGAGGTGTGATGGATGCTAACTGCCAGCACATAGCAAAATCCATTTCTCCAGCCAGTTCTGTAAATCCTCAGGTATAAAACGTCTTATCGCTAGGGGAAGGAACTATGCTGCCCAGAGAAAAAGATGGAGGCAGATAGTTTCAGTATCTAAAAATGTGATAAAATACCAAAAAGATAAAACCTAGATACAAAAATCTTACACATTATCTTGACAGCTACTCCTGGAAAGGAAAATCAAACATCTGCTTTCTGGAGAGAAGAGAGAACAGCAGAGAAGAGTAATAGCATGGCAGCTAAGACAGAGAGAAGGACAGAGGATCCAAACTGAAAACTGCTCAATCCTTATCTACCTCTAGCTGGAGCCCAAGGTACTTTTCTCCACAGGCAATAGCAGGTATTCCTCTCATGCCAAGATCATCCAAGGGAATTGGTTTAGCAAGTCCCATTGCAGATAACAGTATTTCAATTAGGATGAGATTTGACATTTCAAAGCAGATTTCTTAGAAATACAACTTGCCAGTGACTGTTGAAATGGGACTTTGGATTAAGAAGCATTGGACAGCTCTACCGTACTAGTAGCTAAGTGAGAAGTACTGCAGTTCCACAGCTAGAAATACTGAAGTAGTGATTAGGTTTACTTAGATCATGCTGGATGTACCCTGTTTCCATTTTTTCCCACTTTTTTGTTTTTTTGCTTTTATCTATGTGGCTGGAGGACCTTTTGCTATTTGTTTTAATTTCTTTTGCTGAGTAAAATTCACGACTTCTGCAAATTCTCATTTTGTTCATACATTTCCTGACCTCTTACTGTGGCTTTTTATGATGATCTGTACCTTTTTCTACCCCTTATTCAGTCTGATAATTTTTCTTCCATGTATTTCCCTTTGCAGCATATATCTGCTCCATTTTTTGCACCTTTGTCTCAAGGAAGGGACAGCTTCCCTTTAAAATCCAATTCTCTTGAGCAGGCTCTAGTTAGTTTCCTAAACATATAAAATGCCATCCATCTGGAACTGAGAAGCTTGGCTATAGATCTGCACTTGTTTATCTTCATTTTAATTGAAACTGAAATCCCTCAAATCCAGGTTATTTTCTACTTTATTATACAACCTAACAGTGTCAGATCTAAAACAGTATTACCTCTCTCTTTTTCAGTGACTGAAAGGAACTCCAGTGGTTTCTGCATTCAGAAATATCTGAAATTATCTGTCCGTTCACCTGTATAATCCATGAAGTCAAAGCCTCTCGTAATGACAGACCTCTAACAACAATAGCGAGATCTGTATCTACCAAATCCAATTCTCGAGGTCATTGGCAGAAACACCACACTGCCTCAGCAATCATACTTCCCCAGCGTATGTTTGGCTCTATTAGGTTAGCTATTTAACTCATATTATCTCTCCTTATTTATCTCATTAAAGGCTTATGTATGGTAACATCACACTGTTTACCTTTTATCGTTCACAAGCAAGGCTTGCTTCAGTATCCGTGCTCCTTGCTATCGCTTCTTCTCTCCTTCCCATCCTCCCATTCAGTAACTGTTCTCAGATCTACAGGTACACACTGAGCCCCATGCCCTATACGTCCTTTGTCATTCTTAGACTTTCCCCTAAAGTAACCACATCATTTCCAGGTGAAAATGAAGTGCTGTTTTTCACTCTTCTGGGATTGCCATTCAGTAATATGCCATACCTAGCTAGTTTCTGTGAAGTACTGCTCAGCCATAATGTGCTTCCTGCAGCCTTCTTGTTTATGTCCACTGCTGTCTGGCTGTTTCTGCTACGTCATCCTCTACATTCCTTGTTGAAGTTTTCAGTTTATAATAAAGAAATAAGTAAAAGAGTCTTCCTCCTCCCCCAGGTACCATATGTTTAATTCTGTATCTGTAGGCACACTTTCTGTCCCTGGATCCTGACTATTCAAACTCACTTCCTGCCTCATAACAAGCTTATCTCCTCCATACAGCTAACATAGATTTCAGCTATAGTCAAGGGAAGAAGTCAGCCTCATACCCCCAGGTGCAGAGCCAAGTCTTAATATGGAGAGTCCATGAATTAATTCTGCAACTGCAAACAACTTAATTTGGCCAGATTATATTTGTTTCATGCACTTACTTTACAAAAGTATTGTTTCTAGTTTAATGTCTGCCATCCACCTTACCCTCTTCCTTAGTATTTCAAGGTATTAGCATTATGAAAGACAAATATGCAAGAAAGAGGAGTTCCATTGCACTGAGACCTGACAGATGTAGTCCAGGTTGCTCAGGAAATCTTCACAGCAGGATGATATTCCTTACATAACGCCCTTAAGCTATAATCTTCCTTATTCCTACTTTAAATCAAACATGAAAGTACTCAAACTCTATCAACTTTCTCCCTTTAACACAAATAAAAATAACTGTGGTTGGCAAACAGGTTGTCTATTCTCATTCTCTCCTGCTTGCTGGAATTTCACCTTGCGGGAGCTCATGCAAACCGTTTTTTATTGGCTTTGGTTAACATAAGTTCAAATAAACTCAACACTCAAAGCCAAACTTTCAGAAGGTGTCATATATTTTGCCTCCTTTGAACTCAAGGATTTTGCAGGCTTTCCCTGTAGATCTGCCAAGGTTAGCAAAGTTCAGAGAACCTAGCCCAAATTGCGAGGCTGCAATAAAAGGCGAAATGGAGATTCATTTAGTTCGAACATTTATGACAATTGTTTTACACAGCTATCTGCTTGGTTCTTCTGACACCTCAAAGAAAAGGGTCAGGAGTGAATTTTCCTGTATTGTCACATGTCAAGGATTATATGTTACACCACTGTTATTGTCCTGTCTGTCACTGCTCCTGTTTTGTAAGAAACTGGTGCTGGTTTGCAACGAGCCACAACTCAAACTCTGAATTCCAGTTCTTTGAATTCCCCATATGACTCAGTTTCATACCTGCTCTAACAACATTGTTTCCAACATGGGGCCAACTTCTCTCCCCATTTTCAAAGCCATATTAAAACATGATACCTTGCTTGTGTGCCTGGCCTCACCGTCTACTGACATCATTCAAGAGATCAGTCACCTCATAAAATTAAATCATGATCAAATTCTTTTCCCATACAAGTCAGTTGATTACATTGTTCCTGGACCACCTGTAGACAGGAAGTCAATGATGAGGGGGTGTGTATGCATGTCTATATAGACAATAAAAATCATTTTAAAAAAGAGACAGAAAGCTAGTTTCATTTGTAGATCATGTTCAATCTCTGACTCTCCATACAACGTTCATAACCGTAAGCCTTGCTAAGGATGCATAAACAATATAGGCATTTTTTCCATGTTTTCTCCTTCCTGCATCCTATACTGGTCATCTTTACCTACAGTAAATATACACAACTATAGTGAATGGAAGTGTGGGAACATCTGGACTTGGCATGTGATGCACTTCCATTAATAAGCTGTCATAAATTGGTTTTATTCTTCAGTCTCCCTTTTATCAGTTACTGCACTAGTAGTAGTAGCAGTAGTTAAATACTACTCCAGTAAATATATTTATTAAATAAAAAGAAAGAAAGAAAGAAAGAAAGATGCAAAGCTGTAATATATGAGTTCCTATGTGCTTTTTTGATATACACATAGGTATTTCAGACATACTGTTACTGGCAGTGAGATAGTCACAAGGACCACATGTTTGCCTTGTGTCTGTTTCCACCAAGGACGGGCACTACAGCTTAATTCTATGAGAGAACAAAGGAACAAACTTCAGCTCTTCAACCTGTGCACTGTAGCCTCAGTAAAACTGAAGCTAGAAAGCTTAGAGAATCAGCATCCTGCTGCTGGGATCCCAATGTCCAGGTGGCATCTCTGACACACTGCAGGTTCACTTTACCCTTTGTACTGTATAAAAAGAGCAGACAAACACTTTAAAGGACAAGAAACATCAAGGTAGTGGTGGACCACTGCTTCTGACATATTCATTAATATTTTTTCTACATGTTGAGGTGGGTAAAGAGCAAAAACAGAGAAGGAATCGACTCCCCCCTTGCAAGATATTTTCAGATCTTAAGTCTCTTTTGTTTACAAGAGTTGCAGCCCTTAGTTAGGCTCTTAAATATGGATCTACCTGGATTAATAAAATAGACTTTGTCAATCCAATGACCTCCAAACCCCTTCTGTAAGACATTCTCTCTTCACAAATCAGTGCAATCTGCTCCTGGGCGTCTGCTCTCTCTCTCTCTGTCTCTCTCTCTCTCTCTAATGTGATTAAATAAGCTCCCTGTCTCTCCAGGCTTGTGCAACCACCTCCCGCTTAGTCACCTAAGCGCTGTACAACACCCCAGAGGAGTGGAGTCAGCTGAAACAGGAGCGTTCCCAGCTCTGACATGTAAAGTACTTGCACTCAGTGCTAAATAAACTTGGAAAAATGTTCACAATGCAGCTGTGTGCACAAGATGCTGCAACCGCAGGGCAAGAATAATTATACACAAACAAGATACTTGGGATTTATGTTCCCCTCAAATAAAAATGTGCACTACTCATGCCAATCTCAGCACTTCATGGTATGCCTGCAATCTGAAGCTGAGGAACAGATCCTCTGTTAGGGTTAACAGATCAGATACTATCACTGCTTTATTTTCCAATAAACTTTACAGGCTTTCTAAGCATTGTTGTATACACCAATACCCCTTTCCCCATAGGAGGCTGAAGACTCCTGGGAGGTCTTTTAAATGCTCTCTTATGTTAATGGAATTTATTTCTACAATCTTCCTATCAGTGTATGTTGGGGATTCCTCTTCAGAAGTTACAGGGTTAAATCTGAAGCCAACAGGAATGCCAGACCAAAAGAAAAATGAAAAAGATTCAGGAAACAAGCATCCCTTGACCACTCCAAGCAAAGGTTTATCTATCTTACTGTTTAAATTTTCCTGTGAAGGAGAGAATTTGTGCAAGAAGCCTGTTGCAAGGCTCAAGCACCTCTGAGAATTCTATTTTTCCTAACAGCTAATATCAGTTTGCTTTGTTGCTATCAGAATCAATTTCTCCTTACCTTTCCTCAGTTAACATAGCTAAGGGTTAATCATCATCCTCTCCATAAGTGACTCTTTAAATACAGTCATATTTTTAATCTTTTTATGTGAAAAATAAAAAGCCAGTCCCCAGACCCTTTGCATTTTAAAAACCTCTCTATGTTCTTGTTTTTCTCCTCTGGATCTGTAACTGTTTTCAAGTACAGCATCAACAGGCAATGCCAAAATCAAAGAAATATGGGAAGAAATCTTGACTGCGATGGGCCTGAGATTTCTCAGCAGATATTCTTCTGAGGCAGACTCAGCAATCACTCATGTAGTAGACATATGTAGACTCCCATATTATAACTTAATTTCATTAAAGAAAGAAAGGAAGGAAGGAAACAAGGAAGAAAGGAAGAAGAAAAGAAGAAAAGAAGAAGAAAAAGAAAAAAAAAAAAAGAAAAGAAAATCAAGAAACTTCCTTAAAATTGCTTTCATATCTACTTAGCTCTGTGTTTTAGAACCTGAAATGGCATGGCTTGCTCATAGAGTTGAAAGCAGACATTATAAGCTATGTTAAAGTTGCTACAAACAAGGAAAACTCAACAAACAACTTTCAGGAGCACTTCAGTAAGTAATTGTTCGCTGACTGGAATGCAAGTTATACCATGCTAGACCCGCTTCACTTTTTGCCCCAAGGAGTCGGCGAGCTGGGTGGGAGACTGATGGGCATTCCCACCAGCCCATCTGGCTGGACAAGCTGCAAGAGCAAGCAGTCAGTCTGATAATTTTGTCTTCCCTTTCTCAACCGCAACAGGGAGGAATAAGTTGATTCAGGTTTCAACCTTTATACTTAGGTCAAGTTCAGTTAAAGCTGTAAGTGAAAAAGGTTCAAAAGTTCACCATTTTCTTAGCCAAATAATGAAAATGGAATTTGCATTCCTCTGCTTAAAGACTTGGACAGAGTGAAAAGCCAGTCTGCAAGAGGTACATAAGCAGCAGCTGGCTCTTTGCAAGTCTGCTGGAACCAAAGGAGAGAAATAACCCATCACACTACAACACCAGATATCACAGAGCTCCCACTATCTTCTCTTCCAAGGTGGATGCTAATTCTATGAGATGCCCATCCTACTCCTCAGCATACCCTTTGCTATATGAGATATATATATGTACGTACTAACCAGGCATGGAAAAGGATGCTGGTTAGAAAACCTGTGGCATGGAAGAAAATGTTATTTTTCCTGCTGGCAACTTTTCTGGGGGTTGGCAGAGCATGCCATTTCTACTGTGAAAAGGTGCACGTCTACTGAGCCCTCTGAGATCATCTTGGTATCCCTGCCAGTGCCAAATAGTAGCAATTCAGAGCTCAACTTGTTATTGAAGATGAATCCATTACAGCTAGAAGTTACCTGCCAATCTAAACCTTAGAAAAAACTGGCAGAAATTGAGTAACTTCAGAAACCAACATTCAAGAAAATACTCAGAAGCCAAGGCTTGAATAGGTACATGCAGAAGATATCTCCCAATGGCCCTTTTTGAAATTGATTAGAAATTAAAGCCTATGCAGTTAAATCAGGGTGGGGGAAAACACTGTGAGAGTGCAGTTTGATCTAAACATTGCTCTAACTTGTGGTTTGGCAAAAGGCTCTGAAGTGCAGTTAAATCAAGAAGGCATAGAAAACCTGCAGCTGCCATGTCTCTACTTATTAAAAAAAAAATTAAAAAAACCCACATGCATCATTCAGTGCATAGTTGCCACATACTTTCCTACCTTATTTAATAGCTAGCTGTCAATCTATGTTGAAGAGCAGTTACCTGACATTACCATAATAATGCTTCAAAGCTTCATATTAAATATGAATATCTTCCTAAGCAAGCTCATGGGAGGGAAAAAGAGGGGGAGGGGGAAGCACTCTTTTGCTCTAGAGATGCAAAATTGAACTTCCCTAAGATGATAGAGTGTAACCATACAGGAGTGATGATCACGGATACTCTTGACTTCTCTTTACTGTAATTAAGAGAGAGAGAGATCAGCAAATCTCAGTCTGCATAAGAAAGGTTTCTCATCTGTATTTTGATTAGCTGTGTTAGAGAGGAACCTAAATTTGAACTGAGACCGTTTGTCATTACCATAACCCAAACATTTCTGCCATCTTCCAGAAGTATTATGCCTCTTGAGACAGCTCACGTACAACCACTTTGATGCTTAGTCATTCTCAGAATGCACTCCTTTCATGTGTCCCTGCTGTAAGCAAACACTGCGATGGAAAATGTGCCTATATCACACGTTTGGAGAGACTGTACTATGTGTACAAGCACAAAAAAACTCAGAAATCTTTCAAGTTGTGTCATTTTGATACTGAATATGGGAACTGGAGCCAGCATTAAAAGCACCATTTTGCAAGCAAGATTAGAAAGAGATAGCTGAAGGAAGACAGAATGAGCATCTCAGACATACAGTTGTCTCCTGAAAGGATGAGAAATGATGAAAAATAAAAGCATTGAAGCCCTCTGAAAAATAGACCAGTTGCTTAGTTGGAAGGAAAACACAATTCAGCAGTATCTTAAAAATATTGCATCTTCCATGGTCTCTGCAAGAGAATGGAGAAACCCAGGCCCACAGAGCAGTTAAAAAGCAAAAGGGAGCAGGTGTTTCATAGGAGAATTTCCAACAAAAAACAAAGAGTAAGTATCAGTCATGTCCTCTCTCCTCTCAGCATGTCTGGGACTACATCAGAGGAATCCTGGAACTGAAACCTTGGGAACAACTGTCACAAAATCTACTGACACCAGCCTTCGTGATCTGAAAGCCCCTCATGCCAACTTCCCATTGACTAAGCCTTCCACATCTCAGTCAGCTTTTCACTGACCAGAAACTGAATGTTGCAGGAATGTAGCTGTACCAGTCCTTAGTGTTATGAGACAAGATTACACAGATCTCTTACACGTAAAACTGTACAGAGGGGAGCCATTAGGAAATGAAACTAAAAAAAACAACAAGTCAATAGAAAAAGAACCTCAAAGTATCTACTAGAGGAAGAAAAGTAAGATAAAGCTAAATATATTATTCCTGAACTCCTTCCCTCACATGAGATGGAGGCAAAAATACTGAACTGTTTAACATGAGAATATATTCCTAGAACCATCTTCCAGTAGCCCACCATGGAAAGGTTTGTCGCTCTGGTGAATATCCCTCAACTTTTCTTTCTCTGAACATAAACATTACATGGACTAAGCCTGTTCACAGTAGGATCTATCAACAACTTCTCCTTTCTATGTCACAGCTGGTAAGATTACCTACATGAGAGCAACAGCGCGTACTCTTTACTCCAAGGCATTGCTGCAAGCACTTACTGAAGACAGGGAAGCTCCTTATTCAAGCGCTGAACTGTTGTGGGCAGGGCAGAGTGTATATCTGCATGCAATGTTGTTTACTCTGATAGAATTGGATTGCTTCACATAAGTTTTTTGACTGAAACAAGATGAGATAATGGCAAATCTGGCTTCTGGAAGCCAGCTCTGTTTTAATTTGAATGCATCTATTTATTTAAGCTTTCACAAGTTTTCTATTGGCTCTGAACAAGAGAGGAGCTAAGTCAATGAAGAAAGAAGCCTCTAGTGCTCAGAGGGGTATTTGTGAGCTTGCACAGAGAAGGGAAAGAAGCAAACAACAGGTTTGGATGTCATGAGCTTCTTTCATAGCAGCTAGTTTTACATTAATATTTCCATCATATTCTGAAAGAGGGTTTTTGTGATGCAGAAAAATGGGGAAGAGAAAGAAAACAAAGAAAACAAAGTAAATCTTACGTGCTCACCTTGAATTTCCTATTGGCATATTGAAAAGTTTCCATATCAACTTAATTAGAAAAGTATACAGATGTTGCTGCGAATCTGTCTAAAACATCACGTGCAAATGGCATGTGTTCACATGCATGGATGAACACATAGACAAACACACTCATGTCATACACGAGCAGGAGTTTTTTTCTGTTTTCTCTGAGAACAGCACTTCTCAGTAACAGCATTCACATCTGAATTACTTTCCCAGAGCTATAGCTAAACTAAAAAAAAAAAAAAAAGTGGGAAATCAGAATCTAGGTTCAATTCTCTTTAGAACCTGAATAAAAAATTTACTGACTTTGGGCTTTCCACTGGATGTGTCATAGACAAAAACATGTCAATGTTAACTCTTCCAAACTGCAGGTGGACCAAAACAATATTAACACAGTTTTGATGAATGAAGTTCTTCAGTTAACAACAACAAACAAACAAACAAAAAAGAACAAAATAAGTTAGTATTCTCAGTATTGCAACAGTGCTTTTCATTAAATGTTTGCACAAAGTAACAAAGTATAGCAACCATGACAAAATAATTTGTGGTTTATGCATGCATATAGCTGCATTAGACAGTACATCCCACTTAAACAGTGCACTTGGTTGCAGTCATTGTTAGTAACCGTATGTTAAGAAGTGTGGGCAGACACCTCATTAATGCATACACAGATTGCCAGGATATTATGTTGTCTCCCTGCTGCAAAAATATAAAATACAGTAGCAAGATTGAGTGGGATGATGAAGTCATCTGGCAACTCTCCACTGCATGATACACTGAGGAGCAAATGACATAGCATATTCACACCACCCACTGGATGCACCACTGGACTGGAATTCAGGTGCAGACAGCTGTAACGCTCAGATATTCCAGTGATCCCCATTGCCCAAGTGTGGACAAGTCAGAAGCCAAAACTAAGCTACTGTATCTTTATAGGAGTTCAAGACAGCTATTGCTGTCTTGACTTGAATTCTCAGAGAAGAAAAGTACTGGTAGAGTTACCAAATGTTGGTATTGCCCAACGTTTCCCATTGTAAGTACTTCATTTCTGTTCAACAATAAATTGTTTAAACTTCAGCTAAAAAAGCTGAAATTTCCATGGCATGATCTGCTTCCCACTATCTTCTTTTTTTTTTTTTTTTCCTTTGGAAATGAAGATATCAATAAAACAGCTCCCAGTCTTGGGAAACAGTGATTCCCACCTCATTAAAAAGCCCTCTGTACTCTACTGAAACACGCACTTTGCTTTGCTTCTTAGGTCCTAACCTACAGATGTGGAAATGATAAATTCACTAATAATTGCAGCATTCACATATTACCAAGGAACTAAGCAGACAGATGCAAGAGCTTTTACTTTTAGAGTTAGGTAATCCAAACACTGATTAACAGCTATTACAGCTCAAGGCAAACAACAAAACACAAGGAGTACAGAAACAATCCTAAAAATCATTTACGGAAGATGAGGTGGGGAGTCAACCTTCAGCAACAACAACAGAACGCGAAAACAAACCAAAAGCACTCAAACACAACCAGTTGCATTTGTGGAGAAAGAAAAGGTTAGTGGGACAAACTTCCCATGTCCAGTCACAAAGCCTTTTTATTAAGAGGCATATGAATCAAAGTGAGCAGGAATTTCTCAGGTAGGGGTTTCCTTTGTAGCTGATCTTTTTAAATGCCTTTATCAGTTTGAGGAGGACATCTCTAAACTAAATATCACTTAAGCAAAAAGATTAGTTTAGATATCTGTAGTTTGGGAACAAGTTATACTTATTTTAGAAGCTACTACATTTTTCCTCTCCCAGTACGATTTTCTTTTCTGCTTCCCCAGTTTCTAGGGGGGAGCACTTTGCACCTTTTCTGCAATTACTTTTCAAACTAATTATTTCCTAAAAGATCCTTTCCCCATCCTACACATTACAAATGCATCTATTCTGCCAGTCCTTTCACAAGGAGATGCTGAGCCCTGCAGTTTTGGAGTGGAATGTTGACGCCCACATGGGTGGGTGCAGAATTAGCCAAAACAAGTCCCTGCATTCCTTTGGATGTCAGCCCCTTTCTGCTGTCTCTTTCCTAATATCTTGGTAATAAGTAAAATCTCTTTACCAAATCAGCCTTTCCCATTCTTTCATAGCGGGGAAGAAAAGAAAAAAAAAGAAAAGAAAAAAAATCATGAAACAAAAAACTTCCTTAAGCAGGTGTTCAGGCATATTTATAGCCAAGTATTATGCTAGTTAGACAATTACAGTTTTTCAGTTGCCCAATTTAAATTCCTATAGGTACCTAATAAACCATCAAATGAAGAAGAATTACCAGTAAATAGCAATTACCTTGAAAGAACAGTGCATTAAATATTAAAGTGGCACTTCATTAGTTATGCTGGCAAGGAGGTCAGTTTGAATCAAATGGCTATTTTAAATTAGTGGTCCTATTGCAGACATGGGGTGTAATTTTTATTACCAAATACCCAACCAAGCCAGTGACCTTAAAAACATTACTCAATAAATGGTTCAGAATTAATTAGAATACTGTGCATAGGGAAAACAAAGAACAGTGTTGAACATCTCTGAATTCTTTCCAGGAAGGTGTTTTTAATAATGACAGTAGTTTACTCCATTTAAAGGTCTATATCCTCAAGTCAAAACGCAGGCATTTATGAAACTGGCAAAATATAAGAGTGGGGAAATATGTCCATCATTTTTTCTCCAGCTGCAGTGAAATATTTTCTTAAGAAAATGATGACCCTCCAAAGCATCAGCTTCACAACTCTATCTCTACTACAGGACATTGGCTAGAAACTCTCTCCCCAGAGAAGCTTATAGTGACATTTATTTTTGCTATGTAAGCTGAAAGGAGGAGAAAATATAAGAAAAAAGCTACAGAAAAGTGTGATTTGATATTTCTTGGTTTTCTTTTTTAGTATTCAACGGTACTGAAATTCATTGCAAAAAAAAAAAAAAAACAGCTAAAGTGCATTTTCTTAATTACAGCCTCTCCTCTATAACATATATCAGAGCAAAGGTTTTTCACACAAGTGGTTCAACCAACTGTATCTGAAATACCACTGTAAGACTCCAACTACAAAGAGAAGTTCCTGTATATTAGACACTCCTAAAAATTGACTCCAGGTTGTTGGGTTGTGTGGTTTTTTTTCTTTTTTTAGCAGAAATGACAAATCATCCAGCACAGTTCAGAAGGACTAAAACTCCTAGTATGGATTGTTTCTTTTAGGGTCCCATACAGATACATTCACTTTACATGTTCCTTTTCATCTCTTCCATTTCTACTTTCATCTCAACTTCTATCTAACATTTCCATCAGCTATTCCTTTTTAAACAGTCCCATCCAATGTATACCATGATGGCAGCAACCTGTCAGTAGCTTCTATGATTCTTAAATTCTGCCCACTTTAAGTACAGATTTTATGTAATGCCATAACTTGGGAGAATTTGCCAGCTACTTACTAGACATGAAAGAAAGAACAAGATACCATGAGTCATAGCAAGAGACCCCAAGAAAATTATCATGACTACACTGAAGTTCAATGTAACAGTTAATACCCTCTGAGGTAGAATGACCATACACAGAATTTGAAGAGAGATTCGAAATGAAAGCTGAATTTGGACAGAAGAAATGTAAGTTCCAATTTTTCTGTCCAAAGATGGAGCCCTTAATTTCAAGGTAGTACACCCAGCACAGGAGCAGAGAAGATCCAGTCTTGTGATTAACTTGGAGTTCCAAAACTGTTAGAGATATGATGAAAGATTTGGGTACCAAAATTGGAACCTGGAAAGAATGCATTTACTTGAAATGCAGGAACCCAGAATCTGGCCCTTTCTTCCTAAGCTTTACATCAAGCAATAATTTATGTGAACGGTCCATGAAATGGGGACTGAAATCCACCATTCCTCCTCCTTGGCTGAGTTTCTTAACCACAAGGTATGAATAAACTTCATTACATGCCCTCTATGGCTCTTCTGAATTGCTGCCTGAAACAGTTTTAGCAGGAGCAGTGGAGGATGTTCCCACACTTCCTTTTTTGATGGAAACAGTGGTAAGCACAATGTCAAATAAGATTGGACACTGGATTTGGACCTGTCAGATTTTGGATGACATACAGCCACCAAGGTGTTATACAGCGTGTGAGGATATAGCTCCTTTGATTAAATATTCAAAGAGAGAAACAAATCCTGTTCACCGCTTTGGGACCAAAGCTGTGGATATCCATCAGCAGGAGAGACTTCAGGTCTCTGGACATATCTAGTTCTTCACAATATCAGGTGAGTGGAGAGTGTCATGTCTGATTGGAGGAGTATTGAGTGTGATGCCCTAGCCCAAGTGGTAAGATTTCAGATGTATTTCTGTGGTCAGTATTTTGTTTCAGTTTGGCAGTTAAATCTGCTGGCTGTTTTAGATCCCACTTTGAACTAACTATCCTTAATTTTTATACATAGGCTTTAAAGCACCAGGCATGAATGGTCTGGATTACAGTCAAGGTGGTTAAAGGCAGAGAGTGGCAGAACTCAGGTCTTCCCTGGAATCCCAACCTATGCATCTGATCCTGCACTCTGCTGAGATCTTTGTCAGAGATCTGAATGGCTGTGGGATCAAACTCACTCCAGTCTCCGTGGAACTCTGAATTTGCACACAAACTGACAAAGAGTTAAGTGAAGACTTATGACTGAGTATGTATTACTAATTTTCTTTGCGCTCTTGTCCACTGAAAACAGTGAAAACAGATACTATACCTAAAGCAGCAAACCATGGAATGCGTCTGAGCATCTCAGCCTTGTCATGGTCCCATCCAGGAATGATATCCATCCCAAAACCAACTTGGTTGCTTCAAAGAAAAAGAAAGTTGGTTCCTATGCTGGATAGTCAGAAGATGGGTCCTGATACCTTCTTCAAGTGCATTTATCACTTGGCTTTCTCTTGTCCTGAAAACATAATAGCACAAAGCCAATCAATGCTTATTTGAGAAGGATCTTGACATACTCACCCAGAGACTGTGATCCACAAGCAAGACACTTGTACCAAACAGCCTACAGTAAACAAGTAATACTGCTCAGTTGTATAAGTACTCTGATCACTCAGGGAAGGGGGAAAAAATGCAGTTATTTTGGATCAATTGTGGACTTAACAATCTAATTTAATCAATCATGCAGAAAAATCAGCTGCAAAGTAGAACTGTAGGAGACAAGGCCCTTGCAATCGAATAAGTTCATTTGTTCATTTCAGCTCAGTAGTTATTGAAATGCATATCTCATACAAATATTTGCCTGATATATTGATATACAAATATAATTTCAGCTAAAGCACTAATTAGACTAATAGCAATATTTGCTTTGAAAATGTCTCCGTTGCTGAAGTGATAATTGATAATTAAAAGCGTATGATGAAGTTTCATTAAGCTCTACAGTATGTTTTCCATCAAATGCAAAGTTACTATCTTCCAACCATTATAACAGGAAACAACAGGACTCCCAATAGATCCAGAAATCCTTGTGCCAACACAGTCGTGTACTTCTTTAAGTATGGATTTTCTCTCTATCTCTGAAAGAATATGTTTGCATGTAAGCATCCCTGAACTCAAGAATGAAGGATTAAATTTACTGAGGGATAGATATACCTACGTTAATCTCAACTTTGCACTGCCCAGGAGTGCTCTCTTGTACACAGCAGCTAATGTCCTATTCCATGTGTCTAGGGGAACAATCCCCATTTCTACCAGCCCACAATGATGACTGTAGTAAGCGATAGCTCTATCTCTTCTGCATCTAGCAAAGACTATGCTACAAACTGTTTATCAAAACCAGGACAATTAGAAATACAATTATTAGACAATCCTCAAGAAGAGCTGCCGCAGGGCGAGAGAGCAGAAGCAATGGACAGAGGACTGAGATAACCTAAGAAGCTCAGAAGCCACAAATATAATGTGTGTATGTTTATAAACAGATAGATATATCTGTGCACCTATAGATATATCTGTGTGTGTGTGTGTACGTAACTCCTTTTCCAGAACATCCGTAGCTGGGCAGGAATAGGCTGTGAGTGAAGGAAATAGAGGCATAGAGAAGAACTGGAAATGCCATTTCCATAACGAAGAATGGTACCAACAACCGCACCCAGAGAGACTATGTTCTTTGGTTATTCCTCATCCCATTGTCCTCTCTGTTCTCACTTCCTGGAGCATGCTCAAAGACCCAACTGATTTGTCACAGCCACATCAGTTCACTGCCTATGAACTTCCTGTATCTTGTCCCTGTTTCTTCAGACTGCCAACACACAGGTATTGCAGTGATGAGAACAGAAAAAAAAAGCTTGCTTTCATAAGCAAGACCATCTTCACTCAACAGTGATGGGTTTTGTGCTAGTGTTGTATTGCTGAGACAACAAGGTACTGATCTCAGGTAGTCTGCACTTCCATAATAAATTTCCCACTATTGCTCTGGCTGTCTCCAATGTCTGAGACCGAGGCGGAAAACAATAGAGTAGGAAGAGAAAGAAAAAAAGGAGTGCCAGCAGAGATCTGTCCCAAAGATACTGAAAGAGCATAGTTGTCTGTGCTACGTATTTGTGCTCTGAGAGCATGGGATTAGAAGGCACCTTGTAAAAGTATGATCCTCATAAACATAAAGGGACCAAAATGAGGTAAGATAGCTGAGTAATTATGGAGTCAATAAGCCTGTCTCACACTACTGAAATACAAGGAGTTGCTCTACAAGGCAAAAAACAAGCAGGTGCTTGAACATTTTCTCTCATACTCTGCAGTTATTAACTAATAAGTGAAATAGAATCCTTTTCTTCACTGAGAGACCCAAAAAGGAAGGGAAGAGTGACGTATTATAATGAAAGTACAAAAATGCATTTAACATTTTCTAATAAAAACAAGAACTGTCACATTTATAAAACCAGACAAGTATTCATTTTCTTCAGGATTTATATTTAGAACCCAATGAGAAATCTGTCACCACTTGACAAGATTTCTATTTCATCAATGGCACTACCACCCACCTAAGTCTGTCCATGTGTTGGTGTGAAAGAGTGCCATGCCTCCCTGCAACATTCACGTCAGAATTAAATACCTTGCATTGCAGACACATTAGGAGTGCTTTATCACGCTCAGCTGATGTATACAGTAACTCATTATGATTGGGTAACTCAACCATTAAGCTTTACACTAAGCCCACGCTGTATACTGAAAAGGGAGCCATATATAGGCTATGGAGGTGTGGAGCAAAAGAAGTTATACTGTGCTCTACATAATTAAATTTACTTTCTATCTTTCTAGTATTTTTAGTGAAGCTGCAAGCTGAGCAAGCCGAGTAATCACAGGCCCAGTGTAATTTCATCAAGCATCTTCCAACTCAAGAGCCCTAGTGTGTTCAGAATGTTCATGCCCTTTTTCCAAAAAAAAAAAAAAAAAAAAAAAAAAATTGAATGTGCTTTAGTCTAAGCACAGAGGGAAAATATAGATTCTTCTCACAGTTAAGGCTTCTGGTTATTCTGGACCAGCATTAGGCATTGCAACAGACTCAGCAGCCTCTATCTCTTACATTAGCAGTTGACTGCTTTTCCACTCTGGGTCAGTATGGAAGAAGCAGGTTTTGGACAAGAACACAGGAAAATTGAAAGCCTAACCATGTAAAGAGAAAGGATTGGCAAGGTCAGAGTAGATAGGAGGGGGAGAAATAGCAAATGGGTGAAACAAAAGGAAACTAGTACCGTTTGGGGAGAAAAAAAGTAAGTTGGAAACCAGAAAAGAAAATGGCCTGATTGCAATCAAGACAGCTGATACAGAGAATAAGCTCTGGCCAAAGACAAGGGAAGTGAGAATTCACAGCCAGCTGGTTAGAGGCCAGAATGAGAAATCAGGCAGTGGAGGAGAAAGGGAGGAGGTCTGGGATACCAGTCCAACACAAAGGGAGAGAAGAATTAAGGTGGGTTCCAGGGATGAAGACCGGGATATGGGATTGCTTAGGCTTAGTCTCCTGGGAGTATCGTTCTAATGCCACATAGCATTTCTGATTCTTGATTTTACTTCAAGACACAAACAAATTTTTTGCCTTAACTTTGCGAAGTCAAGGATTATGATTTTTAAAAATATCAGCACAATATTAAAGAGCATCCTGATACAGTCGGTATTTAGATGTGGCTACACACTACTGTTTTTTGGCTACTTGTGTGCACACATGCCTTTTCTTTTTCATGGCTGCAGTATAAGTCTTCCCTGCACGTGTCTTTAATTCATAAATATTAGGTGGAGTTGTTTCTTCCCCCACTGATTATGAGTGCAATTAAATGTATTTATTCAAATGAAGTTCTTAATATTCACTACCAGTGTCATTCAGAACTCTAGGCTCTAGGCTCAGACTCATGTGTACATCTGCTACACAAAATTTACCCAACAGTTTTTTAATGCAATTCCACCCTGCTTAAAGACTGGCCGTACATCGCAAGAAGCAAATCTAATTTAACCTTGTCATATCAAATGATACATTTAAGGACTCAAGCAGAGATCTTGGAGCACTTCAAAGATGTGCAAGAACGAAGAGCAGGTGATCATCTCAGGATAGCAAGGCAATTTTCATGCTTTCTGCAGTTTGTGATGAGTACTTACACAGCTGTACTTTTTCCTGAATGAAATACAGGCAGGAATAAGCAGAGAGTCTTATAAGTTTTACTGTTATAAGTCTAGCTTACCCAAATGCAAACAAGCTTCACTGGGAAGATAAGACATAAGAATGCTAGGAAGCAAAGCATGAAGTCTAATAGCAGTTTTATGACAGTGCATTATATAAGCAAAAATGATACTCTATTATACTCTCAGTGACAAACCAACCACGTTAGCGAGTGGGTAATTCAGACATACAGGACCAACTTTTGGACTGTGACATTCAACTGGCTTTAGCCAACACTGAGAGGAAATCTTGATTGCAATCAGAAATTCTATGGATGCTGACTAAGGGAGACAGCTAGAGAAGCTTTGATTGAATTTATCATCAAATTATATCTTTTATAGGGATTGAGCAAGTAAACTGAAAGTCCACTTGTCAACCACTTGCATGGCGTTTCTCTCACTCAAAGGACTGTAGCATATTAAGAAGGTTGTACTTGTTCTACACTCCTTGAGAAAACATTTTTTTCCTGGGGCACAAAGCACCTCTGACTCCAAACTCCTCCCCAACAGCCTCTGTATGGTTTTTGTTCAGGAATCTAATTCCAAAAGGATGAAAGTGGGATTTGCCTTGAGAAGGAACCAGGAAGATAAAAATTCCCTTTTCAAAATTATTTAGGATGTAGACATGCATTTAAAATATTCAGGGAGAGAAAAGAATGGAAAAAAAATTCCCCTGGGGATGATTGCCCAGAGCGTGGATTGGGTGCAGTGAAAAAAAACTGCTATAAATCAGTGGCAGCTTTCTAACTATGGATGAATAGTCTGTTAAAAAATAGCAGTTCTCCACTTCTTGGGAGGCTGAAAAACCTACATCCTTGTTTATGTTGGGGATCAGCCCTGATTTCAGCAACTGATAATCATCAATTGGTTTGCTCCCATGTGACCTCTACTATAAACAGTTAAAACCTCTGGGGAGCTTCCAAGCTGACTTTCTTTGAATATACCCCAAGGAGGGAAAGCGATGAGTCCCTCCATTTCTGCAGAAACAGCTCTAGCATCCCACACAGTAAGGATAAATACAAGAGACACAGCACTGCTTCAGCAACTCAGTCCAAACCCAGGACTAATAACAGACAGTAAAGGGATTCTCGGTGACATAGATTGAGTGGAAACTGCTTACATCCATTTAATCTATGGATGAAGCAAATGCCAGTCACTGTGATGACTCTCAAAGAATGCTAATTGTCATCACGAGCTACAGGAAAAAGCAGAACTTTAGGAATTTTCTTCACGATCCTTTCAGACAGCTCCAAATCAGTTTTCCTTGTACATCTGCAAATGCTCTGTTTACAAGGAGAATGGGACCTTAAATGATGTAAGAATAGTTCACCTGTCAAGGAAAGGTGCATCTAGACTGGTATCTTCTTTTGGATGATGTTCAACAGTAGATGGTGAAGGCAAATGCATGGTGATACAGTTGGAGGTCTTTCATTGCTGCTCTAATCCAGGAAATGTGACCGAGCAAGCACAGCTCTGTCTCATCGGGTGAAATGCCTGAAGCACAACAGGCAAATGTGTTTCACCCTCAAATTCCAGGAAAGCGTTGTGCAAATAGTTTGCGTGGGAAGGCTTTCGTTATAGGACCCATGTGACTGAGTACAGTAAGAATGTCCCAAGTCTCTCTCTGGTGTAACTGCATCATACACAGTGGGGTACGTAATGACCTTCAAACCTAAAGATTTTTCACAAATAGATCATCAGTGCAGCAGTAATGAGAAAGAAATGAGGAGAGGATCATTTCTAAACTGAAATGATGTTCTTTGCCACTAAATCTGTGCTCTGGACACCTCAGGCCTGTATCAACTATTATGTCCATTCACCTCCCAGCACCGTAACCTCGCTGAGATTAGTAAATGACTCCTGAGCAAAGTAAGCAAAGTAAGATCTGTTATGAATGTGACTGACAACTTAGATTTTACTGATTTCATGTAAAACAATGCAAAGAAGTTGTTCTAGAGTACAAATGGTACAACTGCCAACGACTTTTGGAAAATGACATTTCAAAGCAGCATATAGGTTTTACACCCTCATCCTTTCCATCACATTAAAGTATTCTCCATTTCTAGATGATGTTGATTCTAAATACTATAATTAGCTGTGCTACTGACAGAGCCACCTTTCCTTAGGGGAGAGGGAAATGCCCATATAGCATCTCTGTATTTCATAATACTCTTGTGGACAAATACTCACAGACGATCACTTAGGATAAGTGTTCTGCATCTATCTGTTCTGTGTCAAAGAGCAAAAATCAATATTTTCCAACAATCAACATTACTCACATAAATCTTCTCCTTTGACTTTTCCAATTGAAAACAGCATTGAAAAAATTGTTAAACGCTACTAATAGTTCCAAGATGTCCTTGGCTTCAGCCCATCCTGGAGCTCTTGCCACAGGACAGTCAGAATTCATTTATCAGGCTCTTGTTGAATCTGGACGAGACACTGGCACCAGGCAAACAACAGGGAAATAATACAAACAGTGAAACAAAATAGAAATATCTGTTCCCAAAGACTTTCAAAAATAATTCAGTGAAAAAGAACTGAGTAAAAAGTTAACAATAACTCATTCATACATTCCTCTAAAGAAATACGGAGCATAGATGTTTTTACTTTTTTAGGGGGACAACAGGGTTGCACTTTTCTAAGCATGTCATGTGAGCACACACACATACTAATTGTAACTGTTCTGTCTAATTTAGAACTTGACTGAATTTCCTTACACTATAGCATCGAAATCAAAGGAAAAATGACAAAAGAAGTATTTCTCTGACTCCTGCAACATTTGCTGTAGGAATGTAAGAAACAGGAAGTTTATTCCAGAGAACTGCAGATTTTATGGCTCTTCTGGACTTATCTGGCAGTAAAGCTCAGCTCACCTGTCTCCAACTGGAGAGCTGCTTAGCAGTGCTGTGTCACCTGACACAGAATTTTGTCTTATACGTCAGTGAGAGATGAAGTTTCACTGTACTCAAGAGAGCACCTGAGCCTTAACGGCACCTCAAAGCTCCCAGTCTGTAACTAAACTGAATCATGAATTATAGTTCTCTCTCTTTGGTATGTTATCCCAACCACATCCAGTAAACAAAGAGCAGTACATCTTGAAATCTCTAGCCCTGTGCCAAATGCAGTCCCAAAGGCCTATTAGACTTGGGTTAATAAATTGGTCAAGTGCAAGATGATGTGTAAGTACAATTTCACATTGAGCTAACATCTGCACATCTACCGGCCATGTTGATGGTAAACACAAACTTCTTAGCAGAGATACTAATGATTAATTCTTTATTCCCACTCAATTAACAAAGATCCCTGACGTGTTTGAATAGTACATGCATTAGGCTGGTACAATAGATTTGCTGCAGGGGTAAGATGAAGGACTCTAATTATCCTAATTTAGTGGAGATTGTTTTAATATCTTGGCTTTACAGAGTAAAGAAGCCCAAGGGAGTTCAGTACCAAATCCCACATCTAAATTCTTTGGACTTATTTTTAAATATCTAGTTCATGAACCTTGGAGCAAATGTCCTACACTTCTTTTAAGACACCCAAGTGTCTCAGAGCTTAGTACCTAGCTGCTTTGTGGATACTCAGCACACCTAAACAAAAATATCTGTCCAAACAAGGAAAATGTGTACAGCATAGTCAACAGTGATTCAGTAGGTTGACATTCACCCTATTGTTTTTGCAGCCCTCACAGAATTGGGTGAAGAGTTAGGGAACTAATAAGCATAAGGTCAATAACCTGTTTTACAAGCAACACAACTGATAAAGCCGAGTTTTCTGCATATATATGTCTTACATCCTCCAATTACAACCACTTTCTTTGTAATCACAGTACTCCTCCATTCTCCTCCATACACTCATGTGATGGCCTGCACAAGCAATAGTGCATGCTGCACCTCATTTGGAGCTACATGTGTTGACTGGTTAGATGGCTGTTAGGTAAGGGATTGATCATTAATGCATGCTCCTCACCTCAGTTGGAGGGAATAGGGCATTCTAATAGGAGCAAACATCAGTAGGGTCCCTCTTCTCCAGCCAGCTTTGACAGTCATTAAATGCTTACATTTTTAATATCTTTGATTTTTTATGCCATGACTCTGTCCTTTATCTAATTTGACATTCAGAAGTTATATAGAAAGGAATGAAGACTTGCCTTTGGTCATAAAGCTTTGATTCCTAAGAACTAAGCACTGTGCAAGTTGAAGAAATATTGTGGCATGGACAGATGAATGTCTTCACAAAGCAAAGTCAAAAGGCCATTCAAAAAAGTCCATTTTCCTGTTCTTAAAGCTAATTTGGTAAGTTACCCTATAGTTATTAGTTACCATCAGTGAAAATGATCAAATACCTTTCACTTTTAAGTCTCCAAGTTCAGTGCCATTTGAACCACTCCCACATGGAAGAAAAAAAAAAAAAAGGAAAAAAAAAAAAGGAAAAAAAAGGCTTCTTGTTGCCAACTCCTTGCCAAGTGTTATGCCATCTCAGAAGAAAAAATAAAAAGCATCTTCCTGACTGAATATCATGCACAGAGGAGTATGTGTGACCCAGAAAGTAACAGAGAATACCTAGTCTGCAAGGATTTAGTTGGGGAAGGAATTTTTCCCCTAAAAATTTGAAAGGATCCTATAGAAGATATCCTTCGTATCAGAAACTCCATAGATTAAGTTTCTTTAAAAGAAAGCTGTAAATACCTCAGTATAGTATCCCCTGTTGAAAGTATCACAACAAAAGATGACAAACTAGAATTCTAGCAATCCATCAATCACCAGTAGAAAGATGCTTTGAGATTTTAAGTTACCCAAATATTGTTTTGGTTTTTTTGTCTGTAGGTTTGTTGTTTTTTTTTTAATACAATATCCAGCACGTGATCCAGACCCTATTTGGGGTTCCTAGATACTCTTCAACTACATACACAGCATAGACTTTGTCAGAGAAGGGCACAAAACGGCTTCTCACTAAAATAGCAAAGCATACAACCATCTCCACCAGAATAAGAGATTCTCTTTCAGCTTGCCAGATTAAGTGTATTTATAATCATAACAAATATCTGTGGCAATAAATGTTTCCTGCATCTGACCCTAAAGCCCATAACCTTAGGTTAGCCCATTACTTTTGCTCTAGAGGCTGAAATAAAGCTAGCATGTTTTCAAGCTTCTTGTTCACTGCAGCTTGGAGATTTTATCCACCCATATTACCCCCTAATACACAGTAAAGCAATGTTGTCTAAATGCTCTCCATCAGTCCAAAGGGATTTAATTACATGCACCAGCAACCAAATGCAGGTACAACTTTAAGAAAAAGCTGTACAAAGATAGTTTTCACTCTCTGATGCAGAATATGGATAAGAGAAAGGAAAGACTTTTATTTTCATTGTGGTTAATAACTCTGTGGCTTGCTAAGAACTGGATTGTCTCCCAGTACAGAGTTAAGTCACTTAAATAGCTGATAAAGTCACTGCTACTCCAGTAACTGAGTATTAGCAGAGTGTAAACGTTGTGATTCTCTTTTTTCTCTGAATCTCCCAGGTTGCATCACACAAATGCAATATACAGCTACACAGGAATCATTTTTTCAACACCCAATTTTACATTCTTTTTCACAGGGCCACAAGGTGACAAAGCCGGAAAAGAAAACACTGCTTAATTAATTTAATCCCCAGTGAAGGCACCAAGCAGAAAAATGATTGACCCCTTATAATAAACAACTCAAGGATAAGATTAATGCAGAGTCAAGATATTGCCTTTTGTGGGCTTATTTACACCAGAGTCTTTCAGGGTGCTCATTACAGTGATTGTGAAGGTATATGATATTGATGGATTTAGGGAGGGGAAGAATCATTCCACAGATGGAACTTGCAGGGAGAATTCAAGCTGATGTCTAAGGGTGGAAAACTATCCCTGAAGAAGCTTGGGAATGGCTATTCTTCATTCCCACCACCATGAGTATGGCAATTACAACATCTATTCTCCCCTTTATGCACTGCAGTGTTTGAATCTGCATTCTCTACACATTCAGTGACCAGAGAGAAGAGTAGAATGCTGGACAATGCACTGGCCAAGTTAACTATAGCAGAAGTGTGGAGAATTGAATCAATAGGACTTCATCTGTCTATGAACTGCAGCGCCTTAAATTTAGCTAGAGGCAGGATACCAGCCTTGAAATCTTAATCATCTGTGTTGACGTGGCAAATCTCGCATTGCTAGAGAAAACAAAAAGCAAGGCAGAGCCCCTTGAGGCATAATGGGAGCTCTCAGTAACAGCAAATCCACTCTCGTCCAAGGGAAAGTTTCTGTGCCATACAAATCTCTCACCTTCCCCAGCAGGAGCTGTAGCCATTCGGCTGTGGACCTTAGAAGACAAGAACATTGCGTGTTGTGTAACTGTTGAAATTTCATTATACCATTACAGCTGATGACAGAATTCGTTATTTATTATAGGGCTAGGAAACCAATACAAGCTTTCTGTTATGAGCAAAGCAAAAATCAGACTGGAACTTTTCCCAGAGTACAGGATGAACAAGAGGAGACTGAAGCGTAGTTGTCACCACCTTCAAATACAGATGATTTAATTAAAATAAAGAAGAACATATCTGATTTGACTGTTTTTCCTTCCTTACCCTAAAGTCAGCATATTGGAAAGCAAGTACAATTTATCTTACTGAAGAAGCAAATAAATCCGGGTGAATCCAGGGGAGGGGCTGGAGAGGTTTGGTAATGAACTCTTCTTGCACAAGTTGGAGCCTAGCTCCTTCTTACATTGTCACTGCTTTTTAATGCATCAGGATTGAACAGACCTTCAGCTAGGTGTAAATATCATTTATTTCCTCACTGAGGCTCCTCTACACTGCCACAGCAATGCAAAATGAATTTACTGTTGGTCTGTATCAGGAAAACAGCAGTAGTAAGGCTGGGATCAGTTCTAGCAATGATACAGTTGCACCACTATAGGGGCATCTCATGCCTGCAGAATTTGTTCCATTCTCAAATAGTGACAGATGTCCCAGGAGAAGCACTTTCATCTCCGGACAAATCTGTCCTCTCTGTGTATACCATGCATCCCGCAGAGGGCAACCTCAAAGCCATCTTCAAAACTATCTTCATGACCATACAAGCAGCAAAGCAGTACACAGAAGTGCTGACACAGCTGAAACATGTAGGTCTGAGCATGCCTGGACACATAAAGAAGGTTAGCGGACTGTTGAGCATGTCAGACAGGCCGTCCACAAACCAGTCCTGTGGACAGGAGATGAGTTGGAGTAGATACGTGCTACAGCAGTTAAGTTGGTGCACAGGCAAACAGAAGCAAAATTGTACAAATCCATTAGGGCTAGACAACACACATAATACAAATTTTAACTGCAAATAAGTCTGCAAACGACCTTGAATCATACTTTATGGGAAATACAATGAGCCTCTGCAAAGCACCTGTTCATTAACCTTATTTTTAGAGTCTCTGAAATCGCTAAGTCCCTCTTTGAACCCTTAGAGTCATGCCACACTGCACAAGATGACTCACATGGGCTATAAGGAGCACAGAAGAGATGAACACTATTACAATAGATATTTTGCATTTTCTCCTTAACATCCTTTTGGAGCTGGCATAAGTCAGTTTTGTAACAGACAAGTTAATGGGCCCGTGTAATGCGTGCTGACTCTTCTCGTTTAAAACAAAACAAAACTTTATTTACACAGCATCCAGTTGCTACATGAACTGACAGTTAAGACAAAAGCACTCAACAAGTTAATGATTTTTCCCCTTTTTTTGTGAAACATCTAAAACAAAATCCCATCTGAATCTCAATTTCACAGCTTTGCCTTATTTAAACAATTCAGCTCCTTTTGTCTCTCATTTGTGCTGTACTTTGTGCGTCATTCTGGGTTGTTTCATTACCTATTGCACAATTACAAGTGTTCAAACATATAGAAGGCAAGAATGGCTTAGCTTGTTTCGGTTGCTTTACAATCAATACCTCTGCCTCAGGCGCCAAAGAGCATATGAGAAAATGAGTTTTCTGTTTTTATAAACTCTATCTTCAAGCTCACTTTGATCCATTCTTCTACACAAATGAATAGGGTGGGGCCATTACTGAACAAGTAGAGACAACAACAATGTTCTGTTAGAATGAATCTCAACAGAGGTGACCACACCAAAGGCCACCTTCTTAATGATTGTGCTTTTATTCCCCAATTCATTTGGAATCTTTATTCTCCCTTCCTGCATTGAAAAAAAAAAAAATGCAAGCTTTGTGATATCTGTTCCTTTTCATTTCGTGGCACCAATGTTATTTTGCTTTGATCTGCTCCAGTATGCAATGTTGTGAAGGTACTATCTGCTAAAATAGGAAAAACTGTGCTGTTTACCACTGTGGCAAACGAAAGTTATTTTGGGGGGAGAGAAGGGGATGTTTTTTAGATAACATGGTAAATTCAAGGCATATCCTTACTCAAAACAACCAGGAGAGAAGCAGCATATTACAAAGCTGAAAAATTGTGCTAAAGAAGTTTCACCACATAAGACTGTGGTTCACATACGTGAGGACTGACAAGCCTAAGGAAGAGCTGCAGACATTTTAAAAGAGGTACAACTTTTTTTTTTTCCTATTCGTGTAACTCCATTTTAATCCAATGAATAGTTGTTACATCTCCAATGTGCCAACCATTTTGGAAAACCAACCTTTTTAATCAACTCTGGAGATTTGAAAAATCTTCCCTACAATCAAAGATCATTGTGATCATAGTTTAACTGAGATAAGAGATTACTAGCATACGTACAAAGAGTAAAACATCAAGGAAAACCATAAGGAGGTGGTTCAGAATTCCTTCACACCACAAGAGATCTCAAATGCTGATCTCAGCCTTAAAACTAGCTCCCAGTCTCAACATATAGTATCCTGTATCCTCATCCTCCAGCAAAAGAAAGTTTAAATTCTAAAGTGCAGCAATATCACTAGCCCAGCAACAGCTAGCTGATAGAAATCCAGCTTTCTGTTCAACCTGTGCAAGTACAGCTGAGTGCATTTCCGTCCATATTCTCTCACAGAGACACCTCCCACTGAACTTTAAGTTTGATCTTTCTCCCACTGATATCATGAAAAAATCTCCCTCTGATGTCAGTATGGCCAGGAGGGGTTGGCATGTGTAGAAATCCAGTGAATTGTGGGTGGCTGTTCTATCTTTTGTGTTTTGTGAGGTGTTTAGTAGGTATTTTTTGCTCTCTTGCCAGTTTCCAATTTCATTAGGGGTATGTTGCGCTTTTTAAATGGAAAATAACTGTTGTGTTTGGTTGTATTTTGTGAAACGCCCAAAGGCTTTCACATACAAGCATCTCATAAAATGCATTTGTGTTTATTGTTATTAATAATAATGACACTGGATTAAGAGCAGTCTAGACTCTACATATGGCCCCGGCTAACTTGAGCCACCCAGATTGGATAGTTTTTGCCTATATGTCTAAAATACCAGGAGGTGGTAGTCTCTCCACTGTTAAACTTGAGCTTTCTAGCTGAATATTCCTGGCAATCCTGGACAGTTGCAATCCTGGACAACTGTCTGTAATATTATCAGCTTGCAGGTCATTTGAAAACTTATTTCTAATCCAAGATCATGATTAAATGAGTAGAAAGCTACCATTCAAATGATGTGAAGCACATTCATTAGCCTGTTAATGTCCAGTACGCATTCACTAACTTATACCTATACTACTCATACCCCCCACACAATATAATACTAACCTTCAAAAGCACCTCGTGGATTAAAAGGAGCTAACAGAATTGGCAAGCATTGTTGACAAAGTTATGCTACACTTCAAATGCATTTGTTGATTATAGTTATCACATATTCACGCAATCATGCACACATGCTACTGACAATGGAGTTGGAAAAAGGGAGTTTGAGCCTTTACTACAGATACATACAAGGTATTGTGGATCATGTTTCTCAAAAAAAAAGAAGAGAAAAAGAGGGAAAAAAAGAGAAAAGCATGAATTTGGAGTGCTGACTTCAGCTCATTAATATGATTTCTAGGATCATATTACTCTTTTTTTTTCCCTTTTATGAGTATTTGGACAACTGCCAAATATTTGTAAAAAGGTTTCATGAATTTTAGCATGAATGACAGTTACTCAGAAAATTCCTGCCACAACTGTATCATTTGCTATTCATTATGATTCTGGAAAAAAAAGGAGAAAAAAAAAACCAGATTCAGGCACCATGACTACAGTAAAGATGATGTAACACAGCAGGTAATGCAAAGAGCAGTAGTTTGGGCAGGACCTTCATTAACGGCCTGTACTCTGACAACTAGTACGGTTAGCTGATAGCTGGAGGCCTGCAACAGGGTGGCTTAGGAGTGTTTTGATGAGGGAAGATGACTTTATTCTTTACTATCTCATCTGAGATTGCATCTGATTTGGAATTTTAGCCAGAGAACACTTTCGACAGGGAACCATAGTCCCTCCCTCCAGCTGAACTCTTGGAGTCATAACTGCACCAATGCTACAGGAGAGATACTTCTCGCTGCCTACAGGACAAGAGTGAATCTATGAACAGCAGGATTCCTCTGAGATAGCTTCAGACAACTGCACTTCAAGAGAGTTATTCATCTGATCTGTTTAAAAGCTTGCTTTAGCATGAAGTAAATCTCATTATAGATACGGTTCTGTCTCTCCTGTGACTAAAAGCAGAGGCTATAGTAACTTACGTAGGTAGGGAAGTCTATGCTAAAATTTGACATGTAGCCGGCTGGATCCCAGATGGAGCTTCTGAGCTACAACTTGCTTGTGCTGTTTCAGAACCTGAGAAATGGGTAGTTGTATACAACCAAAATACATTTGTGAACAGTCTTTTCCCCCAATTTTTGTTGTTGTTGTTGCTCCTAAAGAACAGCCTCCTCACTGTGGGAGCGGAGGGGCAGCGCTGAGCTCTGTTCTGTGTGACAGCAACAGGGCCCAAGGGAACGGCATGAAGCTGTGACAGGGGAGGGCAGCTGGGGTTAGGGAAAGGGTCTGCACCAGAGGGCAGTAGGCATGGAACGGGCTGCACAGGGCAGTGGGCACGGCCCCAAGCTGCCAGAGTTCAAGCAGTGTTTGGACAGCGCTCTCAGATGTAGGGTTTGGATTTTGGGTGGCTCGGTGTGAAGCCAGGTGTTGGACTCTATGCTTCTGGCGGATCCCTTCCAACTAAGGATATGCTGTGACTCTATTATAGCTTGTTAACATGTTTAGTTTAGTGGTAGCTCACGCGAAATGTAGATTTTCATAGGAAGAAAACATCCTTGTTTTTGCTGAGCCCTATTTGTAAGTCATGGATCAGCTGGATATGCTTTAAAGACCACGTACAAACTTCACTTTATAAAATCAGTCCAATGTTCTAATTATTGCAAACAAGGAAATATTTCTCTCAGGCAATCCTAGTATTTGGAACGTGATCTAAATCTCTCCGTTTCCAAAGGATCCCAGAGTACTGGAAAGCATAAGGCCTAATGATGCTTGATAGTACATGGATACACGGTCAGTGCCAAAGATGTGGATTCAGATTTTGTTATTTTGTTCTACTATAATACTTAAACATAATGGCTAGGCAATCCCCTTCTCAAGTGTCATTGTCTTCACTCTGGCTGCTCAATTTCAGATGCTAGTTTGAAAGAAGTGACATCTTAACACAGCAAAGTGGCTAGAGCAGCATGCTGAATTCAGTCACAAGTCAGTAAAAGTTTGAATGGACCCTTAGTTGAAAAGTACTATACCTACTGAATTGGTATATTTACATGCTAAAGTTGTCCATCTAGTACCTTATTCAGCATCCACATTTGCTTCTGTCAGCACTTGCTGCTATGAGAAATATTGTCAAGAAATTTATCAAGAACAAAGATTAGCTTTACACTGCTTCATGTGGCCCAAATATTATGGTACAAGTTCACATGTGGCATAATTCTTCTAATGATCAGATACAGGACAAGAATATAGGTCCAGGAACAACCACAAAACCTAAATGTGACCAGACCCCAAGACTGTGGGTCTGTAAGCTCTGCTTCAGCTGCTATTAATGCCTGTATTCTATAGGTGACTCTGCCTGTGAACTTACAGTTGTCAGGAGACCTAAAGCTCTGCTCTTCCATGGTTGCACCTCAGCCTCAATAGGGCTGAGTATCTCCTACTTGAACCTAGTAAAATCCATGAAATTGTCATTCTTCTCCTCTCTCCTCACAGCCTTGATTAATCAGGAGTTCGCAGAACACCCAGCACACCACACATCATAGAACATGCAGCAGCAGCTATTGCTGTCTTTCTAGATACTGTAGCTGTATCATTCATTGCTCAGATGTCAGACTATTCTATCAAGAAAGGAACTCAGGATCTACCTGTCACCACCACAGCCAGCCAACAATTCAAATGCACATCCTTCATCTGTCACAGACCCCCCCAGCCTCTCAACTATATGCTGTTTCCTCCTTCTCTCACTGGATTGTTTCTCTTGAATTCAAGCTGATCAGTATCTGAGAGAGCAGAAACGAGTATAGCTATGTAGCATCAAAGGTGAAACCCGTGTTTTTCTCTAAGATCTTGGAGGCTTCTGTTCTATTCCTTCCAAAGGCATTTTGAACAAAGAAGCCCTTGGAGAGTGAAGCTGAACACAGGGCCTTGGGCTCTCTGAGAGCACTGTCTTGTTTTTGATTTCTAGCCTAGTTCACATTCATCTCTCTAATTCCACATCAGACCTGCACTGCAGAGAGAAGATAGGCATATATTTAGGGAACTCTCTGGGAGGTGAATTTGAGTTCCCTCTAGCAAAGGCAATAGTAAGCTAGATTTCCCGCAGCCTGAGGGAGCGCTTTAATCATCAGGCTCCTGTTCAAAAGGCCACCTCCACCTATTCTTCTGTCATGTTTTAGAAGAGAGAGACAAGTTCTATTTTGGAAAAAAAAGGGCGTAACAGGTGGCTACGTGCTGGTGAAGATCCTACAGTGTCCTCAGCATTTCCTAATAGAAAGCTAATTACCTGATCCTGGTGTACCTAGTTCTTCCCACATACCTGTACAGGGCCAAGGCACTTAGCAGAGGTGCCTGCTTACCTTAGGCCAGCCACATTAAAGCTCCACAATATAACACTCAGTGTTGCAGCATCAAAGCCCCACTTTGGATCAAACCTGAGGGCATTACCTGAGGGAATTTACAATGTCAAGACTTAAAACTGTATATGATGTTCATTACTGCAACTACTGACTCTAGTCTAACAAAAGCAGTAATGCCACAATAGTTATTGTTAAGCAATTTAATTGATCCAGACATTTATGCAGGGACATTTGCATGTAGGGGCTCTAGGCGGAGAATAAGCTACCCAACTTTTTATTCCTACATTAAATGACCTATAATTTCTTAACTCAGCCTGGTGGAATGTCCTCAGGCTTTGGGGCTTTACGCAGCTATTCTGGTTGCTCATCACCAAAACTGACTCTACATGTACATTTGTATATTGTGCCAGTCACCACAGATGACCCTTTATTTTTAGATGCAAACACTTTACCTTAATTGTGTATGCAAGTCATTGGTCTCTGAGGTCCACCTTACTTCACCTGCCAAGATTTAGTGAGGCAATAGGTCCTAGCAAACCCAAAAGACTTTAAGAGGTACCCTGAAATAACGTGGTCTTTGTCTCTCTCCTTGCAACCAATTCTCTATCCTTCCTGCCCCTGCCAAGGCCTATAAACAAAAACAGTTTGATTTCATTTATTTTCCTCTTCTGGATATCATGAGACTCTGCATGTGCACATGGAAATAACATAAGGAGAATATGTAGAAATTATATGTGGAAACATGCTGCCAAATTTGAGGCATATCAAGCAGTGTTCCATAATGTAGACAAAATAGAGTAACTGAAAGAAAGTCTGTCATCCCAACAAAATCCTTTTAAAAACTCTAATGGGCTTTGTTACAAAAGCTAGTTTTGTGGTAGCAAATCTGACCTCAAAAAAAAAAAAAAAAAAAAAAAAAATTTACCAATGGTGAGTCCATTAAGCAATGTAACGAAAGCAAGGCAGATATAATGTGACCTGATTTAAAAAATAAAAAAAAATAAAAATAAAAAAAGAGATTTTTCTAAAATCAGTTTGTGTCACCAAACTGTAGCCAGGTGAACTGAAGAAAGGGGAACATCTGTGGAAAGAAATTTGGAGAGTGAAGCTGCTAATTTCAATTTTTTTACTTTGGCAATAGATGAAAGTACTGATGCTACAGATAAAGCTCAACTTGCCATTTACATTAGAGATATTACTAATAAATATAATGTCACTGAAGAAGTGGCTTCATTTGCATGAAACAGTAAAAATTACATTAAAGAAATTTTGTTTAGTCTTTATGAATATATCTGGCATAGCTGCTGATGCTACCCCGGCAGTTATTGGTAAAAGAGAGTGACTATTAATTTTATGATATTAAATAATGATAAAATCACCACTGGAAACACATTTGATGAATTATCTCTGCATCATAAATCAAGAAAATTTATATGTGAAAGATTTAAATATGGATAATTTCACACAAATTGTCATCAAAGCTGTGAATTTCATAAAATCCAATGGATTGAATCATCACCAACTCCAGGAGTTTCTTAAAAAGTATGGATGCTAATTATGGGGACACCATTTACTTTTCTGATGGAAGGTGGCTAAGTCAGGGGTAAAATGCTTAAAAGATTTTATGATTCACTAAATGAAATCATGTCCTTTATGGAATCGAAAGGAAAATTTGTGACAGAGCTTGGCTCACAGATACGGCATTTTTGGTGAAATTGACTGCTCATTTAAATGAGTTAAATATGTGTCTGTGCTATGTTTCAAACCATAATGGCATTATGAAATGAAACTTAAATTATAGCAAGTTTAAGTTATTGCAAATAATTTCACATATTTTGATGTGTTGGCTAAACACGTCCCATGAACAGTAGAAAACTATGCTTTAGTTTTGATAAAAGAACTTGAGAACAGATTTCGAGATTTCCAAAAACGAAAAATCAATTTTTTTGTACATTTGCAACTCCATTTTCAGTCAACATAAATACATTACCTTGAATTTTCTAATGGAGTGACAACATTCAATTCAAAATAAAAATTGTCATGTCCCTTTACTAGACTTTTATACGCCCTATCTTATGAGATAATAGAATTCCTCACCTCACAATCACTCCTTATTCATGTCATCACTTTATGGCAGTGTACACATTTATTTTCAAGGATGAAGCACAGGAAAACCAATATTTCAACAAAAATCTCTGACGAACATCTTGAGAACTCTCTAAGAATTGCAACCACTTCCATTGAACAAGACAAATGCATTAGTATCACGAAAACAAGGTCAAATATCCTATTGGTTCTAAGTTTTTCTCGGTCTGGTTTTTTATGTTTTATTAAAAAAATACATAAAAAATAAGTTTTGTGACTTATATATGTTAACAATGTTATGTAGTTCATATGTGACCCAAGACAATTCCTGTTCGCTCAGTGTTGCCTAGGCAAGCCAGGAGATTGGACATCCATTCCTTACAGTTCTCCCTGCTTTACAATTGAATAGGTCTTCTAGATAGTTTTGTGGTTAAAGGAAATGGCTCTTTTACTGATCTAGCTAAATTGGATAAGTACCTTTCTATAGTTTTACATTATTTCTTGCTTTCAATAGCTGAATATATAGATATACTAATCAAAAATACAACTAGAAGTCCTTCCCGCCCATGTCTGTTGATGTAGTGGCAGAAGAACAGATAGCTGAAATTAAAGAACGACTTGGAGATGTAGCAGAATGCAGTGCAGAAAGAAAACAGACAGTCTTTCCTTTTGGAAGGAAAATAATTCTCTCCTCTGAACAAACCAATGAACAAATCTAGGTTACAAAAGAATTTTTCCTCAAATAAATTAAATCCCTGCTAATACCAAATAAAAGTAAAGTCCATTCATTCTACTTACAAGGGTAGAGAATCATGTTTTGTTTCCCACCCCTCTTAAAATAAATAAATAAATAACAACTAACCCACACCACCAAAATGCCACAGGGCCAGGCTATTGCATTTGCATAGCATTTTGAAATAAAAGTCTAAAATAAACAAGTAATTTCCTTCCAGTAGCCATACTGAATCAAATATACCCCTGCTGTAAGTCACTTAATGTCAACCACATTTATAGTTGGGATGAATTAGATCCAGAATGTTTCATTCCACATGTTCCTACCAAACAAGCCGTAAGTAATGATGTTTATTTCAGTTGCCATGCTTTGCACAAAAGCAAAAAAAGACCTCTTCTAACCCTGTTGATGGATACCACACTCACCCCATTATTAGTGGTGTCATATCTTAGGAATAAAACAAAGTCACATTACATGTATTAATAGAGAAATTGAGAGATCATCAACATGGATGGACAAAGCAACAACCACCTCTTTCATAGTTTTGTAGTTTCCCATGAGGTTCCTCCTTCCACCCTTCTGTTTAGCTGCATAAGCCCTGAAAAGGTCCCCCTTCAATCTTCTCTTCTCCAGTCCCTGGTCCCAGGGACAGATTAATTTAATATATTTACAAATCACAAGCTATCTGTCAGTCCTCCCAGTTGTAGAAAGAGTTGCTGACCTCAGAACTTCAGAAATACACTGAACTAAATCACTGTGCCTAAGAAACAACAACTTGGGCCTGATTCACTCATGCCACCAACACCACAGGAACACTAAAAATATGATAGGTGCTGCTGAAGAGTGTCAGATACCCAGCAATCTATGCAGTATATGGCTGACTATTGAAGACAGTGTTCTTTGAAATTATTTACACTACTTGCAATTATTTCAGTGCAGAGACTGCAGATGATTGCTCAAAAATAAGTTTGTCATCACTTGAGACAGTGGCCAAAGAAACTGTTCTGTCTCCAGGTTAATCACAGCAGAACTATGCAGACGCTGTGAAGCTGTATTCAGAAGGCAAAAGAAATACTGCAAAAGTAGTGATTTGGAACATATGAATCTTTCACAGTTCTAAGTTTTGCAAGCTTCTGAGTAATGTTTGTGTCTGCAAAACTTGTTTGACTACAATGGACCTTATTTGTGTAACTTAATTCGGTAACTTAATTCTGTATTTTTTTTCCCCCAGAGGTGGCTCAATTAAAGGATAAAGAGGAAAATCAACATTTTTCTACATGAATGGGAAACCTCAAAGTAAATAAAATTGGATGATCTACTTCTATTACCTCCAGAAACCAGTTGCTCATAATACATGGTAGTCTTTGAAGGTCTGGCTGGCAGGCTCCTTCCCTCCCCCACTTTCCTTCTACATTTTCTTCTTCCTTCCTGATAAATATCTGTTCCATTTTTCATGCTATTTGTGCTTATTTGTTTTTCTGCTTGCCACTTGCCTGCAAGCAGTTCCCTCTTTCTCCCTGAAACAAACGTGGTAAACTGTCTCAAAACCAACAGTGTTCCGTTTCTGTCATATCACCACTCCAGAAGAGCAGTGCCATCTCTGTGTGTCATGGAAGGAAAAGGATTTAGCCTTCTGCAGTCAAAATCTACAAACTCAGAAATGAAATTTAAAAAAACTACCTGCCCTTTCTTTTTCATGGAGAGAGCTACAGGTATCTGTGATGAAGCCTTTGCAGTCATTCTCAACACTCTTATGCAACGGGACTCTGCCAGTCGCTAGCCCAGAGGACCAGACTGCATCATTGGTCTTGGTAAGTCTTCAAAACAGGATTTCTGGATTTTCTCACTCTTCCTCACTTTTCTCTCTCTAACATTTACAATTGCTGCTTCATTATCAACCTCCAAAACTGTTCCCTGGTCTTCCTTCACATTGCAGAATCTATCAAAAATCTAACAAGTGAAGCAAACTGCCATGTTAGCCTTTTTGCACTTGCCTTTTGCTTCTGTTGTCACAGTTCTGTTGCCATTTTCTATAGCCCATAGAAGAAGCCAACACAGAAAACTGCAGTATAACAGTGACCAGTAAAAGGATAGATATCCTTTGAATAGCTTTCAAAACTCTTCTGAGGCTTTATTCTGACCTCACACTAATGGGAATGCACCGATGGATCCATTGCAATAGCATATACATCTAATATATTGCATGATGTAACAACACCAACATACGAAATATCTGGAATTAGTAGAGCTATTCCAAATCTTCCCTCTTCTATCAAGTACAGCTGAAACAGAAGTATAGCCATAACTGGATCTCTTGCAGGCCTAAAAAATGATATTTAGTAATTCTATTGATTCTAAACTCAAAGAGGATATTTCAGGATTTTATTTTCCATTGCACAGTGGAAGTGGAAAACTGCACATAAGCCCCTTACCATGAATGATAAAATGCATTAAAGATGAAGATGAAAAAATGAATGGGATTGAGAACATCAGGCTTAAAGTTGTTTGGGCAACCTAGCAGAACCCTTCCTTGCATGTATTCATTCTTCAATAACATGATGACAGGTGATTTTTCCCAGGACCTCTGCCTCATTCAGCACCCAAAGACTGCCATCCTTATAAATGAAACAAGCTGACATTAATTATGGGCATGCATAAGTCTCTCTATCATTTTTGTCATTAAAGCCTTCAAGTCCTTCATGAAAGGAAAAAAAAAAGAAATACTGACATATCAATAATCATAAAACATACTTGAGAAAGGACTATTACTATCCCCATTGTATGCACCATAGCTGTGACACTGCGCATCTCAAAAGTGACTGCTGCATCCTTTAGCTCCTATTGACACATGCACTATGTCAAGGCAGCATGCAGTTGTGTGGAATTCTCAGCATCTTCTCTTATGGTTCTTTTCCATTTTAATGTGATGGATACCCAAAAGAAGAAAGCAGCATGCAACTGTGATTAAAGATGACTTATAAATTCATGTATGCAAGGGTACTGCTCTGATGGCACTTGTTCAAGCATGTTGTGACTCCTCAGCCATTGACTTTACAACTCTTAATACAGATTATTTTTATTTTTTGGTAAATTTTTCTACATATACAGGCTGTATCTCTGTATACATAAATACGAATTTATACACTTATACCACACTGAGCCAACCTGTTTCTACAATCTGCAGCAAAAACACTTTATTTAACGGGGAGATATAGCTAACTGATAGTCAATTTCTGTCCTCAGTATGGACCAGTCTGGGCATCCTTTTACTGGTGCATTATACAGCTTTGGAGAGATAAAATGAACAATGCCAAGTTTTACGCCAAGTTCAGGAGCTTTGGAGTCTAGTTTTGAGGAACTTTTCTATTTTGTTATCTTCTGACTCTCTAACTTTAGGGAGGAACTGGTTGTCTTTGCTTCCATTCTACTATAGTTTTCCAACTCTGTCATCAGAGATATCACGTGTGTCTCACTTTCCACAGCATCACAGGTCAGTGCCAAGTATGTAACATCCTGTCCTTTCCTCCTCCTGGTGCTTCACTTGACTCTCATAATTTCAGCCTCCCTGTTCCCATGCATAAGGCAACAAAGAAATTGCAAGAAAAGTTTTACACAACTTGCTTATGAAATCCAGGAAAGAATTCCCAGCGGAAATGAAATCCCTGAGAAACAGTTGCCAAATTTCAACAGCTTACAGGATGGGGAAAGCACAATCTGAGGGGCGTGTGTATTTTTTTAAGAGGATTGTAGGTTGGAGGATTCGGAGCTAATTTTCACAAAGTCAGGAAAAGCATGCATTTCAGATCAAGGGAGAGTTAAGATTCAAGCCCTGTGTCAGAAGCACCTCAGTGAAAAATTATCCCATGGCAAAAGTAGTATTTTTCTCCTTCCTTCACAATTGAACTATTTCCTCAAATGTTCCCCAGAGGATAACCACAGAAATCAAATTTAGCCAAGTATCTGGGATGGAAAACCCTAACCCAAGTGGCTTAAAGTT
Organism: Lagopus muta; assembly: GCF_023343835.1. Lineage (NCBI taxonomy): Eukaryota > Metazoa > Chordata > Aves > Galliformes > Phasianidae > Lagopus > Lagopus muta. The sequence continues at coordinate 80,406,138 of NC_064435.1, read as the reverse complement.
TGGTAATGTTATCAGCAAATGCAAAAAAATCTTATAGCAAAAAAGCATCAGTCTTGTTTGTGTCATTGCCAGGTCTGCCTCTGATAACATGACACCTCTGTCTCCTGGTCTCTTCTAGATGACTCCTGACATACAGTCCTGTGGGAATTTCTCTACGTGTTACTGTGTTTAAGTTTATCTGTCACCATTTCATTATGAGATTAAAATTATATTCTCATTTATACTCTCGTCAGAAATAATGGCCTGAGAATACCCATTGTTACTGCTGCAAATTGTAAGTCACGCAATAAAAAGAGGGCCTGATTACCAAATTGAGAAGGAGCCTGTTTTTTTTTCCTCACAGATGAGTACCATCTTTAAATCTTCTCACTGTTTACGTACCTGTGTGCAAAGCAGCAGCTTCAGAGGGGCAAGCAGGATTAACCAGACAACACCCCATGAAACCATTCACGTAATGGCTGTGAGGCAAAGAAGAGCTTTTAGCTCTACTAACAGAGCACTGAAGCATGGGAAAATGAAATTCCCTGGCAAAACTGTGGCAGAGCAGGGAGCTGAAAACATGCTCTGAGATCCATGAGTTCCTCATGCATCAGCTGACCTTTTTGCCATCCCTCTACAAGTAGATCTCAGATCCTAAAGAAAGATGTCCTATTTTGTACTTGGAGCAAAATCTGAAGTATATGCTGTACCTTTGTGGAAAGGCTGAGAGAGAAATAGTAAGAATACAGCACTTGAAATTCTCAGGCATTTTCCCTATTCCTGCCTCTTGAAAGATGGTTGTTTCCACCAACTCTTTGCCACAATTTACTAAATTGATTTAGTAAATCTCATCCCATCTTTTAATTAGAGAGGATAATGTTATGACACTGCTGGAGTTCAAGGCTGAGTGCATCTCAATTCTGTCAGAGGAGTGGAAACAGAAATGCATTACCTTTCCTGGAATGCTTCTTCTGCCTTTTAGGTAGCTGTCTTTCATCATGTTCAGATGTCAAAAAAGTTGAAAAGCCAGCGGTATTGCTAGAGAAACTGAGGTTAAAACTAATCTTCTTTTAAAAGCTGAACTGATTCGTTGATTTCTCTAATAGTATCCAAGCACTTTTAAAATCACTGTCATAATCTCTAAAGAAGTTAAAAATGTTTCAATATTTGTAATTTCCCAATTGTTTATATAAAGGGCACATCCTGCAGCAAGTATTTTGTTTCTGTCATTTCATCACATCTACAGATTCCTGCATTTGCACATGCAGCTCTTAGCTTATGTTCTTAGCATACACTCAAGGCCTTTCCACCTAGATCTCAAGAGAAAAAAAAAAAAAACAGCCCTAAAAGGTAGAAATATGGTATCAAGCAACTGGAATGCCAATTCAAACACTATGAGGAATTGTATATCTACAGCACTAGAATTCTTGTTGGGACCCATACTGGGTCGGGCTGGGATAGCATTTACTTCCTTCACAGCAGCCTGTATGGTGCTGTGCTTTACATTTGAGGCTAAAACTGTGTTGATAACACAACAATGTTTTGGCTGCTGCTGAGCAGTACTTGCATGAAGTCAAGGTTTTCTCTCTTTCCACCCACACTTCTCCCAGTGAAGCCAGTCTGGGAGTACGCAAGGTATTGATGCAGCCAGGACAGCAGACCCAAACTGAACAGATTTCATACAGCATTGTTCTCAGCACTAAAAGCCCAAGTAAAAGGAGAAGAGGGGACATTCACAGTAGTAGCATTTGTTGTTTTAAGCAACTGTTACACATGCTGAGTCTCACCTTCCCAGGAAGAAACTGGACATCTGCCTCCTAATGAGAAATAGCAATTGAATTCCTCTTTTTTGCTTTACTTTGCAGGCCCGGTTCCCTTATTCATCTGTCATTATCTCAGTCAATAAGTCTTTTCAGCTTCTTTCTATTTTCTCCCCATTGCAATGAGGACAAGGAGGAGCAAGAAGCAGAGTGGATGAGAGTGGCTGTTTGGCTGGGATCAGCCGATCAAAGGGTTGCATGCAGTAGCTGTGATGCACCTGCCATTTTCTGCTGCACTAGGCAAATCCATCTCTTCAGCAAAGCAGAGATCTGAAGATCATACCCTGTCATTTTTCACAGGTTGCAGTACATAAAGAGTGATCTAAAAAAAAAAAAAAAAAAAGAAAAGAAAAAAGAAAAAAATAAACAGCTCACTCTTTTCTAGAATTGTTCAGAGATGCAGGAGCAGCCTTTTGCCCTACAAACCAGCCACATCAGACTCATCTGCTCTTTCTCTTTACCATACATCTTCCTTTATCAAAGAGACTAGCAGGCCGCACTCCTTCTCTCATAACACCCAGCGTTCTCACCTCCTGCCAAGATATAGTGGTTCATCACAGGAGATTAACAGAAACCTTGACTTGCAAGTAGAATAGGGCACATGAGGTACCTGGCCTCACATTCCCTAAGAATTTACAATACAGCAATACAGTGCTAAAATAACATCTCACATCTCCAGTATTCAATCAACTTACTGTTATTGTCTGAAACCCAAAACTCTCACAAATTACTGGCATTTTATTTTTAGGTAAACACGAACGTTTCCAAGGAAAGTCAACTCTAAACCTATCCTATTTTAATCAAAACCTAACTTTTGCCACCTTCTTCCTTCCCTTCTTCCCCTACCCCCTGAAAAAAAGAAAAAATTAGAAAACAAACAAACAAAAACAGTGAGTAATTTTCCAAAGACACATCTGAGCTAAAGTCCAATTGCCAAGAAAGTTGCTTAGTTTCAGGTTCTGTTCTTCCCTTATCTGCTGAAGTTAAATGTTAGATTGATCATTTCTATGCTCTTAACATGCATTCCTGGTAGCATTCCTGAACCAAATTGCATGCATGACGTATAACCTTGTCATCTTTTTCTCTACCAGTTCTAATTGCATGTTTATCTGTTTTCTCACAGGGAAAAGGAAAATCCTGTGAGTTACCTCACATGTGGAGATACTCTAGATCAAACTGGTCAAGATGTAACATTCTGGGATTAATCCACACCACTGCTTTTAAACTGTGTAGGTACCACCCTAATGGGGATACTCTTCTTCTGTCAGCATATGCAGGCTATGAAGTATACCAGGGAGTTTAGCCTGTGTGGACTGCCATCTTGTTACATGACTAACAGAGTACATGCCACTGTGTCACATCTTAAAATTTGCACAAGATGTTCATGAGTCTTTGGAAGTCTTGCTATTTTCTCTACTGTTACTCTTGCCCCATGAAATAATAGTATATACTTTTTAGCATTATTTTTCTGTCTTTCATTTTGGTGCTCCAAGGCAGAAGCATTTCCTCCTACATGATACATCAAATACATTTACCCACCTTTTCTAACAGATTGCCAGTCACAGATACTTTACTACTTTAGGAAAACATCGCCTTCATCATTCAAAGGTTAATATACAACTTATTTTCTTACAACTTGCAAGCAGAGTACTAGTTAACATAAAAAAAGAATAACATTATAGGATTATACTATCTACAATTACTTTATTATTACTTTCCTCTTTGACAGAGCTTTGTTATATATTTGAAGATTCTGTCTTCCTGAAATCTTTCATTATTTAGAAAGAAAGATTAAAAAAAAAAGAAAACCCACAAACCACACATTCAGACTCTTTACCATAAGATTTTCCAGAGTTCTGATCATTCCCTTGCTCACTTTGGGTTCTCTCCAATGAGCTCACATCCTCTTAGGAGGGCACAGCCCAAAATCACATTCAGTGCTCCAGCTGATGTCTTATCGGCACTGAGTGAAGCAAGATTACTTCATGCATCTTGTCAACTATATTCTTGCTTGTATATCCCAGGCTGGCATTTTTTTAAATTATTATTATTAAATACAGCATTCCTGGCTCATGTTCACACTTGTGATTTACTATAACCTGCAAGGTTTCTTTCTGAAGAACTATTTCCCAGCCACTTACTCATGTGAACAGATGACTTGGTGATGTTCTTCACTAACAGACACTGCTAAAGTAATTCAACTAAAGGGCAAAACATTACTGTCAAAACCTTGATGCAGGGGTACTGAAGAGGTCTAACATGTTAGTTTTGTGCAGCATTATACCACAATTGCCCTAGGAGATTTTTTGCTTTTCAGATGGATAGGAAGATGATACATGCAAAAGACATGTCATCCTTTTCAATGTGTTTTTTCTAACAAAAATACATTCATATGGCTGCCGTGTGATCACTCAGTCACTAGAACTATCATGAGGCCATAGGCTCATCACTGATAGCTTTGTTCCCTCTGCTTTGACTGAGCTACTGTTTTGCTGACTAACATACAAATTGCATCTCCTTTGTATAATCCAGTTATTTACATTGTATGTGAACATACAACCCAACAGAATTAGGATGAATTGCTTTAAAATTATATTCCAGTAGATACAAGCCTCCTAGATCTAAAGAGGTGGTGCTTTTTATGCAGGCTGACCAATTCCGGCTGACCATCCTGATCAGAAGTGATATTCCTCTCCTTTATAATGACCAACACAGATACTGTACATTCATAATACCACTAACGGGCTCTTACCCTTATGAACCTTTTGGGTTGGTGACCTGGAGATCTAAGATAACATTTGGTTACTATGGTCATTCCTGGATTTAAATGTGCTAGTGCACTGAAGAGCCAGGAGCATAAGGAGAGAGCTCTCACGTCTGCAGTTGCAAAGTTAGTAATGTTTTCTTTACAGACCCAGTCCTCACTTATGAGCAAAGCTCCTAGATTCACTGAAGTTAACACAAGGTCACTCCACTTGACTCAACAGGTTTCAGGCTGAGCCTGTGCTTACTAATGCACCTCTGGGGCTCCAGTTCTGCCTGTGGCTTTGCTTCCTCTATAAGGTTTGCACCTCTATTATGGGGCACTTTAAGCATCAGGGCCTCAGGTGGAGTCTTTGCAGCAGTTTTCAGCTAGAGGAGAAGGGTAAGGTCTCAACGAATTATCAGGCTGGCCTTTGCAAGGTGAGGCATTTGGGCATCATTAAAGAAGCTCTGGAGGCAGCAGATGCCTTCAGGAGATTTTCAAAATAGCCCTGCTCCACAGATCAGAGTTGTTGCAAAACAGCAAGGTCTAGTTAACAACTATGAATATGGTGAAAAAAAGAGAACCTTTTTCATAATAGTAGAGCCTGCATTGCTCTCTTCAAGAGAACTGTGCCATGAAACCAAAAGAATGCTCCTTGTTTATCAAGCAGCAAAAAAATAACCAGTGACTTCAAATACTTCTTTAATCTTTATGATCCCTACAGAATTCTTTTCTTTTTACATATTTCAGCTGGTTTATTGCATAAATATTATGTTAGCAGTCATTCGTCAGTGTGTAGGTGGGATCGCCAGTAGGCAGAGACAGTGATAAATGAGTCTCCAGGTGTTGCTGCTCTTTTTAGAAAATCCTTTAACAAGCAGTTATGAAGATTGAGGCAATTTTGCAAACTTACAAGAGTTACAGAAAGTTGCTTCACAGATACTTTTTTTTTTTTAAGAGGTGCTGTCAACATTGGCGATCCCAAGGAGCGTTGGAGATGTATACTTAGCACTGTTTACAAAACTCAGATAATTATTTATATGTGTTTACTTTTAAAGATGAATTGAAGAGGTCAGGTCTATTAGACTAAGAATATCAGGACTATTGGAACAATGTTTTCATTAATTTCTTCTCTGCTTGCAAGAAAGCAAATCTTGCAGTTCTAAACTCTCCTGTCATTTTTCACACTTGATGACAGCAAACAGATGATGACCTGTTTCATTAAGGTAATTATTCTAAAGACCAATGAGCCAGGAGAGAGGCTGCTCCACTCAAGAGATAAGAGTCTAAAGCCTTTCACCCTCAGACTGAAGATTCTACCAACAACCAGACTGAACAGGTTCATTCAACCATCCAGCCTACGTGAAAGCATCCTCACCACCATCAACATCTACTGAACCTAGTCACACCTGGCTCTCTGGTTAACAGGCTCCACAGCAAAGGAGAGGACCTTAGCCCAATAGCCAGGCATGAAGGAGCATTGAGACTGACAGAACAAAGTGGATGAAAACTATTTTGTGAAGCACACCACGGGAAAATTAAGAAAAACATTACTCCAAAGCTTGCTACTCTGCCACTATCCTTATCAACACCACCCTTTGGCACAGGGAAGGGTGCTGAGAATGGGTGATTCCAGGCAATCGCCACCCAAAATACCATTCCAAACACTCTCAGGGAGAGGGTAGCAAAGAGGAGAGATGTTTCTAGGTAAGAATCTACAGTAAAGCCTCCAATTAGCTCTTAGAATGGAAATAAACACCATATTGAGGTAACAGAGTTGTGGAAAACCGTTTGGCATTTCACAACCAAGTCCCCCACCTTCACACTTAAGTAATATTTTATCGTCTAGCATCATGTCTTGGCACAGAATTCCCCAGGTTGAGACTTTTGTAATTCTTGCACTCTACAGTGTTTCCCCCCATTCCCCAAAAAAGAAAAAGGCACCACTGTCCAAAGGCGGAACACAAACAAGCTCCATTGTGAGTCATAAAAACATAACACATGAGTAAGTGCACGCAATAATCTTGGTATAATTTGGCCCTTAGTCATTGTCTAGTCCTATTATGTAAATCTGAAACATGCATTTTTGAAAATAAAGGGCTTCAGTAAAATAATTACTGTTGTAATCCTGGAACCACACCCAATAAACAGTTTAGCAATCAACTGGCTCCATATATTTGAAAGCTATAAACAGATTAGTTCAAAATTAAAATAGTAAGGGCCAAAATCTCAGTTGCTGGTGTAAATTAGTACAGCTTGACTAAATCAAATTAGCAGTTTGATTTACTTCAATTAAGCTACACTAATTTACAGTGGACTGTCATCTTTTCCTATTTATGGGTATACGCATCTCAGAGTATGTATGTGTATATATGTTACTTTTTCCTGTATTCTAGGGAGATTATAGTGACCTTTAGGACAACAATAATCTCTTTTCTTCCTCTCTGCATATGTATAGTTATGAAAACTAGGTATGACCTCAGGCACTGTGAAGAGAGCAATTGAAGAACTACCAGAAAAGAAATAACAGATGATCCCAATAATTTCAATAAACTCCTATTCATTTTCATAATAATGAAATTTACCTGACTACAGAAGACAGTCTGAGATTTGTTATTTATTCTGTTAATTGTTATCCATTTACAGTTTTTGCATAATTTGGAATGATAGCCATTTTTAAAAAATTGCTAACTTTACAATTTTCCAGGACAAGAACAGACTGACTTTTTACACGTCTATAATTCTATACATTCTATAACTTATGACCTGACTTTGGTCTCATAACAGAAGTAAGGCTTCTTTCAACAGTTTTCATTGCAAATGAAAGATCAGATGATTCCTCTACATGTGGAAAAGAAACCATCTACTTGACTTTCACTTTGGAAGTTTCCTACTCCCTCCATGAATCACCGAATCACAGAATTGAAGGGGCTGGAAGGGACTTCTAGAGAGAATCGAGTCCAACCCCCCTGCAAAGCAGGCTCCCTACAGCAGGCTGCATAGGTAGGTGTCCAGGTGGGTCTTGAATATCTCCAGAGGAGACTCCACAACCCACCTGGGCAGCCTGTTCCTGTGCTCCATTACCCTCACTGTGAAGAAGCTCCTTCGCATATTGGTGTAGAACTTCCTATGCTCCAGTTTAAGGCTATTTGCCCTTGTCCTGTCCCTACAGACCACTGAAAAGAGGCTGGTCATGTCCCTTTGACTCCCACACTGAAGATATCTATAAACATTAATAAGATCACTTATTAGGAGTCTTCTTTTCTCTTAGACCCAGTTCTCTCAGACTTTCCTCACAAGGAATATGCTCCAGGCCTTTCAATCATCTCTGTGGCCCAAACAGGCCACAAAGATGGTGAAACAGGTGAATTCTTGTTATTATCCACGGGCTTCAGGTTGGTTATCATGGTCACAGAGTTAAATGATGGGCTTAAACCAAGGAATGGGAGAACAAAATTCAGATTAAGAAACAGAAGATCTTGTACCCTCACATCATGTACTGAAGTCACACTTTTCCCTTAGATCACAGTCTGTCATACTGCCAAGTTTTAAATAGTCATGCCCCTTACAATTGCTTTCTGGTGGTCTGTCTGGATTAATCTTTTATCATGGAAGCAGGAACACAAGAAGAAAAAGAGAACAAAAGTTCATAGACTGAAATACATTTTGTCAGTGTGATAGGACAGAAAGCATTTTTCTAAATGCTTTTTAAATCTCACACACACACACACACACACACAAAAAAAAAAAAAAAAAAGCAATGGTATTACTAACAGAGAAGCACATAAGGAAGAAAAAACAAATCCTGCATAACTAAAAAAGCCAAAGAATGAGGAAATTTAACACTGATCTAATTTATTTCCAAGCCATTCACTCAAAAATACTTTCATGGTCAGAAGTTATCTTTTTGGAAGGGATAGTTTACCAAGGATACAGTTCTTAAGAAGATTTAAGTGGTCAGAAAGAAGCAACTCCTCGTGTTCAACTAACTGAAAACAGAATGAATGCAACAACTGCATTCATTATTGCATTGGTATCTATCATACATTGCCCAGGATAATGCTTGCCAACATGCGCCACTAACATGCTGGCAAGCAGCATGAGCTTGATTCAGCAGTCTTCATCTCTCTGGCTCATTTCACCCCCTTGTTGTGCTGTAAACACTTGGCTTTGACTGCAATGCCCAGTAACAACTTGCAGCCCACAGGGGAACACTTCTCTGCTTTTTCTTGTCACTCCTTCTTTACAGGCAGAAGCCTAAGGAATGGTCCACCTTATAATGTCTGTCATCTCATGACTGATGTTGACTAACAAGGAACAAATGTGAAAAACTTTATGAACATAGCACAGGGCTTTGACGCAGGGAGAAGACTGTTCTGTAGGTTCTTGTTACCGCAATACTGTGCCAAGAAGTACAGCACATGCTTCTGGCTGCCCTGGCTGGAAAGGCAGGCAAAAGCAGCATGTCTTTAGCAGCATGTGGCAGGACAGGGACAAAAATGCTTTTTTGTGCTGCTTTCCCATATCTACATTCATCTACCAGAGCTTAGGGAATGCTGTACTGACTAATAGGTTCAAGCAAACATTAACATAAGAAGAAAAAAAGACCTAAATACTGATTGTATGTTTGGATAAAAGCCTGTTTTCCATATGCTCTTCCACTTGTTTCATGCTATCTGTCACAAATGCCAATAAGTTTAGGGGCAGAAACATTTGCAGAAATAGATAGTTCTTATGTAAAGCATAGTAAATGTTCAAAGAATAAACACTCTGAATTAACACATAACAACATGTGCATGAATCAATGAAGGGTTATTTCTCCCTCTTCAGGAACACAGCTAACTCCTAAAACTGCACTAACAGGCCAAATTTAGACAAGGTATGTCACATTTAGTCGAAACTACAAAGCTGCCTGCCACTTCATAGATGAGAACTTCTAGGAAACTTCAGTATTGAGGTTGAAGTTTATGATTGTTTGTTTGTTCTTATATTCTCCACAGCACTTCAGGTTTCAAAAAGCAATGTAACAAATACACTGCTGTACCTCAGAGTCTTATGGAAAGCTCAGTAGTGACTTGTCTGATCCACATTTTAACTCCCGCACAGCACTGAAGTATAGGGCTAACTTTTAATAAGTTGCATAGATACCCGAATAGAGAGAAATACATATTGGAACTGTCAAAGTACCTGAATACTCCTTTGAAAATCAACAAGTGGAGCTCACCTAGGAACTTCTAAAACTCTCATTGTCAGTTTATCAACATTTCCAGGCTCCTAAACAATTTCATTAGAAAACAGCATTCAAATCAGCTTCGAGAAACCCAGCATCCCACCTCAGGGACTCATTCACTGCTGACTGATCAAACCTCCTCATTTCTGAGTGCTTCTGCTTGTCCTCTATTGCAGCACTAAGAGTGGTGGCCTTCAGGACAGTACTTTTCATCAGCTGATCTCAAAGTCCACTGTGCTACATAGGTAATAGTAGGAAGCTGGCCTCTGCAAGCTAATGCAATTAGACAGCAAGGGGATCCTTTGAAGTTGATGGAATTATTTCCATTGGGTTCTGTGAACACTGAATCAGGTCTAACAAGTTGATAAACTTGTTAAACTGTGAGATGACAGGTACCTTTGACATACCTACATATAACGATATGCAGAGACGTAGCTTGACCATCTGCATCTCAATTTCCTCATCTCTGAAAAAAGGATAACAACTGCTATTTACTCATCTCTATAGAAGGCCTGATAATATTTAAAGCAATTGGTGAAGACTAATTAGCTAACATTTGAACAGGGTTTGAAGATTTAAAGTACTACATTACTGCTAAGTACTATTACTAAATTAAGCCAACTGTCACTAATAGAAGATAGTCTGATCCTTGCTGCTTGTTGACACAAGGCCAATTATAAATAATGAGTTCCATAAAATCTCAAATCATAAAGTCTAGAATATGTCATGCATTGTGAAATTAATGAAAATTAAGAGGAATAAAGTGATATAACATCATCATTCAATATTAAATTTATTGTATTTACGAATTTTAATCATCAATGCCAACAATTTCCCTTTCTATATGTATTGAATAATCAAATAAACCGCCTACACTTCCTTCACTGTCAATAAGGTCTGGATTAGCCTTGTGTCATTAGGCTACCTTCTGATGCTGTTAACTTCTGTGTCATGAGCACCATTCAAGGGTTCATCAAGCTCCAGTTAGGTTTTCTATCCTTCCTACTCCACTTGGGTGGTTACTACAGAATCTCATCTTTAGTAACCTCTTAATTATAAACCTAATCCATTAATGGCCAGCCTATTACCATTTGGCTTTTTTCAAATTGCACTATAAACTCATGGTTATTCTAAAGTCAATTAACAAATCCAAATCTTTCTCCACCTAGCTCTGTCCCACCTTGTGATATATTGGCTTACAGGGATCAAAAAATTCCGCTAAGGGTGAAAGTCCTCAACTTTTAGTCTATTGCTGTGATGCCTGTCCTCACATTTTCCTTACTAAAAGAGGGGAGATTTAGATTACATGGTAGGAAGAAGTTCTTTACTGTAAGAGTGCTGAGGCTCTGACAGAAGCTGCCCAGAGAAGCTGTGGATGCCCCATTCCTGGAGGTGTTCAAGGCCAGGCTGGATAGAGTTTTGAGGAATTTGATCATGTGAGAGGTGTCTCTGCCTGGGGCAGGATGGTGGAAGTGGATTATCTTCAAACTTCCTCACATCTCAAGCCATTCTTTAATTCCATGAAAAAATAAAAAAGATTTTTTAAAAAATTAGATTTTCAGACTCCAGGCTCAAACAAGTACAGTATTCTATGTTCAGCTTCAGAAGCATAGAGGTAAGTATAGGTCTTCATATATCTTCAAATTATTACCTACAATGTTTTCAAAAATTGTGGGGAATTACTTCTCTTCAACTGTCGAAACAATTACTGGTATTTGTTAGCTCTATTTTGACAGAACTGGTTTAACACATTCACAAAAAAAATACACAGCTTATTCTTCTTGATCATCACAAGGATGTCATCAGCCTACCACAAATGTTGTCATAAATAACTCCGCACCACAAAGAAACATGATCCTCTAAGTGTTGGATGAACATGCGTGCTGAGGAGGTGCGTATCAAGTCAAGTGATCTCAACCAAGAAAACAGAATCTTACCTTCAAAATGCCAGGAAATACAGCACTATAAACCAAGTTTTCCTGCAGCATACACTTCTTACTTACAAGGCAGCAGCTGGAGTCAAAGAGCTGATCTAATACATGGCTTAGCCTACAGCTTTCAGCAAGAATGCTTGCTGGTCATGCAGGTGATCAGGGACCCTATGCTTCTTCTTGTCAAGCCAGTAACACCTGGGCATTCCTCCTCCTCATTTCCATCTTGTTTCAAAGGCCACATTTTTCTCTCCCTGTGGGCAGCTGGATTATGTTCTGATGGATACTGGTCATTTGGCCACACATTCTCTTATCCCTTTCTTTCCAGGAAAACATTAAATCAGCCAAACAGTCTCCAACAGAACAAAAGGGAAAGCAATGACTAGAGGATAAAATATGGAAAGATGCAGTAGTGCTGACCTCCTGGCTTGAGGGCAATGCAGAAAGAGAAGAAACACTGAGTGGGAGGAAGGGGCAGAGGCAAATGGTATGCATTTGTGCGCACACAGGCAGATACAGATTTACCAGGGATTAGTACAGAGATGTTAGCCTCCCTATGGGCAGCAGTCTGTGTAGCATGCATTCCCATATGTTGTGGTACAGCCACAGCAGCACAGCTCAGCTGCCCCCACTCCGTTCAGGAAAGGGCATTGCTTGTCATGAACAAATGCATTGGTATCTACGGGTACATACGCGAAAGGGCTGGTTTTATGAGAGAACATTATATTGCAAGCGTAATTTTCAGTTAGTGTGGAACACAATTTATAAGCTGACATAAGGAACCTGACCTGATCTTGCATTTGTTCCACGTCTGCAAGTCTTAGAGACCAGTGTGTGCAGAGACTTCAAAGCTAGAAACCTAGTTCCTCTGTGAAAAGTAATTAGAAAAAAAACTTGTATTCTTTGCACTTACAAGGGCAGCTCCCCTTACACCAGATACTGCTCTTTCAGCAGATCTTTGTGGGTGGAGATTTCATATCAGCGTGTCTGCCAGTTCCTGCCAGAGTTTCATCCAAGCCACAACATAAAGAATCAACATTAATTAGCATTAATTATTATTTATAAGAAGCAATACTATCTCCATTACTATCATTCACACTTAGGTTTTTTTGTGTGTCTTACACAGGGCTCACGCATAGTGCATCACTGCCACATTAGACAGAACAAGGGCCCCATAGAGTCTGCAGAATAATTCACAATGTAGCCATCCTTAAACCATTTTGAATGTATCACTGTAAAATGTCAGAGAATTCCCTTTTCTACGCTTCCATAAACGTGCCTTCTACTTTCTGCATATTGTCAGGTCAATATTACTCCTCTTTTTCCATAGCCAGGAAGGAAAAAAAAAAAAAAAAAAAAAGGCCAGTAGAACATGAAATTTCTTTTCCATCAGAGAAACAGAAGAGAACTAATACAAGAATGCCTTCACATCATTTGGAACCACCAAAATATAGCGCTTCCACTATAGAACTCTCAAGTGAACCATTTCATATGACTGAAAAAACATGCTGAATGCATTTGCGTAGACTTTATTTCTTTGTTATTTTTGCTGGCATAAGCAGAACTCTTCAGTCACCTTTTATTCTGGTTCAAATCTTCTGTCCTAAGCCAGAATCTTATTCTAGAAAACAGAGTTCTGTGTCAGCCACTGGGGCTGATTTTGCTAAGCAACCACAGAACTAAGAAAAATTGAAAGGTTACAAAACTCAATTCAAAACAGCCAATTAGTCCCAATCTCTACTATTAATAGTACTGATGTTATTAGTATTGTTGATAATAGCTGTTCATAAATAATGATTTGCATAAATCAAATTGAGGTGGAAGAACTTGCAAGCACTAGCAAATCCTGTAATGAACGAAGTGTATATTCTCTTTTTAATGAAATGTGCCTCACTTCTAGTTTAAATGACATTTTTCACCACTTTGCTTCTTGCTTATTTTATTGCTTGATGCAATACGCAATGGCACCACGATTAGTGCAGTGAATCCAATTTAGAAAGGCACTTTTGCATAGGCCGAGGTTAATGAAACCACTTGAATATGTTAAGGTATATTCCCTTGGTCAATCCAGGCTTGTTGGAGAAACTAATAATAATCAGCTGGAACTGCTGAGTCAAAATTATGAATGAGATGGAAGCACTGAGCACATTTTACATGCTCCCATCACTTAAATCCTACTTGCGACTGTTGCAATCCCAAATTATGCATAACTCTGAAATACTACATACTTTGACCAATAGGTATTGCAACATTTTGCTGTGCAGTCACAACATGTTGTGTCACACAGCTTGCACCTTTCAGTGAGAAATACGGACTGCGCAGGAAAACACTGGGCTGCCATTCGCTGTTAAAAGCCTGCTTCCATCTGAGAACACGCACAGACTGACTTCTATCAGTACATACATTTTATTTTCTTTGCTAAGAGATCAGTCATGGTTTGCTTCAACCATCAGATACCTAAGGAAGAACAATTAGAAAACTAGCAATTGTTGGTATATTTATCAACTTCCCTATTATTAGTAATTCCTGTTAAGTTGGATAATGGGAAGCCTGAGAACACTGTTCATAACTCGTGAGTAACAAATGCACACAATGATGAATGCATTTATTTGCAGAAATAAAGCATTACTTTTTAATTTTATTTTTACTCAATTTTCCAGCTCTGAAGCACCATACTCTTGGTTAGCATTATTCACATGACAAAAAAAAAAAAAAAAAAAAAAAAAAAAAAAAAAAAAACTTCCAGCATAATAAAAGCATTCTGTGTGAAAAACAATTTGATCCTTATTGTATCTGTAATCAGTAATTACCGTGCCATTATATTTATACCATCAGTCAGTCACCTCACTGGCATAAACAGACACACCTCTTTTGGCAACAGGGTTGCAATCACACACTGGCAGTTATCTTCATCCAAAACAGAGACAGTTAAATACAAAAAACGTGCAACTTATTGTCCAGGTCATCACACAACACTTCACTGAAGGCCATAGCATCTGATAACACGTCCTATTAGTCACAACATAATTAAGTTATATATGGAAAGTTAACAGAAAAAGATAACCAATGAATGCAACGCAAGCAATGAAAGACTCAGTACAGCAAGCTTAAGCTAGTTCTGTTAAGCAACATATCAATAACAGTAGAAATAACAGTTTGGGAAGGTATCAGTAAAGGTATCCTTGTTACTATTGGTTAAGCAAAGGCAAGCATCAGGGTATACGCACACATATATTAACTCATCTTTTCCAGGAGCAAGCACTGGTGTTCTAGCTTTTCATGGAAAGATGTTACAAAACAGACATTCTGCATCAGAAAGAATAATGAGCGAGTGGTATCCAGGCTAAGGAAGAGAACAACAAGCCTTGAGGTGGAACACAATGTGCAGCTTTTAAGCAAGAAACAAATTTCGAAGAGCACTCCCACTTACTTTACACAATGAGTTGGTTTAGTCCACTATGTTCAGGTATGTCTTAACTTCAGGATGAACTTTGATTAACAAGGAGAGTATCTTTTGATAATAAACTGCTCCTATTTTACAGGGCATCCTGAATATTTAAAAACTGGGAGATATGCATTTTAGGCATTTCCTAAAGGGAACAGAAGCAGGTTGGAGCTCACCTCAAATACACGTAGAGCTCTCTAGTCTATCCCAGGTGATTGCTTTCACATGTTGCAAACACCTGCTTTGAGTTGAGATGATGACAAGCCCTTGACGTGACAACATGTGTAGGCATTTACAAATTCAGGCAGCAGTTCTGAGAACTTGCTCTCTGGAAAGCAGAGTTCACACACATAGGTTATTCTGAAAGTAATGCCTCCTATTTATTTCCACAGAAGCTACAACAGATACAAAGAACACAGTGACGCTATTTGACAAAGCAAATTCTCAGTTACAAAACTCTATTTATCAACAGAGTCAGCACCATTAGCTACGCATTTTCACCAGCAGCAACCAAGAGCCTGAATGCCACCCTTGTAACTATCTTCATGGCTATTTGGAAAGTGGTTTGTCTTTCACATCACTGCTACCACTGCTGAAAAGCAACACCTATTGCCTCACTGTGCTCACATCCTTTGTTTGGTCTCCATACGTTTTCAGCAAGCATCAAAGAACGTCAACGGCCGCCATTTTTTCTGCATGGAAGAATTCAGTGACACACTGTTGCTTCAGATGCACTTCTATGTCAGGTGCCATTCTGTCAGCCCCTGCTGCTGTCTATCACATAGCAACAGATGCATTGGAATGTTGGTGGGAAGGTTCAGTCTCTACTGCCGTACCACCAACATCCACCTCTGATATTGGAGGCATTACTTTTGGAGAAGCCCTGCTATTTAGAAATTGTTAAAGATACAAATTTTCATTTCAAACTTACTATTATATTTTCAGCTCAAATTTTTTTTTATTGTTGCCTATGAATTTCTCTACCTTCTCTATTCAAAGTGAAGCCATTCTCCTCAGAGAAGTTTTGTACCCTAGCCAATAGTTTTCTTGTGATAGGCTAAAATACAGAACCATAGAATGGCTTGGGTTGAAAGTGACCTCAGAGATCATCTAGCTCCAACCTTCCTGCCATAGGCAGGGTTGCCAGCCACTAGATCAGACTGCCCAGGAACCCATTAAGCCTAGCCCTGAATGCATCCAGGGATGGGGCACTCACACCTTCTCTGGGCAGCCTGTACCACTGCTTCTCCACCCTCTGAGTAAAGCATTTCTTTCTAACATCTCACCTAAACCTCCACTCTTTCATTTAAACTCAAGCCCTTAAATGGTATTTTTAAAATGCAATTCTTTGGGACATCATAGATCTTACCTCTGGAATGGAAGACTCACAATGGACTGAGAAAGACAGATTTCCTGCAGTGGTCTTAGGCAAAAACCTTTGGCATCACCGGAATAAAAACTCATCTGGAACACCCCCAAAAGTACACTGCTGAAGCTAAAATGAGTGCAATTCTTTCCTGCAAAGAACAAGTAAAAACAACAGCACTTTCTCAAAGCTTCAAGGTGTGAAATGAATACAACTGTTACAGCTTGTACTTGCAAATTAAAAGGAGCCAGGGCACAGTCTCAAGAGCTGGCATGCAATTATCCACACTGTTCAACTAGTAACAAGCTCTCTGACATGGCCTATCCCCCATTAACTAGTGCTTTCTCACACGACTCACAGGTATGGCTCAGGAGATAGTATGAAAAAAGGACCATTCCCTCTGGGCAGAACAGATGATGCTACGTATTTGGAAGGAGGTGAACTAAGCCACGTGGACGCAACCCCTCAGGGGCAAATCCTGGGTACTGGTCTATTTTACTTGCTAGTACTAAGGTAGCCATAAAGACCGGATGGGACATTGTGGGCATCTTTAAAGATCAAGATTGTATCTGCAAGACTCACCATACTAAGACCATGATGTTTCAAATAGTAATGGATACACTCATGCACCAGGGTAATTTTCCCAAATTAATTAGGATTACTCCTCTGCATAAAAGTATGCCAGCGTAGGTGTTTGTAGAAGAGGTTTTGAAATGTCAGTCATCATACACCCATCAGTTAAAGTACACTCATAAATGCTTTTGCTTGGAAGATTGTATTAACCTTAATATAAAATACATGTTTTCTGGGTCTGATGACTCAGGAAGAGCTTGCAAGTCTATACCTCAACCCATTAATCTTATATAAATAAACTTTCCCCTTGTGAAAGGGAGTCCCATAGCATTAATAATAGGAATCTTTCTCAACCACAATCAGATTCTGTAAGAATCGTTTAGAAACATTTAGATTAATTATTTGTTGCGAATTATTCACTTAGCTCTGTCACTTCAATCACGCAGCAAGGCTCTATTTCTTTCGGCAACATGAGGTAGTATAATAGAATACAGAGTTTCCACACTTAACTCTCATAACCAACACTATTTAATTAAAATCTCAACTGTGAATAGTCATCAGCCCGGCCAAAGTTTTGAAGGTTTGAATTCTGGCCCACTGGAGTGAAAGCCCCACCTATTAAGTTTGCTTCTGCGTTTGACTCCACCTAACTTCACCAAGGGGCCAATCTTTAACAGCAATGCGTGCAAAGGCCAAAGTTGGGGTAGAGGGTACAGAATGTGCTACTTCACGTCCTGCCTTCAAAATAAACTCTCCTCAAGTCACCAAGATTTACTTACAGAGAACTGATGGGTGTTAAAGTAGCATGCTAGGAGGGCGTTTTTCCTACACTTTGATAAAACTGCAAGGTTTTAATGTATGTGGGGCTTTGCTAAATCTCTTGGCATTGACTCCATTCAGCTGGAGAAAGTTAAAACGGACTGTCTTTCAAACAGCCTAAATAAATCAAACTACAATTGCAAACTTTCTTAAGAGATGAGGAAATGTCTCCATAGTCTGATATGCCAATGACAAGTGCTGGAGCTTTATGCTTCTCTGAAATCAGGAGAGGAGTCTGAAAATTTTTGAAATATTATTCCATTCCTGAAAACCCCCTCTGTACTTCATGCCCAGCTTCTGATTCAGAGACTCCTGTCCTTCACAGCTTGTGAAGATTTGCATTAGGGATAGAAAAAATATATATATTTTGCAAAGGAATTGCGATTGTAAAGATAAACCAAACTGATGCATAGCAGTCCCTTTCAGGAATTAAATGTTAATGTTCAACCTTCACTTCTGCATTTGCTAACTTTTTATTCAATTAAAAAAGCTCTTCAATCACCCCTAGCAATAAAAGACAAGAAAAGCATACCCTGACCGAGAAAATGCAGATGAAAGACTATGGCTTCTAAGCGCACCATGGGAAATGAAAACCCAGAGAACTCCCTGCCCTGAGGAAAGCTCTAGAGGTGAACAGTCCAAAAAAACTCCACCAGAAGTAGCAGAGAAATCAGAGATCTTTGGGCATCCTGAGAATTTGCTACAGGCTGAGTGGAATTGTTCTGCAGCGCACTCTTGTTCAGAGCTATCTGCTCCGACTCTCTTCACATCTCCATCTTTTCATTTTCATTTTAGGACAGTCCCCTTTTCTTTTTCCTCTCCTCCCTATGCCTTATTTGCTTCCCTTCCCCATGTGCTTCCCTTTCATTTTTCTTACAGTAAAAAAGTGTTCTCAAATGTCATTTTCCCTATGAAAATTGCTCCACCACAAAAGAAAAGCCAAACCCTATGTTTTTAAAGCAAAATTATCTATGTAAACAGAATGCAAACAAGCAGCTGTGTCACAACAGCAATTACAAGCCCAAAGAAGTCAAGATATTGTTTACACTAGGCTCTCTATGTGCATGTACACATGTACGTACATTCTCTACTCTCGATCCTAACTGACTTACAGCCCTTGCATCAAAAGCAGCTTCAGAGGCATTTAGTAAGACCTGGTCTTAACCAAACAAATCAGGATTAGTGACAGATTTACAAGGAGAAGATACTGGGTGTGACAGGCCTGAAAATCACTAACAAACATAAACTGACTCTAGTCTGTGGACTATGTTTTACTTACCAGACTTGGGCTAACACCCAGGACTTCTCTTTTCTTCCAAAGGTATGATGTCAGGCACATGGCAGTTCTCGAGTTTCTGTATAAGCCAGCATTGCCAGAGGCTCTGCGCAGGTGTGGTTAACAGTTATTTAATGATTCTTCACAATTGCATGTATCTGTCTGAACATAAATACAGTCTGATCGTAATCTTTCTTTTCACACCATGAATTTGCCCTAGTATTTCCACCCTTGCAGGTTCTCGAATGCCTGATCGTAGTTATTACAGAACTTGGATTCACTGGATCGTTTCAAACCATCCGTGAGCACTTTGTTGTCCTGGTGTCTTGGTGAGGTGAGGAGACTGGCAGCCATATGCTTGATGCTCTACGCTTAAATTCTCTGAGTTTGGCACCCTGATGACTCTCCTTTCCACACCAGGTTTACACACCAGCAACATATATTGTTAAGTATTTAAAAGTAAAATTACAAGAAACTGCCCTGGCAGTTCCTGGTAAAAGATCCCAGACTTCCTCCTCTTTCCAGCAGCTCCACGAGCCTCTGTTCAGTGTAAATCTCAGTAATTTTCAATTAGTTAAAATAATTTTGAGTGATAGTTTGACTGTTTCTTTTCCAAAAGGTAATAGTTTTCCTAATTAGTCACTTGCTTTGATAAGGCACTGACTTCTACTCTAATCTAAATTAACAAGACTTTATCTACCTGCATCACTTAAACACACCCTACTTGCAAATCTGGTATGACTAAAAACCAGGACAAGTGTTTGGTTTCATTTTACATTTGCTTCAAAGTGCCCCACTTGGAGGTTAATTATTAATCTACTCGACTATATGTAAAGGTTCAGGGAAACAACAGGGTTAGTAGGTAGAGCAGCAGTTTGGGAATTTGGAAACCCGTGTCCTATTTCCAGCTTAGATCTCAGAAGTTTGGCCAAGACATCCACATCCCTGAACATTTACTTCCAAAATAGAAATAGAAACTCCCTCTGCTCAAAGCACTTTGTCATCTTTAGGGAAGAAACTTTACGTGTGTGAGGCAACGGTATGTTTGTTTGCACCTTCAAGAGACTGAAACTCAGCTAATCCCTTAAGAACCCAACTAGGAACTTGAGATCAGATACTCAACCCATGCAACTCAGCAAAACTAATGACTTTGTCAGAGCTGTAGAAAACTGCAGTGGCTGAAGAACCAGCTCCTCAAGCTTTCACTGCATTTGTCTGTCACCTGCAAAATGGGGAGAACACACCTCAACTCTGTAGCACAGTCTGGATTTTATAAACCCCCTCCCTCTGCCATCCTGTGGTATCAAAATAGATGTACGTTCAATATGACTGTGTTGCCTATCTCAAGGCCAGCAGGCAGCAGCATGGACCAGATTTTCTAAGAGACCACTGCTGTCTGAGAGTTGGCCAGGTGGTGAGAGGGTTAGATTCTGACCATTCAGATCTTGAAGCAGGGAACTGAAAAATGGCACATGGAGAACAGAACACAGAGAGAGAGACAGGGGAGGAACTTTTTTATAAGGGCAGATAGCAACAGGATGAGGGGAAGAGGCTTCAAACTGGAAGAGGGCGGACTTAGACTCGATATGAGGAAGAAATTCTTTACTGTGAGGGTGGTGAGACACTGGAACGTTACCCAGAGAGGTTGTGGATGCTCCCTCCCTGGAAGCATTCAAGGCCAGGCTGGATGGGGCTTTGAGCAACTTGGTTTAGTGGGAGGTGTCCTTGTCTGTAGCTGGGGGTTGGAATTAGATGATCTTAAAGGTCCTTTCCAACCCAAACCATTTCATTCTGTGATTCTATAATCTAGAGACATTGCTGCACAATTCCACCTACCTTAGGAAGGCCACTGCAGCCTGCTTCTGAATAATGCAGTTCACTTGATCCTGACAAACAAAACTAGAGAAAACAGAAAAAACACAACAACAAAATTCAAAGTTTTTTACACCATTATTTATTCATGTATTTGGTTAATGCTTATATGAACAAAGGGATTCCACACAGAAAAAGCTTTTTGAAAATAAACTGGAAAATAAATTTAAAAAAACAAAAGAAAAACAAACAAGCAAACAAACAAAAATAACAAAAAAAAAACCAACAAAAAACAGGAATAAGAATGTGGAATACTTACGGTTATTCAGTTGGAATATTATTGTCAGGATGACTCATTATTTAATCCACAGAGCTATAAATAGTACTGTAACTCAGCTGAATGGAAACATATCCTTCACTATCTCTAGTCACTTGTTTACCCATGTAAAATACATATGTTTTTGAACTGGCTTAGGTATATTCCAGAAAAGGCTAGCAAAGTTCAGTGGCTCTATTACACATTCAAAGCCCTTCAGCTTTCGATTAATTTTCTTGCACTTCTCCTACCACGTTGCTCATTCTGCTCAATGCATGGACGTAGAGGCAATAAAAGGCTACTGTAACAACTCAGCCAGTGTTTCCTCATATCGTGGGCCAGTGATAGCAAGCCTTTGGCACCAATACCAAGTTTGGCGCCAACAGGTATTTGGTCTGGCACCAGCAATAAGAAGTTATGATGGTTTCTTTTTTAGTTTGTTTGGCACCGGTAACAAGAAACATTCACCATTCCTGGCAGAGAGCCACAGAATTTCACCAAACGGCTTCTGAATCATAACTTCGTAACAAACATAACACAACATAACTTGTAATTGCGGAGTCTGTCTCTTAGCAAGCGATTCTGGCCTGACAATTACGTCCAGACTCATCAATACCTTTGCTTCCTTCTAGTATTGGTTTCTTTCTAGCTGTAACAGTCTTCTCGAAGAGATCCACAAACTTGTAAGACCTTCAGCATTTGGATTTTCTTTCTCTTGCTGCGCTTAGATGAAACCCAGTAATCATCTACGAGGAAAGCCTATGGGGACAGCTACTAAATTAAGTCATCACGAAATATGTTGTAAACACTATGTTGACTTAACCTCCCTCCTCTCCCTGTACTATGCCATGTACCTTCTCAAACAGCAGATCTGCAATGTAGGTTCACCTTATGCTGGTGTGGAGCTCTATTCAAGCCTTTAAGCCTTAACTCAGCTAGGAATAAAAAAGAATTACCTGCAAGTTATCTGGGACTCCTGACAGCATGATTCCAGTTCCAGCAGCGCTTGCTAAATGGCACAATACTTCTGATTAGGCCTCGCGGGGGGATACCTCAGTGGATGCAGCACAGGATGAAGACCCTGAAGAGCTTAGTTCTACAGACAGCATTGCTACTGACTTGCCAAACAGATTACAGCAAGACGTCTCCCCTTCACTACTCTTGGCTGTAAAGTGGGTGAGCTCTGAGATCTGTGTGGGAAGGACAGTGTGAGAACGAGGAATTACTTCTGTAGTACGAAGCATTAGTAACAACAGCAATAATGTCATCCTCTTCACAGGGGAAAAATCTGTCCCTGCCCATTCTGTCACAATCCAGTACAAAGGAAAAATTTGCTGAGATGTAGACTTTTGTATGGGACATGAAGTGGGCACAAGGAGGAAGTGATTCTAAGCCTTTGGGCATGGGAAAATTTCTTCTCAAGCAACAACTCCCAAGAAACTAAACATCATGTTATAAAAAACAAAGTAAAAATGGAAGTCCCCACTGTAAATTCAGCTCTTGGTATTTGCCAAAGACACATGGGAATCCCTACCCCAAGGGAATGCTTGTTCCTGTGGAAAAGTGCAAATCCGCGGAGTTCACAACGAGGGGATTCACGCAGACATGCCTTCTACCTCAGTGATCAAACTCTTCCTCTCAAGGTCTAATGAATTTCCACTGACCTCCTTTCTTACAGCTTAGTCTCCAGCTGGATTTCCTTCAACTATAAAAATGTATATAGTGTAATTAGCCAACCTCCACAGACTCTGTAGTTCATTTATGCATGCTAGGCAAGTCTCCCGCTGTGAGCAGCCCATCCAAAGAGAACTCTTTGAACTGGTCTATTGTTGTTCATGTAGCATATTGCATTGTCCAATTTCATCATTCCTGGCAAGGCACCGCACTCCTGCAGCTTGCTACAGGAGGAGGAAAAGAGATGATGAAGCACTTTGTCCAGCTGCTGTGCCGGACATCTCAGATGTACAAATAAGCTTGCCTACCACTAGCTATAGGACTCGCCCAGTCAACACAGAAGCATTTGTTGACCAATTGTGCTTATAAGATCTTATCTGGAAGTACTCTCTAATCTAGTTAGCCATCTGGAGGGACAAGGGACAGAAAAGAGAGTAAGGAAGGATCAGGTGAAAAAGAAAGATAAATAATAATAATAATATAATCAAGTCCATAGAGCAACACACCTTTACATAATATTCGCTGGAGTGTCAAATCTTGGCTTAAAGTACCATGTAAATAACACAACTGGGTCAACCAAAAGCATACTCAAAGCCACACAATGGTGTAGCATTTTGCTACATTTAGAGGAGAACTAGAACTTAAACTCTGAGCAAACTTTCTTACCTTCAAATACTCACTGGCAAACTCTGAAATAAAGGAATCTAATGCTACAGAAAATGGGAAGCGAAGTTGTGTGTGATTTAAGACCCACCATTCACATTTCTCTTCTTTGTTTTTGATTAGGTACTGTTTTGGGTAGGAAAAGAGGGGGTCATACATCAAAAAAAAAGTGCTGCTTTGCTGTGCTCAAGAGGAAGAGACATTCCATTTTAGAACAAAGAATCTGGATTTTTTTCACATTGCTTCACTAAGAGGTTTTTGGAGGTTTTTCTTGGGGTGATGGGGGTGGAGTGTTTGGCTTTGCTATAATACAGCACATCAAAGCGCTTTTGATGTGAAGTTTACTTAACAGAATCAGTTTTTCCGATGATTGTGTTAATCTTTATAAACCTGAAGGCGATACTGTGCCTTTTAAAAAACTATAGCAGGAAAAGAGTTGAGGTTACATACACTCTCAGTGGTGAGAGCCAGGAGTAGTTGTACTACTTTGCCTCTTCTTAAAACTACATCCATTCCTTCGTGGGCAGCAATGGCAGCGGTCTTGACTTCATTCCCACTTGGGCTGGGAAGGCTCTGTTTGAACCACGCTCAGCCCTCACATAAGCACTTTCATATGTTTTCTCAGGTTAGAGCCACATTAGATTTCCGTGTCAATTTACACAGCGATTGGCTGAGAGGCAGCACAGAGGCCTGGAACCCAAACAAAAATCAGTGTTGATCTTAGGAAGGTACCCCCACTCCACTAATAGCCACTAATAGCTATCTTTAATTGCGTTATTTTGAGCACAGGCTCTTGTCCTCTCTTAAATCCTGCAAAACCAGCTTTGCCATCCACTCCTTGTCTTGAAGTATGGCTGTGAAAAGCTTCTGTTATGTCTGACGTGTTTACCTACAGCATTTGAATGACTTTTTAAGTTCTTTGAATAAAGATAAGAGACAATGTGTACATTTTCCACACAAATAGTGGAACGGTAATAAAATAAACATCAAAGGTAAGCTAGAAAATCATCACTACTTTGCTGCCATTTATAACAAAGGCAGGAAGAGGAAAAACCTACCCTCACCACTGGCATCATCTTAGAAAATACGAGTTTTGGAAGGAACGATGGCTTTTTCCCATACCCTTAAAAACAAACATTGGCACCTACAGCTAACGCAGAGCTTCACTGAAAGATCTCAGTTTACATTGCAAGGAGAGAACAACAAGAAGCCAACCAAGAGAGGTCTCCCTCCTCTTAGTTTTATTGCTCAATTGCTCGTTTTTCTCAACTGGTACAGCTTTAGTGGGGGAAGCATCAAACCCATTATTAAAGTTAGAAAGGGTACAACCAAAAGGACAGGAGGATCTCTTTTTGTTTAGAATTTAAGACCCACATGAGGCCAAAAAAAAAAAAAAAAAAAGGGCAAAGCTTTGAAACGTTGTGCAGGTGTGTGTGGGAATGTTTCTTCTATTCAAGAGATGGGGAACGAAAGTAGTGCCGTTTGTTTCTTCTGAGGGTCTTTCAAATCTGCCTTCTTTTAAGTTCCTCCCCAGCATGCCTTGGCAGCTGGAGCACAGCATAGTCCTAGCCAGAGTGATGCTTCATTTTTGAGCATTTATCCTAAAATAAAGGCTGAATCAGACAGACCAGACTGCTTTTGGAACACATGGAGCAATCCAACTCTTACTCCAGGACACAACATTCAAAGTGTCCGTAAGAGAAATAGAATAGAAGCATCACACTGGATTTCTGCTGATGTTTTTGTTTTGGTATTGTTTTGCAGATGCCAGCTCTACAGCTGTATGGAGTCGAACAGGGTTTTGCAATTGACTTTGAATGGACAGCAGAATAGGACTGAAGATTTTAGTGGAGTCTCACTCTCATCGTTGAGGTGTTCCGTCCAGCACTGCTGGAGGGGACTGAACATTTGCCTTCAGAAAGGGGCAGAAGACCAAGATTAGTGCAAAGCTGAAAGCAAACAGAACAATCGTGATTATTTTGTCTCGAAAGAAAAGCAGCTAGGTAAAATTACAGAGTGTCCCGGGTTTTATGGAAAATTTATAGTCTCAGTGTTATGAAAACGTTAAAGCAAAGTCGCTTTAAAAAAAAAAAAAAACAACTCAATAAAAGATTTTATTGGAGAGCGACAGCTCTAACACTGCAGACATGCCATCGGAAGACATCAAGCGACGGTGCTTCACGCATAGCAGCACGCTCAAAGCCAAGGGCAAAGCTGTGGCAGCCTCTCCCTTCGCGCAGCGCTGCCTACCTGCTCCCACCTCGCCCTCCACCCTGGTTATGACGGCAGCGGAGAGGGGCAGAGACTGTCAGCCCACATAAACCGTAAGGGATCCCCGGTTGCGGAGCGGCGCGGTGTTCCGACAGGTTGTTGCGCTGTCACATTGCAACTCGCTGCTCTGCGCAGCGCTGGGAGCACAGATCGCGGCGCGGCAGGTTCTGCTCTGCCACCTATGAGCCGCTCCGCATGCTGCACCTGGAGCAGGGCTGGAGCTCCAGATCCCATCGAGCTCTGCTCTGCTCGGAGTGCCCGGCACGGAAGAGACATCTGGAAGGAGAAAATACACACTCGTTTCTAAAAAAAAAAAAAAAAACAACTTTCCAACCAGACCTCGCTGTCATCTGGGCTAATTTCGGCTCTGATACGGCTATTAGGGCATACCCACCTTTGCTACCTTGCTTCCCCACCCACCACCCTTTCAGATCTCCGTCCTGGCTCCGCCTCTCGCCGGCGTTATAATGGGCTGGTCTGAAAGTGGTGGAGAGACGCAGAACCACAGGGGAAGAGGGAGATAATGACAATAACCCCAATAACCCCCGTCACCCGGCTGCTGCCCGCGCCGCTGCGAGGAACCGAGCACTGACGGGGAGAACCCAAACGGCAAGAGGAGACTCCGGCGTCTCCCGGAGCATCGCCGGACGGGAGCAGCGGAGCGCCCCGAGGAGCGCCGGGCACCACCGGGGGAGGCGGAGAGGAGAGACTCCGGTCCGACCCCATGGAGCCGGCGGCGTGACGAGGCGGGGGAGCCCTTCGCTACAGGAGGAGGAGGACGCGCAGGTGGCAGCCGGAGCAGCCGCCGCCGCGGAGCTGTCCAAGCGGCAGCGGAGGCAGAGCCGCCCCTCCCGCCCCCCTCGGGGCCGTGCCGAGGGGCGGGGGTCGCCGGGCCGAGCAGCGGGGCGCGTGGGGGCCGCGCCGACGCCATGAAGCTGGAGGTGTTCTCGCAGCACTACGAGGACAAGCTGAACGCCGGCAGCGATCAGGAAGGCAGCGGCTCGCTCTCCCCGGCGCCGGCCGATAGCGAGCTGGGATCGGACGGGGACTGCGCTGCCAACAGCCCGGGCGGCAGCACCGGCAGCTCCGGGCGGCCCCTGCCGCCGACCCCAGCCCCGCAGCCGCCGCAGCCGCCGCCGCCGCCGGCTCCGGCCGAGGGAGGCAAGGGGAAGCCGTACACGCGGCGGCCCAAGCCGCCCTACTCGTACATCGCGCTGATCGCCATGGCCATCCGCGACTCTGCCGGGGGCCGCCTGACCCTGGCCGAGATCAACGACTACCTGATGAGCCGCTTCCCCTTCTTTCGCGGCGCCTATACGGGCTGGCGCAACTCGGTGCGCCACAACCTCTCCCTCAACGACTGCTTCGTCAAAGTGCTGCGCGACCCGGCGCGGCCCTGGGGCAAGGACAACTACTGGATGCTCAACCCCAGCAGCGAGTACACCTTCGCCGACGGCGTCTTCCGCCGCCGCCGCAAGCGCCTGAGCCGCGCCGCCCCGCCGCCGCCGCCGCCGTCCGCCCGCCCAGCCGCCGCCGCCCCGCAGCCGCCGCCGCAGCCGCCGCAGGAGGCGGCCGGAGCGGGCGCCGCGTCCCCCGCCGCTACCGAGGAGGAGGAGGAGGAGGCGGCAGTGGGCGGCGGCGGGGCGGCAGGCGGCGGCGCCAAGTTCTCCAGCTCTTTCGCCATCGAGAGCCTCCTCCGGCGGCCGGCCGGGCCCCGCGCCGCCCCGCAGCCCCCGCCGCCCGCCCGCTTCGTGTGGCCGCCTCCCGCCGCCCCGCACCTGCTGCCCGCTCATCACTACCCGCTGCTCCCTTACGCTCAGCCCTCGCCGCCCGCGGCCGCTCTCTACAGCGGGGGCCTGGTGCAGCTGTGCGCCTACGGGCTGGGCGAGCCGCCGCTGCTGCTGGGCGGCCCCCACGGGCATCCCCAGGGGCAGCCGCCGGCGGAGCGCTCGCGGGCGCCGCTCTTCGCCGGGGCCGCGCTGCCCGGGGGATCCCCGACCTACATCCCGCTCCGGGCGCCGCGGCCGGCGGCGGGGAGCTCGGCCCCGTTCCGCCCGTACGCCGTGGAAACCCCCCTGGCGTAACGCAGCAGAGGGCAGGGAGCTCTGGATCCCGCACTTTAACTCCCAAAGCCTCCCGGCGGACGCCTCGGTGACTGTGCCTTAAAGAAGTGACGGCGGGCATCACTTCGAACCAAGCCAAAAAAACTGCCCTCCGGGACATAGCCATAAGCCTCAAGTGCTTCTTACTGTGCGCTGGGACCGCTCCGCTACTGCCTTCCTCTCTCCGCCTCTCGGGGGCTGCGCTGCTCACCGGGAGCGGGCGCGGGGAGGGGAGGGTTGGGCGGGGGCTGCTGCGGGGCCGTAGGTCCGTGCCGCAACGCCGCGCATCACTGTGCCAAAACAAACCCCTTCCCCCCCCCCCCCCGGCACCCAACATCTCGTGGGAAAAGAGGACATTAAGTTATTTATAAAAGCAGTGTTTTTCACACGAGGAGAGTGCCGCTTTTTTAATTAATTATTGGTGGGGGGCTGTGGAGAGGGGTGTAGAAGAGCGCCGTCACCTGCGCCGTACACCCAATGCCGTGCCCTCTACTGCTTGGAAACAGTGATTCCTTTCGTATTTTATTTTTTTGTGTTTGTATATAATAGATGTGCGTGTGCCCGGCGCCTCCGCTGCCTTTTTATTATTATTATTATTATTACTACTACTTTGGCGAAGGACAGCGGACGTAACCCAGTTGTCATCTCCGAGAGCAAGGCAAAGGAGCGGGCTCCGGCTGCCGGAGAGACGAAATCTCAGCGCCGGGACTCAATAGGAGTGTTGGCGGTGACAGAATACGTTCAGCCCTCGGCTGCTCCCAAAGCCCGATCTATTCGGGCTGCTCAGCACCGCCACGAGAGATAGGGGTAGCTTCAGAAAGACGGAGCTGGGAATAGTAGAGGGTGGGTTTCAGTGCCCGGGGAAATCGGGTAAGGAGTTATTGCATCCCCCAACTCAGAGCGCTTCTCTTTCTTTTAATTATCATTTTCTTTTTTTTTTTTTTTTTTTTTAAAGCTCTGAAATGGTCATTTGGGGTAGGTCTGCTTGTTCTCATAATAGTAATAATAAAAAGGACGAAAAACGACAAGCTTTCTTTCCCCTGAGTCTTCTGTAACCATCACCCCAAACGAACGCTGAAGGAGAATGGGGAGTGCGGGCTGATTTCTAATCATACCTCGGTCTTTCTCCCCACCTGCTCTGCCTCCAGTGCAGTGGCTCAGCCTTCACCCCTCTCCTTCCCCACCCGCAAACAGTGCACAGAGATCGGAGGTGTGCTCGGAGCGCGGCTCTTCCAGCAGAGCACACAGCGGGAGGAACCCCCGAGCCGCTTCCATCCAGCTCCAGCCGATTTCACGGCGCGTTTAGCTCAGACCGTGACATCCATCAGAACATTGCGAGAGATTAGTGACTAATGGATTAAGTAATCCAACCCTTGAAGGAATTGGTTTTTATGTACGCGCGCACACACACACACGTATGGTATTTCGACATCATTGCGCCTTCAAGGCTCTGTGCAAATACCCATCAGCCCTCCTATAGACGATCATTTCCTCTTTCTTTATAGAGGTGCTCAGAGAGAAACTGCTGGTCTTCTTCGGTTCTGTCCATCTGCAATAGTCTTCATTCGTGGTATTGAGTGAACGGGGAGTTTGTAACCTCAGTCATAAGCACATATTTAATTGGATGTATACAAGTGTGCATACAGATGGAGATTAGTCATAAATTTAAGAGGATGACATTTGGGTGTGCCTTCGAGAAAAGCTCCTATTTATAAAAAATAATAATAACCCAGTCTTAAAAGGAAAAGAAGCTCATAGGTCACGAATCTCAGAGATAAGACCCATGGAGAATCAATGGGGAGCATCACTTCCCCCTCCAAGGAAGAACCCCAAAGAGGGGACAGGGGGCTGGGACAGTCTGCTCTCAATCAGATGGATTTATGAGGGTAGGGAAAAGGAAGGCAGCAGGGTCCCAGCCCAGATGCTCTCAGCACAACCAGCACTGCCCAGAGCCAGGGCAACCCCAATACAAGGCATTGCCATCAGTGTGAGCTGGCAGCTGTGACAGACAGGCACCGAAACACAGCACCTGTCCAAACACTTCCAGCAGCAGGTAACCAGAGAACCCACACTTTACATTTTTGTGCAGAACAAGCAAATTAACCGTTTCACACACCTTCCCCAAACAGCTAGGTTTGTATGGCCAGGCACTTTGTCTTCCTTAACATCTAATAAATCAGGGTGACAGAACAGAGAAAAAGCCTTTCTCCTTTTGATATTTGACACATCAGCAGTAAGCCAATACCTCTGTGCCCTGTTCTTCCACCCCCACAAGGGGCTGCATTGCCCACCCAGCGTATCTGAGGGCTCATCAGGTGGGTATAGGTCAGCATACAAGGTTGAAATTCACACATTGTATAGACAGACCTGGTTTCAGGGCCACAGAAAGCCTGATGGAAGAGGATGCATCCTATTTTCATCTGCGTTTTCATCACTGTGTGTGCAAAAACTGCCACATGGGGAACAGTCAGCATAGGAGGGTTGTGAAAGCCTCCACTTGAGTACAGCTGCACCTGAATTCTAAACCAGAGCAACTTTGGGGTTTAACTGCATTACTTTATAAGAGATACTGCTTTACAAATAAATACATTGTTTCTGACTGTTAAAGCTCTTTCACATGATGGTTTCTCTAATACAGTTTTACCATGCTTTAGAAGGGGAAAAAGTCTCACTCAACATCCAGAGTATTCCCAACAAATATTTTTGGTGGCTTCTCCCCCCGCCTCCACCCCCACACTCTCTAGTAGGTAGTTGTTAGAAACAGTTACTTGAATCACATTGGTCCTAATTACTTTCCTAAATCTCTTCAAATTTTAACTTACTGAGCAGCATAAGCTCCTACTCTGTGGATTGAGCCCAAATGTAAAGGAAATGTTTAAGAAGAACTTTATGCATTTTGAGGTTTAATAGATGCTAAACACAAATTCATTGGGGGGGGGGGGGAAAGGCCTGCTTAGAACCCACACAGCAGAAAGATACAACAATACTCCCTTATATTCCCCCTTATAGTGGATGCTAAGAGGTTTACTCCTTTACCTCACTGGAGAGACATCAGTAGAGCAGCCCTTTAATTGTGTTATTTTCCCATCAGATTAATTCACCCTATTCACCAGCCACATCTAGTGAAACCTGAAACTTGCTTTCAGCTCCTACAACCAATGACCTATAAGATAGGATGAATACCCCTTCGATATCACTAACCCTCTC
This sequence comes from Lagopus muta, assembly GCF_023343835.1. NCBI lineage: Eukaryota > Metazoa > Chordata > Aves > Galliformes > Phasianidae > Lagopus > Lagopus muta. The sequence continues at coordinate 80,374,908 of NC_064435.1, read as the reverse complement.
AGGAAGTAGCCTACTGAAGTTAGGCACTTCATTCACAAGTCATTTCCACACAGTAGTGCTAGCTACAGGACTCAGTTCAACCCTGATCTCCAGACAAAGCCCCCATCTGAAAACACAGCCCTTGGTACCAGCCTAATCTCACACTGAATGGACTGAAAGAGGGTGAGTGCAACTTCATTTCAGGACCTCCTCCAGTTTTTCTGTTACACTTCTTCAGAAGGGTGGTTCTTAGTGGCAGGATGTATCCAAGCACAGAACCCTTAACAGAGAGAACTTTTATCCCACTAAATAGGCACACAGAAGACTTGGGTTCACACCATGGCTCAAGAAGTCATAGAATCATAGAATAACCAAGGTTGGAAAAGGCCTCTAAGATCATTTAGTCCAACCATTCACCAACCACCAATATTTCCCCACTAAACCAAATCCAAGGTGAAATTTCCTACACGAGAGCAAGGAGACAACCACAGTCCTATACAGAAGGGTAGAGCTTCCCAACCGAAGCCCAGATTTTGCACAATTCTTCATTGAGCTGGGGGAAACTTTTCACATAATAACAGACAAGAGAGTTCATTTATTGTGCCAAGCTTTTTGCCTTTTAAGTCTGAAGGAGACATAAGACCAAAGTGAAATCCACCTCCAGACAAATACAATATGCTAAAGGTGTGATTTGGGCAAGGGTGATTTTACCCTGTTGCAACTTTGCTAGGTACTGCAATAGCTCTTTAATGATGGTTCCATCTTTCATATATGTTCTGGAAAGGAAAGGTTTTCTCCTTGAATAAACCATCTTGACCTCATCGATGCTCTCAGAAGTCTCAAAACCAGCTTCAGAAGAGACACTGATGAAGCCCGTATCACTTAACATAAAATCAGATGGCAAGAGAGAGCCTGACCTTCCCTGGACATTCAAACCAGTATTAATACATCATTATTTAAGATATTTAGATTGCCACTTTCAAAAAGCTAGTAATTTATGTAGTCTACAGCCTTGCATAGGAGCTAAACATTGTTATTGCCTTCAGGAAGTTTAACCTCTGTACACCTGGATAGACCAGGCCTTTGTCCTCTTTTCTAGAGCCAGAGGGGTTTTGCATAAGGAAGGATTGTGAATACACGCTGTCATAGCGTTTGTGCTCTTGCACCACGGTATTGTTTTCTTTGTTATGACATGTTTCAAAATTTCTGAGCTCTTTCAAGCAGGATGGCATACTAATAGCCTCTTTGCTATGGGGAAAAGCAATGCTTCTGTGGGTTCTTTATTTAATAGCAGAGCAGAGACTATTCAGACAGTACAAATCTCTTCTTCAGGATGATGTATGAGTAGAGTATGTGGCACTATTAGACTGAAATGGTTCAAGGTCTGTCGGATAGAAAAGCATGCAGGGGAAAAGAGAGGTTGACACCTCATTTTCCAGATTCCACTGTCATTATTTTCTATCATAGCTATTCATTGAGTATATGTTTACAAGCAGTATATAGGGGTTCCCTGATGTTTTGCAAGCATAATTTAGCTGTTTTAGGGTCCAGTAGGTTTATTTTAGCTGTGTTTGAACTACAGTTGTTATTTCAGTCTTACTCCATTACTATGTTACCTTAAAATAACATCTGACAACCAACTGGTAACCCTTCCTAAATAATATATTTCTTGTGATCCTCACTATTACTAAAGCATTTCTAGTCTGGTGTGGAGAAGCAACACTACTAAACATCATGCCAGAGACAAACTGTGCTTAACTACTAGTATTCTGTGACTCCACGAGGTATCCCAGGCTGCCTCATTGGATAGAAAACTCTTAAGCAAGACTTCTGTGAAGTTAATTTTCCTTTGACAGAACTTTCCTTGACTTAGAGATCATAAAGCCTAGAAAGAAACCCAAAGGGTCTGATTTCCTAACCTTGTGTTTTTATCAGTATCTGTTATAACTGCTCAGATAAACCCCAGCATTCCACACAGAAGTCGTTACTTTACTTCAAGGTTTTGCAAAGATAATTTTCTGTAAGTCCTCAGAGGTTACCTTTCAAAACAGACATGACACCAACCTATTTATTTCAACTCCTTCCACAACATTTGCTGTTGAACACTGCAGAATTTCAACACAGAAATTACAAGTTTTAATAAGAATCTATGATAATATAGACAGAAGAAACATCTGGAACTATCTACTTCATTTTCATTCTGTTTGTTTCTAATAGCTCACGAGCAAGGCAATATCTAGCAGATTTGTTTAAAGTATCCAAGCTATGAGGAAATACATAACAGAAAATGTTCTTGGTGAGAAATGTTAATTTATATCACTTCGTAATTATGGATTTTTAATGGTACTTAAGATTTCTGAGCCAAGTATTAAACCTAATGCAAATCCCTTTCACCACCAAGCAACCAGCGTTGCTTAAAGTACTTCATACAGCCCTCTTCAGCACCATAACCTGTGTTCATTACTCATCCTCATCACACAACACTGAACTAATTCCCCTTTTTGGCATATACAAGCCTCAATTAGCTGCATGTTATCATCACATTCCCCATTAATCACTTAGCAAAACTGTACAGATGCATGGCAACTTTCTCACTTTTTCTTCATAAGTCAATCCAGGAAGCCCCCCAGTCATTTCTGCTTTTCTCTGAACTTCTCTGGTGTATCATCTCTTCCTGACTAATCATACACCATAACAAAGGCATAGCTTTGTGTCATAATACCTGGAGTCATGTCAGGTTCTTCCCACTCCCCCTAGCTCCAGAAGCAGCAGGTTAAGGAAGGACAAAATTTATCTTCCCAAGAAGCCAGTCTAACGTGTGACAACAGAGCATGCAGACTCCAGCTACCCAATCATATCAGTAGCAACAACACCACAAGCATTTTTTGATGTAACATTTCAGTGGAATCTTGATCAAGCAGAGGAGCATTGTTCCCCTTCTCACCTCCCTCTGCTCCCTTATCTTGTCCTTTTCCAAGCCCGCTCTTGAGAAAGGTCTGAATTTTCCCATTCCCAAGGAACTAGGTGCTGCTCTCCATTCCTTTCACACCACGTGAAGGAAATTGCTTTTCCCCTTCACTACAAATAAAAGTTACATCAACTTCATCCAGTTCCCAGTGACAGCAAGGGAGAATTTCCTCCACATTATCATTTCTGTCACCACAGATGACAGGCTCAAATCTAACCGTCTGATTTGACGAGCTCAGCACATGCCATAACCTTGTTGTTATAATTTCTTCCTCTCCAGCACAAACAACCAGAGCAAGGAGCAGCAAGGCTACCCAAATTACATTTAATTAGCACTTACACCAGTAACATCTATAGACACTTTTCTTGTTCCTCGTACAGCTGAAATCTGAAGACCAGAAGGACCTATAACTAGCTTAAGAAGTGAAAGGCAGATATTTGCATAGTTTGATTTAAATGTGGGGGAATTATGCTGGGTTTTCTTTCAGGGTGGAGATGACACCTCAATCTGGGAAACCTTCTGAGGCATTCAGAAGTCAATCAGTTGGCTTTCTGTTCTGACAGAGAGCCTGGAGTGGTGCCAGAAGCCTGTTAGTTGGAGGAGACAGTTGGCCTAGCAGAGAGTGAGTATGGGATTAATCGTTCTAGAGGATGTTTGCACCAATTAACAGCACTTGCAGCTTGTTGTCTCAATAGGTGGCACCACGTATGCCTGTCTCTTTTCAGCCCTTAGTGTGGCATCAGATACTGTAACTACTTTAGTTTCAGATGTAGTGTTATGTTAAAAAATAACACTGTAGTTTAAAGCAGGAGGCAGCTCAGCATCACATAGCCACTCTCTCCTACCAGCAGGATAGGAGAGAGAATTGTAAAGAAGAGAGGAAAGTTGTGGGTTGCAAAAAAACAAAACAAAACAAAAAAAAAATAAACAGTTCAGTAGGATAAAAGGGGGAAAAATTATACACAGAACACTTGCTCACCACAGTAGCCCTATCAATTTGTGCCAGTTTTACTGCTGAATGCGACCTTCTATGGTATGGGACACCCTTTTGGCCAGCTTATGTCATCTGTCCTGTCTGTGTCCCCTCTGAACTTTGCATAACTGTAGCCTGCTCACTGACAGGCCTTGTGAGAAGCTCAAGTGTCCTTGACTCCATGCAAGCACTGCATAAAAACAACTAAAAAGTTTGGTGCCAGGACACCGAAATCAGAAAAGCAGATTCCTTATGGCATCTGCCTGTCACAGTATAAACTTAGAAATTAGGTTTTGCAATTTCTGAACAGTCACATGGACCTGACTATGTTGAGTCTGGCTCAGATATCAATCTGAGCCATGAGACGCTTCCCCTTCCTCACCAGGAAAAGAAGCCTGACTTAGTGTGCTGGTGCCTAAAGGTCTCCCAGACATGGTGATGTCTGACATATTCATACCCTGCTCTTCCTATTCACTCTTATTTAGTTGCTTGCCAAACAGGAGTGGACACTGCTCAAGCTCAATTTGTTTTGGCTGGGGCTCTTGTAAGTGCTGTCCATTCATCTCCTTGGATGCAAGGCCAGTGAGCGGTGTCCTACAATTGGAGGCTGCCTCCGTAGACCAGATCAATTATCCAGAGCTAAACAAAGAACAGCCCAGAAGCACCGCTGGGGTTTACAACACCAAAAGGAGGACTTTGTATCCATAAACATGTTACTAGAGTCCATTCCACAAAACAGTATATACTGCCCTCAAACCATGCCTGCCGCATGCACACAGTTTCTACTGATAGCAATTATATCCCAGCCCATATATACAACCCATAAAATCTGGCAAACAGTCAAGAGCAACAGAAACCAATCATCGTACTTCACCATTCTTAAGTGGTGTAAGACACTCAAATCTTACAGATAACACATGCCCCCAAAACAACAGGTAAAAATGAATTTAGTGTGGAATTCCCTTACATTTATTTGAAATATTTTCATTAACAAGAGGAGATTGAGAAGCACTCTTAACTGAGAAGTGCTCCCTGTTTATCTTCAGTCTTACAATTACAAAATGTGAATGATACCAACAAAACACGACTCAGATTTTTCAAGGTAAGCCCCTCTACATGACAGATAGCTCCAGTTGATATCAGCAGTAGTTCTCATAAACTCATATCTCAGTCATTCAGGTCCGGTTGGGAGTGGCTCAGAACCCAGCAGAGCCAGGAACTAAATGCAAGCAGCTATATATTAATCTTAATTGCTATTCTATAAATAGTCTGGGAAAGAAGCTAATGGGAAACCCCAGTTAAATTGAGCAACCAGAGTTATGATGGGGGTATTTTTTTGTCCCCTGCATTATTAAAAGGCCAAATGAGCGTTCAAATTAGAAGGCTCAAACACTGACATGAAATTTTGTTTTGAATAAGAGGTTCACGTTGGCATAAAGCCAAAAATAAGTCACTTTTGTCTGATAATCTGCTATAGGTTTTCATTTTCTGCTGCCCCATTTGTTTAATCTTTCCTAAGGAAGAGCAAAATCTTAAGACGGTGAATATGTTGATTACTTAAATTGCAACTGTGTTTCTAGGTCTTAAGCATCTTATGAAGAACCTTAAGACCACCACCTCATGAAGCTGTGTGAGACCCACAGGATCTCAGGCTGCATCCAGGTTTTCCAAGGCTTTCCAGCACGTAACAAGAATAAGTTAAAGAAACAAGTGTGCCTGCTTTTGTGCATTAACAAACATCACAGATTTCTGCCCCAGATGGGTTAAGTCTCCATCACTTTGATGATGTCATGAATGCTATGTCTTCCCTATCACTAAAGAATGGAGCCTTCTGACTCCACTGGGAGGTGAAATCAAAGAACAATACGTGGAAGATCTGCCAGCCCGGGTCTCCTAGCAAAAAAATAAAAAAATAAAAAATAAATCATTGATTGACATTAAATAAAAATAAAAAGCCAATCCTTCAAAATACGTACTCCCATCTTTCATGGTGAAACACGGTAGGCAGCAGTTTGATAGCCAGGATATCTTGTCATTTCACAGCAAGAGGACAGCTGCCCACTTGTTGTGTGTGAGGTGCTGGACTCTGGGACAGGCTTGAGATCCAGAGTGGTGATTCATATTCCTCTTACTACAGCTGCTCAGCAGGCTGCCAAAAGGAAGAGCAGCTTTGCCCAAGCCCTACCAACAACTGCTGCCTTTTGGTGTGATCAGCCATCATCCAGAGGCACAACTGAAAGGACCTTAAGAAAGAAGGAAATAAGCAGTAGTTCCATGAAGATCTTGCAGCAGCTCTGACAGCACATCAGTCTCGAGTCAAGAGGTTTATAAAAGTTTCCAGCTTAAACACTCTTATCACTCTGGGCAGTTCTCAGCACACCACCCAGAGGGTTCCCTTCTGCTCCATCAATACAGGTACATTATCATCATTTTCTATCATGTAAATTCAACTACTGTTCAAATTACAGGTGTGATAACTGCATGATGATCATGCATATCAGCTTGAAAACAGACTTAACCTCTGAGATGTTTGCATGTACAGACTTGCAGAGGAGTTTAGTAGCTACATTTGCATAAGGCTCTCTTCCAGCTGTGAAGATTGAATGTACATAAAAGTTTGATAGCTTTAAAATAGAATTTACATATTTTAATTTAAATAGGATTATAGTGAGGACAAAGCCAAGGATGGCTTTTTTCTCTCCTTTATTGGGAGAAAGATTCCTGTTTGAAAGCATTCCTGCCTCAAAGTTTCATTTGTATTATTGTCATTCAGAAAGACTTGATAGATGTTCATATACTTGCCTCGGTTTTTCATTAGTTTAATTCCCTTCAGTTACTCCCTATTCAATACCTTTCTTCAAAATAAGGGAAAAGATATGAAAAATATTTTGTAGGGCTATCACATTATGTAATTCCAATAAAGTAGTTAATAGTTAATCATTCAATACATGTGACCTGAAGAATACACTCACATTATTTACAAATGCAAGTCTCAGTTATTTAGCAACTTGTCATTTATACTAACAAACATGACAAAGATGACTGAATGTTCTATTTTTCTGACTGCACAAAAGCTATGTATTTCTATTCACTTAAATTATAAGGTTGTCTTGGTAAAAAATAAAAAAAAGTAAAAAGTAAAAAAGCTCTATTCTAAGTATGCACTTTATATAAGCATAGGTTAAACTTGGTCCCATCTATACTATGAATACAGGGCCAACAGATACAAAAGAGTAAAGGAGAAAGATCCAGAGAGCAATTTCTTGCTCTGCAATTAGAGGAAACCCACAGGTTGCAAAGAAGAAGGAATTCAGCCTTCAGACATGAGAAAACAGGAAGTGAGTCTCCTTTCTGGATGGCAGTGCACATCTGCACTGAGGATGGCAGAGCTGACTACACTGTTCATCACCCAAGGTCCCATCCCATGTATGTCAATCAAACCCAAGAGACAGCCTCGTCTCCTGTCCTGAACCCACAAAGAACACTGAAAGACTCTACATGAAGCTTTGGATATTCCTAAGTCACTACAGGGCCCTTTGCTTAATAGCCCTCAAGAACTTTTCCCTCACAAACTTGCCCCATTAATTTTGAGTCCATATCAACTTTTTCAGCTAAAATCCACAGTTAGCCTTGTGTCAAATGAAGATCAACAGATTAGTTAAAAAAGAAATCTTTAAGTGTCATCTACATTTAGAACAGGTTTATTTTCCAGGGCATGTCCACCATTACCCATTCTGTTGTGAAGAGCAGAAATCTGTCTTCCTGATTATCCAGAGAGGCACTGAAGGAAGGCTTTGGAAGAGATTTGTATTTCATTTTTGTAAATCTGCCAAAAGCTATTAAAGCAAGGAAAAGCACCTTCAGGAGAACATAACATCCATCACACCTTTTCTCCTTTCCCCCAACAGCTTCTTTTGTTTAATATTAGCTCACTAACAAAAAAGTCATTACGACTTACCCAAGCTACAAGATAGCTTAAATATTAACAAGCATGTAAAGTTAGTGGAGGTAAGAGCCTGGAGCTGTATAATAATAAAGCAAAGCTCAGTGAGATTCCATAATTATTTGTTACACAACCCAAGAAACTAGCTAGAGTATTTCTAAGATTATGCACCTCTCATATATGATGTCTAACCATGCCAGAAATTACATAAGGCTTTTTATAACAATCATTAGTAATTAAAAAGGCAGAACAAAGGGCCATTATGACCAGAGGTAGAAATCCAATAATGGGTTTACTTAGGATATGACCCAAAGCCCATCATAGTGACTTTCATACATTTCAGCGTGCTCTGGATCGAACATTCTCTATTTTCCACGTTGGTCAGTTTCTTTTCAAGGTTTTGTGGGGCTAGGAAATCAACTGTGGAGGACTATGGAGAAAATAAAAGTAGACATTTGTCCCTCTCAGAGCTGAGAACTCCAACCTGGCACCTGTTTTGGTGGCAGTAGCATTGGCTTTACATCCTTCCAAAAAGGAAGTTGGCCACTAACTCCCAAATACATGTTCAGATGCTGTCTAGGTATCTAAGTTCTGAGCTTTCTAGATACTTCAATTTTGAGTACACTGCCCTGTGCAACCAGTCCTAGTACAAGTTGCAGGCAATACCTGGAACTGTACAGGTGAAAGTGAATGTATGCATACTTACACACTTTTTACATCACAAAAAAATGCAGAACATGTGACCAGTTGTGCAGTTCTAACAGGAAGATAACATCTGAAGGATGGAAATACAAATAGAGCTCTTAAAGGGGAGCCTAACCCTAGACACCGAGAGCCTTTGGATAAGAGCATATTGCCTAGCGAGACAAATCATCTCTAAGCTTGCAGGTAGTTTTACTTTTCTTCCTTCAAATAAGTTACAAGCTGTGGAAAAGACAAGTACTATAGGCAGGAAAAAAAAAACAACGTTATCCAATATACAATTTTATGCATTATTCCATTTTATAAATGGAAAACATGAGATCAAAAGGAAAAAAATAAGACAGACTTTGAATGGATTTGTCCAGGAAAAATTCTTCAGGATCTGATTCCAAAATTTCACAACTGAAGACCTGCTCTGTAGCACTTATGATATGTCCAATAGCAACCTCTTTTATGGAGGAAGTAAAATGAGAAAATTCATCTCAGAATACAAATCTTCAGAAGCTTAACTGTCACAATAAGGTGGACAGGGTCCAGTCGTTATTCTTCTTTCTAGTCACCTAAGAGCCATTTAATGAATTGGTAGGATCCAGGTGGTTTGCTTTGTCCCAGAAAAATTTCTACATTTCCCTTTTCTTGCTTTCTGGATCCCTGACTTTTCCGCCTCATCTGCAAGACCCAGGTCTGACAGTCATTCCACTGTGGCACTCAGCACTGAGGAAGCACTCTTGATCTCCCTGGCTTCATAACTTCTCCTCTAGCCCACAGTCCCCTGAATTTAAGTCATAATGTTAGCAATTAAGTCAGTGTGGCTTCATCCAAGAGCTACACAGTGGCACAGTACATCAGCATATGCTTCCACAATCTTTCCAAACATGAACTCACCACAGCAACAGTAACAGGGCATCTAAACTCTAATTGATTCCATTTGCAACTCCTTTTGCTCCAGTTCCTGCTACTGGGGAGCAGCAGAGCAGAGACTGTCAAGGTTCTGGTCTCCATGCCTGGTCAGACTCACTAATGACCTACCTGAACAAGGTCTCACCTCCATGGGGAGACATGGAGGTCCACATCCACTAACAAGTTATAACCTCCTTTCCTAAATAGCTAGCACATAACTTTGCTTTTGTTGGGATACTCAGTCTTGCTTGCTCTTCAAAAACCACCTCTAGACATGCTAATCATTTTCTACACAGACAGGGAGGCTCACTCTTTTCTACCATCTGCTCTTCCAAAAGGAGAACCTGGTTGTTGTAGCATACAGCACTCCTTTTCTTTAGGTACTACACATCCTGTCAAACGAAAAGATGAGAAAGGAGTTGACATTATTTCTCCTGTATGCTTAAAGATGAACATCTTTTGGATTGAAGGGAATTTTTGATACTTACTGAAGAAGAATATAAGCCAAAAGGGATTTTCCTTCTTATAGAAAGATCACCATCTTATACACCTTGTCTATGCTCTTCAATCTATATCATAACACATGCACTGCTATTATAAGTGACAAAAAACTCATATTCCTCCCCTATTAGCTTGAACATTGACTGAGATGTGTAACTAGTTTGAATGTAATTGTATGCTGAACTGCTTGCTTAATTGGCATACCCATCAAGGAACAAAAAAGAAAACAAGCAAAGCATTTGTAGAACTGTGCAGATAATCTAGGCAACACTGCAGCCTGCAGGTGCCTTTTAAGATAACATGAGAACACACCTGGATACTCCCGTTCTCCACTCCCAAAGAATACAGTAGTAATGATAGAAAGATCTGAAATCACTGTAGAGGGCTGACAGTATGAAGCAGACCAAAATAATGATTTAGACTTGTTTTATAAGTGCTGTGGAAACTGAGTTACCTTTTTTCCCCTTCTAAGGAACCCAATAATCTCCACAGATATATTCATTGTATGTTCTTTGCGCAGGAAAAGCTAAAAACCTCAAGTGAAAAATAACACAGTTGTGTGCAGACCTGGGCTACAAGATACCATTTCAGAATAGTAAAATGGCCCCTCTACTCTGTAGAGAGCTACTTTAATCATTGTCTTCTACTGCTTCAGTGTGGACCTCTCTTCAGAGATCAGGTGTTCCACCAGTATCATTTCCAAGTTACTTCACATCAACCACTTCACATAAATTATCTCAACTTCAAATCTTTGTCACAAGAGTCAGAAACAGTCTTCTTTTATGGCTTTGTCCACATCTGTACACAGTTAACTATTGCCAGCACATTCCAAGAATTTAATTAATTTTGTCCTATTATATTTTCATAAAACTATGACCTGCCTTTTCAATCCTTCTGGTTGTTACTCAGAACAAGATTCTGCACTATCTCCTCCACTTATTTATGTAACCTCCAGAGACTTCTGTGTCTTTTCTTCTATGCAGAAGCATTAAATGAACTTGCATACTTGCTGCAGAGCAAATGAGGTGATCAGCATTTTCTTGGCATCCAGAGCAATCCTCCACTTCTTTCTCTCTCCCCTCCAAGAGAAGGGATTCTAACACAGTAGTCATTCAATCCATCTTCCAGGTCTTTGCAGTACCTCTTCTAACTTTGGCAGTGGTCTAAGATTGAGTTCTTTTTTATCACCATTCCCTTGGCACTATTAGAGATATCCCAAGTGCTCAGCTCACAATAATATTATTCTCAGTCCTCTTTCTCTGATAGCTTTCTCACAGCTCCTTATTCTTCCCCCTTCTTTACTCACTTACCTGTGGATTCTTATCACTTGTCCCTTCAAACCTAGTTCTATTTTCTTCTGTCTATAAACATTCCTTCTCCACTTTGATAATCTGACATCTATTTCTCATTTTGCTAAGCGCTGGTTTGCTGCCAACTAATGCAGAACCCTGTGAGGCCTCTTTGTTCGGCTGTGCATTCCCATCTAGCACATACCCAGTGTTCTGCTTTCGCTTAAGTTACTTAAGCTACAACCCAAGACAACAGGGGAAGCAGTCTGCGGGGTATTTCTGTGCTCTTCAGAAGGCTGTCTCTGATCACCAACAGCCTTGTGGACAGCACAGTCAGGATGCTTCCTTCTCTGCTGGGATAGATCCCTCAGAGGATCACATGCAGTAAAATCCAGACAGCCATCCACCCATCATTTTAGTGATCTAAACTTTATGCTGCTTACCAATCAGAGAGCAAGACTGTGGCCTCAACAACCCTCACTCCTACAGCTGCCTTAATCAGCAGTGCATTGGGAAGAGCTATTCCATTCAGGACACTCACATCCATCTCTTCTAGCAAAATCTCCAACCAGTTTCTTCAGTACAGCACTTAGGCAATGATAGCTTTGATAGTTTCTCATGTTTATTCAAGTTTGGAAGCAGTGGTAGATCATTTGTGCCACACATTGAATGTATGATGTTCCTGATAATGGTACGCTCTTCAATATTCAAGTGACAAGTTTGTAATGTTCTGTACCCTCGAGGCAGGCAAAGAAAAACCCAGTGGTTTTTCATCTTATCCAGAAGAAGTTCTTACTGGTTTTCTGCCTCCAGATTTCCTCAGGCACCTACACAGTCCTTCCTACATGCAGTGTCCTGATCGCAATCTGTAAGGAAATTTGTAAGATTTAATTTCTAATGTTATCTTTACAGCACAAGTGGACAACGAAACATAGTAGGATTATTATGTGTTCAAGCTATGCTGCATTTTGAAGATGAAAAAGGAGCCAAAGTTAAGACTGAGCTTAATATTACACTTAGGAAAAGCACAAAGCCATAGAAAAGTCACTGCCTGCAACTATGGCTTTTTTTAAGGTTATTTCTACTTTAGAAGTCAAAAATTACTTGGGGAGTAGGTACTTTCTTGTTCCTAGCACTCAGTCCAAAGCCACTGACATCAGTGGAAAGTTTCCACTTTGGAATATGAACTGGGCCAACCTTTCAATGGCACATTTCTATTGAAAAAAGCATGGAAGGAAAAAAAAAAAATGCACAACTGTGGAATCAGTGAATTTTATTTCAGTGGAAGTATGTTGGGATAGAGAAGGGTTAAGGAGATTGGAGGGTTAACAGAGCTGAGCAAGTGAACTCTGACGCAGGGCTCTCATGCAGGTGAGGCTGCCCAGGGCCCCATCCAAGCTGCCCTTGAATACCTCCACAGATGGGGAACTCACAGCTTCTCTGGGCAGCTTGTGCCTGTGCTTCACCTCCTTCTGAGTAAAGAGTTTCTTCCTAACATCTAATCTAAATTTCTCTTATTTTAGTTTAAAACCCTTCCCCCTTGTCCTTTCACTCTCAAACCTTGTAAAATGTCAGTCCTCAGCCTGTTTATAAGCTCCCTTCAAGTATTGGAAGGCCTTCTCTTGTTCAAGAGAAACAAGCCCAACTCTGTCAACCTTTCTTCACAGGAGATACATTCCAGCCATCAAAAGGAGAAAGATATTGCTTGGTTCCTAGTCTAGTGGTACCTTAAGCAACCAACCAAATGAGTAGTGCCAGTTGGTTAGAGACAGGCTCTGTGCATAAGAACTCACAATCCAAGTAGGTGAGAAAGACAATAAATGACAACAATCTTATTATCCCTATTTTATAGTTCGGAAATGGAGCCTAAAGATATTAAGAGCTTTGCTCAAAGCCATTCAGGAAATCAGCGTCAGAGAAAACAAGTGCAAACTTGAGTGTCACCGCAGTTCCTTCCTCTTGATACCTTTTTGACCATCGAGGCTGCTTTCAATTAAGTCTTTTATGGAGGACATCTCTTTCTAACTCCGCATTTTTATTGCATGTTCCACATGGTGGACTCAGGGAACCTGTGGAATTACGAGTGTCTCCAGCCAGCTTCTCTAGTGTGTTTTATGAACCCTAATGAGCCCCCACAGAAAGCTAGAGTACCAGCATCAAGGGGGAAGGGAAGGGAGAAGCAGAAATAGCTGCATTGTGTGCAGCTTTTAGCAAGCGGTCCAGGTTCACGGAGCAGTGTGTAAACAATCCCATTTGCCACAGTTAAGGACAGGCACAATTTTAGGAAATTCAAGCAACCTGTTAGCCTACTGACCTCTAGATAACCTATTTTACAACAATGAAACTTACAGTTTGCTGGGGAGGAGGAGGGGCAACGCTGGGAAGATGCTTTGCTGCCATAGGAAATGGGCCAAGGAAAACTCCTGTCATTTTTGATGTTCACTTGATGAGACAGTGGAAGGAGAAGAGTATCAGCTTGCTAGAAAAAACATTTCCTGACAGATTTGCAGTGAGTTCTGCTGCCCCATAGGAGCCAAGGCATAGCACTAAAACATGGGGCTGCCTATGCTTGTCTTGATCCTCTCATCCAAGAGTTCTCCTTTTCCACAGACTTGGGTGAAATGGAGTTCAGGAACAAAGTGGCTCCACATGGTTCACAGCTTTTCATCCCAAAGGCACAAAGGGAGAATGCAAATCCAGCCCTTTTGCCTTAGATACACACTGTCAACATGGGATATGGAAATTCAGACAAGGGGAGACTCAGAAACATAGAAGCATATGCAAAATTGAAAATGAAGGGAGAACAACATTGGTGAGTCTTTCTTGCATGGCTACTTGACAACACCGTACATTCAGTAAGCAGCTGTCTTTGTAAATACCTTAACAGGAAGAGAGCAACAGGATCAAAGCTGTTTGTCCTGCCTAGATTTCTTATTCTGGTGCACAGCAAGGTGTTGGTCACACTGTCACTAAACCCCTTCTGAGCAGAAAGAGCTGTGAAGCTCTGCTGCCATTTCTTACCCAGGCACGCAATCCACTTTGGAAAACGCTTAAAGCCTATGGTTAGAAGCTAGCATACCCTGAAATGCTTTGTTGTTGAATATCAAGATGCTCATCACCCTAACTTGTCTGTAGTCTAGAAGTCAATATTGAAGTGACTTGCCCAGTGGCAATGTAGGGGACAGGATGATGATGTTTCTTTTTCTCCTTTTGGAATCATATCTACCTGCCAGGAACTGCATTAGTGAGCAGAAGTAAATCATGTAAAATCCTGGTTTACATCTGGCTCCATGCGTTCATATTCTCAAACCCTGGACTTGCTCTGCACTACACTGTGGGAAAGAGACGATTATAACACATCCATTTTTCATTGTTTTTTATGAGAATCTAAAACAGCACTGTTAGGTAGGCTGGCAGTAACATCAAGCAACAAGAAGCATGAATAGAAACTGTTTCATTGCAACCCCATCTTTGTCTGTATCTCCTCCAACTTTTGACTCTTTCTCCTCCCAGCCCCCAACGGTAACAAACCAGAGCTTCATTATATCCAGCACTTGGATGAAGAAGATCAGCACTCACATGCCATGCAGTAATAGCAAGTCACCAGCGCAGTGCTGTGAAAGCAAGAGATCTTGTTCCCAATCACCTTGCTTTACTGGTCCTGGAAGCCTTGCCATAAAAAACACCTTGTAACAATAGCTAATATCCAATATGTCTGCAGCAAAACACATTTTCCATGTAATCTAACTGTATCAAATTCACATACTCTACAGAAAGAATAACTTGGAACAGGAAGAAAGGAGGAACACGGAGTGCTAGGAAAACTCAAAGGAACTTTTTATTGTAACATTTATAATAGAAAGTTGGGGGGTTTACTTTCGCCTCAAGGTGTAACTTGTTAATAAATGTTCTGGAAAACCTGCTGTGTATAAGAGCCCTGGCCTATGATGTCAGCATTCATTATGCACACAGGGGCCATTTACAGCCTTGTAAAGTTGTAGACAAGGAAATTGTTGCTGAAATATTGTTTCAAAAGTTTAAAGGTAATCATTCGTGGTGTATACACCTCAGCGATTGAACAGATCTTTCAAATGATTCCATGTAAACCAAAAAAAGTCATATGGCATAGGTAGTAAACATCCACCCATATTCCCTCATACGTGTTGGATATAGGATTATATACATGTACAGGGACAAGTGTGCAGTCTTTAGTTTTATTTGAGAGTTATCTGGGTAAACCTATAAATAAAGCATAAGGTGTTTAGAAGTAAGACAAACTGGAAATGATTCTCACTGCCCTGCTATCATTCCCATTTATCCACTAGGAAAAAAAAAAAAAAAAATCAATAAAAAAAGGGAGGAAGTGAAGAACTGAAAATAGAAACAAACAAGTCTGTTTTTAGCTTTCAAAAACTAAACACATTTTATCAAAAAAATTGAATCGTGGGTTGAAATGCAGATTTTTCTGCTGCAGTTTTTTCATCTGAGGAACTGTGGACACACAATGTTTCACAGGGCTTTGAGAAGCCTGATCTAGAGGGAGGTGCCCCTGCCAACAGCAGGGGGTTGGAACTAGATGATCTTAAAGACCCCCTTCCAACCCAAACCACTCTGTGATTCATGCAGGTTCAACTAAAATCTGAGACAGAAGTGCTGCAAACTTTCTCGGGTCAGGAGATGCCTATGGGAACTTCTGAGACAACTGTTGCTCTGGTTCACACAACTGTGTTTAAAGAAGGGGGGAAATCTGTCCAATGTTGTGTGCTCTATTTCCCTCCATTGCTGCATGCTGTTTTATTTTTTGACCACAAGCATTTCATTTGCTGCTGTAGTGATTTTTCCATCACTCTGAAGAGGCTTTGTGGCCAGGTGTTGTTTGTTATTTGTCCCACAGTAGCTGGAAATAGTGTAATTACACAAATATATAGAAAAACACGCTCAGCATCAATGATCACTAGCCAACCCAAGCACTTTCCTACCAAATCACTTTCTCAAATATTCCTTCTCACAGCAGTCCAAACGATTTTCCAGCTCCGACTGAGCTAACTTCCCAAGCATTCCACATCTATTTATTTTCTCTAATGCACTTGTCAGCTACTTCAAACTCCACCCCAGCTCCTGACAGCAAAGCCAGTCGAACACCCTCTCATTGTGGTTTCATGGGGAACCAACTCATGGCCATAGAAATGGACTGCACCCAATGGCATAAGACCAAAAATAACTGCTCCACTTCCACTTTTTTCAATGCTCCTGCATTGTTCCAATAGCACTAAGATATTACTACTGATTAATGCTGCTACACAAATAACATGCAAAATGGGGAAAAGCTTAAAGCCTTTTTCCTGCTTTTACTCATGTTCATCGTAAATGTTCCATCAGCTTCAGTAAGCTGTGTGTATCAGACTTACACTAGCATAATTTCATTAACTTAGTGGAATCAGTCCTTGATTATAGCTTTGGAAGTGAGTGGAAAAATCAAGTCTGCCAAGATGAGAAATAATCCTATTAACCTGCCCAGCAAGATTTCTCTGGATGTAG
Source organism: Lagopus muta (assembly GCF_023343835.1). Taxonomy (NCBI): domain Eukaryota; kingdom Metazoa; phylum Chordata; class Aves; order Galliformes; family Phasianidae; genus Lagopus; species Lagopus muta. The sequence goes on along the minus strand of NC_064435.1, from coordinate 80,358,115 downwards.
AGCTAAGTTTTAGGATTAGCAGAGGATCTCTTTATCTCTTACACCTTTCCTTACCCTCAAGGGTCACTATTAGCTCAGCCTTTCAGGCTCTCCTTCCTTCCTTCTCCCCCCAACCTAACCAGGGCAACAGAGAACTCATCAGCAATTCAGGGTGCTCAGTCATCCACCAGAGCAGATAATAAAGATCAAGTTAGCAGAAATCTTTCAAAACTGGGGATTTCCCTGCATCCATCATGACCCATACATTAGAAGACCCCAGAAACAACAGGACACACAGGTAAGGTGAGCTCTATCAGGTTTCTCCCACATCCCTGCAACTCTCTAAACTGCAGGCTTCACCTGTTTCCTTACATGAATATATAACATTACAGTATGATGGAAAGTACAGCAATAACAGCAGAGTAGCAAGGTCCCAGGCTCAAATACAAAAGCCACAAGCACAAAAATAAACTGCTTACCTTCAAAAGGCCTCATGTACATAGGAAGCCCCAGAAAGACACCCTCACCTTCACTGCCAACCCTTAAATGAGGGCTGGGAAGGGGTGCATCCTGGCTCCACCCCTTCCAGTCTCTCAGCTTCATTGCCTGCACCTGAGCTCCCCTGGGTTGGCCCTGCCTTCCCACCAGGTGCTTAATCACTAGTTCAAGCCATGACTTAGCATTTCTTCTACAGAGTACTACTTATCCTGTCACATAGAACCACAGAATTGTTTGAGTCGGAAGAGATCCTTAAAGGCCACCTAGTCCAACCCCCCTGCAATGAACAGGGACAACTACAGAAAGATCAGGTTGTTCAGAGTCCCATCCAGCCTGACCTTGGATGTTTCCAGGGATGGGGCATCCATCGCTTTTCTCAGCAACATGTTCCAGTGCTTTGCTACCTTTATTGTAAAAACATCTTCCTTATATCCAGCCTATATTTCCCCTCTTTTAGTTTGGAACTGTTTCTCCTTCTCCTGTCACAACAAACCCTGCTAAAGAGTCTGTCCCCTCCTTTCTTATAGCTCAACATATAGTTCAATCCATCCTTTCCACCCACAACAGACATAATCAGTGCATCCATTCTACATAACATCAACATAAATGTTATCAAATCAGACCCAGTTCAGCTCTATCTCCCATTTTCAACATGGGTTGGCAGAGATTTCACCTCTGTCCTTGTCACTCTGACATCGTGGTGGCAATTGGGATGCCAAAAAGTCAGTTCAGCTTCACTGATGGAAAGATTTTTGCTGGACCTGGAGCAAACTTCAGGTGAGGAAAACAACAGGCAAGAAAAACCCTTGTATGTGGCACTGGTTCCATTAATACATAGCCAAGAAATCTGGACTGCTCTTTTTAGTAAGTTTACATGAAGATAGGCAAGTAAAGGATGTATGTGAGGAAACATATGTCCATACCTATATTATTTTTTCCTATAATTTCCCATTTAGTATCTAAGACACTGGAGATGAGACTGCTGTTCATAACTTTTGGCTAAGAACACACCACTTCACTGGGCTAAGTCCAATTTCTGAGAAGAAATAACTTTGGGATAAAACTGGAGACAAGTTGAAAAGAAAGACAGTGATTGGGACCCAGTCCAGAGATACAAATAATCTGGATATACAGATGTCCCAGAAAGATGGATGGGCTGAAGCACTACAATGGCTCCAACTCCCAAAGACAGTGACACCCCCACCCTCAGCATCAGGTTCATATTTTATATATGGAGCTCAGAGGCTGATCACACTGCCTCCTCTGAGCCAAACCACTCCTTGGATCCATGCTGCAGATTTCAGGAGCTGGAATAAGTTATCCATTGGAGAATAAATTAGTTACTGGCAGGACAAATTTGGCAGCAGCTTAATCTTCCAATCAGTTGCTCCACCGGCATTCTTCTGTCCTGGGGAAAAGGGCACATCCTCCTAGGTCCAGTGCTTGCCAGGGTAAGTTTGTAGTCAGACTCAATTTGGAGGGGAAAGATGGGATATTTTCTGTTAAAATGATAAGTTCAGTCTCTTTTTTTTTTTTTTTTTTTTCCTGAGAACAGGAAAAGAGGAAAAAAGCCCAACTCAAGTAACAGCAGAATGTGTTTAAGTACATAAAAGACACAACGACAATTCTCTTTCTCTATGGCCTCCATTGGCAGCCCTCAAGCACATAAATAAGGAAGACACCTGCAGTAAGGAATCTGCATCTGTCCCAACCCCACACACCAGGAGCACATCTTCTCACCCACACAGCACCACTCCCCACTCCAGGAGCTGTGCCGTGCCCTTATAGGGCCACACTTTCTTTTTCTGGAGCCTTTCTTTCCTGACAGACCAAAATCCCAGCAGATGGGCAGGGCTGCCATGGTTCTTTCTTACCCAGATCCATTCTACCAGCCGCATGTGAAAGTGAAGCCCTAGAAAGAGAGTGTTCAAGGCAGCCCACCTGCTAAGCAGAATCATCACATGATTTAGGTAGGGAAAGACCTCTAAGATCATCAAGTCCAACGATAAACCCATCAACACCATTCCCACTAACTGTGTCCTTCAGTGCCACATCTTAACAAGCTATAGAGGGGTGAGGTGTACTTCTACTGCGTGCTCTGGTTGAAGGGAAAACAAGCATCTTCATGTCTAATAGCGAAGGCAGGATGGTGCTGTCTGAGTAAGGAGAGGGTGGGGGTCTCTGCATGCAGATAGAGAAGGGGAGGCATGAAAGCTGGCTTGGAAGGGGAAAGGGAAAGAGAAAATGGGAAAGGAAAAAGGAAAAAGGAAAATGGAAAAGGAAAAAAGGTGCCTACCAGACGCCTTCCTGTTTACACCCACTACTGCTCAATGCTTTCCCTGTGCCCGAAGCACCCCTAACATCTCCGGGGGGGCTCTGTGGGTCCAGCCCCTGCATCTCCTATAGGAAGTATATACACGTTGGCTGTCCAGCAGCCCCCGAACTGCCGGAGGAAGGAGCGCATTGGGACGAAGCCTCCCGACCGTCGCCCGAGAGCTCACTGGGGGGTCCGGAGGTGCGGGGGCCGTGAGCTCCCGCAGGTGGGGCCGGGCCGGGGCCCCCATTTCCAGGGGCCCAGCGCCACCCAGCGGAGCCGCCGGGCCGAGGCACGGGGGGGTCTTGGAGGCGGGGAGGGGGACCGTCCTGCCCTGGGGCACTGCGACTGAAAGGGACGCATCCGTGCTCGGGGGGCAGCGGGCGGTGGGAGGCATGGCTTTGACACCTCGCTCCTTTTATGTATGGTTTTATGTAGATATGTGTGTACATGCATATATGTGTGTATAGGGGTATGTAAGTATGCCTGTTTGTGTACATAGGTATGCACATATGCATATGCATATACGTATGCATACACACGTATATATACATATATATGGGTTTTTTGTTGTTACTGTTTATTGTCGTTGTTTTCCACTGCTGTGGAAGAAGAGGTGGATCCGCAAAGTACCGGTGCATGTGGGAAACCCAGCAATAACCGTAGCAGGGAAAGTTACATAATAATAATAATAAAGTTAAATAAATAAATAAATAAAATAAAAAGGAGAAGTAAATCATTTGGAGGGGTTTAAGGCCCGAACTCCGTGTTTCCCGAAGGTCAACGGTGTGGTTCTGACGTTGGTTAAGGAGCTGCTCTGCTCTCAAGTACGCTCCCCCCACCCGGCGTGGTGTGCGGGATCGTGCTTGGAAGGGAGGAAGCGGATACCGAAAGCGACTGCTGATGAACTGTCCAAACCCTTCGAAAAAACTTCGAGGCTCCGAGGCGGCTCATCCATAAACACCCCCGGATGGAGGAGGCACAGAGAGAAGGAGGGTGGGGGGGACGCGGAGGCACAGCCGCCCCCCGTTCCCCTTTGATCCGAGGGGCTGCGGAGGTGTGCCGCGGTGTGTATGGGGAAGGGGCGGCCGGCAGCCCCTCTGCCGAGGTGCCAGCTCGGCTTATTACTTTTTTTCCAACCTCCGTTCGTAAATCGCGCGGTGAGGCGGCGCTCGGTAACGCGGCCCTACCTTTGAGCGCCTCGTTCTGTTTTATGGGCTTCACTTAAAAATTAATGAAAACCTCGAGCGCGGAAGAGGTGGGGGGGAGGGGGGGGGAAGAGGGAGGGAGGGCGGAGGGAAGGCGGGGATGGGAATGGGGGGGGAAAGGAGCGAGCGGCGAAACCTGCTCCTGATTACCTCCCTCCTGGCAGCGGGCAGAGCCCCACTCCGCACCCGCGGACCCGCCCCGACGGAGCCCCCTCCGACGCGGGATGCGCTATCCTGCAGCCCCGCAGCCCCGTGCCTTCTTTGGGATGACCTTCGCCTCCGGGTGCGGAGGGGTCGTGCAGCAACCTCCGGCGCTGGTGCAGAGCTCTGTACCTGCGCGCACCCCGTAACTTTCCACTCGTTTCACCCCGAGCCCGTCCCGTTTTATTTACAGTCACAGAGGATGCTCGAAGACAAAAGAGCTTTTTTTTTTTTTAACTCGCTCTCTTTTTTCCTTTTTTTTTTCCTACGTCAAAGATGTTTTATATTTTTGGAAGGGCCACGTTTCCTTTTAAAGAGGTGACCTATATCCTGACCTCTGCGGGGGGCTTATTTTGATGCTCCGGAAAGCGCAGAACCAGGAGGGGACAACATCTTTAACACTGGCATCTGGTGTAGGAAAAGCGAAGTCCCTCTAGCACAAACACTCGGTGGAAGCACTTGGGGGATGCATGGGGACACAAAACCCCAAACAGGCGCTATTATTGTCCGAGCAGAGCTATCGGCTCCGCTGCCCACGACTTTCCTCCGTCACCCCCGAGGGCAGCTGCCCGGAGGCCGTCGGATGTTCCTCGGCCACGGTTCCGCTCCACGAGGGGATGAGGTGATGGGGGCTGTGGAGACAGAACAAGGCCCTTGGGGAGGATGTCTTCGTGCTGCCGGGGCGTTGGGTGCCACTTCTTATGTCACCCGCTGAAAAACACTGCCCCGGGGGCGATGGGTGCTGCCCTTGCGGCTGGCTGCGAGCCCTAACGCTGTTAACTCTCCTTCCTCAGGCGCTGAGCAAAGCTACCCCGGGTCGGGGAGCTGCGCAGCGGGGAAGAGAGAGAACGGTTCCAATCCCACTAATTCACAACCTCTGCCTTCACGACCCGGGCTGAACTTCCCCCATCCCCAAGCCAAGCGCTGCTGAAACATACCCCAAGGTACCCCCATGGGCAGGCAGCTCAACCTGTGTGGCCAGCCCCCGGGTGGCAGCCTTCGGGGATTCAGCTATGGAAAGCGTTACTTCCAAGGAGTCAGGAGGTCCAGGAGCAGCACAGGGACGCGGTACGGTTGCCGCCAGCCCCTTTCCCATCCAGGCCTCTGTGCCCCCCACCCCCCGGTGAGCGCTGGGCTGCGGGCGCTGTGCGGGAAGGGCCCTCGGGCAGCCGAGGTGCGGGATGGAGCTGCAGCACCCCGACACGGACAGCGGGAGGGAAATCCGCCCGTGCTTAAGGTTAAGCACTTGTACAGGGCTGGGAGGAGGGAAGGGGGTGGAGGATTTGTTGGAGTTTCGGGCTTGGATTTAATTGAAAAAACTCCTCCGAGACTGATGTGAAAAAAGGGGAAGGGGAGGAGAAACAAAATATACATATATTTTTAAATGAAAAATAAAAGAGTGGGCTCCCAGATAGCCGTAAACGTTTATCTTTCTTACTTCTCTCTCATTTTCTCAACGGGTTTGGTCTCTATTGTTTCATTCAGCCCCGAAGCAGAGAGGACCGTGGTATGAACGCAAAACTGAAACCGCAATAATGAAGAGATTTCCTAGAATAAAATCGATGATTACAGAACAACGTCTGAGTAACCAAATCTGCCAAAAAGTTCAATTTCCGTACGCTCCGGCAAAACAAAGCCGTCCTTCTCCAAAACCGGGATCAACCCAGAGATGGATACACCAAGCAAAACAAACACCTCCAGCACCAAACAGCGAACGCTCTTCTCTTCAACCACGGGGCTCCAAAAACACCTCCGAAGCCCCGCGTCCCCCTCAGCTTTGCACCGAAGACAAAACGAAGGCGCGTCCCTTCGCGTTGACATCTGCCCCAGAAGTCGTCGCCCCGCTCCGACCCGACGAGGCTGCCCAAACGAGGGCACTTGGGGCTCTTTTAGGCGACGTCTCCACCCGGGGGTGGCACTCACGCGGACATCCGCGACCGAAGGACCGGAGAGGGGAGGGTTGGGAAGCACCAAAGCACGGGTTGTCTCAAAGCACCGCCGATCGCTCCTTGCAGGGGGTTCGGAGGCTGCGAGTCGGCCTTCCTCACCCCTCCAGGAAAAAAATAAAAGGTATCTGTTCTGTTTGTTCGTTCATTCGTTCGTTTTTAATTTGCGATGGGAAAAGTTTAAATCGATGCCTCGGGAAAGGTGCACACGATTTACCGACCGATCCATCTTTTTTATTATTATTTTCTATGAACAATGTGTACTAAACTTTGCCAGAGCCGCTGTGTTCCCTTATCCGACTCTCAGGTACCACCGAGCCATTTTCGGACACATTCCCATGTACGGAGCAGCGGTGATCTGGAGGAAGCTGTCGACGCCTGTTCAGTTAATTTAGGTTTTCTTTGTCTAATTACTGAGGAGCTTAGGGAAAAGGAGCCGGGCTCAGGGCAGTAAACTGACACTTGGGCTCTGTGTGTGGTATCCAGGCAGAGTTTGATGGAAAAAGCCTGCTTCCACTCAGCTGCAGGTCACTGTCTGGGACCGGCCCCCCCGCCCCTACCCACCAGCGAGCTCTCAGCACGGAGCTGCGCTCAGACGGACGGACACACGGACACCCGCACACACAGCAACGCGTCCTTCCCACCCCCGCAGCATCTCCGCCCGCTTTGCCCCTCCCGTCCCTGGTTTGTTGCTCCTCCGTTAGCCGAGAGCAGCCCGATGCTCCCCCCCCCCCGGCACCTATCCTCGCTGCCCCCACGGCTACCCTCCGGCAAACGTCGTTTCCCATCACGGGTGACCCCCTTGTTGCACCTCCCGGGAGAGGATCCCCGGAGCAGTGCCCCGACCCCCTGTTATTTTCCCCCTTTTAATCTTAGCCGCGGGGGGGCTTTCCCTTCGCACCGCGTTCCCGGCGGCTCTGCAGCCCGGGGGCGGCGGTCACGGGTCGGAGCAGCGGCAGATGCAGCCTCAGCTTGTGCCCCGGTGGGGAGATGACATAGGGCAGCTCTGGGGAGCGTGGTGGTCTCTCGCTCCCTCTCGCCTCCCCCCCATCCGTCCCCGCTGTTCTCTCGGCACCAGGGGGTTCTGCGGGGAAAGTAGGAAAAAAAGAACGAGAGATTGAAGAAAGAGATAGGCGGCCGCGCTGTCTTTGACTGCCGAGGGTCTTGCGGCAGAGTAAGCCTCTATATGAAAGACCGAGAGTGCGGAAGAGGCTGGGGGCGGGGGGAGAGGGGGGTCCGCGCTTCCTCTCCTCGCCGGACCCGGCAGCCGCCTGTCCCCAGGTGGGGGGCAGCGGAAGAAGCGGAGCGACGCTGAGCGTAGGGCGGGGGCCGGGCCGGGACCGGGCGGGGGCCGCCCCATCGCAGCGCCTGGCTCCGGCGGAAAGCGGAGGGGACGGCGGGGAGGGAGAGATGCGCCGGGCTCTGCCGCCGCCGCCCCGCCGCGCCGAGGAGGTGCCCGCAGGACAGCGGCCCCCCCGCTCTCCCCCCTCCCCGGTACCCACCCCGCGCCGCCCCCCCCCCTTCCCTCCCCGCCTCACCCCAGCCGGCCCCAGTCCCCTCCCTCCGCCAGATGACCACCGAGAGCGGCCGGCAGCGGCTGGAGCCCCCCGTCCCTCTCCGCTCCCGCAGCCCGGCGCCCGGAGCTCTCCAGATGAGCCGGCCGCCCTCCTCCGCCCTGGAGACCTCCACCTCCTCTTCCTCCACCTCCACCTCCACCTCCTCCTCCTCTTCGGCGGCGGCGGCGACCTCCAAGAGCAAGAAGGCCAGCTCGGGGCTGCGGCGGCCCGAGAAGCCCCCCTATTCCTACATCGCTCTCATCGTCATGGCCATCCAGAGCTCGCCCTCCAAGCGGCTGACCCTCAGCGAGATCTACCAGTTCCTGCAGGCCCGCTTCCCCTTCTTCCGCGGCTCCTACCAGGGCTGGAAGAACTCAGTGCGCCACAACCTCTCGCTCAACGAGTGCTTCATCAAGCTGCCCAAGGGGCTGGGCCGCCCGGGTAAAGGCCACTACTGGACCATCGACCCGGCATCCGAGTTCATGTTCGAGGAGGGCTCCTTCCGACGGCGGCCCCGGGGCTTCAGGAGGAAATGCCAGGCGCTGAAGCCCATGTACCGCATGATGAACGGGCTGGGTTTCGGCGCCTCCATCCTGCCGCAGGGCTTCGATTTCCAGGCGCCCGCCGCCTCGCTCGCCTGCCACTCCAACGGCTACAACCTCGACGTGATGCCCAACGCCGTGGCCGGCGGCTACGAGGGGCTGGGCGGAGGCCACCACGTCCCGCACATGTCGCCCAACCCCGGCTCGACCTACATGGCCAGCTGCCCGGTGACTGCCAACGGGGACTACGGCCCCGACAGCAGCAGCAGCCCCGTGCCCTCCTCGCCGGCCATGGCGAGCGCCATCGAGTGTCATTCGCCCTATGCCAGCCCTTCGGCCCACTGGACAGCCTCGGGGGCCTCGCCCTACATCAAGCAGCAGGGCCTGCCCGCAGCCAACGCCGCCCCCTCGGCCATCCACCCCAGCGTGCCCTCCTACTCCCTGGAGCAGGGCTACCTGCACCAGAGCCCCCGCGACGACCTCTCAGGTAGGGAGGGGACGGGGGCGATCCTCACCGCAGCTTCGGGGCTCCTCCGGCTTCGGTAGGACGGGAAGAAAAGAGAGGGGAGAAAGGGGTCGGGGCTGCGCTGTTTGGGGCCGGGAGGGAGGGAACTTGGGGGGGGTCAGGCGGTGTGGCTGAGAGCGTCGCTCCATCTTGTCCTGCTGGGGCTGCTCCGTGGAAGCAGAGCTCTGTCGTCCCGGCTCCATCACGGCTCCATCCCGGGCCCTTTGCCATCCCGGCCCGCACTCCCCCCCCCCCCCCCCCCCGAGTACACCGCTCTCCGCACAGTAATAGAAAAACGAGTTAAATATTCTCCGCAAAGCGCTGGGGGAGTGGGGGGGGGAGGGGAACACAAACCAAACCCCACAAATCTGTTAATATGGATAAATGCAACGAGATGAAAGCAGATCCAATGGATTTATGCGACCGGAGGGAAAAAGGGGTTCTGAGTTTCACCCTCCCTACTCCCCCCCTACCCCCCCCAACCCCCCCGGGTCACTTTTTGAAGACAATGTCTCCTCAGAAAAAATCCAAGCGCAAAAATGGGTAAAAGATGTTGGGCTCTTACGGGGAAATTTTCCAAATAGCCCTTTTAAACGCGGGTCCCGGAGGTTAAGCAAACAAAGACAGTCTGGGCTGGACCACACCGAAGAGGATTTTAGCCTGACTTAACCCCTAGGAGAGCGGGGTCTTGTTCAATTTTATGGGAATTTCAACAAGTAACAAATACAGGCGACCCCCGGCCCCTCTCCCTTCTCGCCCCCGCTGCCAATCACCTCTCGGCCCCTCCGAGCACCCGGCCCCGCTGCGGGAGCCGCTGCGCTTTTGGCTCCGATAATAAGAAATGCAAAACAAGCAACTAAAATGAACCAAATACCCCATCGCTCCGGCCAGGTTCGCGAGGAGAGGCGGCCGCGGGGAGGGTCGTTACCGGGCTATGTCACTCCGAAGGGCCGCTCCGTGCCCGCGGTGCTGTGTCGTTGAGACGGGAGAACGATCTGGGGCGTTCTCTCTGTCCCCGCACGTGGGAAAGGCAGGCGGAACACCGGGGCATCCCCGTCCCTCCGCCGTTTCACCTCTCCTCTTTGGTGCCGCCGCTGTTGTTGTTTGGATTGGTTTTATTTGTTTGTTTGGTTTTGTTTGCCTCGTTTGTTTCAATTCTCTGGGGCCACGCGTGGAGTGGGGCTGCGTCGCAGCGGCCCGAGGGCAGCTCCTGGAAAAGCAAAACAGTGGGGAAAGGGAAGATTACTGCGTACCCCGCTGCCTCCCAGCATTTCCCGAGGCCGGAGCCGTTGCAGCCCGACCCGCTGCTGCTCAGGGACGGACGTACACGCACAGAGCGACGGATGCCTTTTTAGTGCCGCTTTGCAGAGCGGCGTTCCTCCGATTGTGGAGCTGAGATTTGGGCCCTCGGCTTTGAGGGAAACCGCCCCCGTTCCTGAATTAGATTTAAAAATAAAAATCTTTTTCAAATTTTTTTTTCTCCCCCTCCCCACACACCCCCCCTCCTCGTGGATGCACTCATTCGTGCTGGATCTACGTAGTTTTATCAAAGTGAAGAGAGGTGGGGAAAAGCAAGCCGAGCTCTTTCACCGCTAGCGAAGGCCAGCGATCATCCTTCTCCTCCTGTCCCCGTTGCGAGTGATCGTCGCCTTTCCCTTCCTTATAATTAAACACAAAGCAAATTCGGTGACGATCGCTGCCGAGCTCGCGATGGCCCCCGGCTTTATGACAGCGATCGGGCGGGCTTAAAGCCTTACAGTTGCCTCAGATCCGAGAATAAGAGGGGAAAAAATTGGAACCAGGAGGCTCGGTTCTGCTGAAGGATTCTAAGACGGGGCCGGGGGGGCGGCACGGATTTTTTTCGCACGCCATTAAATCCCGCTAAATGATTGAATCAGGATTGTAATAAAGTGGCTCGGTTTATGGCGAGCATACCAGCAGGGTTATTAGAAAGCCGAGGAAATCCAGCGAAATAATCACTTTTATAAAGTGAGCTCTGCGGGGTGAAGGAGGGGACAGTGCTGGAGGAGCTCCGTGCCGGGGTCTGCGGCCGAAACAGCGACAGAGGCTGCAATGCTGAGAAACTATAGATATCCCTGAATATTTCCCTTTTTTTTTTTTCTCTCTCTCTTTTTAAATTATTTTTGTCCCCTCCCTTCTCTCTCTTTTTGTTTATTTTCATTTATTTTATTTTACTTCGTGCACGTATGTGACCCTTCGGTCAAGTTTTGACATGACCCCTCCAGCCGAGTTTGACACCCACACTCCAAAGCAATCTCCCTCTGGCTCCATCCCGCAAAACGGTTCCCCACTCACAGCAGCGTTCCTCCCGTACTGCGGGGCCCGGCCCGGCACGGGGATGTCCCGCGGGGCCCTAAGGGATGCCTCGGGCTGTGGGAAACGAGAGCAAAGCCAGAGAGGTCGCTCGTTTCTCGGTGCCGCTGGTGTGCTTGGCTCGGCGGTGGTGACAGAGCAGCGGGACATTCCCTGTCAGTAAAACACGCTCGGACACAGGCGTGCACGCACACGGAAATAAACGCTCCTTTAGCATACCAACGGACCGAGGTCGCAGTTCAACTTGCGGCCCTTTAGGTCAAAAGAAAAATGCCCCAGTAGTTGGGAGTCGCATCCTTGCGTTGAGCCCGGAGACCCACGCCGGTCGCACCCCGCGCTCCGGGCAGGACTCGGCCCCACGCGTGTTCGTCCCGACCCACGGGCAGCGGAGCGCCGGGTGGGGTCCCCGGTGTCGCCCCGCGGGATTCCCCCTGGTGAAGTCCTCTTTCTGAGCCCCTCTCGTTGTTTCCTTCTCTTGCAGTGGGACTGCCCCGCTACCAGCATCACCCCTCCCCGGTGTGCGACAGGAAAGATTTTGTCCTCAACTTCAACGGCATTTCCTCTTTCCACCCCTCGGCCAGCGGCTCCTACTACCACCACCATCACCACCAGGACATCAAGCCCTGCGTCATGTGAACTCCCCTCAGAGACACTCGGGGGACAGAGCCGGCCCCACGCGGATCGATGTAATGTGCACTCTGATAGCATTGGTAGTACGCAAGTCACTTAGCGAAGCACCCACGGGAGCGGTGTTCTCGAGCCCCCGCTCGTCGCAGGGCGCTCGCAGCTCTCCCAGAACGAATCCCGCGTGGGGCGTTGGACCTCCGTGCCGGCACCGATGGCGAAAGCCGCCGCGATCCCCTCTGGACCGAGTGCCGTGGTCCCATAGAGCTCCGTGTCCCGGAATGGGAGCGACGCATCCCGGAGCCCAGCACCTGCCGGGACGGCACTCCGCTGCGGGAGCTTTCCTCTTTGCCTTCTTCCTCCCGACCCCACCGAGGACGCTCGTGACGGACTCCAGCACCGACCAATCGATATTATTAAAGCAGTATTGTTTAGCCCTTTCCTGTAGAGACTTTCAGAAAAATCCTTCCACCCCCTCACCTCCCCCCCTTCATCCCCCCTCCAGCATTGCCGCAAGACAACGTTTTGTTTTGTTTTATTTTTACAAAAGTTGTTTTCTACCACAGTATTTTTTAAAGAAATATTTTAAATAAATCCCGTGTATACTCACACACTATTGCTTTAAAAGGAGAATATATTTGCACTTATGTATACTTTTTACAGTTTGCCAAAATATTTTGATGTACAAATTTTTTTTTTTTTTTTTTTTCCAATAAAATGTATATAAACGACTGCGGGCACTCATTTCCCCTCGGCCCCTTGCAAGAAACCCCCTCCCCCTAAAATTATTCTCCTTGCACAGAGCTGCAACCTCGAATCATAGAACGATAGAATTGCTCAGGTTGGAAAAGACCTTGAAGATCATCAAGTCCAACCACAACGTGACCAAGGTACCCTAACTCTAACAGCCCTCTGCTAAATCATGGTCCTGAGCACCACATCCCGCAGGAGGAGAGAGAGGGGTGACTGGGAGACAGTGGGGGCAGCAGGCATAAAAGCAGAGGGGTACACCTGGAGTGCCACATCCTACATGGTGTGCTCTGCCCGCTGTTCTCGGCTGTTCTCTCGTCCCCGTCGGAACTTCTCTGAGTCCCGTAGGGGCGCTGAGAGTACGTCGGGTGTGGGGGAGGTGGGATGGCGAGAGGGGTCCTTAGTAAAAAAGTGGCTGAGAGGTTGGGAGAATTGAGGATGGAACTGAGGAATTGGGGAAGAAGAAGAAAAAACAAAGGCGGGGGGGGAGGGGGGGGGGGGGAAGAGAGAGAGAGAGAGAAAGAGAGAGAAAACAAACTTCCAAAAGTCCTCCCGAAGCACCCCAAGGCCAAACAACTCCCGTCCCCGACCACTGCAGGGGAGTTGGATTAGATGACCTTTAAAGGTCCATTCCGACTCAAACGATGCTATGATCGCACGGTTCCTTCTCGCCGTGCCCAGCCAGGCCCGGGACCGGGCTCCGGGAGCCACTCGCCCTCTCCGTCCCCGCCGCCGTGCGGTGCCCCCGGTACGGTTCCTCCCGGAGCTCAGCCCTCCGCCTCCCCCGGCTCCACAGGCACAGAGGCGGCCCCGGGCCCGGCGGCACCCCGGTACGGAGCCCCGTGGGTTCCGAGAAGCGAGAGTTTGAGCAAGATGGTCCGTGTATGAGGCTATACTCGTTCAGTGTAGACACACGCACATGTAACATTTTCTATGTGTGATGATATGCATGTAATGATACGTGTGTAATGATATACGCGAGCACACATCTATAATTCCTCATCTTTTAAAATACATATTTACACTCAACCATGCTCTTTTCTTCCTCGAGCTTCTCGGGGCCTGTGATAAATTATAAAGTCAGCTTCGGAGTTTGCTCCGACCACAGTGCTGTGTTTACATTCTTTCCGAGGCAAGCCTGCATGGTCGTAATTTATATCCTAAACACTCGAACGTAACTTGTTTATACAGGAATGACAGGACCTCAACGGGGAAAAAACTGCCTCTGCGAGCGGCGGCCGAGCGCGGAGTGTCACTGCCCTCCAGCGGCACCGCGACGGCATGAGCTCCCGCACACCCACGCGGCTGGGACACCATCGTCGTTCTTATTATTATCACTTAATATTATTTCATTATTATTATTATTATTATTATTATTATTATTATTATTATTCTCTGCTTCCGAATGCAGCTACATCCCAGGAAATGCGGCTGATGCTCGCACTGCCTTGCTCTTCCTTCTGAGGAAGAAGAGTCTGCTCGGGCATCCTCCTGCTCTCTGTACCAGGATTGAGCACTCTGCAATCACCAGGCTGAGTGAGGTTCCCTTTCCGCAGCTCCTGAACAAAGGGCGTCTCAAAACACCCCCTTCAGCCATCGCTGTCTCTCTCTCTGGGTGACACCCATGAAATGAACCCAACTATTTTGGAATTTAAAGGGGGACCAACAAATGACAGGGAAAAAAAAAAGCCAGATTTTTAAGTTAATTTGAACTGATTTTGTTTTGATATTTGATTTTATTACAGCGCTTGCTAGCCTAGAAACCCGGGTTTTGTTTAGTCTAAAGAGCTCCCATGGTTGCAGAGCCATGGGGGCCAAGGCCAAGAGCTGTGCCACAGACAGGACGAGATATTTGTATTTGAGCCATACCCTTACGAATCCTTTTTTTGAACTCTACTGTGTTTGTTAACAATCACCAAGCATCAGAAGTACTTCATACCTTGGAAAAAGGAAGCTTCAGTTGGAAATCCAGAGCCCTGAAGCTTTTCATCGTGGTACCACGGATGCAGTACTCATCCCTGAGATTCCTGAAGGTACTAAAATCTCTGATGAGATCACAAGTCCAGCAACCCAGTTGTGTAGATTTAGTGCGAGCGCTGTGAGGGAGCCCAAGAGGGCATATCTTTATCTGTCTGCTCATCATGGTTTGAGATCAATAGATGCAATGCTACAGTGAGCAACAGCTGGTGTAATGCATGCAAAGTCCACCTCTCCACATCTTTCTTAGTCATCCTTCTTCCCTGACACCACAGCCAATCCTCATCCTCTTCATCATTTGTGTCATTCTTTGTCTGCTGACACATCCAGGACTGCTTCGTCCTGTGTGTGTGCATTGCAAAACACCTCAACCTTTTCTTTCTTCAGCCCCAGGAGCACCCACCCCTGACAGCACTGTCACCACAGACACACAGCCTGCAGTTCAAAGCTGCATTGTTTTCTTTTCCAATGAGCTCTGTGGGTTTATTGCTTGAGCAACGCATCTCTTCAAACTTTGCCTGGCTCCCGACCTCAGACCATCCCTGCTTGCAGAAAGCTAAATCACAACTAGTTACTCATCGCGACCGAGGGAGCAGCTCGTGTTTGGTGAGGCACTGCAGCAAATGGATGGAGCACAGACTAACCCAAACATTTCCATTATTAGAGCACACCAGCCTGGGCTCCGTGGGACGGGAGTGAAACCACGCCGGAGCGCCTCAAACAGATTGCGTGTGATCTCCTATCATCTTATAGATGTATTTTCTCCATTCTCTGGTTTCATCGCGGTCTTGCTGCCCCAGCAGAGGGATTTTGCTAGTGAGGGTGTTTATGTTACGCAGAGCAAACCACTCAGCCACTCCAAAGCTAGGAGCGTTTGCACAATCAATTTAACATTGACAAAATTAGCCAAACGCAGAGATATCGTATGGGGGATGTTGAGTTTCTCACTGACATTTGACCAAAGTGTTTTTTAAAGCAGTCAGTTTATTAATCCCATTAAATCCCTTTGCCTATTATTCTATTAAGACCATCACGAGATTAATATCGCACTGCGCTTTGTCCCAGCTGGCAGAGTGCTGCGAGCCAATGCAATATTTGCAGCTCAGAGTGAGACCTTTAGCCAACTTTGGAGGCAGAGAAAAAACCTTTTTATTTTTAACTCAAGATGTGTGATTTTACAGAACTAGAAAGGTTTGCTGCTAACATGTGCACGAGGCAACATTTAAATGAGGCTGTCTGACAAAACGCTGGGTACGTCAGTTGGCCCATGAGAAAGCCAAGCCCTGCTTTCAATTATAATTTTAATATACCTGAACATGTGAGCAGCCCCATTAAATTCAATGGGACTGAGCAGCTGCTTAAGGTTAGAAGTGCTCTGCTGAACAACAATGATGGGGCTGGAATCAAACACCCTGGTCCCTCCTGCACGCCAAGGCTGAGCTCTGTACAAGAACTATACCTGGTTCATATATAGAATGAAAATTAATTCAAAACACACTCCGGCTCTGAATAGAGATGTATTTTACAAAACCTGCTGGCATTAATTTTCCTGAAATACTGCCTTAGCTAATAAGAACACCCGGGCTTTATTTACATATTGAGCCATTTGATAGATACAAATGAAGAAAGAGGTAAATAGAAGCCAACATATTTTTGAATAAAAGCCCAGAGGTTCTCTCAGGGTTCAATGATCTTTGTGTCTAGATTATAAAGAATTCAGAGCAGCTCTGGCTGACTTGCCAACTACTGAATAGAGCTCCAAAACATCTGTAATATTAAACAACCCCAAGCCTCCTTTTTATGCTTGTTTTCATCCAGCGGTGATTTATAGAAAGCCATTGGCTTCTCCATTGGTCATTTCCAAAGAGAAGCATGCTGGGAGGCGGAGGAGGTTCTGAAAGTTGTTGGGACACCACTACCAAGCTGCAGCTGGAATTAGAGGTATTTTGACAGTGGATTTAGATTTATTTAGGAGATTAGGGAGAAATGTTAACTGCATTACATGGGTTATTTTAAACGTTGCAAAATGAATGTGCAGCGCTGTGCAAGGAACCATTGGGCTCCGCGGTAATTCAGTGCTTTCAGGATAAGTGGAAAAGACTGCTTTGGAGGAGCGGACAAAGGACAGATTCCTTGTGCAGCTCTCGGCTGCTAACATTTCCTTGCAGCAGAGCTGTGGCGCATTAATTCTTAATGTCCAAATGTAGGTATAATTAGTTTAAATTAGAAGTTTTATAACTGATTTAGCTGAGCTACCAAAATCCTTCATGTACACAGTCTTATCTCATTTTCAGCAGTCTTCTTTGGATTGGTTTATACCCATCCCAATTAACATACGCTTTTTACTTTATGAGAACTCTCTCCTTTTATTTTTGCAATCAGTTCAAAGGAGTTTAACATTACTCTCTGAGCCTGAGTCTTGGGCACAGTACTTCTCTGATATGATGAAAGGTGTGATTTAGTTTAAGCCGCATAGCTGGTGTTTACGGGCACTCCATCACCGTAATCCCTTGTTTATACACGTACAGCTGCAAACTATGCCAATACAACCAAATTTAAAGTGGAATCAACTCCCCAAGGCTTAGTGAAATTGAACAGTGTGCTATCTGTGACTGGGCAATCCTTGCACGAAAGGGCTGCAGATTGTCCCTGCGAGGAAGACGAATGTTAGAAACTGGATCTAAAGCATGATCCTATTGGGAACTCCTGGATAATTTTATGTGTGAAATCAGAGCTTTGAAGTCAGCCTCCAGACCTCCGTGGTTTTTTTTTTAATTATTATTATTATTATTTTTCTTCTTAAACTGGAGATTTCCTCCTCAGAGATTTGTTGGCCGTTGGTGGTTTGCAGAGCCTTTGCTTGGTGGTTCAGAGTCAGCTCATGGGTCACAGGA